>NC_045545.1:58236366-58936366 GCF_009769535.1 Thamnophis elegans
CAAGACTGATGAAGTCGGGGCGGCTCCAAAACGGAAGGATATGGAAAGTGAAAGTGTTTCTAGCTGGTGAAGAACTTTTACTGTTTTAAAAAGAGACTGCCTATAAAAACTTAAAAAATAATTTAAATTGAACAATAGAAGAATCAAGCAGTGGAATTAAATTTGGAATGGTTTTGGACAGTGGTTATCTTACTTTTTAAATGCTATCTTCATGGATGGAATTTATGCAAGCCTTTTGAAATGGATGAATTAAGTTTTCTTCTACATTTTCTTTATGATTCTCTGTAATCTATAGACTAAAGTTTTCCTCTTTCATTGCTGTGGGTATTTTTCTAATTCATTTAAAGATTGGACTCTTTTTTCTAACTTGAAATACAAAAAAGATACAAAAGGAAACTTTTTAACAGTGTTACCGCTGCTCGGAGGCTGGGAGGTTTTGTTGATCGGAGTTTTGTGCATTCAAAACAGAACACTTTTTTTCTTCTTCACGGATTGTTTTGACTTGGCACCACAAGTCAAAGTTACTGCTTGGCTACAAAGAGTGATAAGAAGGGAAGCACACAGATGTCCCTTTGAAGTATATTTCTAATCAGAAAAAAAGTGGAAACAACATTCTTTTGTGAATCTATGCTTTAGTCTTATTAACCTTCCAAGATGGAGCAGCTGTGTTTGTTAGAATTGCACAACTTCAAAAGAAAATAAAAGTTTCAAATTTGCAAAAGATACTTTCAGAAATACAGATATATATGAAAGAATAGAGAAAAAACTGGAATACTTAGAGCATGTGCAATAAAATATGATGAAAAAAATTGAGGATGTTTATCAAATGCAAAACGGGGTGATTGAAACTCAAAAAACCGAAGTGCTAACTCAGTTCTCCATTGTTTCATCGCCTTTTCAGTAAAGGATGTAATATTTTTGTTAATGCCAGTTGTTTCTAAGCATTTTATGATCCAACTATGTGGCAGTGAGTCAAATGCCTTTTTGTAATCAACCCAGACCATATTCAAGTTTGTTTTTCTGTTCTTACAATTTTCTGATATCATTTTATCAATTAGGAGCTGATCTTTTGTGCCCCTGCTCCTTCTTTTGTTGCCTTTTTGCTCTACTGGCAAGATGTTGTTTGTTTCCAAATAATCCATCATGTTATCTGCAATAATGCCTGTGAGTAATTTGAAGGTTGTTGGCAAGCATGTTATTGGTCTGTAGTTTTCAGGTGTTGTTCCTTTAGTTGCATCTTTCTGAATCAAGTATGTTTTTCCAGTTGTCAACCATTCATCAATTTGGCCCTTTTGTAAAATTTCATTCAGTTGCCTGGCCAATATTGCATGTAAACTCCATGATCTTATCCTTCAATTCTTTTTGTTTTTGAGTTAGTTCATCAGTTGGTTCAGTGATAACTGGTTCTAGTGGTGGTGGTGTTATTTCCTCCCCGAGAGCTTCTTCTGGGAGTTCTACTATAATGTCTTTAGTTGTGTCTTGAATATCAGTTATTTCCGCTTGTGATATTGTTTTTTTGCTTTTGCAATTTGCCTGAATTTCCTCAAGTTCAACTTCACTAAACACTTTATTCCATATAATAAATTGCCTTTGATCTCCTAGTCGTTGTTCACTAACATTTGAATCTGGATATTGTTCTTTCCATAATTCATACATTCACTGTAAATAACCTCTTTTTTCTGGCTCTGAGTTGTAGTAACAGGCCATTATGGCACGGTTTTTATCTGCACTATATTTTTGTTGTTTTGTTGGCTAGTCCACTTGTAGCCCACTTGTCGACAGATGTCCAGGGACCCCAACATCTGCCGCGGCCCTTGTTAACCCGCGCGACGACCGATTTTTATTTGTTTCTTTCGCCATATTGTATGGGTTGGCGGGGTTTTTTTTATGGGGCCAGTTGCCAACCCCAACCCTCCTCCTTTCTCATCCGGGCTTGGGACCGGCAACGGCGGAGTTGTTGTTAATAATAATAATAATAATAATAATAATAATAATAATAATGAACTAAGTTAGATACAATTAAAGTTTTGATTATTAGGAGGAAAATGTTATGATACAGGATATCATCAAATAAATGAGGGATACGAATAACAATGCATATATAGATATGGGTATAACATAAGGAAACTGGATGTAAACTTTAAACAATGATTTGGAAAGGAGGATTAGAAAACTTTGTTATTAAATATTATGGATGTTTAGCTAGAACAGGACATAAGGATTTAGTGTTAGTGGAGGATTTTAGAAATAGTAATTGAAAGGCCAGTCTGTGGTTATGTATTAAATTTTGGTATATTTTATGATGAAGGACGTTTAAACAATTATAGTCAAATGAAAATGGAGATATAATGATGGTGACATGTACAAATATTTGAGCTAAAATACTTTAGTTAATATGAATTACGTTTGTTGACTGTGGAGGAGATGCACGAAAGTTTTTTTTTTAACCAACTGATACACTTTCTATAGCATGTAAAGAAGGATGATGTATTTGCTTTAATTTAAAAATTAAGAAAAATTATTAAAAAAAAGAATTTCAAGCAGAGACAGTTTTTCTCACCACAATATTATTCTGTAATGACAAGTGTATTTGCTGCCAAGATGTCCTTTCCAGGCATTTATTAATAGTGAATGAAGGTTACATCTTTGTGTGGCACATCTGTAAGGACAAAGCTTTAGATAAATAAAATTGTACAATCAAACTCAGATTTATCTTTGATAATATTATATTTGACCCTGTTGTGGGGGGGAAAGAACACATATCTACTTTCCATGAAATTGTGCTTCAACTAAGTAGAACTGATGCCAAAGAAGTGCCCCAAATTACTTGGCCCAGAAAAATTGCAGTTCAGTCAAATTTTCAAACTAAGCTCACTGCAAGATCTCTTAGAAAAGAAGTGTCGACATTTACTGCTTGATACCATTGTGGTTTGTACTTCCTCTCTGAAACACTGCTGTTAACATCTAGAATAGCAGAGTGGGAATAGTTTAACATTTTTACTGACAGGAAGTGGTAATTAAACCTCTGAACCTCAGCTTAGCAACAGGTGGGTGTGTACTGTTTCATTTGTTTTCTGTATAAGTTTCCAGAATAGCCCATGTTTCCGTTTGCTATTCATTAAAGCAACAGACCACTTCTGGGATTTCCAAATGAATACAGAGCTGAAATTTTCAGATTTGCCCATGATAAATGGAGTAAGAGATGCAAATTTTAGCTGAAATATAAAGGCCTCTTTAAAGTGCTTTAAAGCTTACAGTTCCCAAGAAAAGTAGAAGAAATCTACCAAGTTTTGTCATTATCCATTGACAATCTCCTGTTTTGCTTTGCAAGGTTTTGCTTTTAAATTATAATATCTTTTTAAAAACAAAACAAAGTAGAACCAGTGTTGCGTTTCAATAAGTAGAACAAGTTATTTGGAAGCAAAGGCCTTGCCAAACCTTCCAAATCAACCTCCAGTTGAAGCTTATGAATTAAGAAAACAAAAACAACCTGAACTCATTGCATTAACTTTGGCTGATTTCAGGGCAATGACTTTGGAGTTTAAGGATGAGAATTAAGTCATAGAATTATAGGACTGGAAGGGACCTTAGTGATCTTCTAGTCCAACACTCTGCCCAAGGCAGGAGTCCTTACACCATCCCAGACAAATGGTTGTCCAATCTTTTCTTGAAAAGCTTTAGTGATGGATCACTTATAATTGCAAACTATCTAGAATTTTAAAATAAACAATTAGCATAGGCCTTTTGGTAATTAGTATAGTTATAAGAATAAGTGATATGAATGGCTATGTTTTCTTTTCTGTTCCTGAAAGCCATAGATTCCAATATGCTCTTTTTGTGAAGGATCTGAATCAGAGGTGGGTTCCTACCAGTTCGCACCTACTCGGTAGAACCAGTTCGTCAAATCTAGCGAACCGGTTAAAAGAGGTTCCACCAGTGGACCCGGAAAGCAGGCCACACCTACAGAAGAGGCTCCAAAATTTTTTGAAACCCACACACAGACACACACACAGACAGACAGACTGACACAGAGAGAGAGAAAAAGAGAAAGGAAGAAATAAATAAATAAAGAAAGAAAAAAGAAAGAAAAAGAGTGAGAGAGAGATGAAAGAAAAAAAGAAAAAAGGGACAGAAAGACAAAAGAAAGGAGAGAGAGAGAGAGAGAGAGAGAGAGAAAGAGAGAGAGAGAGAGAGAACACATGGCCGGCAAGGCACTCCCATCAGGTCACATGGCCAGCAACCACTCCCACAAAGGAGGCCACACCCACAGAGTAGGTTCCAAAAATTTCTGAAACCCACCACTGGATCTGATGCTTAAAGGTAAATTAAACTTGTAAATAATATGAATAAAGCAAGGCACATGGTATTAGAGAGTTAAAAAATTCTTATTTTCAAAAGTATTCACAAATTTTAACTTTTTTTATTCCATTAGGGTCAGTTCAATGAAGACAAACTTAAATGCAGACTGAGCGTGCTAGAGAATCAACTGCAAATATGTACACAGGTAATATATTTGGCTCAAAAAGGGAAAGTTTTAAATTTTAGTTTTAAATATTTAAATTTAAAATGTAAAACTAAAACTAATTTTTTAAAACTAAAACTATGTACATGGTGAATGTCACTTTCTGTAGTTTGGAGATATGTTTTGTTCTCCAGATATTAATTCATTAATAATATTAACATTATAATTCATTCATTAATAATATTAACATTATAATTCATTCATTAATAATATTAACATTATACAAATATTTGATATATTTGAAAGAATACACTCATTATAACTCTTCTTCAAAAACCTGAAGAATGTTTTTGTTCTTTGAACAATAATTTGTTTCTTGAACATCATGATTTTTTGTTGAACTATCCTGCCACTATTTTTTATGATTGTGTCTCACATATATTCAGATTTATGTGGTTATAGCTAAAAGATTTCCCATATAGAGTGCATATAAAATTGCAGTACAGAAACATTTACATGAGATCAACATGTTTCTTCTTGCCCTTATATGTAATAAAAGTGTAACACTGCTAAGAAAGTATAATACTACTAAGAATTTTGGCAGATGCCTAGAGAGTATTTTAACTTTTTAAAATACAGATTTTTTTTTTTTTTAAAATGACCATAATTTGATTCACATTTTAATGGATGCAATGTAGGCTGCCTAACATTTCAAAGTTTTGGTCTTTTACTGTGCCTGGAATCTTAAATCAAGAATGTTTAATATGCTAGTGTCTTTTACAGTTTCTTTGCCATTTTCTAAGAAATATCATTCTTTAGAATATTATTGCTTGCAAAAAAAATTATCTCATACAGCAAGTTTAGCTTGATAAGTTATGGATCTCTTGGGTTTCAAAAGGTTAGATCCACATTAAATCCTGTCTTAGTCAATGTTAGTCATGACTGATAAATCCTGTGTGATCTCTCTCTATCTCTCTCTCTCTCTCTCTCTCTCTTTTCTTTTTTCTTAGAGTTATTCAAAGCAAGGCTTAAAAAGGATTCTCCTTGAGATGGAAGATCAAAAGCAGAATTATGAACAGAAAGTAAAAGAATCTCTTCAGAAACTGCTTGAGGAGAAAATGCAGGCACAAAAGCAATTTCAAAATGCCCAGGTAGGCAAGGATTTTAGCCTGAGGCCTAGAGGAAGATGCGTATATATTGCTGAAACTCTAAATATCCTGAGGCGTTTTCAGATCATCAAGGATGTCAGGAAACTCCTTGATTCATTGGGGAATATTCTGCTTGTGGGAAAAATTCTTCTCAAAAAATTGAAAGGATTTGCATCTATTACTTGTAGAACAATGCTTTCATCTTAAGCATGTTGTTTTCTACCTGATGTGTAGAAAGATCATTTTGATTAACTCAAAAATATGCAACTATTCTTCAGGACATGCGGCCGGATGCATCATGCACAGGCTATGCCCACCCCAGCTTCACAAAGGCAAAAAACATTGTGATACATCACATGATGTCACGTAATGCAAATCAAGTTTGACACCCATGCTATTGAATATCTAGAAATGCATGTGAGTTAGGAATAATGTACCAACATAAAGCATATAAATGATTGCAATTTAGAAAGACTCTAGCTCAGATCTTGGGCTACTCTTCTTCAGCCACAAATCCCAGGGAACAGCCCTTCACAAGAAGAAAGCTATTTAAAAATGGATGTCATTAATCAATAGAAATATTGGTTCATATTTTCAACTTTGCAAGAACAGGAGACCAGTTATCCCCATGTATAAGCATGCCTATTACGTTCTGACATACGGTATTTTCTTCAATCAGATCTCCTATCACATCAAATTAGACTTGCAATAAAATTGCCACATTTGCAATGAACAGCTTATCATTATTCTACTTTTTAACAAGACTGTCCAGAAAATATGTTTGTCAATTTTACTAAGGATAAATGATCCTGTTCCTTGTAGAGAGCCCTAACTGTTGCTGAGGATGACTGTAGCCTCTGGAAAGATCAACTTGACAACTTAAAAAAAGATTGGAGTCAATTAACTGACCATCACTCTGAAGTCAAAAGCAAGCTGCATGCCTTGGAGAATAAACTGCAGGTAACCTCCTTGTGAGGTATATTCCATGTTTTCATTTCACAATAGCATTTGTCAAATTAGCAGTTTTTAGTGAAAGAACTGGAAAAGAAAGCATGGCTCAGACACCCATTTATGGTGAATTGTTACCAACATGCTAAGGATAGTAGCATATCACTATAACACATAGGAACATGCTGTTATTGTTTTATGCACCTTGACAAATGTCATTAGTAATTATAAAATTCTATCCAATGCAATTAGCTTACAACTTAGCCGCCAAACCAGTAAATAGACATCAACAACTAATATCAACTAAATGAAACAGTGATACATATTAAAAAGGCCATATGGCCAAGAACATATGCAACCATCAGTAAAATAAAATCAGTAATAACCAAGGAACTGTCAAAATTGACAGTGGGGGAATCATGCCTTAAAGAAACTTATTAGTCAAATAAGCAAAGTTACTGAAGGGATCTGAAGTAATCTAAGCACTAGATTTCCCCAAACACAACAGATATAAAGTACTAGCATCCAAAAACTTGTTTTCAAAGAGGTAGAATTCTAGTTGTTAACTTTAAAGGCATCTCATTTATATGTTACACTATAAAACAATGTAACAGCTGTCCTATTATTTCTGTTCAACGCTTGAATACTCTTTCATATGATTTATAAAAGCAACTCAAGTTTTCTTTCTTTGGGTAGTTCTTATTGTGCTTTTTTCATGCTTGCAGTGGTCAGACACTCAGAACTCTCAACTTCAACAAGCCCTAAAAGAAATGGAGAATGAGTGTGCAAATCTTTATTCAAGAATTGATAATCTGCAAGAAGAAAATATACTCCTCATGGAGTATCTTGGGGAAGTTGAAGGTAAAGAAATAATAGCATGAACAGGCTGGATTGTGGTAAACTTAATTTATGTAGAAATCTCATTAAGCTTCCATTTAAATTACCATTAATAATTAAAACCAGATGATGCAATTTATACAAATTGAACTGAACTGAAACAGAACTGAAACAGAATTGCACAGTTTACCAGGACCTTGGGCAAGAGGGAGTTGGGTAAAATTTAAGATTTTTTCCCCCTCACGTGTATTTTATGTATAGTATTTTAAAACTAACTGGATGTTTTTGGGATTGTAGCCACTGATTTCAAACACTACTAAGACATCGAATAATAACTGAATAACCTTAGAATGAATACATTTGCAAGGAATAAATGTATAACTGAATAAACTTAGAATGAATATTGAAGAAAGATTATTTGAAAGATCCTCTCTTTCCTACAAATCAAAATCGCTTTATAGCAAATTGCTGTGAAGTGCTAGCTGTGGACAAACAGAAATGTAAATGTTTTCAGGCAAACAATTCCCTCATGCAGTGTGCAATAGCTTATGAAAGATTTACCAGATAGTCTTAAAGTCTGACTTTCTCATATAAACAATACAATTGCAATAATCAGTTAAACTTATTATTTTTTTAATGAAAGGTACAGCTTACTTCTTATTGAGCTACCACAATATTCAAAAGTTGCTAAGCAAGTGTGCTGCTTTGCTTAGTGTGATAAACAATGCTGTTTCATTTGGTTTTAGAAAAAAAAGAGTGTCAAGGATGCAGTGTTTAAACATCATACAATGTGGATTTCTGTAGGCTAAACTGAAATCCATCTCCCACTTACAATGCAAACACTTCTGCTTAGGCAAAAGAAAAGAAAAATTGCAGAAAATTATGCATCATTCTTTATCGTTTTCAGGCAAGCTGCGGACTGAAGAAAAGCAAACATTCATAATGGAGTCAACAATTAAACATCTTCAAAGTAAGTAAAACTGTTTGAGAAAAGTGGTGAATAATTAGCTTGGAGGTCTACCAACATAGGATAGGTATGAGAATATTGTGAATTAAAGGCCCCAAGCTGTTATTTTTGTTTCTTCTCAATATATCAACACTTGGGAATAAATCCCCATTTTTACAGTAGGGCATTTTACACTAGGGCATTTAGAGTGGTCAGGCTAGAGCCACCAGCTATATTACTGAATGTAGTAGTGATTTCTTAAGTGTGATAAAAATGTTCTATGTCATTGAAAACATTTGAATGTGGAATAACTTTCAAGCAGGGCATAACTGAGACCTAAAATGAACTAATTTGGTTAGCATAATGTGACCAGAGCAAGATGAGTGTGTTTGTCATAGAAGTAATAACAATAATATTCTAGTTAATTTTACATTAATAATTATCGTACTTCATAATAGTAGTTGCAGTAACACAACACTAACCATATCAATACAAGATTGATACTCTATCCTGGAATATTTTGTGTTCTAAGACTGGAAGCTTTTAAGAAGAGATTGGGAAACCATTTGTCTGAAATGGTGTAGGGTTTCCTACTTGAATAGGAGGTTGGATTTGAAGACCTCCAAGGTCCCTTCCAAGTCTGTTATTCTGTTATTCTATCTTTGTGATATTCATTTCATAATCTACATTACTGTTGTTGGTGGTAATTAAAACTTTAATAAATTAAATAAACATATAGTAGATTGCCTTTTTTAAAAAAAATAGTTTCTTTATAAACACAGGGAGGGATTGGAGAAAAAAGGAAGGGAAGGGAGAACAAAAGAAAGAAAGGGAGGGAGGAAGGAAGAAAGAAAGAAAGCAAAAGAGGGAGGGAGGGATGGGAGGAAAAGGGAGGGAAGGGAGAACAAAAGAAAGGGAGGGAGGGGGAGGAAGGAAGGAAGAAAGGAAGGAAGGAAGAAAGGAAGAGAAAGAAAGAAAGAAAGAGGAAGGAAGGAAGGAAGGAAGGAAGGAAGGAAGGAAGGAAGGAAGGAAGGAAGGAAGGAAGGAGGGGATGGGAGAAAAAGGGAGAGAAGGGAGAACAAAAGAAAGTAAGAAAGGGAGGGAGGGGGGAGAGAGGAAAGCCCTAAGACAGAACCTTGGTATACCCCACTGCAAACTTCCCTCCACGTAGAGTTTTGGTCGCCATGATGCAAAAAAGATGTTGATACTCTAGAAAGAGTGCAGAGAAGAGCAACAAAGATGATTAGGAGACTGGAGGATAAAACATATAAAGAATGCTTGCTGGAATTGGGTATATCTACTTTAATGAAAAGAAGAACTAGGGATGACATGATAGCAGTGTTCCAATATCTCAGGAGTTGCCACAAAGAAGAGTGAGTCAAGCTATTCTTTAAAGCACCTGAAGGCAGGACAAGAAGCAATGAATGGAACTAATCAAGGAGAGAAGCAACTAAGAACTAAGAAGCCATTTCCTGATAGTTAGAACACAATTAACCAATGGGACAACTTGCCTCCAGAAGTTATGAATTCTCCAACAGAGAAGAAGTTTTTAAGAAGAAATTGGACAACCATTTGTCTGAAATGGTATAGGGTTTCCTGCCTGAGCTGGAAGGTTGGGCTAGAAGACCTCCAAGGTCCCTTCCAACTCATATTCTATTCTGTTCTATTCTATTCTATTCTATTCTATTCTATTCTATTTATAGTTCTAGTTCTATTGCTACTTTTTTTTCAGTTCCATTAAGCACTACATGTTGAGTGCTGTTGGTCAGCCAGATATGAATCCACCTGGTGATAATTCTTATTAGCCCACATTTTTATCTTGGTTGTGGTCTACTTTATCAAATGCCTTATTGTAGTCCAACTAAATTATATCCACAGCATTTCATTGGTCCACTAATTTTATCATTTTGTCAAAGAATATAGTAAAATTTGTCTGGCATGGTCTATTTTTGGCTTCTGATTAGGGCTTTGTTGGCCTTTAGATGTTTACAGATTCGTTACGCAATTATGTTTTCCAGAATCTTCCCAGGTATTCCAGACTGATAGGTTGTAGTTTCCTGGATTCACCCGCTCCCCCTTTTTAAAAAAATGGGAACTATATCAGCCCTTTTTCAATTATCTGGAAGTTCCTCGGTGCTCCAGGATCTTTGAAATATATGGTTCAGTGGTTCTGAAATCACATCTGCCAATTCTTTAAGAACCTTGGGGTGTAAACCACCTGATCCTGGTGATTTGAACTCATCTAGAGTGGATAGATGTTCTCTTACCATTTTCTTGTTTATTTTTACTTGCATTCTTAATTTACAGTGTTTTTATAAAGTGCACTGTTTTTTTCTTTTGTGTAAAGACAGATGCAAAAATTTAGTTAAGCAGTTCTGCTTTCTCCCTGCTGCTTATCACTTTCTTATCATTTTCTCCCATTAAATCACCAATCATTTGCTTTTTTGTCTTTTACAAGTTGAAAGAAGCTTTTTTACTTTTATCACAAACCTCAGTTTATTTTAAGCCTTAGCTTTCCTGACTTCATCTTTGCAGATTCAAGCTATTTCCTAAAGTTCTGCCTTAGCTATGTGCCCTTCTTTTCACTTTTTATACTAGTTCTTTTTCATCTTTTAATTTATCAGAGAGTTCTTTGTGAAGCCATGCAGGTTTCTTTTGAGATCTCTTATTTTTATTCTACATTGGAATTGAGCTAGACTGGGTTTTTATAATCTCTTTTTCAAAGTTGCCCAAGCTTCTTGGGTTGTTTTTCCTTGCGGATTCTTATGCAGGAATCCTTCACAAGCTCTAAGTTTATTGAAATCAACTATCTTGAGGTACCTGAGATTTTAGTAAGTTGTATTAATTGTTTCATACTAGCTGGATATATGGGAACTGTTATCCAGTACGGATGAGACTAACACATTGAAGATTATTCTATTGTTTTACCTTTGTGCTCATTTATAATTTAAACAACCTTGGTTCTTCATTTCCACCCAACTTTCTCAGCTGATCAACTTATATGCTTTCCTGTGGATTTAACAACATGATATCTTCATAATTACATCACAACTTTCAAAAAAAGGTGTAGCTCATTTTAACATATTTATGACATAACCGATAAAGGACAGGTTTTAATTCATGCATTTATTGGGCAAGGCAAACATCCTGCAGTATCATAGGAATCCAAGAATGTTTTCCTAATATCATTGTTTTTATAGACCAGATTGTCACAGTGCCCAATGAAGTCCTCAGATGGGTAACAACTAAGCAGAATGTCCCATCAGAGGATCAAGAGGGAGAGAAAGAGAGCAGCCTGAGAGAGGAACTGCAAAAAAGGACATCCCAGCTTGCAGCTAAGAAAAAAGAGGTGAAGAGGTGATTCAAGCAGCTAATAAGATTTAAGGATCTCATTAGGAGATTGTTATTTGTAAATATCTTTCAATGGAACTATAAATGTTTTGTATTATCAGTTCGTATCTCATCAAGCTTAGTGTCTTGTATTTGATCTCTTACATGCATTATTTCAAATTTATTTTACACTAAATATATGTGCAACTTCTTATCACTGATAGTAAATTCAGATTCTCTTTCCATTCATTATATATGCCTATTGTTTATGAAAAGGCTGATAATTACTGTACTATGATAATGTACCCTTAATCCAAACATATACAAAGACGTGGAACAGAGGGATTGATCCAGATCCCATACTGGATTTCTCACATCCAGTCACTAATAAATCAACTCAGTTTTAGTACATGTTAACACAATTGCTAATGTTTTCCCTGATCCCAAATCAGATGTGAGAATCAAGTCCATATTATTTCAGTAATGTGGCAAACTAAAATTTGGACTTGGTACTATCTCATCAATTAGGAACAAGGGCCAGAAAATTAGCATGAATGTCATAAAAATAACTGCCAAAAGTGTGTTCCGGATCTTTTCATCCATTCTTAGATGAGCTGATAAAATGAATCGTTCTCCTAAAAGAAAATTTCACTCAATACCGTATTTCATCCATGTGGTGTTTCAATACATAATTAGTTACATACAAAGTAGACAAGGAGGGTGTGTAAATATCCTGTTTTTCATTGTCTATCCAGCAGCTTGTAGACTTTGTAGCTTTCCATGATTCAGTTAAAACCCAAGCAATTTATCATAATGAGTCAACTCCAATCAGTCAATCATTCCCCGTGGAGATTCGTACCCTCACCACCCTCCAGACCTTCCGCGTAGCCCTTAAAACCTGGCTGTCCCGACAGGCCTGGGGCTAAAGACTTCAACCCCACCCGAATAGTATGACTGTTGTGCTTTTTTAATGATGTATTGTCTTTATGTGTATAACTTGTTTTGTACTTCCCTCCCCCTGAATTGTGAGCCGCCCTGAGTCCCCTCAGGGAAAAGGGCGGCATACAAATAAAGTTAAAATCAAAATCAAATCAAAATCAAACTCTTTTCAAAGTAGCTCAGGAAGCATTGCCATAGAACGCAATAGAGGGCTGTTCTCCAATTAAGCTTGTTTCCTAAATTTAAACTAAAATTAAGACAGGATTTAACATCCCCAATCCCTTTGTTCCTTTTGCTATTAGGGGTGAAAACTTACATAGATCTGTGACATCATCTTGTTTAAGGTCTTCCAACACACACACACACACACACACACACACACACACACACACACACACGTAGTGTCACAACCCCTGGTATGCCCAAATGTGGGAGGAAGCAAACTGCTTCCATTATCTGTCTATCGGCTCGTCACAAGAGACCATCACAACAGAAACCCAATATTTTTACTGTTGCCTTTGTTACATTTGTGTAGTATTTGTGCTGATAAATAGTATATATATGGTTTCCCAGTGAAATGCAAGCCTCACAGTAGAGACTGTGGCATTAAAACCCTCAAAGAAAATGCCATAAACCTAAAGACTTTTCTAATACAATGCATGGCAGCTAACATTGACGCAAAGAAGAAAAAAAGTATCTTTCCCCCAGAATCAGCAGGAACCAGTTTTTTCACTAGGCAGTATACTGTTAAATGGAAAAGGATTTTCCTCCGCAAGTTCGGATTTCCCAGCTGGGAGAATGCCCCGGCTGAGTGAATGAATTTGAGATCGAAGCGAGCTGCGTTGAAAGCAAGTTGTCTTTATTATTTCAGGAAGGTCAGACCTACAGTGGGGTAGATCAGCGTTCCTGGGTGAGCTGACAGTCACATACAGAGAGTGTACATTTTTTTATACCATTTTCCTCTTTGAAGTCCTTTTGTTTTCTTTGTACTATTGTTTTATCACCTTTTGTGTGTACCTTTGCTAATGGTTCTAATCCTGTCTTGCGTTTTGTTATTCCTCTGTCCTAAAGTACTTTCCATGGAGCTGGGATGAGCACAAATGTCTTTTACTGTATTTCCTATTTTTACATTTCTGCTCTGAGCTATTCAGTCTTTGTTGCCACTCTGCCCTTTTCCTTTGCTTAAGGGTGACATCTTCCTGCCCTTCCTGGGTCTTTTGTCTTATTTCCTACTCTGCAGTTATTCCTAATGGTCCTGATATCCTGGTAATTATTTTTTTCTTTTACAATGTAAAAGTTTCTTTTCTTGTATGCTGGCTTTGTTATTCTAGTGACTTATGTGCTGTACTGGTTTACCTAATGCAACACTGTCTTGGTGAAGTTCCCTTCCTACAATACAAAATGCCAAGACTGCTTTGCAGACAGAAATTGATAGGGGTGCATTCAGGGGCAGATGCAAGGTATAATTCCCAGTATGGGAGGATGGTACACAGACACATTTTTAAAAAAATTAATTATAATTTCTGAGAATAAAACAGAACCAAGAAGCAAAACTAGAACATAAAATATTAAACAACAGATGTTTATGTTCATAACTTTACAGTAATTCAGAAACGCTGGGATGGTTAAAGTAAAATAATTTAGCAAAAGCTTTTATTTTTTTGTTTAAAGTAAAATCAGCTGGAATTGCACATACTGCAGAATTTTAACAGCTTGATCTTAGAAAACTTTGGGGTGTGCAAAAAATAGAAATGAGGAATGGCAGATAGCTTCTTGGATTCATGAGGTCCACCCCTGCCGTAAACCTTTTTTAAATTAAAGCAATATAGAACAATCATTTTAAGCATGTTTTTGTTTTCTTGTCCAGTGCACTGATCTCTGTCATAAACTAGAGATCCTGAACAATGAATATAGCAGTTGCCTTGTGAATTTACAGCATTGTCGTGATGAACTGAAGCACTCTCAAAGCAAACCAGCCCAGGTAAGAACTTCCATTTGTGCCACCTATTGCAACCTTAATAATCAAAGATATAGTACAGATTTCCCCAATCAACTTGGCATTCTACCGAAACTGGGATTCAAATGCCCAGAATTTACATAAATCCAACCATTTTCCTCAGTGGATAGCATATTTAGAAGTTGAAATCCTAACCAATGCAAACAGTTCTTGGTTGGCAATATTGTTGTAGCCCACCTTCCTTGTTTTGGTGCCCTGCTCATGGATTTGAACTTGGATGTTTCAAAAATAAAAATGCGTATATATGCAATAAAAATAAAGATATGGCGATGCTACATTACTATTAAGGAGACTGGAAATCCTGGGATATACAAACTGGGTATTTTTAAATTAGACATAAATATTTTTCTTTATTATAACCTGTCCAGAGTCACAAGTGAGAGGGTAGTGTAGAAAATGAGATTAATAAATAAAGTCCCTTTATACACTTGTAATTTTCTTAAGAACTATGCACAAAAGATTCACCTTGTGTCTATGCAGTATCTCTATGAAATGTAGCTTTTAAGATAATCTTTTTACCAAAACACACTGAATAACATTGATTATAATCATAATTCATCTATCTTCAGCATCGACTGTATAGTTCTTTTTATTTTTGTTTTTGCCATTGTAGAGGAAAAAAGACTCTTTTATTTCTGATACATATATTTTAATCAAATAGAAGTAGAAGCGGAATAAAATAACAATCTGAAAGCAGAATAGAAGTGCCACTACATGACCAGGAGTATTTTTTTTCTGACTATGTACTTTATTTATAATCAATGTATTACCTCAAAACATTTTCTTTTTTTCAGAGAAATCATGATCATTGGATTCCTATCTTAATGGTAATAGTGGTAACTGCTCTGATATCTTATTTAAGCAACTTTACCCCTTGAACATAACTTGTCTTATTTGCCTCTTATTGATTGCACTATAGCAATCTAAATTATCCCAAATGGTTGGTATTTCAATTTTAAAATGTCTTGTAAAATTAAGAATTGTGTATTGTAATGAAGGAGTTTGTCTGTTTGGCTTTGTATATTACTTAAATTAGTTTTTGTATTATTATTAAAGTCAAAGCAATATTGTTTGTATGCCTATCCATATATTGTTTGTATGCCCCTCCATATTGTATTGTTTGTACGTATGCCTACCCATATATGGCCTGGTATCGGACCCTACATGGTATCGGACCTGGGTACTTGAGAGACCGCCTCCCAAAGACCTATTAGATCCCACAGACTAGGCCTCCTCTGAATTCCATCTGCCGGCCAATGTCGGCTGGCGACTCCTCAGGGGAGGGCCTTCTCTGTGGCTGTTCCGGCCCTCTGGAATGATCTCCCCGTGGACTTCCGGACCTTTACTACCCTTCCAGCCTTCCGCAAAGCGGTTAAGACCCGGCTGTTTCGGCAGGCCTGGGGCTGTTGAACTATCCAGCCCCATTCGAGGTTATGGCTGTTGTAGAATTTTAAATTGTTGTTTTTATTTTATTTTTTGTATCCCCTCCCTTTTTTTATTGTGAGCCGCCCTGAGTCTCTCGGGAATAGGGCGGCATACAAACTCAATAAAACTGAAACTGAAAAACTGATCTCTATAACCACTGATACAATAGCCATTCTTACAGTTTCAAATACCTTAGGTTCCTCAATTCACTTACTTGACCATGCTGGCATTGAACTCATTGCCTATTCTAGCTGGAGAAAAGCACTGAATTCTTTTTGCCTGGAATGTAGAATAGGTAAGTTAATAATATCTTATGGAAAAGTATGCTAACTTGAAATAGATTCTTGGAAATTTAAGTATGAAGGATATCCTGAATGCTGCTGAAAGGAAAACTGTGTATTTGTTTAGAACATTGACATAATTGCTTGAACTATGCTTCCAAACTGCCCTGTTCTGAAGCTTTTAAACAAATCAGTAGAATACTGTGGACAAACAGTGTTAACTGTCTCTAAACTGGGATTCATATTTACAAGGCCACTGCTGATAGAGCAACCACCTCACTTGCAATGCAGAGATCAGCAAATTCTTTTTGAGCTTTAAAAGCATCTGCAAGTTTTTCACACCATGTGCTGAGGTTCATGTTCATGTCTGGATACAAGAGTTCTGGGATGCTGAAAGAATAAAACTGAACTATGAAATCACTATTTACCATACAAAATGTGGCTCAAACAGTAAATACTTTCAGTGGAATTAGTGTAAGACAATTATCAGAACTCTTCTGAGTAGGAAAATTATAGGATGGTGGATACCCTAGCAATACACCAAATAGAGTACAAAGATTCCATTCAGTCAGAAAGAGTTCACTTGAAGATATTATTTGGGACGTATCTTCTGTTAATACTTTAATATGATTCAATATCTCTAACAGATGGTTTTTATAAGGTTCACCTTTTCTGGGTTAGAAAGGTAGGACGGGATCTAAAAGCAGAAACATCAATGAAGAAGACATTATTGCTAAGCAGGACTGACTCCATACACAAACACATCAACTCCAAGTTTATTATTAGAACATTTTCAGCTATATTAAGAATATGCAGCCAACATGTAAGTTGAGGGGTAAGATATTGAACATAGTTCAGGATCTGAGAAATCCCAGAAGAATTGTAATCATATAGAAAAGCTGGTTTCAAACCAGTTGTTACTACCAGTACCACCCCAGCTACATTCAAGAAGGCTGAAGATGATAATCTTTTCTCCTTTCCCGTTCTAAGATGATGTTGAGCTGCCTTAATGAGCCATTGTGCCAATTGCTCCATCATTCATAGGTCATTCATTAGAAAGACAACTCTATTAAAGAACTCCCAAAAGAACACTTAATTGTCCACTGGCTTTAGACAGTGCTTCTTCAGCCAAGCCTTAGGAAAAACATCAGTTCATGGTGATGTAACAAAAATAACCAATAGTTTCATTTTTATGAGTTAATAAATTAAACTGAAAGAAATAATAAGAGGAAGATGTGTGAGGGGAAGGAGCAATGGACAGTTTCGCATACATGTAATTCATCCTGAAACAAGACTATCATGCAGAATTATACATACCAAGTTCAGCAAAGAAAACAGAAAAGTTCAGAAAGGTTCTCAGAAAAGAGAATAGATGCTCAGCCTTTACTGCAGTCTAGATAAGCTTCATATTGCATCTACAAGTGATACCTCATTCAAATCAAAGTAATTGGGTGGATTTTTTCCCCACAGTAACCAATGTTTAGCCTTGCAACAGCAAAAATCAGAAACTAGACTGGTTTAAATTGGACTGTAAATATAAAGCATGTAAGAATTAATGAAGTTGCTTCTCTGTCCAAGGACTGGAGAGGCAAATAGCTGATTGTTTAATCAGCTTTCTCCTCTATTTTTTCTTTATGCCTTCAGGTAATTGTTGAGTCCTAACAATTGCTTGGAGAAGCCCCTGTAGATTTCTTGGCAATATGTTGTTTGCTATTGCTTTCTTGTTAAGGTTGAAAGGCTATGAGTGGCTCAAGGTCACCCAGCTACCATATTTTTCAGATTATAAGATGCACCGGTGTATAAGACGCACCAAGATTTTGAAGAGGTAAGTAAGAAAAAAAGTTTTTGTCCTCCCCAGCCCCCAGGAGCACTCTGCATGCTTCAACAGGCTGGGGGAAGGCAAAAACACCCTCATTTTTTTGAAAAACGGCAGAAAATGGGCCATTTTTTGCAAAAACAGAAGTGTTTTTGCTTTCCCCCAGCCTTCTGAACCCTGCAGAATGCTTCTGGGATGCTGGGGGAAGGCAAAAACACCTCTGTTTTTGCAAAAAAAAAAAAAAAAATGGCCGTTTTTTTGCAAAAATGTGATGTGGGGGCAGGGCTTTGGGAGGCCAAAAATGGCTGTATTCTGTGTATACACCAACATTTCCACGCTCTTTTAGGGGGAGAAAGGTGCATCTTATACTCCAAAAAATATGGTATGTTTCTACCTAAGGTGGAAGTAGTATTTACAGCGTCCTGGCAGGATTAGCACTTACAGCTTCTAACATCAAACTGGCTCTTCCTCTCAATTTACATTGAGACAAATATTACTTTGTTGGTCTTTCTTTAAACTGTTTAGTTAATTGTCATATATTCCTATATTGCTAAATGGTACTACATAAACCTGATGCGTAATAATTCATGCAGTTAATATTTATTAATTATATATCCCCATTGTGCACCTCACCGATTTGGTTAAAATGAAGACTATGAAAAACCCTATTTTTCCCCCTTGTTGGAAAGAGTAAATCATGAATAAAGGATCTGTGCCCATTCAAATACTACAGAGTTATAATTCCCAGCTTCTGTTATCATGGGCTAAATGAAAAGATGTAGTTCAGAATTACTGAGAGGACCATTGGTTCTAACTCGTTTCATGTTACATACCACACAATACAGAAATAAGAGAGGCAGTGGTGGAGATACTGTTGTTACAAAATAGAATCAGAAAATCCAAGCAAAACCAGTAACAAAATATGTTTAAATAACAAAAGACCCACTTTGTTTATGAATTGTACATCTCACAATTTGCAAAGAATCAGTTGTTCAATCATATTCATTCCAACTGAGTCTTTTGTATGACGAGGTGGTGACTTCCCGCTGCATTTCTTAGCCTCTGGTCCACCTTATGTTTCCAGCACTGGGCCTTTATTGAGGCAGGCTCTGAACCATAAATATCTAACAGCAGAACCCAGCCCTGAATCTTTAAATAAGTGCCACAAGACTGAAGTTATCTTACATTTATTTCATATCTCTCCATCACTTGCCCTCAATGTAAAAGGGGAAGAAGGGAGCAGTATTGCCAGTGATAAGTGTTTCACCAAGGGCGGATTTTGCCCTGACTTGTACAAGTATCCTGGAATAACAGCCACGGGCTCTACAGAAACACATGTAGTAAAGATATCCACAGTAACGTGGCACAATCGTGCTTCTAATCCTGTCCGCACATACTGCATTTGTGTCTCAGTTTCATGCCATTGTACAAGTCATCTTTTTGCCTTTTGGTGACTCGCTTCTACCCTCTAGGGCTGATGCTTGAAGAGTCTTGAAATGGTGATTTATCTCTTTGCTCATTAAAAAGGGGTTGTTTTATGACTATAGCTTTGTTGCTTGTATCTTACGATTTACATAGTTTACTTAGTATCCTAGTATGATTTGTGTTCATTTCTTATTTAGTATCCATGATTTTCACTAAGTGTTGTATCTAATGTTTTATGTTGAAAGTATTTTTACCTTGACAATAATGATCCATAACTATTGTTGTATGTACACTGAGAGCTTATGCACCAGAGACAAATTCTTTGTGCGGCTAATCACACTTGGCCAAAAAATAATTCTAATTCTAATATGAGGAGAGAATAACAAGAGGTGGACTTGGAGGTCTCCTAGTCCAAACTCCTGCTCATGAAGAAGACCCTATACCAGCGATGGCGAACCTTTTTTGGCTCATGTGCCATAAGCGGGGGGAGTGCAGAGGGGTCATCCGTGGGCATGCCACACCCATAATGCAATGTGCAAACCCCCAGCACACATGCACGCATGACAGCGGCTCCCCGCCATTTTTTGCATGCTTTTTTCGCCCTCCCCAAGCTCTAGAGGCTTTATAGGAGCCTGGGAAGGGCAAAAACAGCCTCCCTTGCCCACCCAAGAGGCCCTCCGGAGTGACTTCCGTTTTGCTTGAAGGGTCATTTTTCATCCTCTGGAGCCTTCAGGGAATCCTTCGGAAGGCCTCTGAAGGCTCCGGAGGGCTTAAACTGGCCCTACAAGCAAACTGGAACTCCATTTCTGAAGTTCCGGTTTGCCCGTAGGGCTGGTTTTTTGCACTCCGGAGGCTTCAGGGAAGCTCCTGAAGCCTCCGGAGGGCCTCTGGGGTGGGGAGACTGTTTTTGTCCTCCCCAGGCTCCTATAAAGCCTCTGGAGCCTGGGGAGGGCTTTAAAAAAGGCTGAACTCAGCTGGCCAGCTGACAGGGAAACACCTCATGTGCCCTGACAAATGGCTCCGTGTGCCACCTGTGGCACGCGTGCCATAGGTTCACCATCCCAGCCCTATACCATTTCAGACACAAATGGTTGTCTGAACCATGTTGTAACTTGGAAGAGGCCGGAAAACTCATGAATTTGAGCATTTCTGAACATTTGACTTCACAACTATTATAGCTACTAGATCTGGGCTGGCAAAATCCAGACACTCACTAGCTATAAAGCATTTAAACTGTTTAACTCTTATCCACCATCTAATGGTTATGTTTCTTGGCAGCTTGCAGTCCTAATTTTGTTGTATTTAAGTACAATAATAATTAAGATTATACTTATAATATCTACACTGTTTAGTAAACAAGAGAGGTGAAAGAGTAGTAAGTTCATGATGGTAGTTCACTTGATCTACATTTGGTTTTTATTTTAAGCCATTCACAAAGTGGCTTCATGAAAGAGTTGGAAATAGATATTTAAAAAGTGCACATTTTCACATATGCTATCAATGCTCTTGTGTAAAGTAGGCCATTTTACAAGGCTATTTAGTAAGACAATAGACAATATTGCAACTATTCCATTTATTGTAGAAAAAAAAAGCAGCTATGAAAACATTTTAATATACAAATAATTTTCAAAAGAAGTTCCAAATCAAACATTTAGCAGAATGCCAATTATATTTGGAATACAAGATAGGTTTGATTCAGTTATATGTAACTGCTACTTAGCAAGAATGTAGATGTATCGGATGCTATATTTTCTATCATAATCTGTCTACAATTAAACTACAATTACAATTTTAAAATTGTTATATTTTATAATTAAACATTGCAATTAAAAAGATAAAAATTAATACAAACAAAAATAAAAAACAAAGTGCATGAAAGAAAAATAACAATAAAGTAAAGAAAAATCTGTGTGTGTGTGTATGTATGTATAATGTATGTATGTATAATGTATATGTATATGTATATGTATGTGTGTGTGTGTATGTATGTATATATATATATATATATGTATATATATATATATATGTATATGTATATATATATATATATATGTATGTATATATATATATATATATATATATATATATATATATATATATATATATATATATATATATATATATATATATATATACGACTTTCCTTTTAATCACAAGCTTAAACAATTTTAGTAACATATCACCCTTTCTTTAAAAATAACACATGAACTCTTCTCTCTGTATTTCATCTCTTATTTATAAGCAGATTCTTAAAATCTTGCCAAGCAGTCCTGGTCTTCATAAAGGTTACCAGATATAACAATGTATCGATTCTAACCAACTTTACATTCCTTCCTTTTACTTTTAACAATCGTAATCTTTCATCCTTTTAAACAATGTCCTAGAATTTGATCTCTTTTCTCTTTATTGTCTCTTCTCACAATTTTTTTTAAAAGCTTTAACACATCTCTTTTGTAAGTAATGTATAGCATAATTATCCAAGCCACTTTTTGGCTTATTTGTGTATTCCTTTGATTCTTAAGACATCATCTAGTTTCATATGTCCAGTATAGGATATTTTTCCACGTCATTGTTGTAGCCTAACATTTTTGAACCTTTCAGATCAGTCTCAGTCTTGGCCAATAAAACTTGTTCTTCTACCATAACATCTTTTAAACACAATCTGTCTATAATGGCAGATGCTCTTAAAATTTATTTCTTTGTCTGTTGTTCAAAAGTATCCCTCAGTATGTCCAATGTTAAAATAGTTTGCTCTATTCTGTGTTAGAAAGCAAAACAACTTGCCATGTAATTGTAATATTTAATTCTTTCTGATTTCCCTGTAATATATCCCGTTTTTAGGTATTTATTTTTCCATGGGAAGAATTCTTACAATTCCAAAATTTTATTTCAAATCCATCTTTCATTTGTATTTTTCCAAAATCAGCATTCTAATTACCCTTTTGCTATTCAATTTTTTAAAAAAGTCTAAACTTGTATTTAAAACTATTTTTCTAAGAATTGAAACAAAGTAATCTGGTGTTATAAAACATGTCAATCCAAAGGTTCATAGTAACTAAAACAGTTAACAATTTGCTAAAGTGATTCAGAAAAGAAGAATGCATACTCAATGTCCTTTTAAAGGTGCCAACTATGATGTGAACAAAGATAGCTTTCCCTCATCTCCCAAAGCTCTAAACCTGCAAAACACACTGTCTGTTCATAAGGAACAGATGTCAGAAGAAGTTATAAGCCAATTTCAAGAAAAATTATAAAGTGCCAGTTTATATTTTGGCTCTTCAGTTCATAATTTCCTCTCCGGAAGTTCTAAAATTGCCATGTTTACAACAGACTGAATTAGCTTTTGTCACAATATTTATTTTGTGTATTCACATTTTGGCAACATTCATTAAAAAAAAATTCCCACACATGCTGTCTTGTATCTTCTACTAATGTGACAGTTTAATTCAGCTAGAAACATCTGGCTGCATTTGAACATTTTTTTCACACTGTACAAGTAGGTTATGTGTTGGGCTACAGCATTTAGTACAGAAAAATATGAAAAGGCCTTCTATTTTATCAAACTTAATATCTATTACCCTGTTTCCCCCAAAATAAGACCTCCATGGACAATAAGCCCAATTGTGCTTTTGAGTACATGCACTAAAATAAGCCCTCCCTGGAAATATTGCAATACAGAACAGCCCTGAGGTGACCATACTCGCCACTTCCTGCACCTCAAAAATAATAAATCTTCCTCAAAAATAAGGCCAAGTGTTTCTTTCAGGGGTTAAAAGAAAATAAGACCCTGTCTTATTTTCGGGGAAACATGGTATTAGTCTTTGTTGTCTCTTTTAATTAGTTTTAAATTTTAAACTTTAAAATTTAACTTTAAATTTTAATTCTAAAACATCCTAAGCTTTCCAGCTTAAAATTTGTGCATTTTCTCATTTATAGAGAAATAATACAACAACAAACAACCATTAATAGAATAAAACTGCCTACTACTAATTATCAGGTCACTATTTGAAAGAAATTTAGTTTGTAGTGGTTACATATTTCACATGTAGCAGCAGCAGCAGCAGCAACAGGAGTATGAATTAAAACAATGCACTTAAACTGTGTTGTGAAAATGCTCTAAGAATAAAGCAGGAGTGAAGTTAGTAAGTAAAAAGACAAACAAACAAAAAAAAACCACCACAGCATTGCATGCAAACATGGAAAAGTTTAAAGCTTTATATTTATATAGTTACATGTATAAAAGTGAAAACGACTAGAGAAATATGTGTTTCTAAATGTATTTAACTAGATCAACTTTTGCTAAATTATTTAAAACAGATTACGTTGTATATCAACATTCCTCATTAAAATGTCATATACTGAAGAGATATTTAAAAGTGTTCTTATTTCAATTAATTTCAATCTAGAAATGAAGCATCCAGACAATTGCTTGGTTATCTGATACCGGGATGTCACTGTGCTGTGAGGGGTGGGGTCATCTGCATATTTGGTGGCTGCACTGGCCAAGTTTCTTGGTGATTCTGCAGCAGACGGTAGAGTTGTTTTAGCTGGGCAACAATGTTATCCTTGATATCCGGGATAGAGATCTGTAGACGCACACTGCCACTGTCAAAGGAGCGGGTGAAGTCACCAGAGAACATTTCATAGATCATCCGTGCTACAATTGGAATGACCTGTTTGAAAAGAAAGTTCGTGTTCATCGAATGTAAGATGATCAAATCCTAAAAGTTCATCTGGGAACCTAGAATAAGCCAAACGCTCAAACTGGTGAAGACTATTGAGAAATGTATTCTTGATTGATCACATTTACATTCCCGCACAATCTCGAAGGATTCACAGTGCTTCGCAAAGTTAGAATAATACATTTAGAGTTTATATGACTTGCTTCTTTGAGATCAAAGTCATGAAAAAACTTCAGGACAGATGTAGAAAAAAAATGCAGCAACTCTCAGCATTCTCTCCAGCACTGAAATGGAAAATGAAAGGTAGTGTTCCATCCCAAAAGTGCTTTTCAAAAGGCAACTAGAACTTTCTTGATTTTTTTTTCCTTGAAAAGTTTTTTGCTTCTTATCCAAGAAGCCTCTTCAGTTCAGAACTGAAGAAGATTCTTGGATGAGAAGTAAAAGATTTTCAAGGAACAAACCAAGGAAGTCCAGTTGCCTTTTGAAAAGCACCTTTGGAACAACCATGACCTGGATAATTGAAAATCTCCATAGACATTTAGTATTCCATCAAAACATTGTTATCTACTATAGATTATGTCACCATTAAACAGCCCTGCAATGAAGAGGAGCCATGGGCAGGAACAAATACACCAGCAATTATGTGCCAACTGATATACCATTAGCTATTTCAAAACAACTGTTTCCAGGGACATTGGGGTACTTGGTTGATTTCCATTAACTCATTAATGCAAATCCAAATCTGCAATTTCTACAGTCCACACTATATGTTTCATGTTTAAGCTAAGCCTGCTCAGATCCAGCATTAACATAGCAAGGCAAAGGTGCTTTGCACATCAGCAAGAGAACAGCAATAGAGTAATATCAGATAGATACTAAAAAGGGAAAAAAGCTCTGTCTTTCATGGAAATAACATTGTATAATCATGTCTATGGGATTACTTGAGCTGTAGATCTGGATCCTTATGGTCTGATTCATAACTAAGTAAATCACAATATTAGATTCATACAGTTTTTCAGCTATGTTCTGCAATATAGAAAACATAGTATTTTGGTTTGTATAGCGGACCCATAGAGCCCTCTCTGTGATCATACGAGCTGTTGACCAACTCAGCTCCATGGTGCATGTGCAGTCTTCCTGCCCACCACCTGATTTTCAGGTCACTCCCAGGCATGTGGGAAACGTGCGCACATGCACAGGGGATCATGCAAGCATGTGCAGGACGAGTATGGGGGAGCAGCGCCTCTCCTAAGGTCCATTTTTTTGTACCAGGAGGCTTCAGGGAGGCCAGCTAGGCCCAAATTGGAGCACAGGGGTGGGTCGTGCAAATTCAGGGGAAAGTGTGGGGATCGTGCACACATGCGCAAGGGGCAGGGTACATTGCATTATGGGTTTGGGCACACACATACGCTGCAGTGCACGTGGTTTTGGCATGCAAGGACAAAAAGGTTAGCCATCACTGGCATAGACAAATCATACTATGGCTGCTTAGTACAATGGTTAGCACAATGTGTCAAGACTCTCCTTGATCATCATTTATACACAGGTAAAGCAATTATTCTTTTGGTAATTGGTTAATAGCACAGGTATTCACTGACTATATAGGTTGTAGTCATTTGAAATTACTTTTTGTATACAATACTTGTAGCCTTTCATTTAAATTGTTTGGAAATTTCTTATAAGGCTAGTTCTGATCAAAGTGAGTAGGAATTTGTGTCAAAAGATAAAAAGTTCTGACTATATTAGACGAAAAGAAAGCGTGAATCCTGACTTTCATTCTCAGATTTACTTGGATTAAACAGGGTTTGAGAAAGAGTGTCATTTTACATTAACAGTCTTTCCTTTGGTTCATCTTGCTCAATACAAGAAAATAAGAAAATAAGAGATGAAATGTGTGCACTGTTGAAATAGCAGCTCTGGCTCTTTACACCCCTTTATCTACTCACATTCAAAAAAACCATGAAGCAGATTTTACACATTCTATGTGAAGACTTATTCTATGATAGATGCAAATGCATTCTTCTACTAAGGAGTAGTAGCATTCAGTATTTTTGCAATAATTTTTTTCTTACCTGAACAACAATCAGCTTTCGCTCTTTTGATTTCCCATCTGGCCATTCTTCTCCAAAACAAAAGTAGATCTCATATGGTGGCTGTTTACTAATCTGTCCTTTCTGATGGGCAATTAACTCTAAATTTAGAGGAAGAATGTGAAAAGGAGAGACACGGCATGTAATAAATTACATTATTATGATAAAAGAACAGATTAGTTATGTCCAGTAAGACATACTGGAATTTGACATTTGGAAATGACATATTTGAAGAAATTACTTGATACTATTATCCTACCCTCACCTTCCCATTGTATCAATTGTTCCCCATAATGCCATTTGCTTTCAGTTAGATTTTAAAATCATAGCAGTGCAAAAATTAACGAAACACATAGCTGCTCATACCATTTCACTCATAACTTTCAACAATGTGAAGATATACCGAATGAAAGACACCAGAGACCCATTTGGGCACAAAAGAAGGAAACCTTTGCTTTAATGGAGTACTTTATAATAGAATAGAATAGAATAGAATAGAATAGAATAGAATAGTTGGAAGGGACCTAGGAGGTCTTCTAGTCCAACCCCATGCCTAGACCAGAAGCCCTAAACCATTTCAGATAAATGATTATCCAACATCTTGAAAACTTCTAGTGTTGAAACATTCACAACTTCTAGAGGCAAGTTGTTCGAGTGATTAATTGTTCTAACTGTCAGGAAATTTCTCATCAGTTCTAAATTGCTTCTCTTCTTGATTAGTTTCCACCCATTGCTTCTTGTCCTACCCTCAGGTGTTTTGGAGAATAGCTTGACTCCCTCTTCTTTGGGCAGCCCCTGAGATACTGGAATACTTCTATCATGTCTCCCCTAGTCCTTCTTTTCATTAAACTAGATATATCCAGTTCATGCAACCGTTCTTCATATGTTTTAGCCTCCAGTCCCCTAATCATCTTTGTTGCTCTTCTCTGCACTCTTTCTAGAGTCTCCACATCTTTTTTACATCATGGTGACCAAAACTGAACATTAAATTAGATCCATATCCTTTCACATTTTCCAGCGTATAAAAAAGATAAAGCTATGCACTGTAGACGCAGCATGGATTAACTACAAAAACAGTGGTATTCACTGTAATGCTAACAGAGATACAGCCCTATCTGAGCTAGTCTATGGTATTAATCCTTACCAGCTTACAAGCTTAAAATAAACAGTACTGCTAGTTATTCACTGACAGTGATACAAAGGCATTAGAGCTACTCACCACTTAGAAATGTTTCCAAACAAAAGAGCTTAACTCTCTTCTGCCTTTCAATTAAGTTTGGTGTGGTAGAGGAAGGTGCACATGGCCCAGACCAATATACTTTGCACTGGCAAAGCCTGATAGCATAGATAGCATGACCACTGACTTCTAGTATTAGCCCTCTGTCCATTACATCAAGCAGTCGACTGGTGAACAGCTTTTGTTTTTCATTCGGGATGGATTCGGGCCCTGGAAACTTGACTTGCTCCAAATTAATAGGCCCGAAGAGTTCTTCTTGATCTGGCATAGGACCTAATTCTCCATAGAAAAGTCTGCAGCCTTGGGGGTTGCTCACAGTCATTGTCTGCCCAAACTCCTTGCCACGATATTCAAACTTGATTTCAAGATCTGTCACTGAAGAAAAATATATTATTAATGTTTCAGGCAGTACAGCAGGAACCACAATTGCATTGAACCATATCTAATAAAATAAAATCAACACAAAATAGAACAGACTACAGGTATTAGGAAACAAAAGATATAATTTCCCATAATTACAAAAAAAAAAAAAAACCCTCCTAACAAATCATGGAGTCAGATTGATTGTAAAATAAAGCAAAGTTAAAAGACCTGCCATTATATGAATCCAGTGCTTACTCATAGCAAGAATCTAATCACTTGTTATGCACAATGGCTACCCAATTAATGGCAAGCTACCCTAACATCATTAACCAACAGTTCAACAGTTTTCAACTATAAGTAGTCCTTGCTTAACAACCATTTGTTCAAAGCCTGTTTGAAAATATGACGGCACCGGACTAGGGATTTATGACCTATGCCTGAAATTACAAACACTGCAGCACCCTTCCAATGAGATGATAAAAATTTGGGTGTTTGGTGATGAAGGCCTTGAGATCACGGGGGTGATGCAATTCTGTCCCACCTACCTATGTCCTCCTCTCCTGCATCTGAAATACAGGCCCAGGACCTTTGACAATCTCAGCCAGCTGCCACTGCCCCAAGCCTTGATGTCAGCCTCAACACCATCAACTCCCAAGCAGAAATTCTACCATGAACCATTCTCCAAGGCAAGTAAACCTTAGGGCCATGATGGTGAACCTATGGCATACATGCCACAGATGGCACACAGCGGCCTCTCTGTGGGCATGAGAGCCATCACCCTAGTTCAGCTCCACCACAAATGTGTGTGCGTCTCCTACTAACCAGCTGGTCGTTGGGTCTCTGCCCTGCATGTGCTGGGGGCGGGCTGTGTGCAGAGGGGTGGGTGTGCATGCGTAGGGGCGGGGTGTATGCATGGGGAACACATGCACAGGGTGGTGCATGTGGGGGGCTGTATGCGCATGCACGGGGGCATATGTACATGCACAGGGGCTTAGGACCCATGCGGGGTTTGCATACATGGGCGGGGGGAACATGCGTGGGAGCCACACATGCATTGCATTTTGAGGGTTCTGGCACACACACGCTTTCGGCATTCAATCCAGAAAAGGTTAGCCATCACTGCCTTAGGGAATTGTATGATTGCCCCCATTTCCCAACACTCTTCCATCTTCAGGTGTTTTTCTCCTGCTGTTGAGAGGCCAAGGCTGCCAATGACAAGAGGCCTTTCCCAGAGCTGCCTTGAAGACAATTCTAGAAGGGCTTTGAAAGCCATTCGAACTGTCAGATAGGCCATGTGGGCCTCTCAATAGCGGGGGGGGGGGGGGGGGGGCGACACCTGAAAGCAAGCGATGCACAATGAGGAAAAATGTGCCATTCTCCAAGCTGTGTGAACCTTGGGGAATGGCACAATTGCCCCTGCTGCCCAGAGCTGCTGAGGAAATTCCACATGTTGCTTACCTTCAGCAGTTTTTCTTTTGCTGTTGAGAGGCCCGTGCAGTCCATCCAATGCTTCATAAGGCTTCTGAAGTCCCACTAGCTCTAAGGAGGCTTCAGGAAAGAAGGCCCGTTGCAATTGAGAGCCACCTTGGTTATGCTGCACAAGCCTCTCAACAGCAGCACACACATTTCTGAAAGCAAGCAGTCTGCAGCCCATTGCCAAGAACACTGGAAATAGTAACAATTCTGCCACTTCCCAAGGCTCTCGTGCTTTGGAGAACAGTGTGAGGTGGCATTTTTGAATGACAGCAACAACTCTATGGCTGACATTTAAACCTGGGGCAGATGGCTGAGACTCTAAAGGACCCAAACCTCTAGTTCAGGCTTAGGCCCCATGCTTCTACTGAGAAATGCCACATTCAAGATCATGCTTTGTGCCACACTGTAGCATCATCCCAGCTTGTCTATGCCCTACACTGGACCTCGCAGGACTTTCTCCATCTGAGACCTCCTCAAGCTGAGCTTAATGGTTGCAACTGCAGGTGCCAAGAAGATGGTCATAGACCAAAGTGATCACATGGACATCTTGCTTAATAATTGCAAGAACATATAACCAAATTCCAGTTTCAATTGTGGTCATAGGATGAGGACCCCATGTAGGTTTCTTTTACCAGCTGATGCCAATAAATATATTTTAAGTCAGAACTGTATCCTGCCCAGACCAATTTGAATAATAACTGCAGAAGAATGTTTGTATTTGTTCAACAAGTCTTCCAGAAATGAAGCTTATTTATTAGAGGTGAGACTCAAGACTTTCCAAACAAAAGAGTACATGATTTGTCCTCTATTTATTCTAGTGGCTCCTGAATAAAAAACAAAACTTACTAGGAAGAGAGCTAATCCAAAGTTCAGGAGAGCTGTACATATCATGCGGTAGAGCTGGCAAGGCAGGAGGCATTGGCATCTCCATATCTTCAGGTTCATTCTTTGGCCACACAGCTTCAGGGCTACAGGTCTCTGCACTGGCGGGAGCCATTGGGGAATCTAAGTAAAATAAATAAAATGTAATTATGTAATCCCCACTGCTTCCTAACATTTATAAAGAGATTTAATCATTTTCATATCAGACAAGCAGGTTGTTGTGGCCTACCAGTGGCCAGCTCAGCTGGCAGCAGATTTGGACAGTGAGGAGGTTGTGGGGGGGGGGAACATGGGGCAGTCCTGGAGTCTGGTGAAGGCTCTGATGAGGGCTCTGTGCCGGATGCAGAGAAGGGGGTCAGAACTGTATACCAGCTATCAGCTGCCTTCAGAGTCAGATATCAGTGAGGCAGACAAACAGCTGTAACCTGTTCCCAGTGTGCGCATGCACAGAATTGCCAGACTAAAGGAACAGCTAAAGAACAGGGATTGACCTGGGAGTAAGGGCCAGGTGGACAATGAATGGTCCCTCCCAGAGGAAATAAAAGAGGAACAAAACGGGAGTGGAGTTTGCAGGAGAAAATTGGTTCACTTAATTGGTTCATGTCTCTCCAAGACTCCTTGCCAAATTTTGTAGATATCAGCCTGTAAGCACTGTTCCCTCTAAGGTGCGTGGCTGCGCAGCCGCGCACGTGGCAAGAAAACACCGTGCAGCCGTTTCTAACTGCGCGCAGTGATTTCTGTCACAGGCTCCGGAAGCTGAGGGGAATAGCTGCTGCCGCCTCCTCCTCCTCCAACAGCACTGCCGGATTTGCCGCCAACGCTGCAGCCGAGGTGATGCCTCCAAAGCTCCCGCAGGCACCCCTGCCCATGGCAGCGGCGGCGGTGCCTCCCCCTCCGCTCGGAGCACCTTGGCTGGGCTCTGGGTTATCCCTGCTGCCGCCTCCACTTCCGCCGTGCTTTTCAGAAGCCATGAGGCCATTTTTCCTGCTCCCGCCCCCTCCGCCGCCTTCCTACTAGCTCCCAAGGCCAAATGGCTCCTCAAAAGCACGGCGGAGGAGGAAGGGGGAGGGATAACACAGGGGCCAGCTCAGATGCTCTGCGTGGAGGTGCCTCAGGGTGGTGTCTCATTTGAGTATTGCCTGTCAAGCCCTGCTTAGGTTTTTTGAGATCAGTCAATATTCACTGGGTGCCAACAGTCTTTGCTTAGTGTAGTAATCCATAACTGGCAAGCCAGTTCTTAGCTTCTCTTTGAATGTACAAAGCAAGGAGAACCTATCATGTCCCAGGAGAAAGTGAGAGAGAGAGGGAGAGAGGAAGGGAGGGAGAGAGAGAGAGAGATGCGGTTATAGATATAGATATAGGTATAGATAGATAAACAGAAGAAAAAGAAAAAAGGGAAGACAGAATAAAGTCAAACACATAAACAAGGTATTTACAAATGTGTTTTACAATTTTCTAATATTTCAATAAATTATTATACTATATCATTTAAAAGCCTAAAAAACACTAATAAACTCAATGCAAAAAAATGTGAATCATAAAATCACAAAGTGCAATAAATTATTTTTAAATGACAAAAAACATACAAAAAAAGGAAAAAGAATAAAAATCAATAAAAACATTAAGAAATCACTTTTCAAGTATATCCTTTCTTCCCATTGAACCTCAAATATAAATCAATATATTTGAAAGCATTAGGTTTCTAATTTCTTGTCTGGTCCTTTTATCTATTTTTTCTTTAGAAATTGTATTTAAATGTCTTAAGCATGCATTGCTATGTAACGTACACTATATATGAGAGCTATTTTTAGTTGAATTTGTTCAGATTCTGTTGTGAATGTATACTGCTAGTTTTTTTGCTATTGCTGTGTATTCTCCATGTTTAGTATTTGGTTTAGTTATTGAGCTACTCTGAACATTGTTTTCTTACTAAGTTTTTCCTAACATGAACTTGAGCTAATATACTTAATATGAGAAAGGTGCAGCAATTAACACTGCTTTTTAAAAAGAACAATATTTCTCAATTGTTTATCTGTATGAAGTCTGCCTATCTTAAGTTCCTACAATACAAAAGGTATTACCTTCTAAGGCAACCTGTATACAATACATTAGTGGCCAATGTTACATTGCTCCTATGACAAAATTAGAGCTGTGTTAAGCCTATGAAAAAAGACCCCCAAATCCCAAATGAATAAAATAATTATTAAGACACAATGAAAAAATTACAAAAATTATGCATAAACTTTCATGTTCCCCAAATTTCCAATCCAAAACTTAACCCAGATTCTTCAGACATAGATTTGTAATTCAGAGTCAGACTCGGTTATTAGAATGAATGCATTAATCAGGGATGAATAATGTTGGTGAAATCTCATCTAACCTTCCATAATAATAACATACATACACAAATAGCTGACAGCCACATCTCTGAAACACTATTAAATCTGAACTAAATGTTTATCTAGAACTCAAATAAATAGCTGCTTTTTGGTTTTATTTTTTTAAATATTTATCAGTCTCTCTTTTATTCCATACTTCTGGTTGAAAGACTATTCTATGTCATGCTAAACAAATGCATATTCTAGTGGCAGCAGGGGCTCGTTGGCATCTTCAGCGGCAGCCCTGCCCCCTGTGAAAAAAACCGAAGATGGAGCAGATCCACGCAGATGACGTTGCTGCAACATGGACTGGAGTAGAAATTTTGGGAGTTGAAGTCCGCAAGACTTAAAGCTGTCAGGTTTGAAGACCCCTGGGGTTTTTTTTCCCTAAAGGGTTAGGGTCTTGTAACTTGACAGCTTTAAGACTTGCGTGCTTCAATGCCAGAGGTTCTGAGCCAACATTTTGGTTGCTAAGCAGGACCATTGTTAAGTGATACTGATATTATATAACACTTTTAATTAAGCGGGTACCTTGAATAAACATAATTTTGAGTTTCAAATAATACTGATTTCGTTGTTGTCGTAGGTGACATCTGTGAAAAAAATTCAGGTGCTCAGGCATGAAAATATGCTGCTCAAACACTATACTTTTCTGCTCACACTGAAAAAAAATTAGAGGGGACATTGCCTGTAAGCTCTCCAAATAAGATCTGTGACTGTAAATCCTTCCTTGAAAAAGTTTGCTGGATGTGAATAAGCAGAATTCATAGTAAATTAATAAAATGGGTTTTTGTCAGGACAAAAAGTTTGCTTCATGCTCTTGGGAAGCCTCTGTCAGAACACAGGTATCATTAGACTTCCTTATATAAGTCAGTACAATTAACCTTGTACCATTGGAATTTTACCTCTCCTTTCACTTAATCTGATAATCTAAATTGAAAGCTTGAATTCTTTCCTTCTAGTAAGTCTTAGTGCAATCTAATACTTTTGGTCTATAATTCCCAGGATTGTCAGCCAAGTGAAAGATAGTAGTTCTAAAGCCAAATATAAATATATATTTCTAATCAGCATAGTAGTAGAGCTGCTTTGTGGGTGCCTCCCAATTGCAATTTAACATCAACCTGAAGCTACTAGATCAGATTATCCATCACTATGGAGTGGGGATTCACAAATATGCCGATAATATCAAGTTCTGCATCTCCTTTCTGAACCAACCAAGTGATGGCCTCAAGTGTTCCCAGCACCTGGAAGTTTTGAGGGTTTGAATGGCAGAGTACAGGCTTCAACTCAACCTTGGCCAGATGGAGTCACTGTAGGTTTTAAGGCCTCCTGGTTCTGGGACTTTTCGAACTTTAGCTCAGCATGGGTTAGACTTACTCAGCCAGAGCTGGTATGCAGAGTTGGTATGCAGTCTACCACAACTTTTGCTCCTGTTCAAAGAGGTGTGGCAACTGTGGCCAAAAAGGTTTCACACAGATTTGTTTTATGCACCAATTGTACCCATTCCTGAACTGGGAGACCTTAGTCATGGTGACTCATGCCTAGAGCCTGGATTAGACTTCTCTGTCACTACATGTCAGGAAATATATGTGTCTGTAGTTCAGAGATGGTTGCGTAGCTGCTGCATTTATACATCTGCAAATGTTAACATTCTGGCTAGGGGGAGCTCAAACAGCAAAGCACAGAACAGGAAATCGTATCAACCAATCAGCATGCAGTTGGGATTTGGGAGGTGTGCGCATCAGCCTCTCTGCAGCCATCTGCAACCTGCGCTTACCCATCAACCCTAAATCAAGCTTTAGTCACCTCATGTTTGGATTACTGTATCACACTCTACATAAGAGCTACCCATGAAGAGCATTTAGAAGCTGCAGCTGGTCAAAAATGCAGCCATGCAGGGAGGTTTTGGTGTTTCTCATTATACCTATGTAACACCGCTGCCCCATGGGCTGCATTGGTTCCCAGGTGCAATTTAAGGTGCTGGTGGTCATCATCTATAAAACTTTCTACAGCATAGGGTAGGGTTGCTACAAGACCGAAAGAGAAGATCAAAAGAGAAAGGAAAGCTTTAGATGCAAAGCGTATGGGAAAAAAAGTGTCACTTGTAGATTAAGACAACTTGTTTAAAAAAATAACTACATGGCACCATTAAAATGTAATTTCAACAAGCTCTAAGTCTAGAAAATTAATGCAGAGGTATTTGTTGAACCAATGATGCATTAAAACCTGAAAAACCTGAACTTAGCTCCAGGGAATTCCAAGACTTTTAAAGCTGTTATATACTGCCTTTGCCAGGAAGGTGTGTCTGTCCCTGCTATGCTGTGGGAATTTACCTTCCCCTAATAGAGTATGGTATACAATGTGTATGTGGGAGGGACAGTATGCCTCCATGGAAACATCCTGCTGTGGTCTAGTCTTCTTATCCTGTTTCAAATAGCAGAGGTGGACGCCATATGGCATGCATAAACTTATCTAGGGTTATAAAATTTTTGGATAACTAGCAAATAACAGCAAAGGGGTTGATATTTCTGTATCTATTGCCATCTAGTGGTTGTTCAGATCCCATTGCCATAACTTATTCCACCCTTTCATTAATTCCAAAGCTTTGGTGTCATAATCCTCCAATTAAATAAATTCTCAGCAGCAAGGGAGTGCCCTATGTTTTAAAACCCAACCTGCCTTACATCAGACAGACATAAAGCAAATAAAAGCAGGATTATGCCACACACATTTTGGAAGATATCGTCAATAATTAAGATTCTGAATTCCACTTAACATCAGATTAAGTGACTGCAGAAATGCAAAAAGTATCTCAATAAGTACATACACTTATTTTTTTTTTTTATTAATATTTGTAGGCCGCCCTTTTCCCTGAGGGGACTCAGGGCGGCTCACATAAAATCAGGGAGGGGGAATTTATTTATTATTAAATATCTAACAGATACACAAAAATCAGGATGAAAATATTTACCAAGGAGATCAGCAAGTACCATTTGTGCTAAATACAATTTATATCTCTGTAGCATGTTGCATTTTAATGTAATTGGATCTAGAGATAAACTTTTGAGAAAGCCTTTGTCATAATGTTGTTTAGCGCAACATTAACAAAAAGAAAACAGCATTTTAAAACATAGATTTAAATTCAGTTTCATTAAGCATATGTCAGAATAATCTACTAACCATTGATATTAAGAAATGGAAAACTCTCCTGTATTGCTACGTGCTGAGACTCATTTAATTCATCTTCATCTTCATCATCTACATCATTATCCTTCTCATCCCATGGAACTGAACCGGTGGAACCTGGAAAAATGTAGGAATTGAAAAAATAGAAAGTAATTAACAATCTAACAAAACCAAGACAAAATGGAATTCTTCTTTAGATATGTGAGAGTGTTGCAGACTCTCTGAAACACTCTTTGGAATTTTTTTGATTTCCAAACATAGGAATGTCTGTGAAATCCAAAATTCATTTGGATTTTAGGTCTGTTGGCATAAAACTCTTCTCCTAGAATTTGAGAGTTTCAGGAGAATACTATAACGTCTGTTACTGAACTATGTAGCTAGAGTGTTAGAAAATAAATGGCAGATAACAAAGTTTGCTTTCTCAAATATTTATTGGCCCTTCAGATTCAACACCTAACCCAAGATACAGTATTTCTTCCAACCATGTGCGGACAAAGCCCTGTTTATCAAACACGAAATGTGCAACTAACGTTCCTAACAAATGTCATCCAGTGTAGCACTTTTTTTAGAATAGGGGCATTTACAATGATCCTCTTATTTCGGTTCAAATATAAAGGGAAAGGAAACCTATGGTCAACCATCACAGACACATTAAAAAAAACTAGACCTCCCCAGGATATAGAAGAGTTGGAAGTAGAGGAGAGAAGATAGGAAGAGAGGGATAGGAGAGAGGGTGAAGGGGGAAGATGAGGTGTATAAGGAGGAGTGGTAAGGGGAGAGAGTAGAAAGAGAAAGGAAGAGGAAATAGAGTAGTATGGAAGCGGAAATACACCAACGAAAGGAAGAGTGGGAAGCAGAAGGGAGAAGAAAAGTGGGAAGGGAGGGATAGGAGAGAGGACAAGGGGGGAAGATGAGGAGGATGAGGATAAGGAGGAGTGGAATGTAGAGAGAGGAGAAGGAGAAAGGAAGGGGAAATAGAGTAGGAAAGGAAGAGGGAGGGAAGATAGGAAATAAGAGAGAGGTAGAAGAAAGAGGTGTATGGAGAGTAGAAGAGCTAATAATGGGTGTTAATCTTTTTGGGGCGTTGAGGACAAGAGGAACTGATGTAATCATTATTTAATACTATATGATATTAGCTATATATCGTATACATGTGATTGTATGTTATGAAATGGAAATAAAAATATGTTAAAAAAAAAACTAAAACCCAAATTTCATGTTCTTACTCTGGATGTACCCAAACTTCTAAGTTTTTGATTGATTTTGGCTTTAAAAAGGAAGCTGACCTATTTAGATTGCACCATATAGGTAGTAAATCCCTACGTAAGTAGAATGGAAAGTCAAGTACAGTCAATTAAATAACACAGCGGATAAAATGATTATGCTTGTTCAATATAGTTGCTGTATTCACTTAAACCTTAGTAACCCAGAAGACCTCACTACCAATAAGACAATTAGTTAAGGATTAGCTACATCCTTCTTTAAACAGAAGAGTTTCTCTGTTTCTCACCAGGATTAATAATTGGCGTCAGGGATGGTGGGATGTCACATACTTCATAAATTTTAATTGGATTCATTGGCACTTCTTTGGTACCATCGTATATGAGCTTGAATTCACGGCTTTTGTTGAGAGCACACCGTAGTTGGGCTTTCCATTTTGCAGGGTCAGGATCATCAACCCCTTCTTGATACTTTCCTGTTTCCACAGCCCACGCCTGGGAGCAAAGTACATGAGTTAATGTTGTCATTATGCCAACTTCTGTTGAATTGTGCTGCCAAACAAACTCTTGTCTATAAGATACACCTAGGCAATAAATACTTTCTGCAACGGATAATTGTTTCCTTTCTCAAGCTTTTTCTAACAAGATACTTGACTGTTAAAACAAATCAACTCAACGTTACAATTCCTTTTTTTAAAAATGCAGAATTGAATTCCAGGTTTATCTAGATAAAAATAATTCACTATCTTCAGGAATAAAAGAAAAGAGGAAACCTACACCAAACCAAAAAACCACAAACAAATGCCTTTATTCCCTGATTATTTTTCTTTATAAGATTGTCAGAAATGGTTGCCTGAAAAATCTTCCCTATTTATACAAATAGCATGCATTGCTGAAATTTACTTCATGAAAACAATTGTACATTCTTTAAAAAAAAAACAGATGAATACAATCCTCAGCAAAATGCTGAGAAGAAAATCCAACAGAGTTGAATGAGGCTAACTCCAAAGAAAGTTAGATGCCTAAGATTAAGAACTTTAGCAACAAGTGACAAGAACAGAGGTGAACAGTTGAAAAGTAGATAATTAAAATGTTGAATCTGAAACTTCTCAGAAGGAAAGCCACAATACACCAGGAAAATTAGTTCTGCTATTGCACAAAGTACACAGTATAGGTAGAGATAAGTCTGAAGGGGATTTTTATCTACTAATTCCCTCAAAGCCTATCTGAATATGTTTTGTATATCGCTTTGCCCTTCATTTGTCCCAGTGTGTTAATGCCTTTGTACTGCATGCATGCTTCTGCACCTAGGATTTCAGGTTCAGAATGCGGTTCTGCTTATGAAAACAACGCAGGATATATCTCCATCAGGTTGCATCAGTGAACATGTGAACCATTTTATTGCTTACAAAACAGCAAATTTAAGATTATATGTATACTACTTTTGCTATTATTAATTTCATTGTCCATCCATTGAAGACAAAGAGACAGAGAGGGAGGGAGGGGGAGAGACAGAGTAATCCCATTCTATCAAGTAGCATACCAGCAGAACTGGGTTTTTCAGTTACCTTAAAAATTGTATTTTCTTCTTCATGCTGAGGACTATGCCGAGTTGCATGCTTCCAAGGAATTTGAAATCGCTTTGCATCCCTATTAAGCCACAGAAGACCTGGATACATTCCACTGTCTACTTGAGCTACTAGCCAGGGTTTCAGTCGAACTCTGCGTGGATGTGATGCCATTATCTAGAAGGATAAAATACACACAGAAAACAATGAAGAGTTTGTAGGAATTCTCATTTTCTAAAGAATAAAGCAATAGAAACCAATTGTGATTGTAATCACATTGCTCTGATTTTCTTGTAACCAACTCTTCTATCAACTCATCTGATTTCTTTGAGAGGTTAACTTAACTTTTTCAGTATACCGAGACTACCAACTGTCACATAGGCAAAACAATTATTCAAACTGAATTAAGTTATGCACAGTGTATCTTTACAATGAAATATAGCAGCATGTATAGAAAATGGGGGGAGGACAATTCCCACAACCTGGAATATCATTTTCCAGAATTTAGATTTGCAATGCAATTGGCAAAGATAATATTAAAAGGTTATATTAAATGGAATCTCCAAAACTATAGGAATTGTCAAAGAATGTAAAGCTTTTAAAAGGTACCAAAAATAACTAAAAAGAGCTCTTTGGATCTTTTGGAAATGAAAGGAAAATTAAAGAAACCGTAATTCCATTGTAAGGAAAAAATAATGGACTTCGGGGGGAAATGGTGGACAGAAGAGCCAACAAACAGATCAGTTCTTTGTAATTCCTCTCCAGACCAGTAGATGTTTGAGATCACTCACAAATGGCCCAGATAGTTGTTCCCTGTGAGGATATTACACAACAACAATCTCCAGCAAGTTTAAAATTCTGGGAAATGAGGGAATAGTCACCTTGCTGAAATTGGGGCTGATGCCTTTAAAAAGATACTCAGTTCCCTGCTTCCTTTTCTAATCACCTTGGAAAATTGCTTACGAACTGCTTTTCAGTTATCACAAACCTTGGAATTGGCAAGTTTTATAATACTGGATGACTTTCCTTCAAATGTCTGGGGAAAAAAACTAAATACAAGTGTGGGTTTTTGGGAATAAGCAGTAAAAGAATAACTGAAACTTTTTTTGAAAGTTACAAACAGACAAGTGTTAAAATTACATTTAAAAATTGAACATTAGAGAGAACTAAAACAAACTAGATTACAGTTAAAGGGGAATTCAATGTTGAATTCAATTTAAAAATATAGAATGAAGCTAAATACTTCAACATTCAACATATGGAAGGATCTCTTCAACAATAGCCTCAGAAGTTAATTTTAAGGGTGTCTGCCTCTATAGATACACCGTGTTTAAAATATGTTATGGAAAAGGAACTAGTTTTACCTGACAGGATTGAGATTGATTTGAAAAAGGATTTAAAAATGACAAGTTATAACAATGACATGGAAAAAGATACTACACTGGATGTACCAGATGATGTCTTGATAATTAAAAGAGATATACAAATAACAAATCAAGAGTGACCTAGATAACTTTTCTATATTGGATTTACAAAAGAAACGTGTTAAAGCTTTGAAGAACTTTGTGACAAGGGACAAAGATAAAATTAAAAGAAACCAAGTTATAAGTTTCAAACTTAGGTTTGAAGGAACTAAAGACCAAGATTGTTAAAAGTAAAAGGAAGAAATATGTTTGGTTTATTTGATCAAGATTAAAATACAGAAGGAGGAGGAAGACTCAGAAACCATAGACTTGTCAGCTTAACATATTAGGCAAAGCCTCTGACAGAAATATGTTGGACTGTGAACATTTAGGTGAAAAAAAGAACCAGCATAGATTTGTTGCAAGCAAATTGTACCAAACTAGCTAATCTCCTTCTTTGAAAGAATAACTAGTAGATCAAAGTGGATAAAAAAAATAAGTAAATGAAAGAAAATAACATAGACATACCTGAACCTCAGCAAAACATTCAACAAAGTACCTCATAACATTGTCTTTCATACAAAGGTAAAATATAGATTACATGATAATATAATTAGATAAAAGCTCAGCTGACTGACTGTACTCATTAATGGCTTGACGTCAGGTTAAAGAGGAAGCTTGTGTTCTATGACTTTGTGGTCTAGGTTATATATTGTACAAGATATCTAATATTACATAAGCGCATACAGGAAAAACCTAAAACTGTGAGGCTTGTCTAATAATTTAGATCACTGGTTCCCAAACTTTTTCAGTCCACCGCCCCCTTGGTGCTACAAACTGATCCTCAGTGCCTAACCCTAACCCAGTGGTAGAATTCAATTTTTTTTACTATTGGATCTGTGGGCGTGGCTTTATGGGTGTGGATGGGGGGTCATGTGACTGGGCAATTTGCACGACAGAAGGAAGATAGTAACAGTAAAATTCAAAACTGTAACAATTAATTGCACATTTATTCAAAATTCCAATTTAAAAACCTTTTTAATTAATGTTAATTCAACAAAATTTGTTGAAGATGATCCAGTGATACCAGGTTTTCAAAGTCATTTATCAAGAACCTTAGTAACTAGTAACTTAGTAAACAGTAAAATTTAGTAACTACTTCACTGTTCAGTAAATTCTTAATGTGATGGATGGGCTTGATGAAGCGATACCAGAAAAAAATGTCTTTTCAAAGGAAGTGGCAATCAGCTATTTCCCAAACTGTAGGCAGAACTCCAGGATGTGGGACCCGGAGGATCCCCGTTTTTAAAAACCTGGTTACAGGCAGAGGAAGAGCTCAAGACTCTGATCCTCTCTTTGTCTGCACAAGCCACAGGGGGAACTTGTGGTACGCAAAACTAGAACCCCTGATTTCTAGATTTAAACCTTAAATATTGAAATGGCTCATTTCTTCCCAACTTTCAACGAAACCATTCCATTTACTGTCATGCAAATCTCCCTTGCGGGTACGACAGATTCTCCCCCCCCCCATGTATTTCCCACCCGCCTCCTCAGCTTCCCTGCTGTATTTATGATTGGCAGGGCGCTCTTCTCTCTGGGGCCAGGGAGTAGCCCAAGCACCAGCGGCAGGAAGGGCAGTGGAAGAAAAATCTGGGCCAGAGGTTTTGGGGGAGGCGGGTGAAGGAAGGGAAGACGTGGTTTTGGAGGAGAATAAAGCTCTGTCGCCATGCAGGAAGGCCTCTGCTGTTGCATCACTAGGTCTCCCTGCAGCCCCCTTTGCATGCTCGCCTTCCCTCAAAACCTGATCTGCCTCACCTTTGGCCTGCTCTGTGCTTAATGAAACTGGTAGGTCCTGGGCCGAAGCAGCCGGGGGGCGCTGCAGGCTTGACATGCGATGGGTGGGTAAGAGAGAAACAGAGGCTTTAACAGCAGGACAGGCGGTGCCCTCCTTCTGCATTGCCGACTGGCAAGGGCTGCTGCTCCAGCGCAGACTGGCAGAGAAAGAGAGGCAGCCCATCCTCTGACTCCCCTTACAAAAAGACTCAGCAGCCGTACAGGACCCTCCTCTCTGTCTCTCTGTTTGTCTGTCTGTCTGTCTGTCTCTCTCTCCCTCCCTCCCTCCCTCCCTCCTGGGCTTAGGAACCCACCTCTCCGCTCTCCCATTTCCGGGCTGCAAAGCTGATGCTCGGGCTTTGGTGCCTCAACTCGCCAAAGGAAGCTCGGCTCCTACGGCGACCCTGGATCGCTTTTTTCAATCCGGGTTTTTAAAAAATAAATAAATCAGGGAGGAGGGGCACAAAATAGAATAGCCAGGCAAAGCCCTTGCTTTGTGGATAAGGATTTCGAGAGGAGCTCCCAAGCGGGGAGAAGGAGCCTTGGGAAAGAAATGAGTTTGCTTCCCTGCTTTGCTTTTAAATGCACCCATAGGTGTGCGTTTTTCCATTTTCTTCCTTATCGTTGGTATGAGGCTCTCGCTGGAGGCTGGATGGCCTTTCTGGGGCTTGTTATTTACACACAACACACTATATCCCCTTCTATGGCCCTGTCATTCCAAGTAGAGTCTTGCGCCCTATGAGGGGGCCACCTCCAGCACTCCTCTGCCACCTTCCTTGCCTCTTAGCGCCCACCTAAGTCATCCCACTGCCCCCCACGGGCGGTACCGCCCACTTTGGGAACCACTGATTTAGATGAAAAAGGATTTTTAAAAGATCAAACTAGACAAACTTAAGCAATATGTTGACCCAAATAAGATGGAATTAAACAGAGAAAAGTACAATTTTCTGCATTTGGATAGGAACATATAAGAGATGAATGGAAGCTATGGGTTGTACCACATGTGAAATTGATCTGTGTTCAATCAAGGTCAAACATTAGCAGTATGATGCAGTATCTAAAAAGTCAAACAATATCTTGTAATACATTAACATAAGCATAGAGCCCATATCATGGACATAATTCAATTCTACCTGTCCTGGTCAGACACTATCTAGAGTATTTGGTCAAAGTCTGGCCACGACAGTGCAGAAAGGACAATAATAATTTAAATCAAATTCAAAAGAGGGCAATCAAGATGGTGAAGGATCTGGAAACAAGGCTATATAAGGAATAACATGTACAAGATCCGAGTATTTTTAGTCTTTTAAAAAATATGGCTAAAAGATGATATGATAGCACTTTCAAATAGCTGATCATACAGAGGCAGCACTGGACTTGAGACAGCAGGATCAGAACCAACAGATTACAATTACAAAAAGGTTCAGGCTAGGAATGAGGAAGATTTCCTGATGGAACAAGCCCTCAGCTAATGGAACACATATTGAGCTGAGACAGAAGCTAATAGTCACAGGTGCTCTAGTGCAGTTCTCAACCTCTGCAATTTTAAAATGTGTAGACTTCAACTTCTAGAGTTCCAGCATCTTAAAGTTGCTATGGTGAAACTATTATAATATTCTGAGTAGGTAGTTGGATTAGGTGGCCTTTATGAGCATTTCCAATACAGTGATTCCAAGATCAAATCTAAACATTGAGTTACATATTAAAGTCTCCCCTCCCCTTCTTCAAATATATCAATGTACCAAATGTTTCATTCATTCTGTGCAACGTAGAGCAATTTACTTTAACAACAGAATAGAAACTAACTATAAATAGAATAGAATAGAATAGGAATAGAATAAGAAAGGATAGGAAGGATAGGATAGGATAGGATAGAATAGAATAGAATAGAATGAGGGAATAAATGGGGCACCCCTCAAATTTACAGATGACACCAAGCTGGAAGGAATAGCCAACACTCCAGAAGATAGGCTTAAGATACAGAAGGATCTTGACAAATTTGAACATTGGGCACTATCTAACAAAATGAAATTCAATAACCGTAAGATTCTACATTTAGGCAAGAAAAACAAAATTTACAGGTATGCGGTACCTTGCTCAATACAATAACTGTGAGAGGGATCTTGGAATTCTAGTGGACAACCATTTAAATATGAGCCAGCAATGTGCAGCAAATGCCAAAAAAGCCAACACAGTGTAGGCTGCATAAACAGAGGGAAAGAATCAAGATCACATGAAGTGTTAATACCACTTTTTAATGCTCTGGAAAGGCCACACTTGGAATACTGCATTCAGTTTTGGTTGTCATGATGTAAAAAAGATGTTGAGACTCTAGAAAGAGTGCAGAGAAGAGTAACAAAGATTATTAGGGGACTAAAACATACTAAGAACAGTTGCAAGAACTGGGTATGTCTAGTTGAATGAAAAGAAGGACTAGGGGAGTCCTGATAGCAGTGTTCCAGTATCTCAGGGGTTGCCACAAAGAAGAGGGAGTCAAAGCACCTGAGGGTGGAACAAGAAGCAATGCCTCCAGAAGTTGTGAATGCTCCAACACTGGAAGTTTTTAAGAAGATGTTGGATAACCATTTGTCTGAAGGGGGTTGGACTAGAAGACCTCCAAGGTACCTCCGAACTCTGTTATTCTATTCTATGGAATAGAATAGAATAGAATAGAATAGAATGGAATAGAATAGAATAAAATAGAATAGTGTTCATTGTGCATGATCAATGCTAGGTATCAGAACAGTTGGCTAGGGTCACTAAGAGCTGAAATTTAAGGCACATCTGCAGGGTCAAGTAGCCTATACAATACTACATAGAATGAGATGAAAAAATAAACGATGTAGAACAGACTGAACTGGACTCAACTCAGACATTGGTGACCACTTTCTTTTTAGTTTCTGCTATCAATAGCCTAGATCAGTGATGGTGAACCTTTTGGCAACGAGTGATGAAAAGGGAGTGGATACACTAGTCTGGACCACAACCCAGAAGAGGAGCTGTCCAGGGGGATGCGCATGCTGGAAAATGAACTTCTGCTCTCTGGCCCGTGCATGCACAGTCTTCCAGTTACTGGCACAGGTGCATGTGACAATCACCTAGCCGGCATGCCTGCTCACACCAAAAAACGGAAGACCAGTTCTTCCAGTTTCCGACACTGCCACATGCACAAAGGCCAGCTGATTGTCGCTGGTTCATGCATGCCAGAAACTGGAGACGCCGCATGTGCCAGGCAACATGGCTCTACATGCCACTTTGGCCACATGTGCCGTAGGTTCACCATCACGGCCCTAGACCTTAAGACAGGTTTTAAGCAATATACAGTATATGCCTTTTATCAGAACTATACATATAGATATAATGACCAATATAGCAAATAGAAATGCTTCAGCAACTACATTTTCTAATCTTCTTTTCCCTTAGTTGACAACAGTTCTTACTATGGGCTATTATAGCCATGGTTGTTTAGGATTTCTGATCCAACATACTGTACATCTAAGGTTTGTCAAGTTGAAGAATGCTACTCTACAGTTGTTCAATAAGGCAAAATAATATAGCAATACTTCTGTGCACTTAATCTATAAAAAGGCTTATTCAACTAATCTAATGTATGGATTAAAAGCTTTTTCTCCTTTTCCCTTTGAAATCAAGAATTTGAAAACCAGCCAAAATTGCTTAAAGAAAGATGGGACTGAGTTTTGTCCTATTTATAGCTACATGGAAAGCATTTGACGTTTCTGGATCACATTGGCCGTTCTTTTGGGGTGGAAGAGGAGTCTTGGTTTCCTCTTATGAATTGCTCTTTTAATCAAATAAATATATATATTTTCACGCATTTTGAGTTGACATTTCTTGGAAATTTGAGAACATTTTTGGATAAGAATCATAGGAACCAATTAATCAGCAATGGGGTACAGCTATCTAGAAAAAGAGAGGGATTTGCACAAAAGACTTTTAATCTTTGCTTTTAAAAGCAAAAACCCTGCAGAATAATACATGACATAATTTAGACACAGAATTCTGCACACAATGGTGGTGTTGTACATGCCTGCTTGCTTCTTTGCCCTTCTTTAAAAGTATTTAGCTTCCAGAGCCTAAAGTAAAGTCTCCCCTGAATTGTATTCAACACCTAATGGACCAGGACACATTGATGTATGCTTCTTGGCAGCAATAAAGATGTGGTTTGCATTCTTCTGGGAAGTCTTTCTTTAAATCTTTCCAATCTAATCTAGAATTTCCTGCTGGTCTTTGCCAAATACTAATCATGTCTGACTCTGCGTAGGTTTTTTAAGATAAGTGCTGCCATCCACATATAGCAGTATTTAAGATGTATAAAAGATACCATGACATATTATTAAATTATAGGAATATCAATTATGTGGTCTTCTTTCCAGGTCCTCCTCTTATATGCATAAGGCAGTACAATGATGTAGTTCAACAATATTTTTCACTCCAGAGTATAGCAAGATATACTCTTCCCTATGTCAAAAAGTATTCAAAAAGGAGGAGGAGAAGCCAATGTCGCAACGAGATAGTTGTGTGGTCTCAATGCTCCGAGACCACAGCCAATACTTTTGCCACTGGGTGGTCCCAATAGACCTAAACTGTCCCGAAGAGACGGTGAACAGGACGATATCTTGGGGATATCGCAAAATCCTTGAAAGAAGCAAGAGAAGATCTTCAAGCCAGTGACAAAAATTCCAGCCACAAGGCTGACAAAGTCAGGGCAGCCCAAAACGGAAGGATATGAAAAGAGAAAGTGTTTTCGGCTGGTAAGGATTTTTTATTGTTTTAAAAAATAGTCTGCCTATAAAAACTAAAAAATCAATTTAAATTACAGAATAGAAGAACTAAGCAGCAGAATTTAATTTGGAATGGTTTTGGACAGTGGTTATCTTACTTTTTAAATGTTATTTACATGGATCGAATCTATGCAAGCCTTTTGAAATGGATCGACTAAGTTTTCTTCTTTTCTCTTTGTGACTCTCTGTAATTTATAGATTAAAGTTTTCCTCTTTATTCCTATGGCTATTTATAAAAAGAAACTCTTTAAGAGAGTTTACGCTCTTAAAGTAGTAAAATACTCTTTGAATATTCAAAATGGAACATCTTTTCTTTTCTTTCACGGATTACTGACTTGGCACCCCAAGGCTTTGTTTTGGCTACACACTGATAAGAACACACAGATGTCCCTTTGAAATTTGACCAGAGAGAAGAAATCTTTTAAGCTAGGGTTACTGTGTTTCTCAGAATGACACAATACCCAGAAAAAATAGAGGTTTTGACTTTGCAAGATATACTTTCAGAACTACAGAAATTATTAAATAAAGAAGAGAAACAATTGGAATACTTAGAGCACATAACAAGAAAATATGATGAAAAAATTGAAAATGTTCATCAAATGCAAAACGGGGTGATTGAAACTCAAAACACCGAAGTGGAAACTGAATATAAAGAGACCAAACCTGCTGATATCTATGGTAATTGGTCTGTTCCTGAAAATGGAAAGAATTGAATACAGAAAGAGGAATTAAATGGAGAGGAAATCTACTTCAAGAGCCAAGATATAGAAGAAGATAAAATTAAAGAGCCTATGGGTTTAAAGAAAGAAATGCCACTAGCAAAAGTTTTGATAACACTGCTGACAATCAAAGAAAAACTGACTAAGGAAACAGAAAGAGGACATCAAGATTATATGAGAGAACTTATAAGCAAGGAGTTGCTAAGAGAGGTCCATACAAAGCTGATCAAGAAGATGACTAGAGGATTGATACCACAAATGGCAGAAGATATGAAATTGTTTTGTTATTGGAAAGATACAGGTTGATAGATGGAAGAATATAACTTAAAACTAGTTAAACTTAGTGAAATTTATTGATAATAGATATAACTTAAATAAATAACTGATAATGTTACTAATGTATACAATGTGTAGTGTTATGATGAGTATAATTGGATATGAATATTGAATGGTACTCATGAAAGGAGGATTAGAAATCCTTTTGGATTATATACAAAGGTTAGTAAAAAAAGAACTAAATTAGATATAGTTAAGTTTTGTTTATTAGGGGGAAAATGTTATGATACAGGATATGGTCAAATAAAGGAGGGATAATGATGACAACCTATATATATGTATGGGTACAATATAAGGAAACTGGATGAAAATTGCAAACAGTGATCTCGGAAGGAGGATTAAAAAAGTTTGTTACTAAATATTATGGATGTTTATCTAGAATGGGACATAAGGATTCAGTGCTATTGGAGGATTTTAGAAATATTAAATGAAATGCCAGTATGTCGTTATGTATTAAATATGGGTATATTTTATGATGAAGGACATTCAAACAATTATAGTCAAATAAAAATTGGAGGTATAAGGGCAACATGTATAAATATCTGAGTTAAAATACTATGGCAGAAGATACAAGATTATTTTGTTATTGGAAAGATACAGGTTGATAAATGGAAGAATATAACTTAAAACTAGTTAAACTTAGTGAAATTTAGTAATAATAGATATAATTAAACAAATAATTGATAATGATAATAATGTATAGAGTGTGTAGTGTTATGATAAGCCATAATTGGATATGAATATTGAATGGTACCCATGAAAGGAAGATTAGAAATCCTTTTGGATTATATATAAAAGTTAATAAAAAAGAATTAAGTTAGATACAGGTAAGCTTTGATTATTAGGGGTAAAATTTTATGATACAGGATATAGTCAAATAAAGGAGGGATAATGATGACAACCTATATATATGTATGGGTACAATATAAGGAAACGGGATGAAAATTGCAAACAGTGAACTCGGAAGGAGGATTTTAAAAGTTTGTTACTAAATATTATGGATGTTTAGCTAGAACAGGACATAAGGATTTAGTGTCATTGGAGGATTTTAGAAATAGTAAATGAAATGCCAGTATGTGGTTATGTATTAAATTTTGGTATATTTTATGATGAAGGAAGTTTAAATAATTATAGTCAAATATAAATGGAGGTACAAGGGCAACATGTATAAATATTTGAGTTAAAATACTTGAGTTAATATGAATTATGTCTCTTGTGGAAGAGATGCACGAAAACCTTTTGTAACCAACTGATACACTTTCTACAATATGTAAGGAAGGAAGATTTTACGTGTTGTGTTTGTTTTGGGAAAAAAATTAAGAGGGAAAAACAGTATTCAAAAAGAAGGCTAGTTTACTAGGGTTGTTTCTCACATTTTTTTTTTCTTTTCTGGGGCAGTTTGTGTTTAAAAGAAGTTGGACATTTGAAAGAGTTGTCTTCTCATATATTGTTCTTGTGATTCAGCCATCTTATATTGCTGCTTTCACATTGAGTTACATCACAATAGAGTACTTAAGTGTAATAATTACCGATTATTCAACAACTGCAGTTTAAAAATCAGGTTTTAGAATTATCTGTGTTAAGTCTAGGCACAGTAGAGGTTTTGAACCTTCAATACCTATACCAAGAATGATATTACAAATCAGCACATAGGCACACGATACTGGACAGATGGGATGAAGGCAACAATTCAGTGGTGTCAAACTCGATTTCATTGAGGGCCACATCAGGGTTGTGTTTGACCTCGGGGAGATGGGCGGGCATGGCTGGGGTGGGCGTGGCCAGGATGGGCATGGCCAGCTCAACAACACTCGGGTTGGGGGCACCTGTAGTGGCCCAGGTGGGGCTGGGGGAATCCTCCTGCAGTCCTCTGCCAGGGAAAACAAAGCTCCATTTTTACTGGCAGAGGCACCACAAGCTGGTCTTTTGCTATTTCTAGGGCAATCTTGTGGGCCAAGTCTAAGCATCCACGGGCTGGATCCAAGCCACAAGCCTTGAGTTTGACACCTCTGCAATAACTGAAAGGAACAAATTAGAGGAGCTGGAAAATATGAGTGAAGAAAATAAAAACTATGCATTTCCAACTGTTCATGGCTTCTGACTAAAACCCCTGCTTTATTAAAGCAAAATTGGAAAAGTTTAAATTCAATCAATAAACATGATATGGCCATTACACAGAGTGATTATTATAAGTTCTGTATACAGATTTCAGCATGGGAAGCAATAGAAACTGGATTAAAAAATCAAATCCCTGAAATACCCATCTTTGAAAATATAGACAAGATTAGAGAAATCTAAAGCAATACTGATAACCAGAACTGAAATAAATACTGATTGCAACTCTCATGTTAACATCTATAATCCCCTTCATTAATATTAGACTATAGTTCTTGTAAAACCTATAATACAAATTGTTTTTACATTAAAAGAAGATTTCTATTATTATATTGAAATCAATATCTAATTGTACATTTACATTTACTAATCCATAGCTCTGTCCTTTAAATAAAAAAGGAGAAAACTTCCTCAAGAGAGTAAAGGAAAATATTTTTAAAAGAAGGATAAAGTTTACTCCTCAGTTATTTTTATTAGGTATATGTACTGAATTTACAGCAGTAGAGACTAATTTGGTTCTGCACTTAATAACGGCAGCAAGACTGTTGGTGGCGCAATACTGGAAGAAGGAAGACTTGCCTACAACTCAAGAGTGGACATTGAAAGTCACAAACCTAGCCGAGATGGCTAAAATATCGGCATATCTTAAAGACCATTCAAATGAAAGATACAAACGAGACTGGAAAAAATGGATTGACTATATACAAAACAAATACGGGACTAAGAAATTACAGATAGCCTATGCTTAAGATTAGGAATACCGTATATACTCGAGTATAGGCCGACCCGAATATAAGCCGAGGCACCTAATTTTACCACAAAAAACTGGAAAAGTTATTGACTCGAGTATAAGCCTAGGGTGGGAAATGCAGCAGCTACCAGTAAATTTCAAAAATAAAAATAGATACCAATAATGTTTTTGAATATTTATTTCAAAGAAAAACAGTAAACTAGCGGTGTATTCAATGAAATACTTCACTCACCTCATGATGCTGATGTCCCGCTGTGATGATGATGTCCCGTGCAGCCGCGGGAGCGATGTCCCGCCTCCTATGACACACGGCACAGTGATTCCTATCATTGGATCACTGTACCAGAGGAGGTGGGACATCGCTATGTGGCTGCTTGCCATAACAAGGAGGAGGTGGGACATCGTTGCAGAGCGGCAGGAGGGGGAGGAAGGGGAATCGTAAGACAGCCCTGCATTACATTAGAACGTGAGGAGGGGGGATGGTGCGGTGCGCGCTGCGCGGCAAACTGACACAGAGGGAGGGGAAACTCACAGGGGCACTGGGCCATTCACGAGTGTCACCCAGCGGCATGGCCCCGCCCCTTTTCTCCTCCATTTCGGGCAAATTTTTCACTGACTCGAGTATAAGCCGAGGCGGCTTTTTTCAGCCCAAAAAGTGGGCTGAAAAACTAGGCTTATACTCGAGTATATACAGTAATCTAAACTGCTTAAAGTTAGTGCAACAGGAAGAAGCTGAGTTTAATGCAGAGATGTTATTAACTTTTTTTTTTTTATTTCCTTTGTCTTAATATATTTTAGACTGTATTTGTTAAAACCTATATCGTGTACGGGCTCTGGGAAGTCGGGGGGGGGAAGGGAGGTGGGGTGTTAGGGGGGAGGGGGGATATATAGTATGTGTTAGATTTTATAGTAACGCGATTGCACTTGTATACTGTTGCTCTTTAATTTCACTGTAAAAATAGTAGAAGCTGAATATATTAATAGATAGTAGAAATACACCGAAGGGAGGAGTAGAGGGCTAGAAGAAAGAGGGGTAGAGAGGGTGGGAGAGAGGACGGGAGGGAGGGTGAGAAGAAAGGGAGGGAGTGTTCTGGGAGAGAGGAGTGATAGAGGGGGAGGGGAAGTAGGGTAGAGGGGAATGTTGGAGGGAAGAAGGAAAGTTGGAGGGGGCGAAAGAAAGGGTGTATGGAGGGTCGAAGTGGCACATTGGGTTTGTATTTTGGGGGGTATTGTTGACAAGAGAAATGGCTGTGTTTATTGTTTAAGGTTATATGGCCCCGGTTATGCACAGTATATATGTGACTGTACGAAATGAAAATGGAAAATAAAAATACATTTACATAAGAGAGTAAAGGAAGTACAACAGACAATATGAAAAACAAATCAGCGTCAACTTTTCAGCCAAGTACAGACACAACCAAATTAGGAAAACTTAGATGGAATTCCCACCTCTTCCATCACAACTGCTCTGATATCATTTCTATGACTGATCTCCAAAAAAACTACAGCATAGATCTTAGCAACAGAACTTGTTTTCCCTTTAGAGTACTGGCTTTACAGAAGTACTGAAAGTTATCCAGGTAGACTTTCAAAGCCATAGACATACAACACAATGGATTGGCCAAATTATAATGTCATACACTAAGATTTCCAATTCTTGGTGCTCAGGCTCAAAATTCTATTCTAGTACTATTTTTACACTTTATTATGAAAACACTGATATTTACAAATAGTGGAGCAAAGAGATATCAATAGGTTTACTATTGCTCTTCTCATTGATCAAGGCACAATGCTTGAAGCAGCAGGTATAAAATTCAGCAAGGATACAACTGTGAGATGACAATCATAACCTTGTTCACAAGGACAGCACAAACAACAAACCCACAAGCCTTTGTTGATATAAGTTATCTATAAATTCATCTGTAATAGTAATCCACACCTCTATGCATTACTTACATACAAACATACATGGTGTATAATGCTGTATTTTAAGTGCTACATAAATGTTGATTTCAGATTTTAATTTCAGATATCCAAACTAGTAAAACAATACCAAGCAGAGTGATGCTGTTCTAGAAAGATGCTCAAAATATAAAAGGTCACAGCTTTTGTATTGCTTTGTAGGAAATGTTTCAAAGATCTGATCTCATTTTTAAAACTGGTTTGTGTACTTATGGCATTGTCATCATCATGCCTTTACTCAACCTGCATTTCATACTAAAGTTTGCTTAAATATAATTGTACATCAACTTGGTTGAGATTGGGATTCTTCTAGGCCTCAATTTTAATGAATATCATGGATTAGTCTTCCCAAGCAGATGGCTTACAATTTGTCATAATACCACATGTATTCCTTCTCTGGAGGGTATTAGGCTGAATAAATCGACCCTAGTCATTTCATTTCAATATGATCAAATAGCTAAAATGTTTAATCCACTGCTAAATCATCAAATGTGCATAATTTGAAAATTGAGAAATGTTCTCCATTTCAATCTATGATTTGGAAAGCAATGCTGGGAAAAGGGGTAGTTGTGCAAATCCAATCAGTGTAGCAAATACCCCAGGTAAACAGTGCTGGGCTGTAAATCCGGGTGACATCTGACTGGGCGGTAAGGAAACAGCTTCTGGTACAATGCAATTATCCTGAATTTGAAGGCCAAGGAACGTCTTCTCTACAGCCTTGCCCTCTCAACCGAATTTGAACTTCTAAGGAAACGCGCTAGGATCAATGTCGGGCCACAGCTGTACCTGCTCTCCGCTACTTTGAAAAATTGGAGGAGGTTTACATGCAGAAGTAAATAAGCGTCAAGTGCCGAACAAGCTTGCATTGAACTCCGGGCACGAAGTCGCTGAAATTGCCCTCGGGCAGAGGCCTCTTTTAGGAAAAAGGCTCTTCTCGGGTTTTCCCACGGACCCAAAAGGCAGAGGGGTAAGGTAGGAAGCCTTTTGTAGCAGGATCCAGGGGAGACGCGACGTCAGCCTCCCTTCAGAAAAGGAGACGACAAGGACAGAGAGGAACTACTCAAGCGCAAAACGAACGAGAGAGAAAACGAGCGAGGCACTTAGCTGGGAAGTGAAAAGTTGGGAAAAACAACTGTCCGGCGAGGGGGAGAAGAAGCGTTAAGGCTAGCACACGTGGGCGAGAAAGGGGCGCGAGTGAAAAACACGCGGGGAGAAAAGGCTCCTATAAGCCCGAAGTCCCGGCAATTCAGGAGCGGAAGTGTTCTTTGGATTGCAGAGAGGAACTTACAGCGACCCGAGCTTCCCCGACCGGGTTCCACTCGTTCCCGCAAAACTTACCGCTCTTCCACTAGAGTCCCACCCTAGCTGTGTAATACAGCTCGCTCACCTGGCCCAGGTACTGCGGCTACCGGATCCGCCCCTTCAGGTCGCGTAGGGAAGAGAGGGAGGGGCGAGCTTCCAAGAGGTGTGGACGGGAAAAGGGAGTAAATGGCGAAGTGCGGGGGAGAATTAAATGAAACGGAAGCGCACGGTTCGGTAGCAGAATGGCTTGCCTGTTAGGAATAACATTTATACAATAAGAATTCCTTTGGGCGCCCTTAAGAGTTTTCGTCTTGCCTCTTCATTTAGCTCAATAAATCATCGCTCCCTTCCTTTCCTTCTCTCTTGTGGATTTATCACTGAGAAAACTTGAACCAAATGCAGTCATATGGAGGGACTCCAGGACACCCTGAATTAGAAGTATGGCATTGGAAGATATCTCAAGGGCCCCAAATTGGGAAGGCTTCTTAGATTGTTTGAAACTACTGTTCCTTAAAAAAAAAACAAAAAAAAAACCTCTCCAGGCATTTTCCATGGGAACAAGCTAGTGTAACTGGTCTAACCTGTATGCTACCCCTCACCCCCACCCTAATGCCAGGATGTTTCATACGATTTTGCCTTGGAGCTTCTACACACTATTTGAGTCAACTAATGCTACTACTTTTACTTGGCATTGCTTTAATCTATTTCAGTTTCCTGGAAAGTAAATGTTGTATGATTATTGGAAGCAGATGCTTACAAAAATAATTTTCCTGCACTGGTCATATGGCAGTACTCAAGATGTCAGGTATTTCCAGGTGACAGTTAATATATTTAGGCAGGATACACTGCTCCTGAATATAGAAGTTTCATTCACAAGACTTTAACTGTATAAAATGTTTCATATACATCAATAAATGCTATATCTCCTTCTTACAGCTCTTTTGAAAGTCACTTTTAAAGATGTTACATTATATGCAGTTCCTGGAAATTTCATGTATATATCCTTGTCACTTCTTTAGGTAGTTCCTATCCCTGTATCTTTTGACAGCAAATTCTAAAAAATGTACCTAAACTTGATTTTAATGCATCAGCTTGAATTCTAGTATCAATCTATTATTGGATTATATTGTTATTAGACCAATTGATCACATATTTAACTAAAATATATAAATTAAAATAATGAATAAAAGAACAAACACAAATATGTTTCCCATCCTCACCAAAAGATTTTAAAAAGTTTTATAAAAAAAGGATCATCTTAAAGTCAAGCATGGGAACCAAAATACTATAGAAAGGTAAGAGTTTTTTTTTTTCTAAAGTGTGTCTTACTAGTGAAGAATTTTTATATAGTGAAAGCATTTTGTAATACAGGTAACAAAAATATCTGTAATAATTTCTATAAGTCTTTTTCTGAATAAAAGCTTTTTTTAGGAAAGATGCTTAACCTTTTAATTGTCTACCTTTTGTCATTTTCTATACCAGTTTTAGCCGTTTGATAATAACTTTTTGAAAATGACATATGATATTCCAAATTGTCTAGACTGTTTAAAAAATTATTTAATGGTTCATTATCTTCTCTAGGTTTCACCATTCTAAATAATTGATGGCCATTATGTGATATATCAGCTTGGCTTCCCCTCTGCATATCCTTTATGACATATTGTTGATGAATATGTGCAGTAAATTGATCTGTGGCTGGTTCCCTTTTATTAGGAGAATTATCTTTGTTCTTGATGGGGCTCCAAAATCTATTGTATTGACTTTTTCAGGATTTATGAAAATTAATCTGTTATGATTTTACCTAGGTCTGGGTCTTAGCAATAAATCTATTTCTTGAAACTCAAACCCCTAGTTCTAAAGCTAGCAACACAAAGAATCAAAGTTTCTTTTATTCCAGATACAAAATGCCCCAGGAATAGAGAAAGTCAGCTACTATACAATGATGGTTTCTATATGTGGAAGCCAATGGTTTAAATACCTTTTTCTCATTCTGCCATATGAGTGGTAATATCCTCTTTGTCAGGACTTTGTTCCCTGTGAATGTAGAGAAACTCATGCCCTATTTAATGTTCTTATCTAATTACAGACTCTCTGCATACTAAAAATTTTCCCTAGTGTCTCCTATTGAACGGCTTCTGGCTAACCGCACTGTCCATTTTTTTAAAAAAAATATTATGTTTCATTTATAAGATAAAATGTGGAAGAAACAAAACTTAGAAAAAGAAATGCATACATTTTTGACAATACCAACAATACAGCAGCTTATAAAAGTTTTATTTCAAACTATAATTCAATGTGAATTAGTCCATTGGTCGACCATTATAACCAAAATTCATTGCCCATTGGTCTTTAATATGTTCATTTTTCAAATTCAGTTTTAGCGACAAATCTTAGCAAAAATATGTTCTTCGTTAGCACACAATGCAATTTCAAATTCATTTGATTATACTCAAAACTGTGGCTTTTCTTAGCTAACAGTAAGTTAAACCTTTTAATTGTAAAAATGTGAACCAACAACACATATTCCCTTCCAACTTTAATTCTTCTTTCAACTTCAAGAAACTTAAGAAAGCCCTGTTTTATATTTAATCCAAAGTCTTAGAATGGCATGGCTAAAAAAAAGATTTTTAAAAACTGCATTTACTTTAGCTTTATCATATCACAAATATGCATGCCACTCAAATCATGGCCCTCCAAATCTGTTCGTCTCTTATTCTCCAAAGTATTCTATTCTTTCATCCAAACCATGCAGAAAACATCAAAATATAATTTTAAGTCTGGTAACTCCTTCTCTCTTTAGCATCCTGCAAAAATTTCTACTTAACTCTCATTTTTTCCCCTTGCCATATCTTTTTGCCATTGCTTAAATGGAATATCTGTCATCTGTATTGGTAACATCTGGAATAAAAACAACATTTTAGGTGAAGCATTCATCTAAATTATAAGTATACAACTTTCAAAACATATTTGGTATGATTCCTCACTTTCATTGTCTCCTAAGCTAAAGATCTGATGACTCAGTAATGTCACTTGGTTTCGAGAGAGCAAATTATACACTGTAATTTTATACCTATAAATCAGAACAAAGAGAAGGTTCCCCTTATATCCATATAGAACAGTGATTTTCATTAAGATGCGTAGACTGGTAAACATGCTTGTTGAGGAATCCCGGGAAGTTGAAGTCCACATATCTTAAAAACACCAATATAGAATGTAATCTATCAGGTATTTTTAATGTTTCTAATTTTGGGAAGTTTCTGTGGCAATGTTTTGAAGTGTTATGATGCCTTGGTAAGACCAGACTTGGAATACTGCATCCAGTTTTGGCTGCCACAATATAAAAAAGATGTTGAGACTCTAGAAAGAATGCAGATAAGAGCAACAAAGATGATTAGGGGACTGGAGGCTAAAACATATGAAGAACGGAGGCAGGAAATGACTATGTCTAGTTTCATGAAAAGGACTAGTAGTGACATGATAGCAGCGTCCCAATATCTAGGGGCTGCTACAAAGAAGAGCAGGTCAATATGTTTTCCAAAGCACCTGAAGGCAAGACAAGAAATAATGGATGGAAACTAATCAAGGAGAGAAGCAACCTAGAACCAATGAGAATTTTTCTAACAATTAGAACAATTAAGCAGTAGAACAACTTGCCTCCAGAAGTTGTAAATGCTCTAACACTGGAAGTTTTTAAGAAGAGGTTGGATAACCATTTGTTTGAAATAGTACCTAGTTTCCTGCTTGAGCAGGGGGTTGGACTAGAAGATATCCAAGGTACCTTCCACCTCTGTTATTTTGTTATTCTATTCATCTTCATAATTTCTTAATAAGTAATAAAGGGGAAATGTGTTTTATTTGGCTTTTTCTAGATTTTTAAACAAATGTTCCTATCATACTGCTATTGTTTTATCACTGAAAGGCATATACTTCAGAGTTGAATTATGAAATAATGAATTTAAGTCTTATTAAGCTACCAATGCAAAATTAAGTACACAGACTTCCAGAAGATTTTAAAGCATGAATTTTGTTTTCATTTGTAGGTTCTTCTTCATAGCTGATTTCTATAGTGCCATAATACAAGACTAATAAATAACGATCTCCTTATTTCTAATGATCCAATTTAAGGAAAACAGTTGGTGGATTCTCTTGGCCAGTATAATGAGGTCATGCAGAAAAAAGTGGTTCATCACATGTCTCATGTCAAGCAAGGAACAGCTAGTGTTTAGCCAGAAATACTAATTCCCTTATTTATTTATTTTTTTAGGTATTTATTGTCACTTATAGGCCGCCCTTTTCCCTGAGGGGACTCATGGCGGCTTACAACTCAAGGGAAGGGAGTGCAAAACAAGACGTAAAACAATATGTGGATACAAATACAAATAGTAATAAAACACAACATTCATTCAACATTCGGGTGGGGTGTATAAAATCCTATCCCCAGGCCTGACGGGATAGCCAGGTCTTAAGGGCTATGCGGAAGCTCTGGACTGTGGTGAGGGTGCGAATTTCTACGGGGAGGTCATTCCAAAGGGTCGGGGCTGCTACTGAGAAGGCTCTCCTCCGCGTAGTCGCCAGTCGGCACTGACTGGCGGATGGAATTCGGAGGAGGCCCACTCTGTGCGATCTGATGGGACGAAGGGAGGTAATCGGCAGAAGGCGGTCTCTCAAGTAATCAGATCCACTACCATGGAGGGCTTTATGAGTGGTGAGTAGCACCTTGAAGCGGACCCGGAGATCAACAGGTAGCCAGCGCAGCTCGCGGAGGATAGGTGTTATGTGGGCGTACCGAGGTGCGCCCACTATCACTCGCGCGGCCGCATTCTGGACTAGCTGAAGTCGCCGGATGCTCTTCAAGGGCAGCCCCATGTAGAGCACATTGCAGTATTCCAGCCTAGAGATCACAAGGGCTCGGGTGACTGTTGTGAGGGCCTCCCGATTCAGGTAGGGCCGCAACTGGCGTACCAGGCGGACCTGGGCAAATGCCCCCCTGGTCACAGCCGACAGATGGTGGTCAAAGGTCAGCTGTGGGTCCAGGAGGACTCCCAAGTTGCGGACCCTATCTGAGGGGTATAAATTTTGACCCCCCAGCCTGAGTGATGGAACGCAAGCCAAATTGTTGGGAGGGAAACACAACAGCCACTCGGTCTTGTCCGGGTTGAGTACCAGTTTGTTAGCTCTCATCCAGTTCTTAACAGCCTCAAGACCCCGGCTCATCACGTCCACCGCTTCATTGAGTCGACACGGGGCGGACAGATACAGCTGCGTATCGTTCGCATATTGATGGTATTTTATCCCGTGCCTCCGAATGATCTCGCCCAGCGGTTTCATGTATATGTTAAATAGTAGGGGGGATAAGACCGAACCCTGCGGCACCCCACAAGTTAGGGGCCTCAGGGACGATCTCTGCCCCCCCACCAACACCGACTGCGACCTGTCCGCGAGGTAGGAGGAGAACCACCGCAGAACGGTGCCTCCCACTCCCACCTCCCGCAGTCGTCGCAGAAGGATACCATGGTTGATGGTATCGAAAGCCGCCGAGAGGTCAAGGAGAACCAGGATGGACGCCTGGCCTCCATCCCTGGCTCTCCAGAGATCATCGGTCAATGCGACCAAAGCGGTTTCTGTGCTGTAACCAGGTCTGAAGCCGGACTGGAAGGGGTCAAGATAACTTGATTCCTCCAAGGTCCGTTGGAGCTGGAAGGCCACCACCTTCTCAACAACCTTCCCAAGAAAGGGGAGGTTGGAGACTGGCCGGTAGTTGTTAAGAACGGCTGGATCCAAAGATGGTTTCTTCAGGAGGGGTCTCACCACCACCGCTTTAAGTGCGGCGGGGAAATGCCCCTCCCGAAGGGAGGCGGTTACAACCGCCTGGATCCAGCCTCGTGTCACCTCACTGCTGTTGGCAACCAGCCAGGAGGGACACGGGTCCAGTATACAGGTGGAGGTACTCACAGCTCGTATGGCCTTGTCCACATCCCCTTATACCTTGAGCTTTTGTATGTTTTTTTGAATTAAAATAGTACTGTATACCAGTGCTGAATATATTTTCTAGAGCAAATCTTAACACAAAATTGACTATATTGACACTTTTGTAACTGAAGGAACTTATAAGTGATCATTAAACAGTAGCATAATGGAAATTTGCACCCTCTGTATTAGATTCTTAAGTTGTAGTAGATGCTATTATGCCAAATGGGAAATCTAAGTGAGAACTTTTCCCTCTTCCTTTACTTTTTTTATAGCCAACAAAGATCTGATCCCATCCTGTTGCTGGCATTTTCTGAATTTCTTTCTTTCTTTAAAATAGCCAACATGTGAGAACATGCTTTATAAATAGTCTAAAAGAAAAGGAGTAATCAGTGTTGTTAAATCATCCCAGAATTCTTAGCAGGGAAAATCTTTGTGGTCATGTTTGCTAATAGTACATATTAGGATAGTATGTATTAAAAGTATGTCTTGCCTAGGATAGCTGATGACTGGATATTGTTCCCCAATATAATTTTTGCTATTGTTTCCTTACCCTGTATGAACATTTAACATGCTATAATGGGTTGGTTTAATAAATCTATGCAATAAAAGTAAATGATAATGTGATTTCTTTGATTTTTTGTCAAGGAAAAACTATGTACAATGTTGATCAGTGGAAATTACTTACTTACTTACTTACTTACTTACTTACTTACTTACTTACTTACTTTTCATCCTGCCAAGAGGCAACTGTAGGTGGCTTACAATCAAGATTTCCTCTAAAATTAGTGGGATTTCTTTTGTTTGTGTTTTAAACAGAAGCTGATGTCCACCTATTAGTAATAAGTGGCTTACTTGTATTGGTAAAAAATTAAATTAGATGATTCCGGAGTTCCACTTACGACTCTATACCTAGAATAGCATTGGCATAGACACTGTTGTTCTGTTGTGTTGTTGTTTTTAAGAATACTCACATTCAAGCAAGCATCTCTGAAATGATAAAGAGACCTTTGGTTGTTATGATTCCAAAATGCCATAAACGTAAAATAATAGATATCCCCTGTTATCTCTGTAAAGAATCCTTAATTGTAATTAGGATCATGATGGTGTTATTTCAGAGTAAATTTAGAGAAGCTATTTTGTCTTTCTGAGAACTAATCATTAACATCCAAGCTTACATAGCAGTGATGCAACACTACATGTTGAGCATGTGGAATCTTGTTTCACATAGTTGATTTTGAAACAACATGTTTGAGAATATCTTGCACTGCAAGAACAAATAATTCAATATCAGATCAAGTAAAACTAGATTGTTCCCCTAAAAACTCTAATAATGACATAAAACGTAATCATTTAATCAGACTCCTGCAGGAAGACTCTGAGACCTGGAAAACTTTAAAGCAATTGAAAAAGAGTCTGACAGAAAACAAGTAGCTGATGACATCACTGATGACACAGGCATGAACTTGCAAGAAAGAAATGGTTACTGACAAATAGTTCTGGTGATTGATGCCTATCAGTTTAAGGAGAGCCAAATGCCATTGAATGACTGAAGCACAGCAAGAAATGCCTTGTTCTCTGTTTCTGTTGCTTCTCAATATCCCATGCTAGGGATTCATAATATAAAATCACAAAATCGCAATCTACTAAGCATGGACAAATATGGGCAGATTAAAAGAGTTTAAATGGCCTTAAGTACTAATGAGCTTTTGTTATAATCATCCTAATAAAGTATCAGTCACAGCAGTGAATGCAGACTTATTTTTCTGCTTCAGTTGGTTTTCTACTGCAATATAATTTGCTTTCTGTGGTGAATAATTATTTCAGAAAACAGGGCAGTCAGTTGATACTCAGGTAGTCAAATGGTATAGTAACTTGTGTTTTGACTTCTTATCTTCCATTATGGTCACATTTGGATCAAAAGGTTAGTTAATATGATTCTTGAATAATTGCTATGTATTCATATATTCTTATTGGCCAGAAAAAATGTTTGAGATCTGACAAGATAACATCAAGAGTTGAGTGGTTTGAAAGGGGATGAAAGAGGACTAATATAATGATCAAACTGTATTTTTAGCATATGATAGTGGCTAATCAATAAAGTATTCTAATCTGCCTCACAAATAGTCTTTATTGTATCTGCATAACCTCTCCTTTTCCCCACTTTATTCCAGTTTACCTACTGTATTAGAAACTCATGGTGAACTGTAAATCACAGGAATGTATACTTTTTCATAACATTTGTTAGTCTGAAATGATACTGCCAGACTCCTTTTGATGTCTATCCACTGATGATTTAATAAAAGTCTCCTCCTATGATGGTTATCCTCTGGAAACCAATAAGAAGAAAACAATGACTATCTTTGTCCCTTTGTACCACTAATATTGTATTCAGTCTACAATCTATCTTGAGACTGTAATACAACAAGATTCATTTATTTAGCATATAACAATACTATATTGGCCAGGAGACTATAATGTTAATACAAAATAGTTGTTTGTTTGGTTGCTGCTGATTGCTAGTCCTTTTAGATCACATTTGGGCACTATGCAGAGTGCATCCCAGGGGGAGAATTAGTTCCACATTCAGAAAACCTGACAGCATTCTGCCGTGTTATCTAGGGCTTTTCCCACCACCAATGTCACCTCACATTTGGACATTGTATTCAGGCAGGTCCAGAACTGGTTGAATTCGTACTGCTGCTTGAAGCACTGTTTTGCGCTATGTAAGAGGTAGTTATTTATCCACTTGCATGTAACATGTTTTCAAACTGTGAGATTGGCAGAAGCTGAGCCAAGTAATGGAAGCTCACTCATCATATGGTGTTCAGACTTGAACCACTGGTGTTCAGACCTTCTCTAGCATCATTAAACCACTGAATCACTGTGCCTCAAGAATAAGAAATCTTGTAGCTTAAAACATCTAGCCTAATTTGGGGAGTTTCTTCATATCTTTGGGTAAAACATAGCTGAGGAATAGCTGAGGAGAATTTGAAATTTTTACACTTATGAACCATTTTTTATTGATTCTAACAAACTTAATCCACTGTGATTTTTAGATATAAGTAAAAGGAAAAATGAATTCTGATACTGTGTTTCCCCAAAAATATGACATGTCCTGATAATAACGCCATGCTATATTTTTTGAGTGGACAAAAATGTAAGCCCTCCCCCGAGAATAAACCCCCTGGACAATCCCCCCCTCCATCCAGGCATAGCGCCGCTCACCAACCTAGCAGTATCCTGAAGGAGCCAAGCCATTGGAACGAGATGGGGGGGACAAAGGCTTGATTTTCTTGGTGCCTTCGGGATACTGCTAGGCTGGTGAGCGGCACTGTGCCCAGCTAAAGAGGGGGATTGCTGGGCAGCTGCTCTCTTGCAAGCAGGCTCCCGAAGAGCTTCAGGGTCAAACAGCTGTGTTGTGCTGTCACAGCAGCACTACACAGCAGCCATGAGGTGACCACGCTCAGGAGCAGCTGCCCGGCAACCCCCCTTTCCAGCTGGGCATAGCACCATTCACTGACCTAGGGGTATTGCCAAGCCATGTGAGCGCCTCTTTGCCGCCCTCTAGCTCCCGCAGTTTGGTGCCTTCGGAATGCCCCTAGGTCAGTGAATGGGGTTCTGCATGGCTGGAGAGGGGGCTTGTGCGAGGGGCTTTGCCACTTCCCGCTTGCGTGACTCCCAGGCTCATGATGCCTTTGCCTAACTCTCCCTGCAGAGCCAGGGCATCTTCGCTGCTGCCGCTGCATGGCTTTTTCTGCGGCTTCCAAAAGCACAGAGGTAAGATGCTGAGTCTTCCGGCAGTTGCCACTCTGGGAATACCCTGTATGGTTGTACGTTTTGGGAGTATGCTCTGCTGGCAGCCAGTCCACAACCATAGAGCATACTCTCAGAGTGGCATCTGCCGGAAGACTCGGGTATACTACCTCTGTGCTTTGGAAGCCGCAGAAAAAGCCATGTGGCAGCAGCAGCGGAGATGCCTTTGCTCTGCAGGGAAAGTTAGGCAAAGGCATCATGAGCCTGGGAGTCGCGTGAACAGGGAGCGGCAAAGCCGCTCATGCAGCCCCCTTATCCAGCCATGCAGATCCCCATTCACTGTCCTGAGGGCATTCTGAAGGCACCAAGCCGCGGGAGCCGGAGGGCGGCAAACAGGCACTCCCGCAGCTTGGCGATATCCCTAGGTCAATGAATGGCGCTGTGCCCAGCTGGAAAGGGGGGTTGCCGGGTGGCTGCTTGTGAGCATGGTCACCTCATAGCTGCTGTGTAGTGCTGCTATGACAGTGCAACACAGCCGTTCGACCCTGAGGCTGTGCCTGGGCTTCGGGAGCCTACTCACAAGAGAGCAGCCACCCAGCAATCCCAAAACAATAACAACAACTGATAATAAGGCCCAAGCCATATTTTGTGGGTGAAAAGAAAATAAGACCCTGTCTTATTTTGGGGAAAACATGGTAGCATAATTCTAGTGGGCAATCAAAACCATTTTGATTGATACAGAGGAAAAGCTGTATCAAATCAATCCAAACAAGCATTCAAAGGGGAGGACCAAAATCATTTAATTATATATGAATTTTAAAATACCTATTACATGTTCACCTATTTAATTGTTATTTTGCTATAAATCTTGAATGGAGACAACATAGAAATTATGGAAATAGATGAACTATTGATTTAAGTTAATCATCTAATATTTGAGCAGGCTCTTCAGTTCATTATCATATTATGTGGGGGTCCATTTTGTTTGAAATAGACATTCCAACCCCTTTAATCCATTTCAGTCCTGCTATTATTGTAACAGAGATTATAGTTTCCGCTAATCACTTTGCTAATCTTCTTGGAATTGGATGTATCTCTTTATTAAGAGGGTTCAGGCTTATTTAAACTGACAAGTTATTTATTTCTTTTTAACAAGGGAGCAAAAGTTTGCTCTGATGTAGCAAGGGAATGACTGAATGACAAGTGAATTTGATAAGCTACTAATTTAATAGTGAAATTTGATAATTTAAGAAAAACTTTTATTTGTAAAAGAAAAGTTTGCTAAGGAGTTTAGTATAACAGGCCAACTTCCATTTTGGGAGGAATGCAAGTCAATATATTGTGTTTATTGTTAAACATTCATATCTTGATATTAGGCTGGATTATGAAGTATAATTATCTAGATTCATGAAACCTATTGGAAAATGACTATGGATGGTGTACAACAATCCAGTAAAAACAGTAAATGAATAAGACAGTCATTGGTTAAAACCATTAAATCATGGCTACAATAGCTAGGTTTAAATTATATGTTAAACCCAACACAAGTTAGGCATACTTTGTTTTAGCAACAAGCTTTATGTCAGATTATGGAATATAAAGAAATCAACAAAATGATTTATATTAACCTCATCTCCATTTCTGAATAATTCACATAATTTGAAATAACAAACAAAGTTGTTATTTTATAGATTGGTTGCTCTCTTGGGAGTGATAAGTTCATAATTGGTTAGAATTAGGTCAACAAAATGAGGTTATAAATAACTGTTAATCTAGTAGCATTAATAAGTTCAACTAAAGGATTGTGCTGAGATATTGGGAGGACTCTGTAATAAGTATGTGAGGATCTTTGAAATGACCTTAGATATTTTTATCTTGTAGTTCAGGGAAGGTGCATGAGGGTGAAACAGTGAGGAAAATTCCTCAACAAGATTGAATAGAGGCTGCAAGTAAAAAGGAACATGAGGAGAGGAAGTGCAGCTTTCATGGACAATAGTCACTAAAAAAAAAGATAAAAGAAATTAAATTTCTAAGAAGAAGAAATAAAGGTTTGCAAGAAGAAAACTGAGAAGAAAAAAATAGCAAGCATTTCTTCTCCATTTTTCAAAGCAACATGGGGCAACACCTCACAAATGAGGAAGGGGAACCAATTGAAATTGATGTGGCCGAATTGCAGGAGTGGTATAAGAAGTTTGTAATGGAATGCCCAAGTGGGACACTCTTCAAGCATGAATTCAGACGATTCTTTGGGGTTCAGAATAATGAAGAAGCATCGGACTATGTGGAAAGCATGTTCAAAGCTTTCGATAAGAATGGGGTAAGCATCTTACAACTGATACTAAAAGTTGAAAGCTCACATTCTCCTGGTTTCTAAATGTGGAGTTTCCCTTTTGGCTAAATATTTTTTGTTCATGTTACAATTAGATAGAATTTATCTAGAAGCAAGTCCCACAGAGCACAACAAAATAAATTTCTGAATAAACTTGCAGAAAATGGTGTTATGTTTCAGATAAGAAATATGATAAATATGCCAGGAAGTCGGGAGGTCCAGAATGTTGTACAGGAAGAGAACTAATCTGTTAAAAGTAGTATTTAATTGACAGATTCTTATTATTCTTTGATAGAATATTGACTCTATCATCATCGTCTGAATAGAATTATTCAAGACCCTAAGATATTACTTTTAAAATAAATAGTTATTTGATCAAAATTCTCCCAATACTTTGATAGTTGTGTCCCATTGCATTCATTATTTCCAAAAATTGGGGGAAATCTGATGAATTATACTGTGGCATATGATGATATTTCCAGGAGGGGAAAAAGTAGGGGTGTTAGAATTTCAGAGATTAATGCCATTGTTACAATTTATTTTGGTAAAGAGGCAAATGTAGGTTTCATACTGACATTTCTGTAAAGTTGGAAATGGTTTTGTTTTATTTTTTAATGCAGTGACAATATCAAATGCATGAAGTACCTGTTATGTCTGATATGAAAAAAGGTATTTAACTCTGGTCAATACATATTGTTCTTTTAGTGGCTTTGGATCAAATAACCTATTTTGCTCCAAAAAAAGCAAAGTTAAGTTTACAAGTAATTTTGTCACTAAACATCTTATTTAAATACAATGCAAATGCCAAAGGCATTGTAATCAACCTCTGCTCATTCATTTTATAACATTATGGTAATGTCACAATACTTTATATTATTCATGCACCCATTCTAGTCAGAAAAATGTAATAAAATGTAGTGTACTAAACCTGGCATTTGAATGTGGTTCAATCTTTTGTAAGAAACATGTGTCGCAATATTAGGATGCAGCATTAAGCTCATGCAAAAACATTTTTAAAAATCAGCCTATTTAGTTGCAGTGCATTACAAATAAACATGCTCAGCTACATAGGTTCATGTATCAGCCAAAAAAAGTAACAAGGATCACACAGTTCTAAGATATCCACATAAACACATGACACGGACTAGGAATGCTTCTACATGCGGAAACTCAAAGACATTTAGATTCCAGTCATCATATTCAGACTTATGTTTTACTTTTCTCTGGAAACATCCATGTTTTTGTAATTTAGCTTATAATAAATAAAAAAAGTTCATAAACTATTACAGGAGGTATATAGTTAGGAAAGAAAGTTTTTGATTACCAAGGTGATGTTCTCATTTGTAGGGGATACCTTTTTTGACAATATAATTTTAATGTAAAATAGTGCAAAACTAATTGAGGATGTCTATTTTGTAACATGTTTGTCTTGTATAATAGTTGTAACATTCACAGATTTTATCTGGGGAGAAAGAATGAAAAAAGTAGTGGAAAAGTACTGTAAAATATAAATAGTTGGAAATAAACATTATCTGAATGTTGTCTTGAAATCTCCATGCCAGGGGAGGAGGAATTGCACAATAAGAATCTGGTCTGAAACAACTGTGCTGTTGAGTTTTGCATGCTTTAGCAATGAGCCCGTGTACTCTTGATGTTTCTTGACTAGAGGTAAAGGCATGTCATTTCTAGTGTGACACAGGTTCTGCTTTCCTTTATGGAGAAGGTGTTGAATCCATCCATCCATTCATTCATTCGGGTTATATGCTGCCTGAGCTGATCAAAATAATATAACAGTTCAACAATTCTGTGAGGTGATTGGGCTGGAAAAGACTAGCCCAAATTTACCAATTAGCTTTCATTTCAAAAGCTTGTAAATAATAGTTTATGCTATATGACTACTATATACTCAATTAACTTTGGCTTATTTAATTTACCATGTCTAATCAAACTATAGCTTAAGTGATGTGTGAATTCCATCTTTAATAAGAACACGAGTCATTTTTAATGGGCAAATAGCAGTTGCAGAAATGCCTGTGGAGATTCTCATTCATGGTTGTCCCAAATGGCAACTGGACTTTCTTGGGTTTTTTTTTTTTCTTTGAAAATGTTTTGATTCTCATCTACACATTTTTTTTTTCAAAAAAACAACAACAACAACAACAAGTAAGTCTAGTTGCTTTTTGGAAAACCTCCTTTGGAACAGTTGCAGAAATCCTAATTTGGATCAAAATTTCTGCAATGGGATATGTTAACCATTTTCCCTTGATTTGTTCTAATCAGACATACAAATGCTTTGTCTTGGAAAAGAAGAGTTTTAAATAGAAAAGCTTTTCTACTGGAAAAATGTTGCATTGAGAAAAGGTAATAACAACCTATATCTGCCAACCGCAAATTCAAAGAGCCGAGGTGGCGCAGTGGTTAGGGTGCAGTACTGCAGGCCACTTCAGCTGACTGTTATCAGCGGTTCTAATCTCACCGGCTCAAGGTTGACTCAGCCTTCCATCTTTCCGAGGTGGGTGAAATGAGGACCCAGACTGTGGGGGTGATATGCTGACTCTGTAAACCGCTTAGAGAGGGCTGAAAGCCCTATGAAGCGGTATATAAATCTAACTGCTATTGCTATTGCTATTGCTAAATTCCTTCTTGCCCCTCAAGATGTCATCATTGTCATCTTGATGGTAAGTCAAACTGCTATAGTCCTTTTGTATATTTTTTCCAACTGTTCTTGATCTTCTTCTGGTCATTTAGTATATTCCCGTTCCAGTTCTTTAACAGTTCCTTGCCCTGCTGCAAAGCTGGACCATATCATTTTCACTATGGCAAACATGACCTTAGTATCTTAGCTTCTTCCAGATGTTGACACTGTTTTTTCCCCACTGCCTATTTTTGTCTTTCCCAGCTTCAAAATGGAAAATTGCATTCAGCTTTTTAACTTCATTCTTTATTACCTTTAGCTTTGGCTGCCCTTCTCGTATTGCATTATATATATTGTATTAGTCCTCCTGGACCCACAGCTGACTTTAGAACATCATTTGTCGGCTGTGACCAGGGGGGCATTTGCTCAGGTTCGCCTGGTGCAACAATTGCGTCCCTACCTGAACCAGGAGGCTCTTGCAACACTCACTCACGCCCTTGTGACCTCAAGACTGGACTACTGCAATGTGCTCTATATGGGGCAGCCCTTGAAGAGCATTCGGAGACTCCAGCTTGTCCAGAATGCAGCCGCGCGAGCGATTGTGGGTGCACCTCGGTACACCCACGTTACACCTATCCTCCGCGAGCTGCACTGGCTGCCTATTGGTCTCCGGATACGCTTCAAGGTGCTAATCGTCACTTATAAAGCCCTTCATGGTATTGGACCTGGGTACTTGAGAGACCGCCTGCTGCCAATTACCTCCCAAAGACCTATTAGATCCCACAGACTAGGCCTCCTCCGAATTCCATCCGCCGGCCAATGCCGTTTGTCGACCACCCGGAGGAGGGCCTTCTCTGTGGCTGCTCCAGCCCTCTGGAACGATCTCCCCATGGAGATTCGGACCCTCTCCACCCTTCAGGCTTTCCGCAAAGCCGTCAAAACCTGGCTGTTCCAACAGGCCTGGGGCTGATGAGTTCCCATCCCCACTCGAATCGTGTGGCTGTTGGCTGTTTTTAAATTGTTTTGGTATTTTGTCTCTTTGTTTTTATTGTTTTTTGTCTGTATTATTCCCTTCCCCTTCGGTTTGTTAGCCGCCCTGAGTCCCTCCGGGAATAGGGCGGCATACAAGTGCAATAAACCTTTAAACCTTTAAACCATTTTAATATTAATGCAATATAGTATAGGTGGACCCAGTCTGTGGTTCTCTAACTAAGCATGCACCAGATGTCTATGGAGATTCTCAGTCATCCAGATCATCTAGTTTAATGGTGTCATCACACAGCCACTTGTTTGTTCTCTTTGGGTTTTGGCGTGACTCATCCTTTCCAGCAATTTCCATGATGTTACCTTGGATCTCTCACCACTGTTCATTTGGGGTTTTCCCCTTCCAATTTCAGTGGCTCAAATCTATTCTTAACTTCTATGGCATACATAGGTGAGATGTTGTGACATTGAATTTGAGGAGATATTACCTTTTTTCACTTTGTACAATTTGAGCTTCAGTTTACCCGCTAATAGTTGATAGTGTATAGTCAGCACCGAAACTATCTTAACAGATGGAATTGAATGTTTCCAGTGTTATTGGTATAAAATACATTTGATTTTAATGTTATCCATTTGGTGCTGTTCCATGTGTATAATTGTTGCTTGTGTTGTGTAAATCAAGTGTTCATTATGCTGAGATAATTTTGTTGACAAAATTGCAATTGCCAGCTTCATTTTGTTCACTTAGCCCAAACTTGTCTACTATTCTTGCAACTTCTCCTTGGCTTACCTTTGCATTGAAATCGCCCATAATATACAAAAAATCCTTTTTTCGCATTTGCTTGAGAGCACATTAAAGCTCACTGTAAAAAAGCTCATTGTCTGAGTCTACAATTGGAGCATAGATTTGTAGTATAGTGATTTTGAGTGGCTTGCCTTGAATTTGGATAGATGTGCAATCGCTGAGTGCCCTGTGATTCCCAACACTTTTAGCAACTTATTTACTTACCCAGAATGCAAATCCTTTTACCTGATGATATCTTTTCCAGAAAAACAAATCATAAAATCATCTGATTTGAATTGACAATTGCCTGTACAGTATGATTCATTAATGCCAAAATAATTAAATGCAATGTGATTATTATGTCATTAGAAAGGGTAGGATGTTTCACTTCAGACCTTTCTTCTCTCTTTTTCATGCAAATTAACTGCTTTGAGCTCATTGAAAGTTTATTTTTAACTTGTTTTTTCTTCTCTCCTATCACCCCTGTACAAATAAAAAAGAAGTACAAACACAATTCAGCTGTTTACTATTGATTTTGGGGAATCTTCTCCAATCTTCATAGTCCATTAAAAACAAGGCACAGGAGCCATTGGCAGCTCATGACTATAAGTGGTGTGTTGTGTGACAGAGCACAAAACAGTAAATGTACTGCTGTTGAAATCTAAGTTGATCACAATTAAAGTGACTATTTTATATTACCAGGATAACACCATTGACTTCCTAGAATATGTGGCTGCTTTGAATCTGGTGTTGCGAGGGAAACTGGAACACAAATTGAAATGGACATTCAAAATATATGATAAAGATGGAAATGGCTGCATAGAGAGACCTGAACTCCTAGAAATAATTGAAGTAAGTAGAAATGTGTGATGTTTTCACTGAACATTCTTTTTTCATCTAAAATTTATTCTTTTAAAAAAAATATAGTCTCCACAACAGACAATCCCTTTAAAAGAAAGAAGGAAGATGAATAGAGGATTTTTTTTCTCCTTACATTTTAAGCAGACATTTAGGAACACATGAGAGAAAGAGAATGGAGGTTAACAACTCTTTGTTGACTTATGTTCCCAGTTTATTTAAGAGCAAACAGACAGGTTCCACTAAGACAACAAATTATTTCTTCCTGTTTAATTTTACCTTCTCCTCAGAAAAAAATGGAATATGAGAAAATATGTATATTAGTTTTTGTTGTTTTCAGAACAAACCTGAAATCCTGGGTTATAGATAACATAGCTAATGCATGTTTCATTGTAGTTTTCCAATTGTTTCTTTCATAAATTTGTAATAAGAATGCAAAATGCCTGCAGAATGCATTGTATCTGATACAGCACTAGGACTCCATAGAGAAACAGTCAACATCACTCATCCTATACATTTTCTGAAATGTTTCTTTTGTTATATTTAACTTTGCAAACACTTGATTAAGCTAGTCATCAAATTTATATGTACATCTATCTCAGAGGTTTACATATGCTTTATTATGTGACTCCCACTTAATACTATATTTTTTCCCCCCAGGCTATATATAGCATTAAGGAAGCATACAAGTCTGAAGAAGAAAGAGCTGTTCCTGGTCTTACCCCAGAAGAGGTTGTGGAAAGAATATTTCAACTCGTAGATGAGAATGGAGATGGTAATAACTTGATTTGAAGCCACATTGATGTCTTATTTGAAATTATCATTGGTAATGTGATGCCCTTCTAGGTCTTTTGTAATGCAAAACTTCCCAAAACATCATGGCTCAGTACAGGAGTGGGATTCAGTCAATTCGGACTGGTTTTGGGAAAACCGGATGTTAATTTTAATCTGGTAGTTGCAAGAACTGGCTGACCCCGCCCACCCTGCCCCTCCCAGAAGTCTCCACACAGCTGTTTTGGATATCAAGTAAGTGCAGGGCCCACGCAGAGACTCCGGGAAGGTCAAAAATGGACCTCTCTGAAGTTCCAGAAGTCAAGAAATGGGCCTGTTTCCAACCTCTGGAACCTGGGGGAAGCCATTTTTGCCATCCTGGAGGCTCTAGGAATGCCTCCAGAGCCTGGAGAGGGTGAAAATGCCCCTCCTCCATGGTGCAGGAAGCTGAAAAGGCCACACCCCCATGGCCACATCTACCCAGCAACCAGGCAGAGACCTGGTTGCTAAAAAATTTCAGTCCCACCCCTAGTTCAGTACAAGTCCAATGGGAATTACATCTCAACATTTCTGGTGGCAACAGATTGCCTGTGCCTGATACAAGGAATACACAGATTTAATCCATGTCCTTTAAAATATGGATATTTTTACTGACATTTTAACAGTTATTGATTTGCCAAGTGACAGTGATGTGGTCAATGAGGAATCCTAGGAGCACACTCATGTTGAGTGCTTTTCTTTTTTACAAAAAACAACAATATTTGAATTATTTAATTACAGATTTTTTCCATTTTTATTTTTCAAAAACTTGAGGAGTGATAACAGTACTTGAATAATGTTTAAACAAGCATGTGGCAAAGCTATCTGATGTTCACATCAGCTCAAGGGAGTGACCACACATTCCATAATGTTACTGATTGGAAATTTAAGCTTTCTCTTTCTCGTTCTCTAATAGACACCCAGATTCATTATTTCTACTATACAGCAGAGGTGGAAGGCAGGGAAAAGGAAGTCAGTTTCCCAGATTGTGACTCATTCACCTTGATTTCTATATAATATTGTGGTGAATACTTTCCAGAATAATTCTTTTCTCCAAAGCACCTAAATATTGCATTATCTGGTTTGTCCTTTCCAAATTTGCTCCAAGATTTCCTGACTTCTTTAAATATTTATGAGGGGTAGGTGACCGCTATCTACTATCCAAGCAAAATTATGTTTCTGAAATTCCAAATCAAGTAACTCTGCCTTAGTTAATTGTTCTTGTATATCACTGCCCTAGTTGAGGAAAATATAAAGGTTTCCATCTGTTTCCATCAATCAAAAAAGCAACATTTTGATCTGTTAGTACATTTCCTGCTCTTCTTTATAGTCCAATGAAAAAGGAAGATGGGAGTTGACTAGTGGGATTGAATCTCCCCCATTTTTTTTAACACACTATGATTTCTTTCTTGCCATTGATTCTTTAGGACATTTATCTTTGGACGAATTCCTAGATGGAGCACGAAGAGATAAGTGGGTAATGAAGATGCTACAGATCAATGTAAGCCCAGGTGGATGGCTTGCCAATCAGAAAAGAAAAACTTCAGAGGCCTAATCATTGCTTGTATTATTTCAAAAGTGTAATGAGAAAGAAAAGTATTCCTTGTCCTTCATTCTGTTTTTCCTTGATAGCAGCAGGCTGAGCTCTAGGGGGAAAAACAATATAATGCTGCTTTTTAAATTATTCTGCTGTTCATCTAGGCCACTGCCATGGAACAATTGCTATGTCATGGTAATTTGCGGGGAAAAATTAAAAACCCACCTGAAATGTAGGGATGATGACTATTTGGGTGGCTATAGCTGATTTTAGGCTATTGACAGTGTTGGCAAAAGATCCAACTCACAACTCAGGATACTAGCAACTACCTCATATTGCTTACTTCTTACCCCAGACTTAGTTATCAGAAAAAGATGACATGCTTAAAAATAATGCCTGGCCTATATATTTCACACAGCAAGTGGTATCATATGATCAAATGTTCTGTCAAACAGGTCCATATATAGCTAAAATTAGCACATCAGGAAAAAGCTAAAGTTTTGTAATCTTATGGGGAGAAGCAAATAATCCAGTGGTGAGGGTTTGCAAACTATCTGGTTTGCACAATATATTGACTTATAAACAAGTGAGATATACTGTAGCTTATCATTTAGAGCAAACTCAACCATTCAATGTGAATGTAGCCCAAAACAGCATCAGTAGATACAATTGACATTCTCTTCAGCACGCTGATTTTTGTAGATGATCCATGGAATGGGTGAAATTCTCCGCAGAAAAATGCAAAAATCATTTGGAGTATTGAAATAATTTGATTTCAGTGAACTAAGGTCTCTCAGCAGCAATAGTAAATACTAGTCTTGAATGTAGGTCAGAAAAGATGACAACACAGCCCTTCCAGTAAGTTAGCTATGTGTTAACCATGTTTTCTAGAACTGGCTTAGAAAAAGAAAAGAGTTTTCATAAGTTTCCTTTGGTCCCTGCTGCTCAGAAAAGAATGGTCTCCTGATCTTAGAATGTTATGATCACAGGTTCAACCAATGGCACACTTATTTTTTAAAGTTGTCAAAAATATCAGATGAGAAGTACAGCATACGATTTTTCTTATGCATAGGAGCTTTAAAATGTTACACTAAGATCTTAATATTTTGTGTAATATTAAAGCTGCAAAGCTGCAAAATTTTGCTGAACTTCATAAGCTGCAATGGATTTATAGTTAAGGATCACTTCATCTACCTTTGATTTTGGTCTTTCTGATCAACTTGGAGATGAGAAGAAGATATTTAATGGGGCAATTTCTTCAATCACTTGCTGGAGAGAACCCTGATAAAAAAAATTATGTTCCAGTTCTGCTTCCCCCAAATTTTATCTTCAATTGTAACTTCTTCACAAAAAATCCACAGGTCCAATATATGTGCATAGTCACTACTTTGAGTGAAGTTGGTAGATCTGTACCTTATCAACTTAACATTCTCAATATTGTTACTATAGTAATTAGGTAAAAGAAATTCTGCAAATTAATAATTTATCTGCAGTCAATACCTGCATTAATGCTAGGTAAAAGTTAGAATCTAAAAATGTGTGTGACTTAGATTTGGACTTTTGTCCCATGGCAACATCAAAATACACTTTTGAGTGTCATACCTTTTTGTGTCCCTCCCAAAAATCCTTGATATATACTCTTTTTTGTGAGATATCCCATATAGAAATAAGGATGTAGGTTCATTCTATGCATTAATGCTTTTTTATTATTATTCCAGTGCCAGAAAAATTTAACTCCTTAATACAATAATACAATACAATAACAGAGTTGGAAGTGCCCAATGTTCAAGTTTGTCAAGATCCTTCTGTATCTTTAGCCTATCTTCTGGAGTGTTGGCTATTCCTGCTAGCTTGGTGTCATCGGCAAATTTGATGAGTTTCCCATTTATTCCCTCATCCAAATCATTGATGAAGATGTTGAAGAGTACTGGGCCCAAAACAGAGCCTTGGGGTACTCCACTGCATACTTCCCTCCATGCAGTTCCATTGAGGACTACATTTTGAGTGTAGTTGGTCAGCCAGTTACAAATCCATCTGGTGGTGATGCTGTCTAACCCACATTCTTCTACTTTATCTAGTAGTAGGTTATGGTCTACCTTATCAAATGCCTTACTGAAGTCCAAGTAAACTATATCGACGGCATTCCTCTGGTCCACTAATTTTGTCACATTATCAAAGAATGCAATAAGATTAGTCTGGCATGACCTGTTTTTGACAACCCCATGTTGGCTTTTGGCTATTACTTTGCTTACTTCTAGGTGTTCGCTAATCCGTTCCTTGATTATCTTTTCAATTATCTTTCCTTGATTGTAATAGCTACTTGTGTGCCAGGAAACAGTTCTATGATTATGGTTTCACATAGATCTCATATAGACAATGCCATGTAATCTTTGAGAAAACATATTGATTTCCCAAAATGAAATAAACCTTTTATCTCCCGCACAATCTAGGTGTTCCATGTGCTTAACATGCCCAACAGTCCTGGCAGCTCATACTGGGCAGGGATGGGGAGAGTTGAAAAGGGAGACCAAACCCAAAGTCTTAATTTCTTAGCTACACCTCTGCTATGTCATTATTTCTCTCTTTTGTTTATTAGCCAGCTTCATTTTTGTGGTACAAGAGGAGTTGTTAGTGCTTTGCATAGGAAGTTTATGTCAAAGATGGGAGAAAGAACATTTTATTTTGGAATAGTTTTCTTCCAACTCAAGGATGGGTGAGACCCTTTAAGTCATCATAGGTATGACTTCTTTTCAGAGATCCAGCCAGCCTTATCCTCTTCTAGAATACTGTATATTCGTCAGAAGTCTACAAGACCAATTGTTTTCCTCCTACAGACAATTTCCAAGTTCCCCCAGAATTGCCTCACAGCAAGACGGGTGACAAACAAATGTAACAAATAAAACAAGTAATGCCTTCAATTTTCTACAGGCTCATTTCCACTACTGAATTAAAGTGCTATCCACCTATCCTTGAATCGGAAAATAGTCCTATCATCTGTGTCCCCATTAGCAATTCTTAACTCTGCTTCTATTATTTTTGTTCATGTTTACTTCTAGTTAATTAATAAATTAATAGATTTTATGCATCTTAAAACTGTTGTTGGATAATGTCAGAATATAGAAGAAAATACTATTCCTTTAATACTAGTGCAACTAAATGCAAGGTTGTCTCTGACTCATGAGATAAAATGCAGGTAGCATTAAGGAAAGGAAAGCAATAAGAATTGCCATGACATGATTGTGCAGTGGTTAAGTGCAAGAATTTCCCATCCTTAATGGGTTGGAGGCTAGCTTTTGTTTTGCTTCAGTTTCATTTCTTCCCTTTTAGCTATTCTTTTCACTTTTAATTTAGTTATACTTCTGTATAACTAGACAAGGCAGTGTGATGGCTCAGTGGTTAAGATGGTGGGTTTGGAAATCTGACAGCCTGGGTTTGAGACCCAAGAACAAGGGTGAGCACCTGTTACTTGCCCCAGATAGTAAACAACCTAGCAGTTTGAAAGTATGCGCAGGTGCTGCTTCACTGGGAAAGGTTACTGCATTCCATATTTTCATGCTGGCCACATGATGATGGAAGCACCTCTCTAACAACACAGGATCCATCAGCTGAGAATCGGACATGAACACCACCCCCTTGAATCAGTCACAACTAGATAGGAGAAACCTTTAAATCTTTATAATTAAGATATTGTGTGAACATGCTAAACATCTTAATTTTGTTTTTATGTTTTTATGAAGCCACTTTGAATATATTTTATAAATAAGGCAGATATTATGAATAGCTAAACAACCATAGATGTATAGATGTACAGCTTCCCTTTGTCTCCTATGAATTCATGAAATCTTTCCATCTAATAAAGCTTAGTGTGCATTTTATGGAATCAATGATCTGATTGTGTCAGAGAAAAGCCTGCCACAGGATTCAAAAAGTGAGTTGGTGATTTAAAATTTCCTAAAGCTTACATGCATAGTCCCATGGCCCAATTATACAGTTTGAGAAATCTTTATTCCAAACCTCTGATGTCTATATATTTGTGGTGGTAGACAAGCAGTTTTTTAGATACCTGTTTCTGGAATGAGACAACTGATAGCTAAAGGCCCATTTCCTGCTCCCTCTAAAGAATTCCAGGGGTTTAAAAAATAGAAAAAGAAATGGGAACAAGGGTGAGTTCTCATTGTAAAGTTGTCCACCACCATCACCACTAAATAGGCACTTACCCTCATCCATGAGGGTGAATTGTTAATGTTACCAATGTTAATGGACCAATAACCAATCTGTCCATTAACAAAACAAGAAATACTTGGAAACTGGACTTGTCACTCAAAAAGAATCTACCCCATTCAATTGCTTGGGTGGGAGAAAGGAATTATTTTTCTTTTGATTTTACTATAAAGCTTGATACACAGCGGTCACTGGAATTCTTCTGTAATGGCTTTATAGATTTTCTACAAGAAATTCTACCTCTCCAAACATTTGTATTCTTGGAAATCTATCAAACCTTTACTTTGCTACCCAAGAGAAACCTAGAAAGAGTCCCGCTGAGGAAAGCAGTACATCATCACTTGGTTTACTGTGCAACTCACTAGTATCATCTCTGAGATCAAATGATGCAATTCCTTATATATGGAAAGGATAGAATCTGTCTGGTAAGACAGTCTCTCCCCCTCCACCCCAGCCCATGGATTAGCTAGTTTAAGGCCAGTTTTGACAAATGATCTAGTTTTCCACCTCCCATATGATGTGTTTTGAAGTTTTTTCATACCAACTGGTGACACCAATCATTTTGCTAATGCCCCACATTACATCTTGGATGAACAGTGCCGATCACTGGCCTTGCCGAAGCCAAACATAGCTCAGCAGTGCAAACCTGCCAGAAGACATTACTTTTGCCTATCAACTCCATAAAAGTTCATTACAGTGGCAGGGAGAAAGAGATCTTGAAGAGCCAGTAAAGAAAGTAGAGTCCACAACTCAGTATCAAAGTTTCTTTTTTTAAATCTCACTGACTATAATGGTTTTGCATCTATAAAGAACTGGCTAAGTGAATAGAGAATGCTGGACATGTTGACTCTCTATTCTGATAAAGGTTTAACAAAACTTGAGTATGAAAGATGTCTTGGTACCAGAAATACATAACATTTTGTGACATGAATATAAGTTAAAAGAGTGCAATTATAGAAATGGCCAGTTGATGGTATTCTAGGCTATGAAAGAAACCAAAACAAGATTTAAAAAAAAAACAGGACAAAGATATTTTATGAAAATCCTTTCCATTTGAATTCTTCACAAACTTTAATCCCTCCCTCCTCCTTCTCTCCCTCCCACTCTCCTTCCCTCCCTCCCCTGCAAATGCTAAAGGAGTGCATACAATGAATAATGGCCTTTATCATGACAGCAGATTATAAAGGATTACAAGTGGGAATAGAATTCTGGCTGTAAGGTCTGGAGATAATACACATTTTAAGGGACATATCTTGAAGACTAAAGATCTCTGTTGGTGTTTTATGGAGCAATCTAATGAGGAAACAGGACTGGAATGTAGATGATAAATGATAGCAATAAATCCTGCATGTGGTAAAAATAATTCCAAGCAAATAAACTAATAGCCAAATGGTTTTCAGCATTTTATGATTCTTGAGATGTTTTTATCAGTCAAGATTATGGAAAAAATTGTTTAACCACCAACAAGTAGCTAGCTTGGTGAGCAAATACAAATGAAATTGTTTGATCTGAATATATTGTATGTCAATAAGTCATGTTCACTATTTCTTATCTCAACCACACTAATACCCTGGCTGACTCTGTATTACTTTACAAGGTAGTCTCTCCCTCTCCCTGGCCCTCCCCTCTCCCCCCCTTCTTCAAAAGAGGTGAGGTTTTGACTATCCTGCCATAACTACCATCTTAAATTTTAGGCCAGTCCCATTAATGTGACTGACTCCCATACTCAAATTTGTTGCCATTTCCAGCAGCTATAATTCATCTTTATACCAAGCATTTTAGAAAATTGGAAGGGGGGGACTTATACAGTACTGATTCCAAAAATTAAAATTAAAATCCCAAACTGATGATTTTATAAAATAGAAACTTTAATGAGTCATTTCATTGTACTATGTATAAAAAAATAAATCAGACATGTAAATTGAAATATATACAGAATGTAGAGAAGTCTACATAAATAAATCTAATATAGAATACTTAAACGCAAGGAAATTATTAATTCCAGTTTCAGTTCAATCATTCTCACATCTGCCTGTATCGGGGGTAATAGCAATAGCAATAGCAGTGGACTTATATACCGCTTCATAGGCCTTTCAGGCCTCTCTAAGCGGTTTACAGAGAGTCAGCATATTGCCCCCAACAATCTGGGTCCTCATTTTACCCACCTCGGAAGGATGGAAGGCTGAGTCAACCCTGAGCCGGTGAGATTTGAACTGCTGACCTGCTGATCTAGCAGTAGCCTGCAGTGCTGCATTTAACCACTGCGCCACCTTGGCTCTAAGGTGGTTAACCACTGCGCCACCTCGGCTCTTGGGGGTGGGTTCCTGCCAGTTCTAACCTCTTTTATATAGGTTCCACAAATCTACAGTGCCGTTTAGAACCAGTTCCAGCTCTCCCCCCCCATCCCCACATCATCAAGATGAAGAGCGACAGGAGGAATTCTGGGAATTGAAGTCCACAAGTCTTAAAGCTGCCAAATTTGAACACCCCTGGGTTTTTTTTTCTAAAGGGTTAGGCGTGCAAAGGTCTTGTAACTTGACAGCTTTAAGACTTGTGTGCTTCAAATGCCAGAGTTTCTGAGCCAACATTTTGGTTGCTAAGCAAGAGCATTGTTAAGTGAGTTTCACATTTTACAAGTTGGCCACGCCTACCCAGTCACATGGCTGGCAAGCCACTCCCACCTGGTCAAATGGCTGGCAAGCCACTCTCACCCAGTCACATGGCCAGCAAGCCACTCCCACAAAGCAGGCTACACCTACAGAAGAGGTTCTAAAAATTGAAACCCACCACTGGCCTATATCTATTATCAGTGGGTATGGCAATGATAAAGAAAGATAAATGTGTTGCTATATCAAGTATTTTAGAATATTACAGTTTCAATAAAGTACCATAGCATAGTACATATTTTGAAGCTAAAATTCAAAGAAATAATGCTTCCTTTCCTGTTGTTTGATTTTAAAGCAAGCATTATTCTCCAAAAATCTAATTTATGGATTTAGACCTTAGGGGTTTTTTTTCCTCTTCCCTTTACGGTAATGTGACTTAATCTGCTTATTCTCTCACTTTTCTCAAGAAACAGCAACACAATTTTATTCATTTTGTGTGGGAATTTTCAGCCCCATTGTTCTTGTCAAAGATTACACCTGCAACTCAATCTTTATTCATGCCACCACTGATTGGCCAATTAAACCTTACAACGGAAATTTGACTGAGCCATGCAGAGTTCTGCATGTACTGTAGCTTTTGTAATTCATACTAGAAAATACTTTCTCATACTTTCAGGTACTTTATGATTTCTGAGCCCCTGTTATGAATTTTAATATTTTATTTATTTTTGTATTTATGTTACTTATATCCCACATTTATTATTTTTCACAAATAACTCAAAGTGGTGAACATATCCAACACACCTTCCTTTTCCTAATTTCCACACAACTGTAAGAGGTGAGATGGGCTGAGAGAAAACGAATGGCTCCAAAGTCACCCAGCTGGCTTTCATGGCTAAGGCAGGAGTAGAATTCACTATCTCTAACTGTCAAGCCTGGTGCCTTAACCACTACACCAAAGCAAAAGAGAAATATATTTTTTTCTAGTCAAGTATATATTGGTGCTTTCACATAATTTTTCTTTGTTAAACATATAGTCACAAATGTTCAGAATTTGTCTTACAAAAGTCAACTATTTTCTGTATTTTTTTAAGAATGGATTTTTTCCCCATTGTAGTTGTTGTAATGCTTAGGCTATAAAATCCCTAATGAATGCATACAATTAAAAGCTTAATCAGTTTACAAAAGATTTTAGCATCTGGGGCTTTTCTCTATGTACCTGAACTTGAGTGTCAATCTGCTACTAGCTAAACTTAAACTATGCTTCAATTCCCATAAAAAATACTTAAGAGAAATAATTAATAAGTCTCATGTTTTTTTTAAAAAAGAATACAGAATTGTTTTAGGGAAACAAAATACGGTTTGCACATATGGAGAACTCAAATCAAAAGATGGATTATTTGATGAAAAAAGCATATTCTTATATGAGCAACATTTGCTATAGTAAAAAATAACACTTCATCTTTAAACGACATGTGCTACATATATAAAGCCAAAATATTGTTCTTTGGCCAATATCATTCATGTATTAAAAAGAACTTCTGAATATGCAAAAAGGCTTATATCAAAGGATTGTAACAGACTTGCAGACTCGAGATCAATTTGAGTAAATGGGATTTGTAGCACTGATTTTAAGCAACCATTTTTTAGATATTCAATAAGTGGAAGATAATCTTGGATGCCATTTAGTTCCACTACTTCTTAGGATTATCAAAAAATAGATATTCTATCCAAAGCTGTATTTTTCAACTTTCCTTAATTTAATTCTCTTCTGACTTGTGTGCTCACCATAAGAAGCAACCACAAAAAGCAGTCAAAATGATATAAGGCGATATAAGGTGGATCCATCTCAGAATACCCTCTTATACTTACCTTCCTCACTGACACTTTAAAGACCAAATAAACTAAGGATCTTCTTCCATTGTATGTGTTCCTCTGACCCAGAAGCACTGACAATTGCCTTAAATTTCTAGGCCAACCTGATGTCTTCAACAATTGGTGATAACAATTATTCAGTGTGTTCATAATAGACAGTACCTCTTTTACATACAGCACAGATATTCTAAGTTGTTACAATTTTTAGTGTTGAGTTTTTGTTCTTGTAATATTACATTTTTCTTTAAAAAACAATCATTTGCCTATTCATTTTTTGTGGGTTCTCCAGTTGTTTCTGGGTTCTTTCCATCATTCTGGATCTTATCAAAGATATGTTTCAGGTCTAAACTACGGGTGAGTATGTCAAGTAGAACTTCATCTTTCTGTACTCCATCTATAAATTCTTCAAGAGACAAATCACCTGTAGAAACAAACAAGAAAATTTGGTTCACGTACCGCCTGCTGAAATGATTGAGAGCTGATTTTGTGAACAATACAACACATGGATATCCAGTTAGTACTAACTGCATCATCCCCAATGCTTAATTCTGGTTACTTTTTTTTTTTTTGGGGGGGGGGGGGGGGAGACACATAGCCTTTTTTTATGCTTTTGACAAATACAAAATTCCCATTTCTGTAAGGACATTAAAAAGTTTGATGGACTAACCAAGCAAATTCAAATCCACCAATATTTGCCAAGGAATCTGTAAAGGAATTTAGAATTGACCTTGGAGGTAGAGAAAAAATGAACAAACAATTACATTTCTTCAATCTTGAGAAAGAGGAGAACATGAGAAAGAAACTCAAAGCAACCCTACCTTGATTGTATATAGTATAAGATGGGACAGGGAGAAACTTGGACAGCTTTCAAGATTCTGTTATCCTATCTTACAACAAAACAAGCATTCCTGAAATCGCTGCCATGCCCGTTTCTTGATCTAGCCTGCATCAAAGGCTGACATCAGACTATAAAGCCTGTCCAAGTTTCTCTTTGTGGATAAATGCAAGACTCAGAACTGAAGCAGATGGCTGAATGGATGGGATGGGCATATGGGTTTCATTCCACTTTCCATTTTCTTACTTTTGCATAAGAAAATGCAGGCTTCAGCTTGTAAATAATTCCTCTGCTTCTGATCTTAAGTAACTGGAAGACCTGAGTTCGGGACCACAATATTTAGCTGGTTTTAACTTTAACTTTCTCTTCTTGATGTGCACTTTGGGCATTTCCCATTGATAATTAATGCTTCATTTTTTGAGACTAATTTTAAGTGGTGGTGGGTGCAATAAAATAGACTTCAAGGAGGTAGAATTGTTAACAGTTTAGCTAGATTCAGTTAAGTTTATCTAGCCCAAAAGAAATGGGATAGCATCCAGTACATTCTGAACATTGACAAATTGTCAGTTTTAACCTTTTTCCTACTCAGATATCATTATATACTATTGGATTGCATCAAACTAGTAATATCTCAGCGCAGATAGAAAAGTTTCTTACCATCTCCATTTACATCAATTTTATTGAACACCATATCTGTGAATTCCTCAGCTGACATGACTTCTTGACATGGGTTAATGGTGCGAATGGCCTGGAAATAAATATATAAACATATAAAACATCTTTAAAAGTCTACATTCAATTTCCCTACCTGTGAACAATTTGAATAGGTATGACTTTTTTAAAAAAGAAAATCAACAAATTCTCACATAAATGCAGTATTTTCCAATAGGAATGAATTACGGTACAAATTAATTTGTGATTTTAAAATGTGAAAATCAGATGATATTTTTATATATTTGTTAGTTCTAATCCACCCAGTTTTTTGTCTATACATCCATCCACCCAGTCTTTTTGCTTTCTGCTTGTGCATTGGTCTTGGAGAGGTTGAGTAATCTCTTTAAGCACTTTGCCCGCACCAAATGAGAAATAGCAGGTAGTCTGCCTGTCGCCATAGTCACTCTAGCTCTTGACCTATTGATTTAATGATTTAATCACTTTGAGGTGATCCATTTGTCTCCTACTCCAGCACAAAGTGGTTCTCCTCTAGCAGACATTGGTCTGGTGGTAATTTATTTATTTATTTATATTCAGCAAATGTATATAGCTCATCTCCTCAGATTATATGAGTCTGGGCAATGTATAACCATTGTAACATTACAAAAACAGAAAAAAACAGAAAAAAACAAGAATACAGGAGAATACTAATCAAATTACATGATACATTCTACCTAGAGTTGCTTTGAAAATATTTTTCATAAATAATAATAATAATAATAATAATAATAATAATAATAATAATAATCACTTTGCAAGATTCCCCAAGGGTTCCCAAAGATTGCTGGAAAAAATATTTTTTAAGGAAGACTTTCTAGAAGGCTAAGAGATATGGGACTAACCTCACTGCAGAGGGAATGTTCATTACCATATGAAATTCTAGCAATTATTATTCTGATTGCTGTTTTTTGGAGGGTGAGAATAACCAAAAATAGCATCCAAGTCTTCCTGCTTCTATTAATGATCAGAGAAGATTGAATAGTAGGTTTCAAGGACTGTTGATACTACTAAAGTCTCTTGAATTATCATGACAATTATATGTTGCCAATTATCAGTGCTTAATAAGATTGCTAGATTAGCTGACTTGACCAAGGGATATTATGTAGAGTTTAAGCCCATCTCCATTATAAATATAGCATCCTCTACATTGAATATATTACAGTTTCTCCCCTCATTTTCCTGTACATAAGTAGTAGACATATATGGCACATATAGTGTGGGTGAAACTTAATTTTTTTTGCATCTTACTTGTCAAAGGCAATGTCTGGATGTATCAGCCATACATAATGAAAAGCATAATTGACTGAAGAAAAGATTGAAGAAAATATTTTACCTTAATGATGTTTAACAACTCATCTCTGTCAATACAGCCATTCCCATCGACATCATACAGCTTGAAGTACCACTTCAATTTCTGTTCCACTTTCCCTTTCAGAACCAAGCTTAGAGCTGCCACATACTCCATAAAATCAATGTATCCATCCTATTGAAGAGCAAAAAGTGACATATTCATTGATTTAAGTAAGCTAGAGCTGTACTTACAACTACAGCTTTATAAGTGTATTTTTGTACTTGTGCTTTATGATTATGATTATTGCTGATGTAGCAGTTATCATCTAATATTGTAGCTATCCTCTTGAGTTTGAAAGCTATTATTCAGAAATTATATTCTCCCCCTTTTCTACTGATTATTTTGTTTAAGGTCAAACATCCTTGTTTTAGAGTGAAAGTTAAAAGATCAGACGAGTGTATTTTGTGAAGAGTACAATTTGTGATTATTTCTATGATATCATAACCAGAAAGGAAAACTGTCCCATGCAATCTATATAAATAAAAATGTAATGGTTGTTTGTTCAAAATTGCTAATCTCCGAAAGTTCTTCACCGATTGCTTTGAAATTTTGACACAACGTTACATTCGAATGTGAATGTTTTTATATATGTATATTACATAGATGTCACACCTGTGACAGGTAAAAACATGATTTTTTGTAAAAACATGCTTTTTTGAAACCAGTGCCATCTGGTGGATGTAAAAGCAACACACACTATACTAAATATTTCATGATTCCATTTCAATGTTTCCGATTGCATTGTTATATTGAATTTTCATAGATTTTGATTTATTTTCATTTTGATTTAATTATTTCATGTGACATTGCATTGGAATTGAGCTGTGTTGTTTACCATAGCGCTCATTTAGTGAGTATAGTATATTCGGAACAGTTCGGCCTCTCTCCAGCTTTGTCCCGACGGTCCCTTTATAAGTGTGGCTGGGCTGCAGCCGCACCCTTTCCCCTTTCCGCCCCTCCTCTGACGAGCTTTGGCCATTTCCGCCAAGGGGAGCTGAAACCCTTTGGCCTCCCTCTCCCCTCTCCCCCCTCCCGCCAGGCCTTTGCGGCGGGGTGCCACTTGCGCCATCCCTCGGCTGCCTCTCCCCACCCTTAAGCTGGCCTACCCCCGGCCAGCCCAGTGGAGTTCCAGAGGAAGCGGAGGCAGAGCGTCTCCTCAGCCCAGCTGGCCGCGTGTGCCCAGCTATAGCCTCACCAAGGTGCTCCCACGGGGGGGGGGCAGCGGCAGTGTCAGCCTGAGGTGCAGCGGGGCTGGGGCGGCCCCTGGGTGCTGAGGACTGAGGACTTCTCCTCCTCCGAGATCCTGGACGTCTCACTCTCCTGGGCCACCAACTTGGGGGAGCCCGAGCGCAGCTCCTCCGAGATGCTCAACAACTGCCACGAGGCTGACAGCCCAGGTGCCATCTCCCCAACCAGCCTCACCTGGCCCAGCAGCCTGACCAACCCCACTATGCCCAGACTGGTCACAGCAATGTGTGGCCAGGTGCAGCTAGTTGTATAATAACATTGTTATAGGTAATCATAAAAGTAGATAGTACTGCATGAGGAAATGTTCAAACACAGGATGTTTTAACATTAATTTCAACTGTTAACATTCAGTCATGATGAGCAAAGAAAATAAATATGTCATTTTTTTCAATCTGTTTTATTGGTCTTCAACTCTTTGCACATTTTTCTTAAGATAATGGTATGGTATTAACTAGTAATAATTTGATGGTCCATTGATGTTCATTGGCTTTATGAGGTCAAACAAGGTTTTCAGGGAAGAGATAGTATATTGTACCCACTGAGTTTAGGAGACATTAAGACCACAAACTAAAAATTCATCTTGCACATTTCCTAAATGGGCCAATATAAATTAATTAGCCCTATAAATTAATTTAGGAAATAACAGATTAGGAAAGGAGAGGCAAACTCACATTCATTTGCAATGGTGTCCAAAGGAGGTGAAAAATGGTATCACAATCTTGGCACACCATGGACAACTCTGTATACAGGACTCATTTTTACATGAATATTTATATAGGCTAGATTTGCCCATTTGCTACTTGTTTGATCCATTGCGTAGTGAACCCAATCAAAGCTCCACATTAATTTTGATTTCTTTGTCCATTATTACCAAATTTTGGGATTGTATCAGAGCATTGCTTATATGATAGCATTTAATAAAAGTACTAACAAAAGCTGGGATTTCGGCTTTAAAATCTTGTTCAGCACATAAACAAATACTTGGATATACACACATAGTCAATGAATAATAATGATGTAACTTAGTGCAGTAAATGAAACATCTACAAACAATGTCAGAAAGCATCAAAAATTCCACATTCAACCATGAATTACAGATATTCTCTTCTATTGAACATATGTCTGTTTTATTGCCTTTGATTATACCATAATTTTTATAGAACAGTTTATATTTTAGGACCCTTGAATTGTCCAAATTGGAACCATATCTTCCAATGTCTTACAGAGTTATTTCTGTTAGAAGAATTACTATCATTAACTTTTCTTCTATATGGCATCTATTTTGCCTGCTCTCTCACGATCAAGCACGTGTGCTCAATCTACATTCACATGATGGCATTCACATGAAGTTAGCATGTCGCTAAATTAAGGTGCTTTTTATTTTGCATTTTACTCTTCCTAGCCAATGTCTTCAGTGGAATCTATGCATTACATTGAATCTCCTTGAAAGGATTTTGCATGCTTCAATCTACTTTGCTTTGACACACATTTATTTATCAGCACAAATATAACAAATATATATATATATATATATATATATATATATATATATATATACACACACACACACACACACACACACACATACATACATACACACATACACACACACATACACACATATATACATACATACATACACACACACACACATACATGTTGAACATGATGTTACGAATTATAATATAAATGAACCAATATTTAGAATATCTTGTTTAAAATGAAGAAATAATAGTGACAGTCAAACAAATGAAGTATTATAATAATAATGTATACAAATATGCTTGATTAACAACATGTGACTTTATATAAAATTTAAGGGATGACTACTGAAAGGATGCACAAAAACCTTGTAACCAATTGACACACTGTATGGAATGGAAGATGTGTTTTATGTCTTTGTCTGTTTTTGTTTGTTTAAAAATAAAAAAATATATGACAGTCAAAATCATGACCTTCATAAGATAACTCCATTCTGGACTGTTGGACTTATAGTACCCTCAAATTCCCAGCCAGAATTTTTACCTTTCTCTTATGGATAGTGATAGACATTTTTAATACTTGCCACATTGAAATTATTTGGATACAAAAAGCATTTTTGTAGGGTTAAGTATTTAGAGACTGATCTAAAAAAGTAAATGATACAAGAGAAAAACTGGAATAACCTGATGTTGGGTAGAAGGAAATTACAATGAAAATCATTCTATTCCATTTCTACTTATGAGTCTTTTAATGAGATGATTCTAGGCTTCTAAAGACTAGGCTTATTCTTTTAAATCACCATCTAATCCAAAAATAATTAATTTAGCCACTGTAACAAACATTTTTTAAAAAAAGATATACCATGGTTTATTTCTATAACACAATCACAAAAACAATTTGAAACATGACATAGGAAGTGTATGCAGAATTAATGCTGACAAAATGTGTTTGTTCTTGAGTTAAAACTAGTCATTACAGTTAATTTTCAAAGAAACAAATCTATCAGCCAAAGTAGAAAATGAATCAATGTGCATAAATTATTTCATTGACCATTGCATAATAGATATGTATATATCACTTGCTTGTCAGCACAAGCAAAAATCTTGAGGCACATTAAAAATTAATAAAACATTCTGGCATCATGTTTCATATATTATACTTACCCACAATTATATCATCTAATAAATGTGTTTGGCTTTTTAAAGAACCACAATACTCCATATGGTTAGCTTGATCAACATTTCTAAGTCTTCTGCAACTTAAATGTTCTCTTTCCCTCTATACACACAAACGCACACACATGGGCAAATACAGAATACTGTATGCAATAATAATTATTTATTAAATGTGTAAACGTAAACGCTCAATGAATCTGGGAAGCTATAAGTATTATATTAAATCACTTACCTTATTAAAATCAAATGTCTCAAACATTTGTTCAACATATTCGTTTGATGATGGACTCAGATTTTTCAATCCAAAAAACTGTTTAAACTCATGTAGAGTCAATTGTCCAGAGGGACACTCTGTCATAAATTTCTTGTACCACTGGTGGCACTCTGTGGCACTCAATTCTTCAACAGATTTGCCATCCATATTCCCCATATTTAAAGCTAAACAGGGAACAGTGAGGTACACTAAACGTTTTTCCTCTCTTTATTAAATATTCAAATGGAAGGGATAGCTCAAAGTAAAACTAATGAAGTAGAAAAGAGGACAGAAGCTATTAAAAATAAACTTCTTTAATGAGGGAAGGTGAAGAGGCTCTTTGAGAGTTTTAAAATAGTGACAGCTTCTTCAAAGCAGCTTCCGATGTTTAAAGACTTAACACTAAATAGCCAATGAGAGAAAAGTCCTGTGATGGGTTGCTAGTGTCATAGAAAACTGAGACCAAAAATAGAACAAAATGAGAGACTAGTGGATTATAAGGTGAAAAGGTGAAAATGGCTATAACCATAACTTTGAAAATAACTTAATAATATATAATCCACTTTTGATTATGTCAGATATGATTATGAGAAAACAAGAGTTTGTGAAAATGTTTATATTGTCTTTCAGAGTTTCTATTACTTTCCTTGAGTTATACAATTTGAAAAGGCCATTCAATTTGAAAGCAGGCCCATTCAAATAAGCTTATGCAATGCCCTCAACTGAGCTCTAATGCTCATTGCTCAATAGACATAGTGCAAGAAACAATCCACTGGGTTGTATTGAATAATTATACAATGAGGATGAAATAAATAAAACAAACTAAGTAGCATGTTACACATAACCATGTCTTCTGCTGAGGTTTGCCTATAGCATCACATAGTAATGATAAGGCTAAGGAAAGAAATGGTTAATTACTTTATTCAGGTACTAAGTATATAATAATAAGCATACTGTACCTGCCCTTGTGGCAACTTTCCTCTTTTGTTATCTTTAACTAAAAGGCCTAAAGTTCTGTGCAGACAGTGGCAGCTCAAGGGTATAAGTAAATTGAACCAGGAAATGTGGGTATGTGTTTAAGCTCCTTTCTACAGATTTTTGCAATGCAAAGGATTCTCTAAGCACATTCAGCTAACTTTTGGGAGCTCTGATGATCCAGTAATTGAGAAGAGGTAGGCCTGTCCATCATAGGAGCTCTGAATAGAGCAAATACAGAGTTCTTTACAGAATTTCAAACACTTACTAAACAAGCAGATAAGTGAAGACACAGGGCAGAGACCTTACAGATATATATTGACTCCTGCAAAGTGCAGGAGTCTTGGCAAGGTTTTTCACAAGTAGTTCACCTTGCTTCTTTTCTAGGGTTGGGAGTGTAATTGGGCAAGCAATTCAACTTGTCTTCATGCCTAAAGTGGAACTATAACTCATAGCCTCCCGCTTTAGCCTAATGCCTTAATGCCTTCCCCATACTGGCATTCCATATCCATGTCTATCAAGCCGATTTAGATCTACTTATAGACAGATCAACTGCAGGTGTTTATGGTTATTAGTATTTCTGCATACTCTTTGCTTCCTCAACAAATTATCAGTGTTGTTTGTTTCAGATTCCTTTTTCAATTTCTACTTCATTATATAGTAATTAACCTGAATGTGAATTAACTGTATAAGCTATTATCAAGGTATCATCTTGAGTAGGAAATTATATTGTCAGACTATGTGCTTCATGCTTCTTGTTCTAAAGTTTCCAATACATATACGTCAGGGATGTCAAACTCACGTCATCGCTGCAGCATCATGTTTGAAGTTTGAAGTTTCATTTTATTTATATGCCGCCCTATTCCCTGAAAGGGACTCAGGGCGGCGAACAACTCCAACGGGAAGGGGAACATGCAAATACAAAATAAACGTTTAAAATGACCAACAACCACACCTGTCGAGAGGGGAAGGGAGCTCATCAACCCCAGGCCTGCCAACATAGCCAGGTCTTAACGGCTTTTCGGAAAGCCAGGAGAGAGGTGAGGGTCCGAATCTCCGCGGGGAGTTCGTTCCAGAGGACCGGAGCTGCAACAGAGAAGGCCCTCCCCCGGGTCGTAGCCAGATGGCATTGGCTGGTGGATGGAACCCGGAGGAGGCCGACCCTGTGCGATCTAATGGGTCTTTGGGAGGTAATTGGCAGCAGGCGGTCTCTCAAGTACCCAGGTCCAATACCATGAAGGGCTTTATAAGTAATAACTAGCACCTTGAAGCGTATCCAGAGACCAATTGGAAGCCAGTGCAGCTCGCGGAGGATAGGTGTAACGTGGGTGTATCGAGGTACACCCACAATCGCTCGCGCGGCTGCATTCTGGACAAGTTGAAGTCTCCGAATGCTCTTCAAGGGCTGTCCCATGTAGAGCGCATGATATGTATCATGTGACGTATAAGGACTTTCCCCCCCTTTACTAAACCAGGGACATGACACATCCGGCTCATGGGCTGGGAGTTTGACAGCCCTGATATATGTGAATGAAAATAAAATGAAAATAACCTGTGAGAATCTCCTGTTTTATCTTGAACACATGTTTCTCAGCCTTGCATACATTGCTTCACATTTCATCATTTTCATATATAATTCTGTCTGTGTGTGTGTGTTGTGAATGTATTCAGAGGCTATAATGCTTTCGTATCAATTGTTTTACTGAATTTCTGAACCAGCTCTTTCAAAACACATACAAAGCCAGATGCTTTTAATAGATCTTGTAAGAATTCATATACCATATTTTTCAGAGTATAAGACGCACCTTTTTCCCTCAAAAAAGAGGGTAAAAATCTGGGTGTGTCTTGTCTTATACACTGAATACCACATTTTTTGCCTCCTGAAACCCTGTCCCCTTTGCAAAAATGGCTGTGCATAGCCTTTAGGCTTCCAGAGTGCTTTTGGGGGCTGGGGAGGGCAAAAATGAGTGAAAAACGGACCACCTTTTGCTCGTTTTTGCCCCCCAACCCCTAGGAGCACCCTATAAGCCTCCTAAAGGCTATGCATGCCCTTCTTTGGCAAACAAATGGGCCTGTTTTTGCAAAAATGGGCCTTTTGCTCATTCCCCCCCCCCCAACTGCCAGGAGCACTCTACAAGCTTCCTAAAAGCCATGCATGCCCTTTTTTGGACAAAAAATGGGCCCGTTTTTGTGAAGGAGGTCTGCAGAGTGCAAAAAACTTTTTTTAATTTGCTTCTTCAAAATCTTGATGTGTCATACTCCGGTGTGTCTTATACTCCGAAAAATACAGCAATCCCGGGCTTCCCAACCCTTTTCTTTCATTACCCAAAACCCACTTATCAGAAAATCTTTTTCACTGCTTATCAGAAAGTCCTTATTTAAATGTACTGTTGCAATTGAATTTGTATGTTACTTAAAGAAAAATCACCTTTACTTAATTTTGGGTAATTTACGCAGGTTTGGGAAGCAATGATGTAACCCAATTACAAGTTAGCCTTGTAATTTTTACATCTATTCTACAGGTGATTATCCTTAATTATTAGATTCTGAATATCTATGTGAATGTTATATAGTTCTGTTACACACATGCTAAAGGGAGTATTGTGGGGTTTTTTCATTGTAATATCTGGAACTATGCTTGGCTATACAAAACAAATTGGAAATTGCTTTGTCTTTAGTTCTCCCTATTTCTCTGGAAATAATAAATATATGTAGTAAAGAAAGCAACAGAGAGAAAAGTATCTGCTCATTTGATCTTCATTTTGGTGCTTTTCTGGCTGGTGGGAGATCTACAGCTGTAGATGTTTCAAAGCCAAAGTAAGGCGGCTTTGATATCTTTCTCGTAGGACTCGAGTTATTCCATCATGGTTGGTTCCAGAAGCTCTTGCTGTAAGGCAGAACTCTGCTTGTTTGTTTTTTAATTTGAATCTCCCACAGCATTTCTTTTTAGATATGCTTGGAGGATGACAGAGTTCAGATTTTGAATCAGAATGCTGCTAGGAAAGTCTCAGGAGAAAAACAAGGCTTTTTCAGACTTTTGTGCCTTCTGAAGACACACCTGGCTTTTTCTGCACGATAGTTCTCCATTTTGGAATATTTACTCTCTCGATATCCATGACTTTCCTTCGGTGGTCAGTGTCTCGACAATACCGATAGCCACAGGTTGGTTTTTGTAAAGTGTAAAATGGATTGTAAGAATTGGAATAATTAGGGTTATAGAAGGCAAAGCTAAGACACTCGGGCTTAAATCCTCCTGAATATATGACCTGAGGGAAATATTCAGAAATTAAAGCCTGCTCCATCTTGTAGCCCAGAGCTGCAGGACATTTCTTTTGGGGTTTGAATGCAGGATCTGATGACTTGAGCAAAGCTTCAGTCCCTTTCTCCTCCTGTGCCATCCTGCAAGGCTTGACTTCAGACATCGTCTTCATGGATTAACTTGGTCTGTAAACAGAAAAGCCAAGGGGAGGGGGGAGGACAGATTTACTCTCCCTTTTATACAACAAGCAAGAGGAGTAGCATTTGGCCAGTTGATTGTCCCCAAACTCAGGGCCACGTTATAATTGTGCAGCAGAATCCTGTGAACATTTGTGTTAGCCTGAATCCATAGCAAAGGGGATGTTAACGATAACAAGCCACCCACCAGCCAACTCTTTCCCCAAAGATTTTTAAAACCCATTTCTCCCCTAATGGAGTATTTTAAATCTGAAACAAATGGATTAAAAGTAACCACAGCTAGGAAGAAAAAGAAAAGGTGGGTGGTAAAACCCACTTTCAGATGTAAAATAAAGCTGAGATTTCCATCCATAAAGACACTATCCAGTAGCTTGTATTCTGCTATGATAGAAACAAAAAGGCCATCTTTTTCTACAGACATCTCTATGTCTACAAGCACTATGGGTTTTTATTTTAATTTTAAAGTAACTTCCTCCTATCCTATCTTTCCAATTAATTTTGAATTTTTTTTCCGTTGCAGAAGAGGCCATGCAGTCATGCTCCCCTACTGGAAAAACAACAACAACAACAACAGTGAATCAAACCCTTCCCAGAACAACAATAAACAATCTATCCCCCCAAGCTTGCCTTTAGCTTTTGGCTTTTATCGCAAAGTAACAGATAGGTGAAAAGATGCCCAGCAGCTCAGCAGTTCCAGGCAGAAAGTAAAAGATTGAAAGTAAGAATTGATGTCTTCAGAGGATAGGGTCAAAAAAAGTCAAGATGGCAGCCATGATGCATGACTGAATCTCTGCTTGTTTTTGTATTGTACGTATAATGCCCAGGAAACTGTTCAGAGCTGCAATCACACTGTCACAGTTGCATTTTGACTTTTTTTTACCATACCCCGCGACACCCCTTGTAAGAATTTTCAGAAAGTGCAGCAGCTTGTCCAGATCACCCATTATTTCTTTCTTCTCTCTATTGGCTCCCTTGCAATTTGAAGCTACTTTCCAAACACCAAAACTCTTAGGAGGCCCGGAGAAAAACCAGGGTTCTTCCAAACAGAAAGGAAAGGTTGTTGTTTTTTCAGAAGTTGCCACAGAGGAGCTGTCAATCTTCTCTTCTGCTTCAAGAACTCTTAGCTCATTTGTGAGAAGTATGTTAAGAAATAATAATAAAAAACGCAGGGGAAAGACTTCGCAAGATGGGGCATGAAGAGAAGGGGCTATTTGCCGAGGAAATCCAAAACTGAAACAAGTAAAAAAAATAATCAAGGAGACAATCTGGACAAAGACTTTTCCCTGGAGGAGCCTATGGGTCATCCAGCAGCTCTTCTCTTTTTAAGCCCATCTGACTTTAGGCCATTTCAGCTTGCAGGTCCTGATGTTTGTCAAACAGATTTTGGGCTTTCCCTACATTAAATCTGCAAGATGACACAGGGAAAGAGAATTCCTAGTATTTTTATGAAAATATTGCATCCTATTTGAGCTTTTCTGTGTCCTGCTAATATACACATCCCATCAACTAGGAAACATTGCTTTAAAGCACTGCTGTGCTTTGGGGGTCTCAGGGGCCCTATTACCATCATGTCTTTCTGGACCATGTCAGTATATGCACCTCTGGAGCAAGTCAAGTTGAACCTGTGGTTTAATGCTGGGCTATATGTGTGTTCTTCTGCCTCTCTGTAGTAATAATATCTATAATTTATACATTTATAATTGACAAAAGACAAAATATAAAGCAAGGATGTGGAGCATACTGAACAATTACTTCCAGCCTTTCTCAACAGCTTGATCTTTCTTGACACTCACTATGTGCCTTTTCCAATGCCGAGAAAGTCTTGTCACCTATGGCAGAAAACCATGCTGTCTTGAAATTTGCTGCCCCTATTGTCAATCCTTAGCCTGCATATATTGCCTTCGCTCCCACTCATTGCCAATCTCCTGATTTTTTTCCACAGATTTTACACATCTTTGCACATTGTTGGAATAAAGGGAGGAGGAAATATTTTCACACTGGTTCAATTGAGAATGACCTAAGGAGACCTCATTCATGGACCTTAAAAAAAGGCAATGTCATGGAATTCGGCAGGCAAATAGATGGTGCCAGGAGAAGTTTATGTCAAAGGAGGTGCAAGGAGAAAAAGAGCCACATTTATTTGTTTATGCAAACTCTCTGCATCTCTACTTCTTTATTTTCTTCTGATGGGCTAGACAAGGAGAAATGAGCAGAAAGGCAATGCATAATCAGATTGTTTGAAATATACACACACACAAGTGTGTATGTATGTATGTGTGTGTGTATGTGTGTGTGTGTGTGTGTGTATGTATGTATGTATATATATATACACACATACACATACATACATACATATACACTTATATATACATACATACATACATACATACATACATACTGTGTGTGTGTGTGTGTGTGTGTGTGTGTGTGTGTGTGTTTGTAGTGATAGTTGAAGGGCAGTTTAAAGGGAAAATATATTAATTTAAAAAATGGGAAAATGTCAAAAACTTTAGTTAGGTGATTGCAAGTGGTCTAAGTCAAAGTTATCCAACCTTTCCAGCTTTGTGGACTTGCCGGAGGGGAAGTGGGGAGAGGGGATGGCTCTGCATGAGCCACGGATGAGCGTGCATATGTGTGCATCCCCACTTCCTTGAGTAGTGGACAAGTGTGCCCACCACCAGCCTAAATGGAGCTGTGCACACGCATGCCTGCCACTCATGCAAATACAGATGCACGGACACTGGGCCCCCATTTCCAGAGCCCAGTTGTGAAGGGATCAAAGTCCAGTAGTGGTTCGTGGCCTTGGGGTTTGGGACCCCTATTCTAAGTGGTTTTTTTTTTTAAGAAAAGGCAATGAAAATAATTTACAATCAATTATCATTCATTTTATGAAAACCAATAACAGGAGTCAGTAAGATTGCAAAGCAGCTTTTTTTAAACCAGAAGTGACTCTTTGCAAGTTCTGCCTTTGTTTCAACCAGAGTTTTAACACCTTGGCATGATAGCTATTTTTATTGTTATATAATTGGTTAATTCCAAATAAAATATTTTATTCTCCAACCTGTCTCTCTTGTAATGATTATATTCCTAGAGACTATTGAATGAAAAATGATTTATTCAGTAGTTAATAAAACTGTTTATTTGTGCATTCTAAACATGGATGGCCCTTGACGTTATTTTAAAACCTTATTAATGGTTTTCTACTTTCCATGACGCTCGCAGCTTGTTAGGCTGCACTAATTCAGCTCTCTAAATCTAGTTCTGTCCACTAAGGTACAAAGCCATTAATCCTCTAACAAGGGAAATTACATAACATAGTAGTAAAACCCTATGCAGCCAAGAAAATAGAGCAAGATAGCCTGATTTTGTTTGGGTGTTTTCTGTTTAGCGAAAAGACATCTTTCATCAGCCACCCTTCATAGGAAAAGATTGTTGTTGTTGATAAATAAAAGTTTTAAAGAACACAGATGTTCTTTTTAAAGAAGCAGCTCAGTTTTAATAGTGTAACAGTCTAAATGCAGATTAATATAGTGCAGGCCACTATTTCTCAAACTCAGCAACTTCAAGGTGAGTGGACTTCAACTTCCAGAATCTTCCCAATTCTGAGAGTTGAAGTCTACACATCATTAAGTTGCTGAGATTGAGAAGCACTGGTGTACACTATACTATAAGACCACTATACACTGAGCTATAGCACATTATACTGTAAGACAGTACATCAGTATACCCCAAACCCTGGTCCAAGGACTGGCACCAGTCTGCGGCATGCCAGAAACCAGGCCACCCACACAAAGCCCCAACTGTGGGATGCAGGCAGTACACGAAATCATGCTCACCCCTCCAGTCCTCAGAAAAACCTGTCTCCCTGTAACCAGTCCCTGGTGCCCAAAAGGTTGGGGGTCGCTGCAGTACATGATATATTTCCAAGTGAAATCAATCTATGGACTCAAGAAGTCCCCATCCCTTTTCATAGCCTATAGGTTCTACTCCAAATGGTACTGACTACAACACTTTAAAATTGGTGGGAAATAAAACTATAGAGTAGCCCCCAAGAGAACTTCTCGCTCCAGTGTGATAAAATAGTTTTCTTTGATGGGCTGAGCATTTCTTTCACCTTAGCAAAGATATTTTCAGAGGTCACACTCCTCTGCATCAATTGGCCAACAAACCTTGCAAAGTCTGGCCCAAAGCCACTGCAACTGAGCAATGAAGATGGGAGCTGCTTTGCTTCCCAGAGGAGCACTGCAGAGATCCTGCTTTCAAATTTTTAACCTGGATGTTAAGTGAATTCTGGCTTCCCCATTGACTTTGTTTGTCAGAAGGATGCAAAGGGTGATCTCATGATCATAGGATACCGTAACCATCATAAATATGAGTCAGTTGCCAAGCATCTGACTTTTGATCACATGACCATAGGGACACTGCAATGGTGATAAGTGTGAAAAACAGTCCAGCCACTTTTTTCAGGGCCTTTGTAACTTTGAACGTTCAATAAACGAACTGTTATAAGTCAAGGACCATCTGTATTCTGTTAGGTAAAGGTAACGGTTCCCCTCGGACATATGTGCTAGTGGTTCACGACTCTAGGAGGCGGTGCTCACCTCCATTTCTAAGCCAAAGAGCCAGCACTGTCTGAAGACGTCTCTGTGGTCATGTGGCCAGCATGACTAAACACTAAAGGCACAAGGAGCACTGTTTCCTTCCCACCAAAGATAGTCCCTATTTTTCTACTTGCATTTATAGATGCTTTCAAACTGCTAGGTTGGCAGAAGCTGGGACAAGTAATGGGGGAGCTCACTCGATTACGTGGAGCTAGGGATTCAAACCGCCAAACTTCCTACCTTTCTGATCAACAAGCTCAGCGTCTTAGCCACTGAGCCACCATGTCCCGCACTCTGTTAACAGATCCTTAAGCATGAAGAACCCCAATTCTAGTACTCTGCTATTGTACTTTTATGTCTAGTTAGCTACCTTTCCACAATCTGGTGTCCTTGGTCTTAACATGTGGAGGACAGTAGCAAAAATGATTTTTTAACTGAATAACTGGATGGGATGGATAGGTTTTGGCACAGCTGCCCTGTGAAGTAGCTTTTCTGTTTACTGCTTCTCATTTTGAATAGCAAGACCATTGTTTTATTATTCAATCCAGACACTTTTGAAGCTGTTCTCCAGGTCGTATTGGCAAAATCTGCAAAGGAATTTTGCAGCACATCCACGAGTTAGGCACCCTGGATTCCTTGGATCCTGAACAAAAAGGGTTATGATGAAATGAGGAAGGGAACCCTTCGTGCTCGGCCCCGTCCTCTAAAGCCCAGCCGGCTCGTACCTTCGAGGGAATCCCTCCTTTCGGGTTCTCCTTTGGCGTCGTCACGCTGCAATTCTTCTCCACGTGAGCACCGCGCCCCTCCTCCTCCTCCTCTTCCACTCTTTCCTAAGCTCCTGGAAAAATGCGGCCGGCAGAGAGGAGGGAATAGGTGGGCGTCGCTGCCGGACACATGATGACCTGAACCGTCCAGTGCCACTTCTTGGCTGCAGCTGTGGATGGAGCCGCGCTGCGCCGCCCGGTCCAGATCTGGGTCATTGTGACTGGGGAAAGGCGTCAACTGGCGAGGCAGAGCTGGATTGTTCCTGCAAAGGGAAGCGCAGCGGCTGGGAGTTGCTGGGTTCCCGCCGCACTCGCAGGAAAGCCAAGAAGCAATTTAGACTTCAAAGGAAAATCTATTTAGGAGCAGCCCATCCTCTGCGGGCCCAGAAGCGAAGGCCACGCCAGACAGAATCAGAAAGCAGTTAAGCAATCAAACGCCCCACACTCGCTCAGCGGTATTGTTTAAATCCAGATTCCGAAGCCGAGCCCTTGTTTCAAGAGACAAGGTATTGTGGGCCTAGAGACGCGCCTTTTAGCTCTTCCTTGCCCTCCCCTCCCCGCCGCTTTGGCCCTAAACGGTGTCGGGAAAGCAGTAGCAACGGTGTCGTATGACAAGCCGGGCCCAACTAACATAATATTAAGATTCATTATTTTTGGAGTACTATTTTGTAAATGAAGACTTTGTGTATGTGTATGTGTGAGCCCCCTCCCACCCCTACCCCGCCTAGAGTCTCTGGTGAGTTGAGCGGGGACAGAAATAGCTTACAGAAAACAAACAGATATTTTAATATTCTCCTTCTCTAGCAAAAAGGCAAGCACAGAAACCTAATCTGGTATCTTTCTTTGCATGCCTTGCAATTATTCAACTCTCCCCCCCCTCCTTTCCAAATTTTATCAATCATAATTTCTTTGGCTACATTTGAAAGACTCACTTTGAAAGGAGATGGGCAGCAAATGGATCTTATAGATAAATTTTAGAGAAGTCATGATGTCAAATGAATTAGCAACATTTGTCTATTTGACACTTTCTCGCTGCTCTTCCAGTCATTATTTTTGGGGTGATCAAGCTAGTTGAGAGACAGAACCCATCAGAACAGCAATAGATGATCTTCTGTGCCTCTGTCCTGCTTACCAGAGTTCTATCAGTGTTTGAAGGATGAGGAGTTTTGTTGTTCTGCTACCTATTGAGTGCAAACCTTGACCCTAATTAGGACTCAGAAGCAGTGGTGAAATTGAGGTTTTTTTTAGTACCCGTTGTGTAGGGGTGGCTTGGTGGGCTTGGCAGGGGAAGGATACTACAAAATCTCCATTCCCATGCCATTCCAGGGGAAGTTTACTGCAAAATCCCCATTCCCTCCTGACTTCTGGGGGAAGGATATTGCAAAATCTCCATTCCCAACCCACTGTGAGGCCAGCCACAGGTGGTGTTTGCCGTTTCTCCGAACTACTCAAAATTTACACTACCGGTTCTCTAGAACCTGCTGAATTTCACCCCTACTCAGAAGATATGATTGGCCAAAGTGCCCCAGATGGATTCCATGCCTAATAGAGGTCCAGCATCTGGACCTCCATATTCCTCATCCAGCACCTTGAGACGTTTCTTAATCTTAGCAACTTTAAGATGTGTGGACTTCAACTTTCAGAATTCCATGATGGCTGGGGGATTCTGGGAGCTGAACTCCATGTGCATTTAAGTTGCCATGGTTGAGAAACACTGCTGTAATTATCACACCATACTCCCTGTCTCAGAGCAACAATCCGTAAGCTTCGAGAAATTTTCAGTTAAGAAATTGCTAGTGGCGCGAGAGATGAATTGATGGGCAATGTAACTTAACACAACTGTATTAAAGGGTACAAATAGATATTTGGCAACCATAAATAAAACATAAACTTAGCTTGTGAAAACAAGAAAGTGTGAGAAAGAAACTCAAGATCATCCCGCCTTGGCTGTCTTTGTTATAGAAAGAGGTTTAGAGGTTTAGAGGTTTATTGGGATTTATATGCCGCCCTTTTCCCTGAGGGGACTCAGGGCGGCTTACAACCACAGGGGAGGGGAAGTGCAAGGTCAAAACAAACAATTAGTGAACAAAAGAAAAATGATAAAACACAACTTTCATTCAGCAATCAAACACTCGGGCGGGTAATTGGAAACCTATCCCCAGGCCTGCTGGGAGAGCCAGATCTTGAGGGCTGCGCGGAAGGTCTGGATCGTGGTGAGGGTGCGGATCTCCATGGGGAGCTCGTTCCATAGGGTCGGGGCAGCAGCAGAGAAGGCTCTCCTCCGTGTAGTCGCCAGTCGGCATTGACCGGCTGATGGAATACGGAGGAGGCCTAGTCTGTGCGATCTAATTGGTCGGTTTAGGGAGGTAATCGGCAGAAGGCGGTCTCTCAAGTACCCAGATCCACTACCATGGAGTGCTTTAAAGGTGGTCATTAGTATCCTGAAGCGCACCCGGAGACCAACAGGCAGCCAGTGCAGCTCGCGGAGGACAGGTGTAACGTGGGCGAACCGAGGTGCGCCCACTATCACTCGCGCGGCTGCATTTTGGACTAGCTGTAGTCGCCGGATGCACTTCAGGGGCAACCCCATGTAGAGCCCATTGCAGTATTCCAGTCTGGAGATCACAAGGGCTCGAGTGACTGTTGTGAGGGCCCCCCGATCTAGGTAGGGCCGCAACTGGCGGACCAGGCGAACCTGGGCAAATGCCCCCCTGGTCACAGCTGACAGCTGGTGGTCAAAAGTCAGCTGTGGATCCAGGAGGACTCCTAAGTTGCGGACCCTATCTGAGGGGTATAAAATTTGACCCCCCAGCCTAAGCGTTGGTGTATTAGCCAAATTATTGGGGGGGAAACACAACAGCCACTCGGTTTTATCCGGGTTGAGCACCAGTTTGTTAGCACTCATCCAGTCCTTAACGGCCTCCAGACCCTGGTTCATCACGTCCACCGCTTCATTGAGTTGGCACGGGGCGGACAGATACAATTGCGTATCGTCCGCATATTGATGGTATTTTATCCCGTGCCTCCGAATGATCTCGCCCAGCGGTTTCATGTATATGTTAAATAGTAGGGGGGATAAGACCGAACCCTGGGGTACCCCACATGTTAGGGGCCTCAGGGACGATCTCTGCCCCCCGACTAACACCGACTGCGACCTGTCCGAGAGGTAGGAGGAGAACCACCGCAGAACAGTGCCTCCCACTCCCACCTCCCGCAGTCGTCGCAGAAGGATACCATGGTCGATGGTATCGAAAGCCGCTGAGAGGTCAAGGAGAACCAGGATGGACGCATAGCCTCCATCTCTGGCCCTCCAGAGATCATCGGTCAATGCGACCAAAGCGGTTTCTGTGCTGTAACCAGGTCTGAAGCCGGACTGGAAGGGGTCAAGATAGCTAGCTTCCTCCAAGGCCCGTCGAAGCTGAAAGGCCACCACCTTCTCAACAACCTTCCCGATAAAGGGAAGGTTGGAGACAGGACGAAAGTTGTTTAAGATGGCTGGATCTAACGATGGTTTCTTTAGGAGGGGTCTCACCACCGCCGTTTTGAATACGGCGGGGAAGTGCCCCTCCCGAAGGGAGGCGGTGACAACCGCCTGGATCCAGCCATGTGTCACCTCCCTGCTGTTAGCCACCAGCCAGGAGGGACACGGGTCCAGAATACAAGTGGAGGCACTTACAGCTCGGATGGCCTTGTCCACATCCCCAGAGGCAACTTCCTGGAACTCAACCCAGAGTTGATGTGGCAGATGATCCTCCTGTGTCTCAGCTGGATCTACTGCGGTGGAGTCCAAGTCCGATCGAAACCGAGCTACTTTGTCCGCCAAGAATTGAGCATAATCCTCAGCCCTACCCTGCAAGGGGTCTCCCGCATCCCTCCTATTGAGGAGGGAGCGGGTTATCCTGAACAGGGCGGCTGGGCGTGACTCGGCGGACACAACCAAGGAAGAAATATATGATCTTTTTGCAGTTCTTAATGCTCGAACATAGTCCTTGGTGCAGGTGGTTAAGAGTGCTCGGTTTGCCTCGGACTTATCCGACCTCCACTGGTGCTCTAGGCATCTCCTCCGGCGTTTCTTCTCCCGGAGTTCCTCGGTGAACCAGGGAACTCTCCGGGATCCACTGACCCGGAGGGGCCGTAGTGGCGCAATCCGGTCGAGAGACTCCGACGCCGCCGAGTACCAGGCGGCAGCCAGAGTCTCCGCCGAACTGTGGGCGAGGGTATCAGGAATAACCCCAAGCTCCGTCTGGAACCTCTGAGGGTCCATAAGTCGCCTGGGGCGGAACCACCTGGTCGGTTCCTCCTCCCTACGGTGGGGGTTTGGCCTCCGGAAGTCGAGCCTCAGTAGGCAATGGTCTGACCACGACAGGGGTATGATCTCATTACCCCTCAGACCAAGATCACACATCCACTGCTCCGAGAGGAATACGAGGTCGAGCATGTGACCCGCTGCATGGGTTGGGCCCCGAATTACCTGGGTCAAGCCCATGGCTGTCATGGAAGCCATGAACTCCTGCGCCCCGTCAGAGCGTTCACCGAGCGATGGCAAGTTGAAATCCCCCAGAACAATAAGCCTGGGGAACTCAACTGCCAGCTCGGCTACTGACTCGAGGAGCGAGGGGAGGGATGCTGCAACGCAGTTGGGAGGCAGGTACGTTAGCAGCAAACCCACTTGACCCTTGAGGTCCAACTTTATCAGCAGAGACTCACACCCGACAAGCTCCGGAGCAGGGACCCTACGAGGTAACAGAGACTCCCGGATTACAATAGCCACACCGCCACCCCTTCCCTGGGCTCTCGGCTGATGAAGCACCTGAAATCCCTCTGGGCACATCTCTACGAGGGGGACTCCTCCTTCTGTGCCCAGCCAGGTTTCAGTAATACATGCCAGGTCTGCCCTCTCGTCAACAATTAAGTCCCGGACGAGGGGAGCTTTGTGAACAACAGACCTGGCATTTAGCGACAACAGCCTGAGCCCAGGGTCCTGACTACTCGCGCCATCTGGTCTTGGAGTGGGACTCCTAGGGCCGGAAGGAGGGATCTCTGTAATGTAGCGAACCCTCCTTCCCCGGTAATGGCCAGCCCTAAGGTCCCCGCCGTATCTGCCTCTCCCTGTCACGACCGCTATGCTCCGACCCACTCCCATGTCCATGGCCCCCCCAACCACCCCGGTTCCTCCCGCCTTCCCCAGCAGGTCCTCCGAGTCAAACATTCTCATTTATCCACTCTAACAATCCCACGTAAAAATTTAAAACATATAAAATACAAAGGTAACAATTACTAAAAGTGGGCCATTCATTCAATTCCAAACAACTCCCATACACTCAACATTCTATTTAAAAATTGCGCAGTTATAATATATAATAATATGGAAACAGTGGAGGAAGCGATGGTCTGCTCCTCTCCCTTATGTCCTGGGGAGATGTCCTTAGCCACCACGTCAAAAGTACGTAGTATGTAAGGTGGCTGTAGCCAAACAAAATTGAGTGTAAAGCTCCAGAGTTCGTAAATGGCTCCCATATAGTCTTGTCCCACTGGTGGAGGTTAGCGGGCTGTATATTCGAAAGTCTCTTTCCCAAGGATATATAAGGCCCCCAATGTAGGGGACCAGAATTCGAGGTTGACTTGCACCGCTCTTGCAAATGGAGGGAAAAATGCTGGTATTTTCGGGGCTCAATCCTTGTCCCTGTAGCCGCCATCCTCTATCGCTCCCTGCCAGTTGGCCACAATCCTACTCCTCCTAGTGGTTGAGTGGGCAGGGAGCAAGGTCCGGAGGGGGCTACAACGATGGTAAATAGTAAAGCGGCAGATGACAAATAATAAAATAGGTAACCAATAGTAAAGTGAGCAGAGATAGATCCGAGGGGGGGGGGGGCGTCTGGGGCAGTAGCAAACCCAGCCCTTCAATCTGTGGATTCAATGCAGCCTCCAACGGCTTCCGACAGCCCCCTTCTTTAAAATAAGCTAAATCAAAATTAGTCCCTCTCAGCTCACTAGTCACCAAGACTCACAGACGTACAGTCACAGTCACAACCACTCAACTCCAATGAGTCAGTAGGCTGGCTGAAAAAGAAGATGTAGAATGTAATGCTGTGAGTCAGCTGTTTGGGGCCGCCATTTCCTCCATGCTTTCCTCCACAATGTTTTTCTTTTCAGCTTCAGCAGCTGCTATTCCGCTGCTCTGGGATGGCTAATAGGACCAGGGGCCAGTAGGTAATCGGCCAAGGGGCTCCCCAGCAGCACCAGGGGCTTCCAAGAGATGGTAAAGTGGTGGGGGGGGCTCCGGACGCCCGCGCGCCGCTCTCACCGCCGCGCGCCGCCGTCGCCGCCTTCCTCGCACAGCTGGGTGGCCCAGGACCAGGGGCCAGTAGGTGATTGGCCAGGGGGCTCACCAGCAACACCAGGGGCTTCCAAGGGATGGTAAGTGGTGGGGGAGGCTCCGGACGCCAGCGCGCCGCTCTCACCGCCGCGCGCCGCCGTCGCCGCCTTCCTCGCACAACTGGGTGGCCCGGGCTGCCGCTATAATAAGATACGAGCCTCCGATTTTCAGCGGGTCCTGTGGGTTCCGAAGCTCTTAGGCTCTCCCAGGGGCTGTTTCCAACAGTTTTTGCGGTCCGTTTGGAGGCTTCCCGGAGCTTTTTTCGCCAGGTTGATGTGGAGCGAAAAGCCCGGTCGCCATTCCAAACCCGCGCATGCGCAGCCCAAGAAGAGACAGAAGGGGACACTCTGTCAGGATTTCAAGATTCTGCTACTAAAGCCTGTCTCAATAAAGTATTTTCTTGTGATATCTCCTTCCTGACCCTGCCTACCTCACCTGGATTCCTCTAGACACAGGAAGACTGTAGCTGTTAGCAGACATACTGCTGAAGAATCCTGGAAACTGATCTATTAAGAGGCAAAAATATATTCTTACAGTTTTCATAACCTTATATAGTAATTATTTATCATAATTTATATGTGATTATCAATTAATCTGGCTGCCAGAAAGTTTACATAAACTTAAAGAAGGGTAAAACTACAAGCTTGCCTCTGAGTTTGTCTCCCCACAACGCACAATTAAAAAATCTTGTGCATAATTGCATGATTGTGGATGGAATGGCATATCAGTTTGTTCCTGCTTAGTTGTCTGTGACAGCTTATCATTCTTTAAAATCTTTTCAAAGGGACTACACCCTTCTCAGGCATGCATCATTTAATGTTTATGCATAGCTGAGTTTCATGTGAGTTAGCGGCATGAATAACTTGCGTCATGTCATAACAGATACTTACAGGAAAGGGAGTGCTGTGATTTTATTATATAACCTCCCTGCTGTATTTTTTATCCAATAAGCCCATAATTGTCATCACGGCATATTCATCGCTGAACATATTCAGATTTGTGAATATGTACAAGTGTCTGTGCATAATTTGAACTATTGTCTTCACGAATCAAAGGGCTCTCTGATTTCCAAGGTAATTATATACAGACCCAGAGATACCATGTCATAATGACTTTGCTTTAATCTCCTTCCTACCATGCCCCTTTAAAAAAAAAATCTATTTTTCTCTAACTATGTTCTACTACTAAAATGCTGAGCATGGTGTAGGACTACCTCCAAACTCATCTTCTGTTCTTCATTTCCCATAACGTCACTACACTTAACATTTATCACACAATGTCATCATAATATCACGCCTCAATTTCTTTCCTACCAATTATCATCGATGAAATGAGTTCTAATGTTGCAGCTAACAGGGAAAATTCTCAGGCCTTGCAGGCTGTTCAGCTCTTTCTAGTGAAGTAACAATGAATCTTATTTATTTTAGGGCGTTTCCATTTCGAGGAATCATGAAAAGTACATATGAAGCTCCCTTTTTCCAACTTGTTAAAGCAGCTTTTTAGATGCCATTCTTTCTGGTATCCACTGACATTTGCATGCAGATCAGCTTCAATTTGCTGAGAATGCAAAGCAAAGTGACTGAGTATACTCAACGTGCCTCTACTATCATATCTCCAATTCAGGGGTGGGTTCTGGCAGGCACTACTGCTAGTTCGCTCATGGGTGGGCTGTGCATGCGTGCATGCGCAGTGCAATAAAACTTGTTCTGTGCATGCACAGAAGTAAAAAACAAGATGGCGGTGCCTATGGCGGCACCCGGAAAAATAGTTCGGGGCTGTGGCAGGCCTGGGTCACTTCCTGTTCCAGTGACAAAATCCACCAGACCACTACTGGTTCGGCCAAACTGGGCCGAACCAGTAGGAACCCACCACTGCTCCAAATGTATTCTGTTATCGCAAAGCATCTCTAAAGATGTTATCTGTTATTCAGGTTTTATGTGCCACTTCTAAAATGATTGAGACTGAGATGAACAGGATTCTCTCTTCATATGTTTACTTCTTAGATGGCATGGAGTGCACACAAATCAAATGGAGAGATCAGATAATATTGATGTTAAATATGTCTTTTGTTTTTTTAGAGCACTGCCCTCTTGTGGAAAAATAATCTGTCACATTATTTCTTCTCCAATATTACGTGTGTGTGTGTGTGTGTGTGTGTTTTCTGATTTTTGATTTCCCATAGGGTTTCATTGAAAATATACAAGGGGAATAACAAGCAGTTTTCAAGGATGCCCATGTGACTGCAGAGCATAAATTATCCTGTCTTCATTCTACTACATCAGCAAGAAAACCTCTGCATTAGATCCTACCTTTATGCAGAATGTTAATGCCTTAGAAACTTGTTTACTGCGAAATGAAGATTGGGGGAATGATCTCTGTCTATTTCTCTTGCTCTGCCTCAATATAAAAAGCTGCGAAAAATATAAAAAATACAGTGAAAATCTTCTAATCTGAAAAAAACAACTGAAATGTCCTCAAACTGCCATCAATCATCAACACAAACTGGATCACCCATGACTTGTTTAGCACCAAATGCTACTTGGCACAGATCAAATTCAAAATTTATTTCCTAGAATTTAAGGGACACATCCTGTAGGAGACTGTAGTTAAAGAAATATCAACAAAAAGCAACTCCTATTGGGCAAAAGAGCTGTAAGTCAGCCAAATGTCATCAGAAAACACCTCTCAGAATTACAGTGTCAGAGAGACCATTCCTATTACTGTTTGAGGGTGGCAAACCTAAATGTCAGATTACTAATGTTTGTTTATCATCAGTGTGTCAATCATTTGACTACATTTTTCTCACATTTTCTAGCTTAGGCTTCATAACATTCAATGCTTTCCAGTTATATGTTTTCATCTTGTACTGCAGCATTTTGAAACCGGCTGTTGGAATAAAACAAACATGTTTATTTTCACACTGTGATGTGGTTTTAGAGGAATATATTATTGTGCATGTTATATTTTTGTCTGTTGTTAAAGTTTTCAACAAAACAAACCAGAAAAATGCAGGAACTGAATATTGCCACATTAAAGAAATAATGAGGGCTTCTGATACAGCATGAACAGAACTAAATAGGTTGTTTCATGCCTGTTGCTGGAGCAAATTCTGTTCTGGCAGAAAACTGATCTGTTAAGCAGAATAGAAAGACAGTTTATATTTAGCTCTTACAAGATTTCTTATAAAATTTTAAATTGCCCTGCTTCCCCGAAAATAAGAGCTCGCTGGATAATAAGCCCAATCAGGCTTTTGAGCGCATATCCTAAAGTAAGCTCTCCCCACAAAATAAGCCCTCCCCTAAAATATTGAAATGCATACACAGCTGGTTTCCACCATTTCCTGGGGGAAGGGGAGAGCATGCCCCATGCACCCCACATGCACCTGCCATCCATGCGGAATGGCCTTGTGGAAGTTGCTCCTGCAAATTCTAGCTACCATGCCCCTTCTCTTACTAGCGGCCGCAAAAGAAGTGGCAGGCCCAGCCATGCTAGGGCTGACAGGAGTGTGCCAGAAATAGAGATAGAACTTCCAGTTGCCTCTCTGGATCAGCTGATCCGCACGCCAAGGTTAAGGGACTTCCTGCATCTCAAAATAATAAGACCTCCCCCAAAATAAGGCCAAGCGCTTATTTCGAGGGTCTTATTTTTGGGGAAACATGGTAGATAGTAAGTCCCTAATCTGTGCTGGTAGAGTTCTGTGTAGGACAGTCATGAGACAAAATTTCCTCTCTCGTTTTATCATCCTTCAAGCTGGGCATTTTTATATCTGTTCTTTGTTTGCATTATGGATACTACATCATTATTTTTCTGAGAGGCTCAGGGCAATGAATGTGCTTCTTCCTTCCCAACCACTAATTTATCTGCAAAACATTCCTATGAAATAGTTTAGGCTTAAGACCAAAGTCAGACAAATATCTCAAGACAAAATACTAAAGGGCAAAGATATCATATTGACAACAAATGTATGTACCATCAAGGTTATTGTTTGCCCAGTTCTAACATATAGGAATAAGGTAGCTCAGTGGCTAAGACACTGCCAACCTAGCAGTTCAAAAGCACATAAAAATGCAAAAAAAAAAAAGGAACCACCTTTGGTGGGAAGGTAACAGCGTTCTGTGCGCCTTCAGCATTTAGTCATGCTGGCCACATAACCACGGAGACATCTTCAGACAGCGCTGGCTCTTTGGTTTGGAAATGGAAATGGAGATGAGCACCGCCCTCTAGAGTTGGGAACAACTAGCACATATGTGCAAGGGGGACCTTTACCTTTACCTAACATATTAAAGAAGTAGTTATTAGTCAGCAATCCTGGCAAAATGATGCACAAAGTCAAAAATTGCCAAACAAATAATTTATTTCAGGCACAGGAAGGTTGGTTTTAGGGAAGAGTGTCCTGATGGGAGAGGTCTCATCAAATCTCTATACCAGAATTTCTCAGCCTTTATCACATTAAGCAATAGCAATAGCACTTACACTTATATACTGCTTCACAGAGCTTTACAGAGTTAGAATATAGCTCTCAACAATCTGGGTCCTCATTTTACCCACCTCAGGAAGATGGAAGTCTGAGTCAATCTTGAACTACTCAGAATAAAACTCCTAGTGTGAATAGTGAGTTAGCCTGCAGTACTGCGTTCTAACCACTGCACCACCATGTGTTACATCTAAATCTGGACTTTGATTTCCAGATTTCCCCAGAAAATATGCTGGTCAAAAGATTCTGGGTATTGAAGTCCACACATCTTAACATTGCAAAATTTGAGTTCTATTCACATAAAATGAGAACTGGAATTAGGCTTAGAAATTTGGAAAGAAAGAAGTTTTATTTTTTGTTTTGCATAAACAAGCATTTGGTGCTGCCCATTCTTGGAAAGCAAACCAGTCCAATTTCAGCCTTGTAAAGACAAGACAATTTGTGCAAAGGTACAGAACTGTGGACAAAGAAATCACCTGTCCTCTTTTTAGTGAACAATATCTGAGAGAATTGCAGATGTTAGAGGAAATCTCTGCCAGGAAACATGAAAATGTATAGAAGTAGGCATAGGTCAGTGACAGGCAATCAGGGGAGGCAGAGCCTCACCACTGTCATCATGAAAAGAAAAAAAATGTAAAGGGAAAAAGGCTGAGCTAGTTGCTGCCAGAGTCACAGTGGATGACTCTGCTTAGTGCTCAACTGTTTAAAAAAAGCCTCTAAAAAGTGCCCTCTACAGAAGGAGGCAGGAGAACGGGTTCCACCACAAAACCGCGTTCGACTAAAGCGCGCTCGACGAAACCGCATACCTGACGTCATCACAGCGCGACGAAAAAAGCACGCTGTGAGCGCTAAACCTAAAATTAACTCCTAAACCTAAACCTAACCCCCCGAAACCTAACCCTAAACCTAACCCTTAACCTAACGCTAAACCTAACGCTAACCCTTAACCTAACGCTAACCCTTAACCTAACCCTAAACCTAACCCTAACCCTTAACCTAGCCCTAAACCTAACCCTAACCCTAACCCTAACCCTAACCCTTACCTTAATGTGAATCGGCTTGCTTTCAAAGTGCTTTTTAAAGCGCCCTTTTTTCTCCGCGGTCGCTGTTGTCGCGCTGCTAATGACATCAGCGACGCGCTTTAATCGGGCGCGCTTTAGTGGACCGCGGTTTTGTCGTGCCACGGGAGAACGACGTGCCTCATTTAGTCTGACTTTAGGATCACTCAAGCAGAGTTAAGCAAGGGTTAAAAGCCAAAAAATTCCTTATGTAGATGAGGCATGTGGTTCTCTTGCCTCCTCCTGCAGAGGGTGTTATTTTAGTGGCTTTTTTAAACAGTTAAGCAGAATTATCCATTGGGGACTCTGGCAGCAGCTAACCCAGCCTGACCTCAGCAGGTCTTGCCTTTTTCCTTTTACATTTTTACATTTTCATGATGGCAGGCAAGAGCAGAGTTGAAATCCTTTGTGAAACAGCTGGAAAAGGTACATGGGTCGGAGGGAGGGGGAGGAATTCAAAATTAATGTAATGTGTAAGTAATTGTAAGTAATTTTGTGTGTGTGTGTGTGTGCGCGCACACGCGTGTGCTTGTTTCTTCAGTCAAACAAACTCTCAATTTGAGAGAGAGTTTGTTTGAGAGTGAGGGGACGGAAGGGGGTAGGAGAGGCAGAGAGGGCAGCCTGCCAGTTTTCTTTCTCTGTGTCTTTCTTTCTTTTGCCCAGAGGCGGGCAGCTCGCTTTCTTTTGCCCGCCTGAGCTTTGCCTCGAGCATAGGCGGGTGAAAGAAAGCGCTTTAGTCAGTGGGGTGTAGGGGGAGAGGAGAGAATGCTCAGGCATTCTCTCCTCTCCCCTGACATCCCACGGTCTAAAGCGCTGTCTCTCTTTCGCCCGCCTGTCAGAGCTCAGGTGGGCAAAAGAGAGATAGCGCTTTAGACAGTGGGATGTCGGGGGAGAGGACTGCCTCACCAGTCATAAATCTCACCGCACGTCACTGGCATAGGTAATGGCAGCTGGCAGCTTTATGCTTACATTGTTATATAAAAAGGAGGGATGCACCTCTTTGTAGGCCATAATTAATTATATTTGTGGATAAAGAACTCAGTATTTTTAACCCTGTTGAATTATGATTGGAGAGCTTCTGATGAATTATTCCTTTATCAGTCACTTGCTTCAATCAAGTTTTCTCAATCCATCCTTCTTCTTGTCTTTAAGAAGCAAAAGTTTAGGGTTGCACTGATTGCCAGTACAGTGTTTTTCTACATTATTTAAGTTCATTGAATTGCTTCCCAAGGACCTTGCTTTGCTTTACAGAATCACACAAACAGTCCAGAGCAGCCTGTTTTTCCTCAAGGTCTTTCAACACAGATGAAGATTAAAAAGTGAAAAATTTGAGTTCAGCTGGACTCCTGATGATTTTATAGTCACATCATGATGTGCAATTATTAATATTAATATTAACAACAACAACAACAACAACAACTCCGGTCCCAAGCCCAGATGAGAAAGGAGGAGGGTTGGGGTCAGGTTGGCAACCTGGCCCCATAAAAAAAAACCGCCAACCCATACAATATGGTGAAAGAAACGAATAAAAATTTTATATCGCATCGGTTGTCGCACGGGTTAACAGGGGCCACGGCAGATGTTGGGGTCCCTGGACATCCATCGACAAGTGGGCTACAAGTGGACCAGCCAACAAAACGACAAAAATATAGTGCAAATGAAAACCGTGCCATAATGGCCTGTTACTACAACTCAGAGCCAGAAAAAAGAGGTTATTTAAAGCGAATGTATGAATTATGGAAACAACAATATCCAGATTGAAATGTTAGTGAACAATGACTGGCAGATCAAAGGCGATTTATTATACGGAATAAAGTGTTTAGTGAAGTTGAACTTGAGGAAATTCAGGCAAATTGCAAAACCAAAAAAACAACATCACAAGCGGAAATAACCAATACTCAAGACACAATTAAAGACATTGTAGTAGAATTCCCAGAAGAAAATGTCGGGGAGAAAATAACAACACTAGCACTAGAACCAGTTATCATTGAACCAACTGATGAACTAACTCAAAAAAAAAAAAAAGAATTGAAGGACAAGATCATGGAGCATTTTCTGTCTAATGAGGAAAGGCAACGTTTACCATCCTTAAAAACTGTGCCTAAGAAAATTTTGGCCCCTATTATGAAAACGGTTAATGCAGTGCTTTCAACAATCAAACCGGGATCCATCTTGGAAACAAATCAGATAATGTACAGTGCAGCTGTAATAGTCACTAAAGAACTAGGTATTAAAATCAAAGCACCTAGTCACACAATGGAAAAAGCATCAAAGCCAAAGTGGAAAATCCGATTAGAACAAAAAGTCAAAAAATTAAGGGCAGATGCTAGCAACTTAAAGAACATGCATAACCAACAGCTTAAAAACAGCAAAATCATAGATCAGCTAATCAGAAGATATAGATTGGATACAAGAAACATCAATGAAGCTGTAGAGATTGTAAAACAGCGGATAACAGCAACAGCTAGAAAAATTGAAAGATATGAGGCATGAATCATCCAATATAAACAAAATCATCAATTTCAAGCAGACCAACGGCGTTTTTATCAAAGTCTTAATGTGAATGGTGACACCAAAAGTGAAAAACTAGAAAAGCAGGCCACCGTTGAATTCTGGAAAGAACTGTGGGAAAATGAAAAGGACTACAACAAGGAAGCAAAGTGGATACATGACTTTGAGAAAAGCATTGGCAACAAGCAAATGCAAGTGTTAGAAATAACTGAGATGGTCAAAAATCGAGTAAAAAAAGTAAATAATTGGACATCACCTGGAAATGACCAATTACATGGTTTCTGGCTCAAATATCTGACCAGTTTACATGCAATATTGGCCAGGCAACTGAATGACAAAATGGTCAAATTGATGAATGGTTGACAACTGGAAAAACATACTTGATTCAGAAGGATGCAACTAAAGGAACAATACCTGAAAACTACAGACCAATAACATGCTTGCCAACAACCTTTAAATTACTCACAGGCATTATTGCAGATAACATTGTGGATTATTTGGAAACAAATAACATCTTGCCAGTAGAGCAAAAAGGCAACAAAAGAAGGAGCAGGGGCACAAAAGATCAGCTCCTAATTGATAAAATGATATTAGAAAATTGTAAGAACAGAAAAATGAACTTGAATATGGTCTGGATTGATTACAAAAAGGCATTTGACTCACTGCCACATAGTTGGATCATAAAATGCTTAGAAACAACTGGCATTAACAAAAATATTACATCCTTTACTGAAAAGGCAATGAAACAATGGAGAACTGAACTGGCAGTAGGGAATGAGATCAATGGAATGGTTAATATCAAGCGAGGAATTTTCCAGGGTGATTCACTTTCACCTCTTCTCTTCATCATTGCAATGATCCCACTATCAGTAATCTTTAAAAAAATGAAATTAGGCTACCAAACAGCCAAAGAAGCTGAAAAAAATTCGCATTTACTATATATGGATGATTTGAAACTCTATGGAAAGTCAGAAATAGAAATCCAATCATTGACAAACACAGTCTGAGTATTCAGCACTGATATTTCAATGGAGTTTGGCATGGAAAAATGTGCCACTATATCCATAAAAAGGGACAAAATCACTGCATGTGAGGGAATTGAAATGTCCAATGGCCAACTAATTAAATGCAACGAAAATGAAGCCTACAAATACTTAGGCATTCTGCAGTTGGATAACATCAAGCATGGAGAAGTAAAAACTATTGTCAGGCGAGAGTACACCAACAGAGTTAGGAAAATTTTGAAATCTAAATTGAATGGTGGAAATACAATCAAGGCCATAAATACCTGGGCAATACCAGTTATAAGATACACAGCTGGTATAGTTAACTGGACACACGCTGATTTGGACATTTTGGACCGAAAAACCAGGAAACTAATGACAATGCACTACAGTTTACATCCACGTGGTGATACTGATAGACTGTACCTGCCCCGAAAATCAGGTGGCAGAGGATTATTACAAGTGAAGAAAACAGTTGAAGAAGAAAAACATGCACTGGCTGATTATTTAAAAGAAAGTCAAGAACATCTATTAATTGAAGTAAAGAACAAAAATCTACTGAAGGCCCAACAGACGAAACAAGAATACAGAAAAGATGTGATAAAATCAAGAATGGAGAGTTGGCAGAACAAAGCACTGCATGGCCAATTTCTGGCAAAAATAAAAGATAAAGTGGACAATGAACAAACTTGGTTATGGTTAACAACAGGTACATTAAAGAAAGAAACAGAGTCACTAATCCTGGCTGCGCAAGAACAAGCTATCCGCACCAATGCCATTAAGGCCAAAATCGAAAAATCCTCTGATGATGCCAAATGCAGACTTTGCAAAGAAGCTGATGAAACTGTTGATCACATACTCAGCTGCTGTAAAAAAATCGCGCAGACTGATTATAAATTGCGGCACAATTCAGTAGCACAAATGATCCATTGGAATTTGTGCAAAAATTATAATATTAAAACAGCAACAAACTGGTGGGAACATCAGCCTGAAAAAGTCACCGAAAATCAGATGGTCAAGATCTTGTGGGATTTTTGCATACAAACAGACAAAATACTGGGGCATAATACACCAGACATCACATTGGTTGAGAAAAATAAGGTCACAATCATAGACATCGCAATACCAGGTGATAGCAGGGTCGCTGAGAAGGAACATGAAAAAATCGCAAGATACCAGGACTTAAAAATTGAAATTCAACGACTATGGCACAAACCAGTAGTGGTAATTCTAGTGGTAATTGGCACACTGGGTGCTATTCCAAAAGCACTGGAATTACATTTAAAACAGTTAAAAATTGACAAAATCACCATCAGTCAAATGCAAAAAGCCGCACTGCTTGGATCTGCACGCATATTACGAAAATACGTTACAACGTCCTAGGCCCCTGGGTGGGGCCCGACTAGTAACCAATGCCAAATCCGGCGAAACAACTGGCCGCTGTGATACAATTGTATAATAATAATAATAAAAAAAAATATTATAATATATGATTTATCTGTATCCAGAAAGTTGTGGTGGAAAAAGTTATTGAAAATGAGAAAGTGAAGATCTTGTGGGACTTTCAAATATAAACGGATCGTCATTTGGAGCATAACACGCCAGATATTACAGTTGTAGAGGGCCAAAGTGTACAGTTTATTGATATCGCTGTTCTTGGAGTTGCCAGAGTCGAAGAAAAAGAACTAGAAAAAATAATGAAATATCATGACCTGGCCATCGAAACCACACAGCTATGGATGAAGCATGCAACAGTGATACCCATTGTCGTCGGGGCATTTGGCACCATGTCCAAGAATTTTACAATATACATCAACAAATTGCAGCTTCCTGCAATAACACCAGTGGAACTGCAAAAAACTGCGCTACTCGGAACATCTTATATTTTAAAAAAGGTACTTGGTTGAGACCTAGGATGCTGGCAGCAAACTGTATCGACCATTAACACCAGTCACTGGTATTTGTAATTCATTTTTGAATGTTCAGTTGACTGAGTTTCATGTTTAATGAAAAAAGTATATTATTATTATTGTTCTTGTTGTTATTATCAGCATCAGCATCTTATCAGCATCATCATTGACAAATCATCTATAATTTTTGGTGATTTTCATAAGATAATGAAAATCTTGTGACTTTCACACCAGAGGATTGGAATCATTGGAGTTCTTACAAATGGAATTGAAGCTGAATTGAAAAGGTTACTGTTATCTAACATACAACTAGATGACTGAATAGAGGTATACACCAATCCTAGTCCAAATGAGTCTGCAAGTACAATATTATATGCAATTGACAATTTCTAATACCTATCTGAAAAGGACTGCCTCTAATAGGAAATCCTGCTATTCAGTCCTCAGAGAAAAATGCTTCCTGTAAATGCTCAGATGTTCTAACCTCACTGCTGCACATATTCTGAGGCTCTACTTTAGCATTACAAACACTTCCTGATGACAGGCAAGCCTTAACTTGTCAAACCGCATCTTGATTGAAAGAGCTGACTATGGATAGAGCCTGTCATGGGTGTTTTCCTGACTTTTTGTCTCTGGTTATTTATGATATGCCATGGTTTAAAGGTTTGTAATAGTAACGGGCAAAGGAACGAACAATTTCTTCTCCACTAATGATTTATAATGTCTAATACTGTCATTCTGCAGTTGTATGGAAAAGCAGCAGTAATGAATGTATACTTTACTTTGCAACAATGATGACTAGTTGATATAAAATGTTACTAATCGTTAGTGTGGAAATGCAATGTGATTGCACAGACTTCTTGGATGGGGAGCAAAGAAAGCCTAAAACAGTTTGGTATTTTAAAACATGCAAAAGTTTCATTATGAATGGCTGCTCCTGGAAATTTCACCACCTAGTCTTAAAATCAAAATAAATAAGGAAGCACATATTAGAAGAGCAACTACATCAGAATTTTCTATTCTTAGAGATAATCCAGTGTTTTGCATAAATGAAAGCATGGAAATATAGGATTACCTTAAATAACATGTTACAAAACAGATGACCTTGTACTAAATTGAGTCTGTCAAATCAAGACGTCCAAAGGTCCCTTTGTATATGCTTGTTGCTTCCTCCCTGATTTATATACCTCCTTCACTGCACCAGTGAAAGAACTGTACATTCTTCACCATGGTTGAAAACTAGAATAGAAATATGATGGGTGGAATGACTGATGTAGCCATGCTTTCTAGCCTGAGATGAGGTTGGGGATAATTTCATAAATAGTACCACTCCTTTTATCAGTACCTTGACAGCACCCCAAATTTGGAAAAGGCCAGCTGGAAGTTTACTTTATTTGGTTTATATGGGAACCAGGGATCCTAGATGATTAACAAGACATTAAAAACAATGATCAACCAAAACTAAAACCAAAATTACAGCTCTCAAAGTCTTGTACAGTTTATGTACGAATGTGTTTATTTATTTAGGAGATTTATATTGCCGCCTCTTTGCACATATGTTCCATATGCCACAATGATAGATTGGAATCTGGATAAACCATTCAAGTACAAGTAGTGGAATATGATTGTCGATCATTTCCACTCTCAATTTAACTATGCCATTTCCACTCTCAATTTAACTATGCCTAGATATGATTAAGAGTTAAACAGTAAATAGTTATTTACTGAAAACGGAATATATGCAGAGTATTCCTAAATACCATGTGATATCGTCATATAACATCAGAAAATAGAAAGTTTAGAAAAGTACCCCTTTAGAGTCCATCTATCTAAACAGCATGCATTAAAAACAAATTTTGAAGCTGTTTTGTATTTTCTTATTGTTTTCCTCTTTCACACAAAGGGAAATGATAGCATAAGCAAGAAAATTCCATACATGATCAGGAGACTACATAAAAGAAACATCCTCATAATATAAGAGTTCCTGAAGAGTATTGTATTGTATTGTATTGTATTGTATTGTATTGTAAGAACACAATACAATTTGTTGCCAACTTGAAACTTCTTGGGGAGAAAGAGAGGATTAATAATGATAATGATACCTAATACAGAGTAGCTTTCTTCTAACAATCATGAGCAGTAGACATCTCATTTGGTTCAATAGAAATAAATCCCCAAATGACAGCATCATAGCATTTTTATGGCAAAATAAAATATCTTACATCAGTAAGCAAGCCCTAAAGCTCACCAGCAGTGTGATAAAATCAAAAGCTTTCTCCTTTTTTCCTAAATCATTCCTGCCCTAATACATGTCTCTACCAACCCCTCAAGATAGTACTCTTTTAGAAGGCACCTCCCATTTCTGTTCCTTCCTTTCTCCTGTGTATATAATATAGCTTGCTAAACAGGTTTGATGAAACAGTGCAAATACCAGGCAATATGTCTTGCATATTTCTCATACGTATTTATCCTGCCCATTGGCATCCACATATCTTCTCTACTGTATAAGAAAATTACTGGGCCTGCTTTCAACCGCACTGAATTCAGTGGGCTATATGTATGAATCATAGAATCATAGCAGTAAGGTTTGGAAGTTACCTCAATTATCTAATCCAGGAGTGTTAAACTCACAACAACATGTCACGTGATATATCACAACTTTTTTCCCCTTCGCTAACCTAGGGAAGGGCATGGCGAATGTGTGACGCCATGGGCCATGAGTTTAACACACCTGATCTAGTCTAACTCCTTGCCCAAGAATCCACTACTATAGCATGCTTGATAGATCCCAAAGGTGCTTTTTCAAAAGGCAAATAGGCTTTGTTTTTCCTTGAAGATATTTTGCTTCTCATCCAAGAAGCTTCTTCAAGAAGCTGAAGAAACTTCTTTGATGAGAAACAAAATGTCTTCAAAGAAAAACAAAGAAAGTTCAGTTGCCTTTTGAAAAACTGCTTTGGGACAACCATGACCTGGATAACTGAGAATCTCCATAAACATCCTTGACAGATATCCATCCAAACTCTTAATTACCTCTGACAATAGAGACGCCACCGCTTCTCAAGGCAATCTGTTTCATTATTGAATAGGGAAATTCCCATTGGGAAATCTTTTGTAATGTCCAATTTAAGTCTTGTTTCTTTTAAAACTACAATGTATTGTCATGTGTTCTGGAACAATCCTGAACACTTCTGGCTCATATGACAGTTCTCCAGATTCTTGAAGACAGTTATCTGATCTCTTCTTTTTCAGGTTAAATATATTCAATGCCTCCAGTCAGGTCTCATAATATTCTCCTTGCAGTCAACCTGTCATATTGATTGCCATTCTCTGGATAGGCTCCACTTATTTGCCAAGCAAAAAACAATGCCAGAACTGAAATGCAGGCTGATGCATGCAACATAGAGGAGCGATAGCTTTCTTGATCATCACATTAGATTACCACTGATATATTATCACTTTTTTTCCAGTTGCATCACACTGTTGGTTCAAATTTAGCCTGTAAACCACGAAGATGTTGAAATTCATCTTACTAGTTTCTGCCCATTGTTTCAGCTTCTCAGGATCCTGTATCATAAATGGACTGGCAAGATAAATATGTAGAAGGAAATTAGAATGTTTGTACTCACAACAACAGTTCCCTTCTTCACACCTCAGATGAATTTTTGTCATACTACAGAAGCAATGCAAAACATTCTAATTCCCTGCACATCTAAGACCAGTAATGGAGAAATTGGGACAAGGAAGCTGATCCACAGAATGGCTGCAATATGGGTATGAGAAGCTTTGGTGCAATTCCAGTTGTGTACTGCAGTCACACATTCATCTACAGTAAATTTCCTGTATGGTTGCATCTTGTATCTGAATCATATGTACCTGAAAAGTTTGCAATTACACCTGACATGTGCAAATAAATCAGAATCATATTGATGTGCCATCTAATCATAATTAATCAAATAGACAAACCAATAACATACTGGCACATAATGCAAAAATCACTCCCCAAATATTGGCAGCTCCTCAGATAAGTTCCTAATTCCTCTTTCATTTCCTATTCTGGTGCCACAGATCCAAAGAAACCTATAGATTAATTTGCTACATCAATTTGTCAGAAAGCTGGAGATTCATCCAGGAATAGAGCAGCTGCTGAAAAAAGGTTGGTCACAAGAGATTCTTCTGATTAGCTATGACTTCTAGAATCCTCCCACCTGGCACTTTGGCACCAATGGTGGATCACCTGTGCTCCTGTCAATCACACCATTGTCACAAGTGAGCAACCAAGTCATTTTACTTCCAGCTTGATTGCTGGATGATGTGATTGCAATCACATGATTGCAACTCCAGAGGAATTGCAAAATCCTGTTTTGAAATTAACAATAGAATTTGATAGAAGTCTGTTTTCCCATTGGCAGGAGTGACTGCCTCATCCTGCTTTCCTGGCTTCTCTTTCAAAACTGCCATAATAGGAAAGTGAAGGAATAGCTTTGGCATTTTCCTCTCTCACAGACCATTTTGCTGCACTCCTTCAAAACAAGTGCATCGTGGAAAAAAGCTTTATATGTCACAGAATGCTGTAGCCATAGTGGACATAGAATTTTTGGTTCTATTTCCTTCATAAAATGACAACATACCAATAAGATGCTACTTCTCTTAGATGAAGTCATGATGGGCTGAATGATCTCACCTCAAGCGGGTTCCTTAAGGGCTGCATCTCAGCTTGGAGGGAGCTATCAAGTGGAATTATCAGGAATTTGGATGAAGGAGTTGGGGTGACAGTTATAAAGTTTGCAGATGACACAAAGCTAGATGACTTTAGATAAAAATGAGAAGGTTCCACAGGATATAGATATGTTTTAGCAGTGACCAGACATTAATAGGATGCAATTTTTTAAAAATAAATATAAAATTCTGGACCTGGTATGAAAAAATGTAAGTATAATTATGGGTATCCTCGTTGTGCCACAAATTAAACAAGAGCTTGCAATTTGATGCAATTATTAAAAATATAAAATTTATCTTCAGGTGTATTAACAAAAACACAGAGTTTGAATCCAGTCAGAGACACCAGTTTTAAAAAAAAGAATAGGGACAAATTGGAACAAGAAGGCACCAAGAGTGTAAAGATGTTGTCCTGCACAAAATGGAGCTGGAAAGCAGATTAGTGGGGTGTGGAGAGAATGGGGATTTTACAGTAGATTTTACACTTTTACTCCTGGAGTGGGTGGAAATGGGAATTTTGCAATATTGTTCCCCAGCCACACCCACCAAGCCATGCCATGCCCACCAACCCACATCCACAGAACCAGAAGTAAAAAAAAAATTAATCCTACCACTGGAACCACTTGTACAAGTTGATAACCAATAAAATAGGCATTATATATATTATTGTATTGTATTGTATTGTATTTGGTTTATTTGTATGCCGCCCTTCTCCAGGAGGGACTCAGGGCGGCGAACAACTCAGGGGGGAAAGGGAACATAAACACAATACACATAATTAAAATACACGAAAATCACACAACCATACCAGACGAGAGGGGAGGGGAACTCATCAACCCCAGGTCTGCCGGCACAGCCAGGTTTTGATGGTTTTCCGGAAGGCCTGGAGAGAGGTGGGGGTCCGGATCTCCGCAGGGAGTTCATTCCAAAGGGCTGGAGCTGCTACAGAGAAGGCCCTCCCCTGGGTAGTAGCCAGATGGCATTGGCTGGTGGACGGAACCCGGAGGAGGCCGACTCTGTGAGATCTAATGGGTCTTTGGGAGGTAATTGGCAGCAGGCGGTCTCTCAAGTACCCAGGTCCAATACCATGAAGGGCTTTATATTATATTATATATATTATATATAGAGTTCTCTTTCGCTATAGAGAGATCTTTAAAGAATAGCTAGATGGTCACCTCTCAGAGATATTCACTGGTTCCTGGTCTAGCAGGGGGCTGCATTAAATAATTCCTGAAGTCACTCCCAATTCTACAATTCTCTGATTCTAAAAAGAGGAAAAAGCAGTGACTAGATGTTGATTTTTGTACTCCCATTGTGCTGCTTGGTCATCTGGAGTTCTAAGCAGCTACAGGGAGACAAGTCTAGGCTATCATAAAATTGCTTCACAGAGCTTGGGAAAGATTTAATGAATGACAACCAGGCTGTGAATATGCCCTCAGAGTTTTTAAATTGTTTGTTTTTACTTTGCTTTTTTAATTATAGTTATTCTATAAACTGCCAGCAGTCGTAATAGATTGAGGCAGCCTGCAAATGCCTAAACAAACAGATGTAAGTTTGTTTGATCTTAAATCTGATCTGTGAATTCATAAAGCACTATTTAGTGAAATTATCTGTTGTTCCCTGTGCTAAGAAGTTTCTGAAGATTGGTCCAGTTGCCAAAATAGCATCTTTCAAAGATTGATTATCTGTATCCAAATTCACAAATCTGAACAACGCAGAAATCAGTGTATAATTATTAGCTCTCAGACCATTTTGCTGGAATATGTTGTATAGTTGATCTCTTTCCTTTTTCCTGATTTCAGAGCTGCTGCAGTGGTTTTCATATTTGTCTAAACAGTGTTCTTACACAGATTCTCTTCTGGAAATTTAGGTTGTTACTTTGATTAGAATGAATGGTTTTATGATAAACTTATGTTTCTAATTTGCCATCATTGCCTCTGCTGATGTAGATATCCAGGAAGGGTAGTGTATTATTGCTTCATTGTGAATTTTATTTCTTTGAAGAAGTTGTTGGTTGCTTCATGTGTCTTCTCCTGTTTCTTTTTTATTATGACAGATGTCATCTACATACCAGATTCATATTTTGGGTTGTATGTGTGGGAGAGCTATAGTTCCTAGACATTGCATGGAGTCTCTGTTATGAGACCTGAAAGTGGTGACCCCATGGGTGTTTCTCTGATTTGTTCGTATATTTGTCCATCAAACTTAAATATACTTGCAAAATTCTTCTTGCAGTTGGAACAATGCTTAAAATAAAATTTACATTCTGATTGACAGTTCAGTCAGGTTTACAAGGAATAATGGCCATTTGGATATAAATGAAGCTTAACCCCCCAAATTCTAAGTGTTTCAAGTAGTCCTGGTAAATTATGGTTGTAAGAAAAAGCTATAAGCATATGACACATTTCTCAACGTTGCATCTTAAACAGCAGGTAATATTTCATAAATATTTAATGTCTCATGAAATTAATTCTTTAGCTTGTTAATTTTCTAAAATATGCAGCATGACAGCATATTTTGGTTAACAGATGTCTTTCATATTGATGTACTTTCTGCTGATGAAGTGAAGTAGAAGGGAATTGATCTCGTAGCTGCATAAACATATTTTGTTCTTTAAGAACTATAACTACTATAGTCTCATAATTCAGCTTTTATAAACAAACACCTGATTTTAAGAGATAAATGTAACTAATCTATTGTAAATGATCATTCTTGCTTAAATAAGTTTAGTGCTTTTTTAGGACTGGTCCTAATTAAATCTAATCTAGCATTTCTCATCCTTCTGTATTTTATACATATTCCTTGGTTTCCAAATTAGAAGGCCTAGTCCAGTGATGGCAAACTGTTTCGGCACCATGTGCCCAAACCGGAACGCACGCACCAGAAACCTGAAGACCAACTGGCCAGTGTGCACATGCCTGTTTTTTGGCTGTTTAGGGGGCCATTTTCAGGTTGTTTTGGGGGGCATTTTCAGGGCATTTTCCAGTACTCCGGCACCAGTGGTGGGATTCAGCCAGTTCGCACCTATTCAGGAGAACCGGTTGGTAACTTTCTAAGCACTTGGGAGAACCTGTTGTTGGAATAAATCTCCTTCTGGTTTTTCCCCACTTTACAGGGCTAATCCTGTAAGGAAGGCAGGGAAGAAACATTCTGGTGTTGTTTCTATCCTAATCTTTATTGCCCTGCTTACAGAAACTGCCTCTTTGGTTAACCCTTATTACATTGTAACAGCTAAGGCAAAGCACCTATTGACCTGAGTGACATTGAGTTGGCCACACCCACCCCGTCACAAGACCACCAAGCCACACCTACCCAGCTGGTCATTAGGGCAGAGGACCGGTTGTTAAATTATTTGAATCCCACCACTGTCCGGCACCGACAAAGATCAGCTGGCTGGCACACATGTGCGTACTGGAAATAAAAGAACAGCTGGTGATAGTGCCAGGGGAAAAAGAAAACTGTGGAGCCACTGATGTATACTGTATAGCAGGACTGTCAAACTCGCGACTAGATGTGACATGTGCTGGCCACGCCCATGCTCAGTTTAGCAAAAAAAATCCCGATATGTCACATGATGCTGCCATGATGACACGAATGTGACACCCCTGCTGTACAGGGCTCCATCCTTTTTTTTTTTTTACATCATTGCCTTGTCTCTGCAGCTTTTGGTTCAAAGTGTTAATGGTGTCCCCTGACCAAAAATCTGTGGGCAACTACAGTAAAATGATAAAACATGCATTATCGTATACATCACAATACAACTCCACCCCTTGCATATTTGTGTGTCACATCCTGATACAAGTAAAGAAATGTGCATCAGAGAGTCATCACAATGTAATGAACTATTCCCCCTCCCAAATCTTTTTTCCTGGCAGCTGACTGAGCCACAGGTGTCTGCAGAGGGGAAGGGGTAGCAATGATATCACTTCACAAATGCTGCAACTTAATATTTATCTCAGACGCCAGGGTAAAAAATATGCATCATGATGTAGTGACAATGTTGTATTATACATGTAATCCTTTTGGCATGAATCCAGTTTGTTGCAGTTCCTCCTGTCTCTGCCGCAGATTAATCTTTATGATAGTATCATTGTCCAACTGGAGTGAAATCCGGAATTTCAGTAGCAACTACTGAATTCTCACATCTATCTTAATTTCACATTTTCACACCATATTTGCACTTTACTGAAGTAATTTAAAAGCTGAGTGAAAATATCCTTCAATGGAATTTTCCAGTTTTTTTTAGAGAAGATACTTACCATCCAATGTAATAGCATCACAGTTTATTCCATTGGTTTGTTAGCATTTCAAGACAGCAATAAGTATTTTGGCAATCTAGGTGCCATTTATCTTCTCCACATTGTCATGGATCTAACAATGTTTGGGATCTGTGTTTCTTAAACATTTTGCTCTCAGGACCCTTCTTCCTTTTAGAAATTATGGAGGATCACAAAAGGGTTTTTGTTTTTATGGATTATATTTACAATAGCTACAATTTTAAAAATTAAAATTCCTAGAGTATGCATTCCTACAATAATATTTAATCATGTAAATTATTTATTAAACTATATATATATATATATATATATATATATATATATATATATATATATATATATATATTAGATCAGCACAAATAAAACACACACACACACACACACACACACACACACATATATATATAAAAATAGGTTTAATAATATTCTTCATAAAACCCTCTTTTTTTTAAAAAAAAGGAAATACAGTTAGTCCTCAACTTACCACCATAATTGAGCCCAAAATTCCTGTTGATAAGTAAGACAGTTGTTAAGTGGATTTTGCCCATTTTATGACTTTTCTTGCCACAGTTGTTAAGTGAATCACTGCAGTTGTTAAATTAGTAACATAGTTGTTAAATGAATCCGGCTTTCCCATTGACTTTGCTTGTCAGAAGGTCGCAAAAGATGATCACATGATCCTGGGACACTGCAATGGTCATAAATATGAACCACTTACCAAGCATGCAAATGACCATCGGGATGCTGCAACAGTCATAAGTGTGAAAATAGTTATAAGTCACTTTTTTTCATTGCTATTGTAACTTTCAACAGTAAATGAAATGTTCTAAGTCGAGGACTACTTATAATAATAAAATTAACATTGTTTTAAATTTTCTCAAATATCTTCAATATCAAATAATTATCAAATAATTTTGATTTCATGGACCCCTGAGAAGGTCTTGGGGACTCCAGGGATTCTCAAATCCCACTTTAAGAAATACTGTTCTACATAATATGTCATATCTATGTGTGTATGATATATCTGACATTTGAACGATAAGCAAACGTCAAAGTCAGGACAACATAACGATTCATAATAAAGATTAAGTCATTTCCTGCTTGAAAAGCAGATTTTCTTTCATCCCTATATTTCAGCCTGGAAACAGTCTCCTCTTAATTCTTAGAAAGGCTATATGAAGAATTTCCAGGGACTGCTATCTTTCACAAAAAGATTCACCAATGCCCAAGTCCAGGGTTTCTGACTTCTTCTAGTCCAAGGGTCACACCGTCATCCCTTTCCAGGCTCAACAAGCTACAGGGATACCAAGAGTGTTCTTCACTATAGTAAGGTATAATAAGAGAAATTTGGAAACTGGTGTTTTTCTATGCCGCATTTTATACAATAATCACTGAGTTTCTTCTCATACTTGCTTTAATTTCTAAACCAATGTTTCTCAACCTTGATGTTTTTAAGATGTGTGGACTTCAAGTCCCAGAATTCCCCAGCTAGCATGCTGCCTGGGAAATTCTGAGAGTTGAAGTCCACATGTCTTAAAATGCCAAAATTAAGAAACATTGCATAGACCATAGGTATGTCTATACAGAACAGGGGTGGGTTCCTGCCAGTTCTAACCTTTTCTATAGAAGAGGTTCCACAAATCTACCATGCCATTTAGAACTGGTTCCAGCTCCCTCCCCCTGCCCATCTGTACCATGCTTGCCCTCCCGCCTGCCGTTCACTGATTGGCTGGCTCACCAATTGCCCCACCTGCCTCTAAGAGTCCTATCTAAACCTTAAAGTCTTAAAGCTGTCAAGTTTGAACACCCCTGGGGGATTGTTTCTAAAGGGTTAGGGGCGCAAGGGTCTTGTGACTTGACAGCTTTAAGACTTGCACGCTTCAAATGCCAACATTTTGGTTGCTAAGCAAGAGCATTGTTAAGTGAGTTTCACCACATTTTGCAAGTTTGCCACGCCCACCCAGTCACATGGCCTGCAAGCCACTCCCATGAAGCAGGCCACACCTACAGAAGAAGTTCTAAAAAATTTTGAAACCCACCACTGGTACAGAGTTACAATGGCACTGAGAAAAGTTACTTATGGCTGGTCCTCCAACTTTTGCAGCATCCCCATGGCCATGTGATCAAAATTCAGGTGCTTGGCAACTAGCATGTTGCAGGATTCTGGCGTCATTTGCAACTTTCCCAGCCTGCTTCTGACAAAGTCAAGGGGGAAAGCTATATTTGTTTAACAACTATGTGATCCATTAACCATAGTGATTCACTTAACAACTATGGCAAAAAAGTAGTAAAATTAGATGGGACTTACTTAACTTATTTGTTTAGCAAGTGAAATTCTAGTCCAAACTATGGTTGTACTTGTACATAATTGCTTCTCTAAGTCCCTCATCAACGATTCTTTCAGGATCATTTCTAGATTCCTTCACACATAAAATTTTGCAACTGCCCTGCAAAATTTGAATGGGATCAGGTCAACAAAATTTGATTTCACTTATTGGCCCCAGTTTGTGTGAGTTGGAAGAAAAGGTTCCAATTTCATCTCCTTGAGTACAAGTTCCACAGGATTGTGTCTTGAGTCCAATACTGTTCACCTTGATGACTCATGACTGCTGTGTCAAGACTGCTATGAATCATATTGTGGTGTGTAGATAACACAGCAATGGTGGGTCTTATCCAGGATGACAGTGAAGATTCTTATAGGGAAGAGGTAAAGGTTTGGTGGACTGGTGTATTAAAAAAATAACCTGGTTTTGAATAAACAATAGGAGATCATTGTTGATTTTAGAAAGTCAGCATAATCATACTCCACTTTGTATCAAGGCTGCAGTGGTAGAGGTAGTCAACAGTGTTAAGTATCTGGGGGTGTAGTTACTACAAATTTGATGGTCTCTTCATACGTTACCTTTGGTGAAGCATGCAAAACAGTGTTTGCATTTCTTGCATCAAATGAGAAGAGCACATATTTCTCCTTCTGCCCTGGCCACTTTTTACAGGTGCACGATTAAGGTTTCAAAGTATTTATAGCAAGACTACTAAGTTCTGTAACAGTTTTGTTCCTTATGCATCTGTCTTGTAAATTTGCAGGATTCTTTTTTCCCCGGCATGTATATGGCAAAACGCCATGTACATTCGAACTAGATTGCGATGTTTCTCTATGTAAGTGGGAATATGCATAATAGTCATCCTTTGAGAGATGAATGCAATGATAAATGCAATGATAATTTATTTTAATGTATGCTGATAACTGTACATTTAAAGTGACAATAAAGTTGTATTCTATGCTATGCTATATGTTTTGCTGTGCTGTGCTGTGCTATGCTATGCTATGCTATGCTATGCTATGCTATTCATATGTCATGCCACGAAGTGCTTTGGAATGTTTGGAGGTGTTCATGTACGCACCTGTCTAAAGCTCTTTGAAGCAACTGTTTCTCTCCCCTTGACTGTGTGATTACTTTCTGCAGCTGCACTGTGCTCTCACAAAAAGACACGTTTGCTTTAGGTCATTCCTACAAATAGTACCTATGCTTGTGTACCCTGAAGCACTTGCTCCAGCATCTCTAGTATATATTATATTCATCATTTTTCCTTTCAATGACATTAAACGTGACAATTTGGTGATAACCTTTGGATGACACATAATGGTCACATTTCAGATTTTCAGAGGCTCTTGAAGGTCTTAAGACCTCAGCTTCTGGACTTCTGCTATGGCTGAGTTCTTGTGCATGCATGAAACTTACCTAAAAAGAAAATACAGCCATTTTTCTTTTAAAATGCACATTCAGAAATGTTGCTTCTGAACCTTTAACAAACAGACAAGGTTCTAAAGTTAAATAAATATTGACCTGGCAGGCTGGAGAATCTGTGTTGCTAACAAATACATACATGTTTATTTGGTTTTAATCTGAACATCTGGATGGACAGTGTGCTTGGGTTGTGTTTTTTTTTTTGCAGTTTTCCAGGGAAGCACTGTAGAGCTTATAGTTATATTTGGGACGTGGCACTGCCCTGGGGAAGACCTTCATCAGTTCAGAGGTAAAGAACTGTTTTGGGCTTAACAATGACTTATTGTAGCAGCAAGGAAAGAATGTGACGGAAGGAGTGCTGTGGGGTGTGGCCAGGTAATAGCAGCCAGCCCTCTACCTGCTCAGGTGGTTTAGCTTTAAAGCAGCTGAAAAGAGAGTTCCTCAGACTAACACCTGCTGGAGCTCTGTGTGCTAGGTGGTAACCGAGCAAACTGGAAATATGCTTTGCTAAACGGAGGAGCTAAGAAACATTAGGGAAAGCAGAAATAAGGATGAAGAAGCATAATTCGGTTCAGGGAACTTTTAGCCGACTCTTTGGGAAAAAGCATGCCAGCAACAATTCTACAAGCTCCCTCTTTGTCACCAACCCTCCTTGGATCTTCACACAAGAGGTCAACTCTGACAGCCTGAAAACCTCAGGTCAGTATGGCTTCTTTGAGTTTTCAAGGGAGAGTGGGAAGGAAAAGGAGAACGGATTTATACTTTAGTTGTGGTCTTTCAACTAAAAGGGCTCTGTATTGTAGCACTGATCCAGCCATCAGAGCTTTTACTGGGGTGGCAGTGCTGTGCACATTCAATTTGTACTCCAAGAGGTCTATATTAAGCAACAATTCGGCTAGAAATCTACACTAAGTATTTGGTAAGAATGACTGGATGAAATGGAAACATGCTGTAACCTGTAAAACCTGGATCCTTGCGCCGTCTCAAATAATTAAACATAAGAATGAGTACAGCAGATTCCAATTGTAGCTCCTCTTAAAACACTGTTTAAAGAGCAAAATGAGAAGTTGATTTCCTGAGTCAATTTAATAAAATGTTTGTCATTTCATATGGGATTAGAATTGTTCTGATTGCAGCCATCAGGAGGCCTTTAGATGCCTATGCGCTAGTGGCCTCTGGTAATGACAGCAAAAGACTTGTTCTGTAGGTGGTAATTCTCTCTTGCAGCCTGTAATTGTGGTACAATAGCCTTCAGGCTCAGATGGGTGGGTACGAACTCTGAATTCACTTGGAATGCAGAGTGTCCATGATATAGAATTAATCTTGCAAATTTAAGATCTCTTCCATCAAGGTAGCCATGCAACACTTATTTGCTTCAGATAGGGGTTGTCCAGACAAATTGAATGCAAAGGCCAATGGAATAGATGGAAACTGCATATTAAAATTCTTCATAAGTGGTGTCTTTAAAAGTCACCAAATTATGCAACTTGTGCCCATATGTTAGCTCCAGAAACAAAATGTTTTGCTTCCATAGCATATATACTGTAAGTATTTCAGGATCCAGGAGTGCTGCTTCTTGTTTAGGATTTCTGTTTCTGAGATGCAAAATTTGTACAACCACCTAATGGCAGCAAAAAGTTAGAGGTTTCTTTGCCACTTTCCTGATTTTTGCAGCCCAGATCTGAGACCCCCACACACACACACACACTTTTTTTGTCAAGAGAGAGAGGGGGGGAGGGAGAGAGAGAGAGAGAAAACCCTATGAAATTAAAGAAATTGGAAATTTTATCCTTTGACTTGTTCCTAATTAAGTTAAATAGAGCTTGCTAATTAAAGACTTAAAACTATTTCAGTTTGAGATAGTATCTGTTGACATTTGATCTGTTCTAGGTATGACTGTTAGAGATATGTGTTTTGAGATGCCCTGATTACATTCAGATATTCTTTCTTTGGTGGGCTGCTAAGCTGTCAAGATTGAATAGGTGTGCATATTTTGATTGAAAAGCTAAAGAATTAAATTTATAAAGGACATCTTTGTTGCTATTCTTCACATTCCATATTGGTAGTTCTTACTCCTGTCCACATACACTTTCAACCCTCAGGCATAAGGTATACCTATGATAATATGTCTGTAAAAATGAAAACACAGTTGAATCATGAGAGGCTTCAGTATAACCTATAACTTTGAACAGCCTAAGGGGCAATGCAGTGTCCAAGAGGAAGGACCTCTGACTGCTTACCATGCAGCATTATTATGGAATTAGTCTTGAAAAAATATTTAGAAGACTCTGCTTCCTTCTTACACTTAAATTTCAGCCCAGGATTCCCTTTTCTGTGTCGTTCCAAAATAAGCTCTAGAAGAAATGAGGAAGACTTAATCAATGTTTGTTTTCATTCTTTGTTGCACAAATATTTAAAATTGGTTCCATGCTCTGTTTGTAATATATACAAAGCTGAGCAATCTGTCCCCTACACAACATGTTTCTTTCTCTCTTCTGTCATGATAATTCAGGCTATGCGATATCAAATCTTCCCTGTGCAAAGAAAAAGAGAAGAATGACGTGAAATATAAATGTATCAATGCATAGATCAATGCACTGTTTTTCACAAAGGGGAATTATAGCTGTCACAGGGAAATGAGATTTAAAACGGCAGTATCTAGGATGTGGCTCAATGGAGGCAAAATTGCTAACATGATTTTATGTTCATATCAAGGATGGAATAAACAGGGGAATCCTAAAAAAATATTTTACGTTAGGTTCCTTTGTAAATATTTAAGAGACAATTTTTGCTCACAAGAATTCTAGTTGTTTACCTGAGACCTTTGTGTTAATCTTAAAACAGAAGTGAACATTTATTTATTTCCCAGCAAGGACCGTGCATAATGTGGATAATGAGTTGAGTAAGTCTGTGCGCACTGGGCAAGGTTGACAAAGGGAATCAAATTTAATGTCTCCTTCCTCTCTATCACATACAAAAATGCAATAGCATGCAGTTTGAACTCTCTCTTAAGGGAGATGAGGCAATAATATTCAGCTGGAAGAATAACAGCATCCCTTTTTAAACTTTTGCATTTGAGTCCTATAAAGCCATAGAAACATAGAAAATTAATGGCAGAGAAAGACCTAGTGGTTCATTGAATCTGCCCTTTAGGGTTTTTTTTTTCTATATTATTTTTAATTGATTTTCTTTAAAAAAATTGTCAGATGATGGCCATTTGTTTTTCCCCAGAATGTTTAAACTCAGTTATTGATGATCCACTACCTCTGCTGGAAGTTGGTTCCAAGCTTCCACTATTCTTTCTGAGAAACAATACGTTCTAACATTACTTTGTCCTTCCTGTCAGCCTGAGACTATGTCATGGTTATCCATAGATATGTATATGATACATAGACTGCCCTGCATGCCTTCAGCAGATCTGCTGCCTTAGCTACAGTATATTAGTCCAATACAGGTATAGAAATAAAATTCAGTCAGTTGTTTTCTTGTATTTCCAATAATTATCTCTGTATCCTTCTGCTGCTAACATTGGACTGCACATCCTTTGAAAGAGAACATGTTATTGCTATATTTCTATGATCCCTTTTCCCAACCTGCATACTTATTCGTCATGTTTCCTCAGTCAGTTCACATACCACTGAGAATTTGGAATTTGCAAACTGAGGTTGAGGACATTTGCTCTATATCAGTGATGGTGAATCTTTTCAGAACCGAGTGCCCACACCAGAGCAACAGAAACCAAAAGACCAGCAGGACAGTGCACTCATACTTGATTTTGGAGCATATTTTGGGGTGTTTTCAGGCTGTTTTTGGCCCAAAAAAATTGCTTGAAAATGGCCTGAAAAACAGCAATTTTTTTGGTCATTTTGGAGCTTTTTTCAGGCACTCCAGTGCCTGTGAAGACCAGTTGGCCAGCAGGCAACATAAACCAGAAAAGCATCTGGCAACGGCGTGGGTGCCCACAGAGAGGGCTCTGCATGCCACCTCTGGCACATGTGCCATAGGTTCACCATCACAGCTCTATATGATGTAACATTGCTCTGGTCCATCCATGCTTGTGATTAGCATGGAGTACTGTGGAAAATTACATCCAAAGCCTTGGTGCTTTCTTTGAGAAAGCTATTTGTTTGAGGTAAATGAATAGCTAAACATAACACAGAAAATGCCCCATGCCTATATATTAAACAGCTCCTTGAATGAAATGTTTACAACATTTTTATGCTGCATGGACTAAAAAAATAGTTGAATTCAGCTTGAACCTCACCTTAGTTTTGCATAAATGAATTGCAAAGTAAACACAAATTACCCAACTTGCAATGGGTGTGGGCTTGTGGGTGTCACTGACTCAAAGATTTCTGGATCTAGTCTCTGGCCCTTCCCTCTTTCCTATACTAACCTTAAAGCTATGGATGTACTCAACATAAAATGCAGCTACACCTCTCATGTGTAATGCAGGAAAATGACACAACAGTGTTCTACATATCTGAAAAATATCCCTTACCTATCAAATTAATTATATAGTGATTAGGAAGATGATGTCATTTTTTGTAAATACAACCCAATCTTCAAGAATGTTCAATTTTGTAAAAAGTTCCTTGCAAGTTCTCAACAGATTTAACTTTTCTTCCACCTTACCTCTGAGAAACTGCTTGAAATATAGTCAAGTTTATCACTGATGAATTATTTCCACAAATGTTCCTGGGATATAAACCATTCTGCTGGTTGGTGCAATGTGCCTCAAAGTCGTCAACTTTGACATGTTTGGACTTCAATTCCTAAAACCCGGCCAACATGCTTACTGGGGAATTTTGAACGTTGACAAACTTCTTAAATATGTCAAGTTTCTGAAACACTAATTTAGTGTTTAATATTTAACCTTGACAGCAGACTGAGGGGAAAATTGGTTTTTCATTTTACAGTTTAACTCCAATAGTATAACAATCCTGAATGTTTTGAACTGACTTGAATAAATATTGTAAGAATAACTGAGAAATTCTCTTAACTACCAAATTCTACTTGTCCTTTTGCATTCTAAGTGAAATAAGCCCTCAAATGAGCCATTTAGGCAGCTCTGAATTTATATACAGGGTACATCTATCTCCTAATACTCATCTTCACTTATGGAGTTATTCTCATTGATTCCTTATTTACTGCTTTCACTCTGCATAATGCTTAGAGTTAGAGGTTACAATTAGCAAGTTCTTTGGAAGATGTTGATCATATAGGGAATATAAACATTAGAATTCAAGATTGTTTCCCAACCTAAATACTGCTACCAATGAATCTAGAGCACTAGGCATATTCATTTATTTACTTTTATTTAAAAAAACACATGCACAGCATTTTCAGTGCCAATCACAACCAGAGGCTTACCTAATTAATGACAGATCTCAAAGTGTAGCATCGCTAGGAATTCTGAGAGCTGACTACATTTGTTTCTAACATACCTGGCTACCTTTTAGCAAAAACTGGTATAAGCTATATCATATTAAGAGTTAGTAGAAGCACAAGTCCATTCTGATATGTTTGTATGAAATGAGATGATGCAATTCAACATTGTTGACCACAAATCAGCAAATCACATCTTAAATTAGGGTTTTGCTTTTAAACCTGGTGCAATAAGTATTTTTCATAATGATAAGAGGAAGAACAAATAGCAAAATGATGGTCATAAATACAGATTATCCCAGCTTCACAAAAAGATCGATTTCCACGTGTCAACTTTTTAAAAACAAAAGTATAAAGAGATGGACAATATTTTTACTGCCTATAAATAAGCATCTCCTTCGAATTTATTGTAATTCTTTTGTTATATACCGTATTAAATAAATTATTTTTATTTTAGAGCTCTGGGGTTCTTGTTCTTTGAGTTAACTGTTTCCTGGCTAAATTGTAAAGAGAAAAGTCTAACATCTGATTAAATTCATATAAAAGAGGCATATTTTTGTCATTCCAATATTTCAACTCAACCTCAAGAAGCTGCTCCGGCCCTCTGGAACGAGCTCCCCGTGGAGATTCAGACCCTCACCACCCTTCAGGCTTTCCGCAAAGCCCTTAAAACCTGGCTGTTCCGACAGGCCTGGGGCTGACGAGCTCCTTGTCCCCACTTGAATTGTGTGGTTGTGGATTGTTTTTAAATTGTTGTAGTTGTCTGTCCGTTGTTTCCTCCTGTTTGTATCCCCCCCTTTACTTCGGTTTGTGAGCCGCCCTGAGTCCCTCTGGGAATAGGGCGGCATAGAAATGCAATAAATCAAATCAAATCAAATCAAGATGGCTTAAAACTCTCTAAAGAAGGCTGTGAATCCTAGCTTTAAATGAAGATTAATTGACTTGAATTAATTGTGCTGCCGCATTCCTGGTACATTAATTCTCTTCATGTACCTTTTAATGTTAAAGATACTACTATTTACTGCTCTAAAAATGAAGAAAGGATGAAAAATTCCATTTCTGAAATAAGATCATTACATCGCCATCATAACATCTGCATCTTCTTGATCACTGAAAAAAATCTATTAAATGCTATACTCTCTGGATGCAAAAATATTCTATATTACCCCCTGCTTTATACTAAGTAGACCAAACTGTTGCAATCAGATGAATTTTGAGGAAATGAGGTTGCCTCATAAAAGATAGGGCTGACAGGGATTCTTGCTTCTTTTTAGTGTAAGCACATTTCATAGTTTTGGCAGTCTTTGAGTGAGAGATTTCCAGACTGTCTACAATCTCTAAGATGTACATAGTGTCCAAAACCCAACCAACCTATCTCATGTTCTTCCATTTGAATAATCAGCTGACTAACAATATGGAACTTCACCATGTCAATATTGCTGTCAAATTCTGTAAACATCATAGTCTTTGGTTTACTGCAGTATTTTAATCCAATCTCTCAGATTTTCAGCCTTCTTATTCTTTGCTACCTGATAAGGAAGAGGTCTACCATACATTCTTATTTTAAATTATAACAAGGGGATATATTTAGTTTAGTAAATCATAGGGACAGATCAACCTTCCTCAACCTGGTGCCTTGCAAATGTGTTTTGTAATCAACATGCACAACTATCTTGGTTCAATAGAAGTTGTTGTACAGTTCACCTTCAAGACACCAGATTGAAAATGCTAAAGTCTTCATGTGTGGGAAAATCCATTCCTTTTCTTCAACTTCTAATTCCAAATATCCTTTAATCCCATTTGAAATTCATCTTTATCTTTGCTAGGTTTTATTTTGCATTCCTAGAATGAAAAAGCCATTGACAATAATAGATGGAGAAAAGCATTGGGGTTGTTTTCTTTCCAAAGTTTTCTATTTTGAATTCCTCTCAGAGAGATGTTGCTTCAGTAAAACCAGGTATTGAGCATCATTAAATATATAATGTATTATATATTTAGCAATCTCATTTATACATACATACATACATACATACATACATATTCCACATGTTTGTTTAATTGCCTGTTCATTAAATACAATCATATTACATTCTTTATATACTGATCTGGCATTCTGTGGCTTCCCCAACTCCCCCCATCATTTTTAGATGCATCACAATTTCCAAGATGTCTTGTGACTGCTCAGAGCCTTTTAAAAAATTGCACAATTGGCATAGATGCTGTCTTCCAGTAAATGAACAAAATTGTATTCAATGGCTGGCTACTTTAAACTTAAACAGAGATGGTAACAGATTGGTGAATATAATTTGTGTCTGGCTTCCTTGGAGCACTATGTAGCTAGCTGCGGTTAATAAATTGCAATACAGAAGTAATATAAAAGTTACCTGAATAGAATCTATGTGGACAGAGGAGATTGAATGATAGGCGAAAGGAAAAAACAGCTTTCATGGGGTGGGGATTGTTACACCTGGGAAACCTTTTGATTATGCAAGGAAGAGATAAGGAATGTCTTGTAGTGTGTGGCATGTACAAATCTCCATGTACAATTAGTGCACTTAGTAAACTGAGTGTGAATCTAGTCCTAGATGTAGGCTGGACAATAGATGTATTGCATTGCTACCGGCAAGTCTGTTTTCTTCACATTTAGTTCTCCAAATGTAATGGTTATTGACAGTGGTCCTGCCTTACAGGGCAATCCTATGCATGTTTGCTTACAAAGAAATCCCATCATAGGACTCAATAATATGATGCAGGTAAACCTGAGGAATACAGAGAATAGGTACAGGTAGTCCTCAACTTATGACCGTAACTGAGCCCAAAATTTCTGTTGATAAGTGAGACAATCGTGGGCGTCCCCACTGACTTTGTTCATCAGAAGGTCACAAAAGATGATCACATGACCCCAGGACACTGCAACCATCATAAATATGAATCAGTTGCCAAGCATCCGAATTTTGATCACCTGACTGGGAATGCTACAAGAGTTATAAGTATGAAAAAAGATCATGGGTCATTTTTTTCAATGCTGTGTAACTTTGAACTGTCACTAAATGAACTGTTGTAAGTCAAAGTTTACATGTTTACATGTAGGGCCCTTAGTACAATTTCCCTCTTACAGTGTCTTATTGCTGTGTTTTTTAGAACTCTAAAGGCCCATTATAGGATATATTTTCTGGTTTGATAAAATTAGCCATTGCGTGGCAAGCTAGCAACTACATATGATTTATTGATTGTAAGCTATGTGAAATGGACATCCAAATGAAAACTTGACAAGTTTTAGAAAATTTCCAAAAATAAATAAAGGATGTGATGAGTTGCAATGGGGGGTGGTGGTGTTGAAATTATCATAAAACCAACTCATTCCATGTCAGTTTGTGTTGACTGACTTCTTAGAATGCAGTTAATTTGGACAACTGTTTTGAAAATGTTTCTATTTTGGTTGTATATTTATTCTTTCTCAAATATTTTGTGTTATTTTTCATGCCACTGAAGCCTTCTTAATTTTGTCCGATCCATATCAATAACTACTTAAATACTAATATTTTCTTGGTGCATTCGGTGGAACTTGATACACATAGCAGAATTCTCTGTATGGAATAGCCACCTTGAGAATCCACCTTTAGAAAATATTAGACAATTTGTGACCCTTTGGATCATTGTTTCAGAGATATTTCCTGACCAGATTCCTTAGTGCCTTTAACAGTAGAAGAGCGTCTTATGGTCTTGGAAAGCTCTTGAAAATTCAGGGAAATAGTCAGAGATGTATCTGCCTTGAAAGTAACCCATAATGAACTGTCTAGCACAGTCAAACATCAGGAGCCTTGACCATAGGAAATGTTTTATGGCATTTTGTATTATGTCATAAAAAGCTTCATGATAGTTTTATGCCATAAAATGTTTAATAAAATTTGCCAAGTTTCAGTTCCATGGGAATTGCCCTATGGTGCACCATTTCAATCTGTTAAATTTACAGACATAAGAATTTTAGTAGTATATAAATGACTGCCAGATATCAATAGACCATTAAAACAACTGGGACTTAATTTGTTTTATCTTACCATTATCTATATTCCCTACCCTCTTCCTACCATTTCATCATTCCTTATCATTCCCAGAAATTAATATTTATTTTGAATTGAAAGGATCTTTCAAATGCTTTGCATTTCTGCTCTTTGTGAGTCTACCCTGTTAGCTTGTCCTTGCTATGGAATACTAAACTTAGTTTTGGACTGTAAGAAAAGACTGGAACAGTGCCAGTTAATATATTAGTTAAATGAGATTAAAATATATATTACTCATGATAAAAGAATAATATTTTATATAAGAAATACGGTGTCAATTGTGCTACAAATTTCTTGCTGGTTTTCAAAGCTTATTTTGGCTATCTAGATGGAAAATTGATTCAAGAATTCATATGTTAAAAGGAATGAATTTAGTGCGTATAATCTTTATTGACATGACAATCTAGAAGAATAGATATTTGAAGAATTTCAGGTGCATGCTCATTGTTATAGAAGAAATATTCAGATATATATTTCCATAAAAATACATTTCTTCCAGCTCTTTCCTAATGAGAAAAGGAATTAATGGGCTACATCTGCTAAACAGAAAAAAACACATGGTAGAGACAAGTAGTTTGCAGATGTTTTGCTCTCTTTTGCACGTGTGTATAAGTTGTGTGCAAATCATAACTTTTCCTATTCGTATCATGACCCAGATGCCTAAAATGGGCAAAGCTTAAAATGGTGCAGTGGTGCTTTAATTTATCTGACAAAAACAGCAAGAGCATACAGATTTGCTGGTGGGTGGAGAGGGAGAGAAAGCACACATATGCAGATGCCCTTTATGTAATGAAATTATGTATAATTCCTTGTTTATTTCTGACTTTGAATCAGTAATGGAATTGCAAGTGGGCAAGGATTTTTCTGCTTCTTTTACTGCTGATCATGCGTACTCTATATGACTCTCCTCTTTTAATGTGCTTTAATGTTTATTTTCTTTGCAGCAACTTCCTGCAGAGCCTTCCAACAGAGGTGGGGCTTATAGAGTTTGAGTGTGTCTGCTGATCATACTTGTTAATTCATGCTGTTCACCTGAGAAGGTTGTTAAAGTAAATTATGGGCTGCATTAACTACTAGAAAACACAGCTTAGAGAAGTGTGATTATGTGGCAAGAATGTGAGGGTGGAAGCTAAGATGTCCACAGGTTCTGATTCGGGAATGTACCAACATGTCCAAGGTTTCTTCCCTGCTGTTTTAATAGGCCTATAGTTGTGTTTAGATCCCAATTGTCATTGCAAAAAACTTCTGAAAAATGTGAGGTCTGGATAATAAATATGGGCTAATCTCTATTATTGTCTTTCTGAACATGTGTTTGCAGTAATTTTGAATGATCATGATGGTACTAGCAACAGGGTCATAATGTTCCCCAAACATTCCCTTTCTATGAAACAATAAGCTATATCACACAGCTGTGTATACCAAACTGAAGTATACTTCAGTTCAATAAACTAAGTCTTGAGGACAGGTAGTAAAAGAGAAAGAGCAAAAGGGCCTGTCTTTCAGGAAACTGGTAAAATACAAGAAGCTTGTCCTTGGTGTTATGTTGGTTCAGGACAGTCTATGCCATTAATGCTCATCTGTCAGGCCCAAACCCAAGAATGACGTGTGGTCATTCTTCTAAGCTTAGTTCTTTGTTGTTTTAACACCTGTAGACAAAATCTTACCAGACTAAGGACTCTGCTATCTTCATCTGCAATGTACTTTGTGAACTGGTAGGAAGGAGCTGGCTTCATCCTCTTTCTCACTTGATATCTGAGCTGAATTGCTTAGTCCTCTGAAATACACCACGTCCCTCCTGGGAGTCCACCTTCTTACTATAATCCATCACATTTTCTTAATTCCCATTTCTCCCATTCCCACTTTTTTTCTTAATTCCCATTCCTCCCATTCCCAAGTTCATTTTCCTCCATGCATATTTTGGGCTACAGAAAAACAGATACATTTGAGAGTTGAAAAAGGAAAGAACAATTGAATATTTTGGTTCCTACAGTCTTTCTTCCATTCTGCTAAATCCTCCCTTGTGATTTCCTTCCCTTCTCCCTCAAGAATCATGTGCTTGCCTCATTCTAGGAGCATGTCAGCCCCTGCTGAGCTATTTTGGGATGCCCTCCCAAGGGCAGTTTTTCTGAATATTTATCAGGTGATAGAGATTTCTACAAATCTTAGATTCCTGTCATGTCTTCAAAGTGGGCTGGGTCAAAACACAGACACCACGGTGTTTCCAGGAATGTTATTTTATTGTTGCAGTTTATAAATAAGAAAATCTTGTCCAGGTTTCTTTCTGTTTCATCTTATACTAAACAAGAGTAAGGCGGGGTTATTTTGAATTTCATACTTCCTTCTGTCTCTGGTCTTTCCAAGACCCTTTTTAATGGCTTGCTTATACCTTTCGAGGTCAGATTTAAATTCTTTTATATTTGCCAAATATTGTTCTAAGAGGTATGCAGAAAGATAATGAATAAGAGTGGCTTCTTCAAAACGTCAAGTTATTTATATTATCCAATTAGCACTATTAGTTTGGATATATAATTAATTGTAAAAGAAAGGGAGAGATGCTAAAATTTAGGTTGCTGATGTTTGATAAGTTAAACAAACTGGACCAATCAGCTGCCATCCAGATATACCAAATTTCCACAATCTAGTTTAAGATGCTGGCTAGAGAATTTTGGGAAGTAGAAGTCGCCGTTTTAAAATTGCTGAAGTTTAGAAACTCTAATCTAGAATACCAACCCAATATGATCAAATACTATGCTAGCATGGCATTCTAAAAGCCATAATTCTAATCCACTTCATCGTCAGAGGAATCAGGTTGTAAAAGTTTGATTTAAATCAACATTTAATTTATAATTTAATTTAAATGATAAAAGATCATTTATATTTCTGATTAAACATGTATATGTTTTCAATGTCTTTTTAGGGGACTATTGGAATAAACAGATTATATTAACTCATTATAAACTATGCAATCTAATACATATTAATTTGAAAGTATTATTTATTTTAATGAAAGTCCTAATTATGCACATGTAAAATTGTAGCCAAATAAGTAAGGTATCCCAATTTTCAAAATGCATAAATAGAACTTCTTATAAAATGGTAGGTGACAAACCTAACTTTAAATTTTTCATTTCCTCGTTGGTTTTGCAGACAAATGAATTTGTCTTCTAAAGTAGTACCTACTACTATTTATGTGCTAGGATCGTTTGAAAAAAAATACATATATTTAAGTACACAGACATACATATTCAGAAATAGGTTTGGTTTACTCATTTGAAAATATAGAAACATGTAATTGATTTAATCAATCTATTAAATGGTTAAATCACTTACATTAAGACTATAAATCTTCATAGATTTTCTTGTAAATAAAGTCCTAAAGTCTACTTGTAGATTTAGTTAAAGTTCCTTGAGTAATTTAACAGATTTAAATCTGTATCTCTTCTGTCAAATTTCTGTCAAGCCAATTTTGAACTCCAGTTGACAACTTAAGATGAGATACTACAGTGCAAAAATAGATCTAATTATTTTTTTTAAAAGGTACCATTTCAGGAGGAGACCCTTTAAGGTGAAAACTAAGGAACTAAGGGCTAAATGTTTTGGCAGAATATTAAAGACAAGTCTATTCTTTGATATGCTGTTATATTTTTATGATTGTAAAAACTCTCAGTCCTGGTACTAAAATATGACTGCCTCTGATCCGCATCCTCTGAGTTGCTTGCTATACTGCTAAAGGTTTTGTGTATGTGACCTTTAACTGGGCAAAATAGTGCATCATAGGGCAAAACCTTTTCAATTAAGGTACCTAAATGAACTAACTTACATAATGCATGCAAAATCTGGGATCCATAACTCCTGGGTAATTGAAATTTGGCAAATTTTGTAAAGCATATTATGACATAAAAATACAATAAAGCAGCATTTCTCAACCTGTGGGTCGCGACCCCTTTGGGGGTTGAACAACCCTTTCACAGGGGTCGCCTAAGACCATCAGAAAACACATGGTCTTTCTAGAGCCTAGATAAGCATTTTGTGACATAATACAAGTGTCATAAAACCTTTCCTCTGGTTAACTCCTGATATTTGATTGTGCTATACAGTTCAAAATACTTTCAAGACGGATACATCTCTGAATATCTCCCTGCATGTTTTAAGAACCTTTCAAGTCCTTTAGAAGCTCTGCCATTATTGAAGGCATTGAGAAATCTGGTCAGGAAATGTCTGAAATAATGATCCAAGGGGTCATAGGTTGCCAAGTTGTGTCAGGCATGAATTACCAGACGCATACATGCAGAAATCAAGCTAAATATTTTATTAAGTTCTGCCTATAATACAAGAATGTCCTCAGTGTAGGAGATTGATGGAACCTAAAGGAGATAGGTCGGTTCTAACCTTTTGGTGGTGTGCAGGGATTCCAGGCTAACTCCATGCTTGATCCCTCCTCTCTGCCAGGCTGGGTGCTTCCCAGCAAGTTGCTTCTTATTCCCAAGAAATAGGGAACATTTCATCTATGTGCCCAGTTCATCTTGAAACTGATCTTCATGGTATATTATTATTGGGATAATGCATTTATTTTATCCAGCGAATGAACCAGGGTGAGCATTTCCAGGAATTTACACGTATTGTTGTTGTGACTATGAAATATTGCCTTCTAATTTTTATTGTTCCCCAATGCCTTACTTAGTAAAAAATGAAACATCAAGATAAAGAGCAGGTCTCTTTGAATGAAGTCTCATCCTTTGAATGCATATCTATGATCCTGCTTGATGTTTCCTTCAAAGACACCAGACAAAAAGCACTATGGTGGATGCAAGTTGTAAATTTGCAACACTGAAAAACACTAAGGATGTTTTGTCCTTCAGTCTTCTGAGCATAATTAAATGACCAAGATCTGTTGAGGTGATAAAAGCAACTAAAGCACTTGGGTATGAGAATAGAGTCCCTGTCAATGGAAGGACGTAAAGGAAATGTTGAAGCTTGGGTTTTGGGAATAGCAGGTTGTGTAGAGCAGGCTGTTGCTTGTTCTTTGACGCCACAGTTTGATTGGTTGGTCTAACAAAACCTGTCAGATAAGATCATGGGTAAAAAGAGGCTGAGTTATCAGTAGGATTAACTACTCCACTTTAGATAGAAGGCTGATAAGAATAGGAAAGCATGTTTTCACCACACTTGAAAAAGCTTTCTTGATTTCATTCTTTTTTCTGTTCCCACTCTGTACTCCATACTGCAAATGGCATTAAACTGAAAGTCTTATATCTTAAAATGTCTATTCTCATTTTTTCCAACTTTCTTGCTTCTTCTGTTTTTATATCATCTTTCCTGCTGGGACATTGTGAAAAATTCAAATTTGCATACGTTCTTGCTATTTTTGTTAATTGTATTGGAAATATTACCCAAATTAACTTTTGGATTTTTTTTTTCATACATCAACAGGGCTACAATGGTTTTTCAGAAACATGGGTTACTTTGAAATTGTAATGCAGTGTCTGATACTTCTGACTGGGATGCAACTTCAAACACCCACTTTCCCAGCCAGCCAGCTAGCTAGGTAGAATTGTAAATAAGGGTGTGTTATCTTGATAGGGATATATTGATTTGCATCTCTTTTAACTCACAAATTTTTATCGGTGCTTATAAGGAAGTAACCAACATTGATTTTATTTTCTTTCACAAGATTTAGTTTGTAAATAATATGGTTTGATCTTTAAGCAAGGGCTGAATATCAGAATAAGACAGAAGTATGACATGTAGGAGTTATAGAAACTGTTCATCCACAAATATAAAAATTGTGCTATTGTGAATAATAGTTCCAAGAGTAAGTGTCCATTAGAATATCTATATACTTCTAAAACTCTCATATTGTTTGGTTGGAATGATGCCTCAAAGAGCAACGGTTTTTAAACCAATGAACTAATTTACAAAATGTGTCTTAAATCCTGGACCTATGACACCCATGGGAGTAAAACTTGGGGAAGTTGTAGCCTCTTCAGCACTGCTGTGCTACTGCTGCTTCAGTTCTGCTGCCACACTGCCTTGGTCAGCCACAGTCATGTGATCTTCATTTCCAAAGTTTCCTGATAGCTTCCTGATAGCAAAGTCTTTGCTTATGGGAAGCGCATAGGGTGAAAGTCAATGAGGATGTAGGCAGGTAAAGTTGCAAACTGTTTGAGTAAGTTTACTCCCCCAGTGAACTTTATCCCAGTTACTATGCACTTGTGCTACATTGGCTATTTGTGCATCCCTTTTCTCCCTCCCCTACTCACCTGTTGTAAAGTAAAGTAAACTGTAAAGTTAATTGTAATTGCTGACACTCCCTGCCCCCTGCCCATTAGCAAGGGAAATTGGTTGCCAAAAGGAAGCACAGAAATGAATACTTCAATCAGTCCACACTCTTCTATTTGTTTCCCTCCTACTTTTCTTCTAGTAATAGCAAGCGGAAACACCATCAATAAGTTCTGGGAGCAGAAAGACTCCCTGCCCAGTTGCTTATGCAGAACAAAAGTTGGTGTTATGGTGACCAGGCACATGGCAATAGGGTGCTTTTGGCAATGGAAATAGTTCCACATCATAGCCCAAGAAGAAGTCTTTGCAGTCTTTTCTTTGGATCAGAAATTGAGCTCATCGTTAACCAACTCAGTTTTTAATTCCCAAACAAGTTCTACAATGGTTGTAAGGATGCAAGGCTGCGACTGAAAGAATTTACATATTTGCTGGTTCATCTTGTATCGTATTAATATAATCATGGAGAAGCTTCTGAGTACATGTTGAAGTTGTATTTTATGGCAAGTTTAGGTTGCATCTTTAGAAGGATTCTAATGATTTTTAGATTCTATGCATAAAGTAATTTGAAGTGGCTTCCAAGTGTTTGTGAAATCATGGTGACCTTTTATGTGCTTCTGTTTTTAATGCCCGTTAGTTAAACCCCTCTGTCAAAGGAATCTGATATGTCTCATGGATAAATATTACTACAAACTATTTAGATGGTAGGATTGGTTTGAGTGGAATAATTAGGAAGTTTATAACTCATCTCAAAAACAACATTTGGCCTTCATTCCTTTGCTTATTTATTATCTCCACTATTTTGTTTTAGGTGAAGTGGATGGTATTTATTATGGCGGCAATCGCTTTGGGTCAATGACAGATTCTGGAACAGCCACACTTAAACCACGTCCAAGAGTGCGCCCTCTGCTCACTTTCTTGCCTCTGGTGAGTATTTGCTACACATTACATGATGTTGGATGATACCCATCCATCTAACAATCTTATTGTTCTTGTAAGGGAAGATAGAGGACAAATTTATTTGTTTCAGTTTAATATAGCTGCTTTGAAAATAAGATTGGGGTTTTATTGAGGAGAAGGGGGAAGTGAGAAAATTCCAAAGCTTTCATATATCAAACACATGTTTATAAGTGAGAATGTATATACTGGTTTTATGTGGATGTAGGGAATAATCACAATCAACATAAAATATAAGTTGATATTATGGAAACTGAAAAGAGCTTCAGGTCTCATATTATATACATGCTGAAAATTGCAATTTGAAATGGAAAGATTTTTTATGCATACAGCATGGAAATATATTGATTTAGAACCAGGCCAGGGATATCATTAATAAGGAAAGTTGGAAAATTCTTTCTTTTTACAACAGTAGTTGAAGTGAGAGACACTTTTCATCAAAACTAAAGGGGACACAAATGTTACAATCTTCAACCCACTTCCTGGGGTTTTGATTCTGCTCAGGAGGTACTATTGCAATATCATGCTTACTCTCTGCATTCCTGCAATTAATGTCTCAGATTGGCTTCTCCTTAAAGTATTAGAAAGATCTTTGGATATGACTTTAGTAGATGTTGCAACCCCTTTGGATTACAACAAGATTTTTCAAACAGGAATGTTTGAAGAACTATTTTGAGCATCAATTATTATAGCTACCAGGTTGCATGACTGGACTAGCATCCTTTTTGCAAATACCATGAAAATTATTGCAGAAAATATGGTTCATAGGAATGTTGAAGGGATCATTATTAGATACATCACTACTTGATAATCTAGTTTTCAAAATGTATCAGATAAATGATGAAAGCTGTGGCAAGAAAAAAACAAAAGGTTCCCCCCCCACTCTTCTTTGTAACAATTTTATGAAGATAATCAAGTGATTTTGAGTTGTATTATCTTCAGTGTATTTAGTTTTGCTAGAAAACGATTACTATTAGATAGATAAGCCTATGAACAACTTGAACCAATACATTTACATTTAGAAACAAGCAGAGATGAAACAGAGATATTCTGATACCATTAATGTTAAGGGTGCATGTATTTATAGAGTTTTTTTTTCAAGAAAGATTTGATAGGCAGATTTCCCTTTTCAAATCAGACTAGCACAGCTATCTGACTTCTATTTTGTGACAGGTCTCTATAACTGATACATTGTATTAACCTTGTCACAAAGATGTGTCTGCAACTATTCTTAAAGGACATATCTGTCCTTCATCTCACACACTACTAAACATGGAGATGGCTTATGTTTATCATAATTCTTTGGATGTTAAGGTAATGTTCTTCTTTTTCTAAAGGAACTTGGAATGTTCAGTGTAGAGACAAAAAAGATAAGGAAAGGCAAGATAGCCATGTTCAGGTCCATAAAAGGAAACTTCAGTGAAAATGATCAAAAAGTGCTTTCAATGGCCACATAAAATAATGTCAGAAATAATTATTAAAATAACTATAAACTGAATCCATCTAGATTTCATTTAAATATAAAGAAAAACTTACTAAGAAATTTGCAGTAGCAGAAAAATGTACCTGTGAAGATTGTTGGTTTTAAAGAAAAGGCCGGTCAGCTTTCTTTTGTGGTTGGTTTATTTTTTCCTGCACATGATAGATGTTGATCCTTTTGATCCCTTCATTTATAATGTGGTCAATGATACAATCAGATTTGTCTACCTTCATTGGCTATTTTATGCCATTGAATATACTCCATGCCTGCTGCTGTCCATTCCCTGGGCAGTTTTTATTCAGGACTATTTTGATTTTGGCAGCAGGAGCTATCTCTCCTCACTCCTCCTAGGAGTCCAGATAGGATAGCATGTAGAGCGGGAAAGAGGAGAGAAGGGGAACTGATATTTTCCATCCATGGACGTCTGATGGCATGGCAATCTGGTGGTGAAAGAGTTTGCTGCGTGCAGCTGGGACCTATGAACTAGCTTGAGAAGCAGCTGACTAGAACTGTTGGGTTACCGTGAAGTGGGAGATCCTGCTTCATTACATGGTTTCCATTGTACCCATCAGACTGCTTTAGACACAAGTAATGCAGTTTCTCTTCCTGAAGTGGGAAAGCACCTTCCCACTATAGCTACAACCCCAGATCTGCAGGATGGGTTGGGCACCCTGGTAAAGCAGTTGACAAGGGAAAATAGCAAAGTGGTGGGGGGGAGGGTTACCCTCATAACTGTCACCTCTCACTCTATAAAGTTCAGGCTTATCCTTTTGGAGAATGATTTAGGGCTATTCCAAAATAGGGGTATACATAAATCAGTTTAATCCTTGTCTAAAAGGAGCCACATTATTGGCTGCACCCCTGTACAAAAACACTGAAGTAAAACCAGAGCAAGCCTTAACAAGTCTAAACACCTGTCAAAGTTCACCTCCTGTCCAGATGCAAAGAAAATGATTGATGGATGTCTGCCCCCCCACCTCCAACAGCTGATGAGATGTGATGGAAAACTAAACAGGGGTAGGAGAATCCACCAGTTGCTTTCTTTAACTTTTTCTGCATTAAACCTATAAGGACCGCACTCCTCCCCTTGCCTTATTACTGAAGCAAAACAGGACTCAGATTTGAAGGTAGTGCAAAGTCTGCAACCACACTTTACTATCAGCTTAAGGATTAGAGACATGATAGATGTAACATCATTGCTGACTGATGTAACTATCAGAATATCAGTATTCTAGGAATAAGACTATATATAAAGAAAATCTTGTGGAAGGTAGTGATACAGACCTAATAAGATGTACATTAAGTTAAAGGAAATGGCTTGGTTCACATACACAATTAATTTAATCAACAACCTTTCCTGGTTTGTACATAACTACACTAAAAACCTGCTCTGGCAATATCAATTTTTCTACTATGACTACATGATATTGGTCCTTTTTTTCCATTCCTGGTCAATTATAGACTTAAATCATCCTTTGCTCTACCTAAAGCAATGTTTTTCTCTTTATTCATCATCCAAGAGAAGCCCCAAGATGTTATAAATCTGTTGTCTTTGTCAATTATTATGTGAGAGAAAATGAGATGGCCGTGGTTGATCAGGAAGAGAGGAATCAGCAATATGGACAATGAATTACATGTCAATATCATTTTCTGCCAACTCAAGGATAAATAGTGCTAAGCCAGCAACAGAGAAAAAAGCCTAATTGCAGGTTTCAAACTTTTTCTGACTTTCATAGACTATACTTTTGTGCCTAAGCCTACATCCAGAGCAGCCTGCAAGTTTTGCAATGTTCACATAACACACTGTGTCCAAACAAATCAATTATATTATTGCTTAGCATGATAGTCTGGTTCACAAAATGTAGATATGCAGATTGGAAGTGACTGGTACTCATTAACCTTAAGGATGGAGGCACTTAAGGGGATGTGAGATATGTGCACAAATGAGGTAAATTATGTAATTAAGGCAAATTACAAAATTTGCATTGAACGATGAAGTTACAACATCTGGGTGACATTATAGGCTCCAAATGACCAGGGTCCAATTATCATGCTTCAGACTCATTATACAAAGATTTAGCTCTCTAGAGAATTCAATAATGCTGGGAAACATGCAAGGAAAAAAGAATATAATAACCTACAGCAAAGTGGATGGAGTAGATGAACTCAATTAGGTAGTTAAGGGAGCACCATAAAAGCACCATAAAAGACCTGAAGGACAATGCTGGGGACAGATCCATCTGTAGAATATTTATCTATATGGTTGGTAGGAATTGACACCTTGCTCTAATTTTTGACACCAATAAACTTCTGAATTTACCTACTCTCAGATTTTGACAGGCTCTGAACTTCAACATCAGTCACACAGCTTCTTTCCTATCTTCTCACATGTTTACTGGACAATATTAGGCATTAAATAAGAGAGGAGATATTTGCTTGCCTTACTTGTTGTCTCTGGTTCCTGATGTCTATTGTTTTCTACTCCAACTTCTGTGACCCTTACCCAGTGAAATTTACAATCAAATGTTTCTAATAAAGAAATAGCATTTGAAACATTTGGAAGAGCTTCTTTTTGGGGGTGCAGGAATAACAGGAAAAAATACGTTTCTTTTCTTTTTACTACTAATTTTTCAGAGAATTGCTTTTCCCCCTGAAGATGTGCATATGTTTCAGAAATATCCATGGATATGTGTAGAGTGAATTAAAAAAGTCAAAATGGTAGCTGTTAACCCATGATCAAAGTCCTGCCTACTTTTTATTTCTCTTGCAAGCTATGGGGTCACAGCCACTATCTTGACTGCTTTACACACATACACAGAACAGATGCTCCCCAACCTGGTGTCTTGCAACTAGGAGCAGGATTCTGAAGAGGAAATGGCTCATAATAAATACTTTTGCATTCCTTTCTGCTGTTTCTTCTACTCAAAAGTATTTGGTTACTTTTAACATTAAAAAATCGGCACTTCACTATATGTACACATATTTACCTCTCAAATTCATGTAATTCAACAAGAAGAAGTATACAGTGTTTACTTTTTGATGTTGCTTAGCAAATATGAAAATATTCTTTTCTCTTATTCATTTGCTTTGTATGTACTATGCATAGCAGATGAGCAACTTTCTAGACTGAGGTGTGGATATATCTGGTACTACCCTCTTATTTTAAACAGGTCTGACTGGGTGTTAGTTTTGGTTTTACCTTCATTATTAGTCAATGGGCATTAAAAATACAGATTTTAATGAATCAGCAACAAATTAGTTATTTTCTCTTGCCAGTGTATACTACTACTTCTTTACATAAAGCTAATATTAATTCAGTATGCTATACATGGGATATTGTTTGAAGTCTGTTCCAAGATTTTATTTAGAACATAGCAGGAACAATACTAAACTATTAAAAATAAATAAACAAACTTGTACCACCTGCCAATTATTCTAGCTTTACTTAAGATTCATAACTTGCCTTTTAAAACTCTGAATAGCATTGGCAATTGAAGGTTTGAATTCCTTTTCCTGGGCTTTATATATGCAAGGGAGCAAAGTTTCCTGCATTGTGGTTCCACATGTAAATCTCTTCCCAAAATATGTTTGCAGGCTTCCAATTCTTTTCTCTACAGAAGTGTATTTATTTGTATTTGTATTTATTAGTTTGTAAAAAATGTACAAGATAGCAGGTATAAATATAATCATGGATATAAATGAAAGAAATGAATACAAATATATGGGGACAGTAGGACAGGGACGTTAGGAACGCTGGTGCGCTTATGCATGCTCACTTTGTGGACCTTTTAGGAATGGGTTGAGGTCCATGGTAGACAGTTTAAGGTTGAAGCTATGAGGGTTAGATGATATAACAATGGAGTCAGGTAGAGCCTTCCAGGAATTGACCACTCTGTTGCTGAAGTCATATTTTCTGCAATTGAGTTTGGAGCGGTTTACCTTGAGTTTGTATCGATTATTTGCCCATGTATTATTGAGGTTGAAGCTGAAGAAGTCATTGACAGGTAAGACGTTGTAGCAGACAATTTTGTGTACTGTGCTTAGATCATACAGCAGGCGGCACAGTTCCAGATTGTCCAAACCCAAAATTTCAAGTCTGGTGGCATAGGGAATTCTATTATGAGTAGAGGAGTGGAGTACTCTTCTCATGAAGCACCTCTGGACCCGCTCAATTGTATTAATGTCCAATGTAAAGAAGTGTTTCTCAATCTTGGCAGCTTTAAGAGGTGTGGACTTCAACTCCCAGAATTCCCCAACCAGGTGTTTTTTTGTATATTTTCTATTTCATGGCAAGATATACATCACTTAACTAAGCAAAGAAACTGCAAAGGAAGCTATGACAGGAATTTGCTTACTGAAACAAGGAATTATCTAAAGGAAGTTAGTATCTCTCAGCACACAGGAGATGCCTTTGAAATGTTCTTTGGTAAGAAAACCCAAAAATCACACGTCTACCCAATTTGACATCACCACAAAGAAAAGAAGTCACATTGGGTAGAGCTGTAATTTCTGTGTTTGCTTGGCATGTTTATGTGTATTAAGACTTTCACATTTGTTTTCTATTTTCTATTTTAAAAGTGGCAGGAAACCAGGAGACAGAGATCTAATCCTCCCTTAGGTATGAAAGCTGGCTGGGTGATTTTGGCCCAGTTGTTTTCTCTCAGACCAATCTACCTCACAACATTGTTGATGTGAGGAAATAGGAACATTAGCCATGTCTGCCATTTTGAGGTGTCCCAAAAAATAAGGCTGGGATAAAAGTCTAATCAATGAATAAATTCTGGGGCAATTCACTTTCAAATTATGGCAGCTTTAGAACCCCCCTAAAGCATCAGTGACTACATATATACAAATCATATGCACATACCTGCCAGGGGTGAAATCAACTTACCTTCACTACCGGTTCGCAAATGTGAGCGCGTGCCTGAGCAGAGCTTCAAAAATGGGACATGATGAGGTCCAGGTGGGTGGGTGGAGCCTCCCACCGCCAGCACTACAGGTTCGCCTGAAGTGGATAGAACCGGTCAAATTTCACCCCTGACACCTGCATACATTTATAATTCATGACCATATTCAGACTTAGATTTTCAGACTTATTAAGTAAGCTACATGTAAATAGACTGACATATCTCCAACAATTGTTTTGTAATTTTTAAAAAAAGTTTAGTGTATATGTATAATGTTTGTGTGTGTATCTCTGTCTGTCTCTGTCTCTCTCTCTGTCTCTCTCTGTCTCTGTCTCTCTCTCTCTGTGAGTGTGTGTGTGTGTGTGTGTGTGTGTTTAAAGCAAAACTTCCCAAAGGTTAATCTATGATGTGCGTGATCTATATCCTTTGGGATTTCATGGACAATTAGTTTTTCATTAGAAGTACACTAAGAACAACTAAGTGATCAGGAAAGGAGAAAAGAGCTGATAAGAAAAGAGTTGATATTCCCTCTATCCTGTACAATGCACTTTTCTGCCCCCCACAATTCATCAGAACCTGCTTCTTCCCACCTACCCCCAAAACAAAAATCCAAGGACAAGAGATCAGTATGGCTTCATGTCATGCATTCTTACCCAATGCACAGGTAAGCTCTTAAATGATGAGTAAATTTAATAAATGAATTCAAACAATGAAGTATGTGAGTCTCAGCCCATGCTTTAACTGTACATTCTTGGAAATGACTGGCACTGAGACTTTCTCCTAATGAAGGCCTTAACCTCTGTACAGTTCTACCCCAGAAAGGAATGAAGGTTTCACCAGCCACCTTGAATGTAGGATTGAGTCAATATTTGAAATTGCACAGGAGCTGTGTACACCCAACATTGGACAGAAGCCCATTTGTATTATTGTACAGTACTCTGAAAATACCCAATAAGAATGAAGCTTTCTGGCCCTACCCTTAGCCAAACTTGGCATCTGCCTTACTGGCTCACAATTTAGAATCTAAGAAGCCTGTTTTGAATTTGTTTTGGAAACACTTGTTATGGTTTAGCCTTATGTGTGAATCAGACCATTATAATTAATTAAACCCTGGTTTAGAGACATGACTTGGTGTTATACCAAGAGAAAAGTTCAAAGAAATTATGAAAAAAATGTATTATTGATGTAATAAACTTTTTCAAACTTGTGCTATACATCCTCCCCAGTTAGCAATCTAGCAGCTAAAGCGACAGCTCCAAAACCCATTAGTACAAATCAAATTTCATAACTATCAGTTATTACATGAACAGCAATGTAGCCAGTGGGATCTCCTTTAGGATAAACAGGATGAAATCATGATCTTGGAGCTTGGCAGAAAAGGCCCTCTCCTTCATATCCTTTCAGAGCCTCATCAAATGTAATGACGAATGTCTTATGTTATCAGGGATACAAATTCAACCTCCAACACTAGCATAATGAAAATCTGACTGAAAAGATGACTGATACATTCAAATGGTGGATTTAGATTCCACAAACCTGAAATACTGGTTTTGCTGACCTTTTTTAATTCTTTCCAACCCGACAGAGTGTTGGAAATAAATTACGTTCTGTCTGCCTGCCCATCTTTTTTCATCAGTAGGATGATAGAACAAAAAAGGATGAAATCTAATGTAGCAGGAGAAGCCAGCAAAAGAAAGATAGAGTTCCAAACTAGGTTGGATCAAATCAAGGAGGGGTAGAGAATCCCCCCCTCAAAAAAATCATCCTCCTGGAAAAGCAAATGGCAGTAGCTTGTAATGCTTTCAGAATTAAATTGTCTGTCTTTCTGGCATATGACCCAAAAAGGATCATATGGAGACCACTTTGTGGAAACATATGGTAGTATGTAAAGACAAAGACAGCACATATGGACCCATCTATATTAGATCTACACATATTCAAAATATTAACAGATATAGCCATCCCTCCCTCCCCCTCCCTCCCCCCTCCCTCCCTCCCTCTCTCTCTCTCTTACACACACACACACCAAGTTATTAAGCAAAGATTTAAACACCTCTGGTAAATATATATGTTTCAATGAATCCCTAAAGAAATAAACGCTAATATAATGTCTATATTGCACTGAATTAACACAGTACATGTATTGATGTAGAGTCATCTTAGGTCTTAGTATTTTTGCAAAATGAAAAATGGTAAAGTTCTAGAATAAAGGTTAGTCTCTTAACATACACATTTCATCAAAATAACTATGTAAAAGGTGCATCACATTTGTGCTGAAATTAGGAACATAACCAGTGGTGGGATTCAGCCAGTTCGCACCACTTCAGGAGAACCGGTTGTTAACTTTCTGAGCAGTTTGGTGAACTGATTGTTGGAAGAAATCATTAGGGCAGAGAACCGGTTGTTAAATCATTTGAATCCCACCACTGAACGTAACTATTTGTTAAAAACTAAGTGCAATTTGCAAAAAGTGGGGCTGAACTTGCCAAATACAATTAGCATAGAAGAAAAGAATGAGGTACGAGAGCTATGAGTTTGTTGTTTTCCAAGGCTGCATCTGGAGGGCAAAATTATTATCCAGCTTTCTAAACCCTCAAATGAGCATAGAAGCCCTTCAATGGATAAAATATTGAGCAATACTGTATAGGTTAGAAGCAGTGAAAAGCTGGAGCCAAGTCCTACTGACTCACAAGAGCTGATTATTAAATTTTCTGAAACTTTATGAGCTGAACTGAACCATCATGATTGTTGCATCAATCAGCTGTTCAGTGGCTAAATGGGACGGTGCTGGCAAGGGAGCCAGCATTACCAATAGATGTTGGGATTTTTTTTTCCAGACAGCCAGTTCTTAAAGATTTTACTGGGAATGAACAAGCTGGCACTCAATCCCGAGAAGACTGAGTGGCTATTGATGCCCCCTCCCAAAGATTGGCAATGTACTCCATCTCTCAGGCTGGGGGGTGAAATTATACGCCCTTCAGAAAGGGTTCGCAATTTGGGAGTCCTCCTGGACCCACAGCTGACTTTAGAAGAGCATTTGTCGGCTGTAACCAGGGGGGCATTTGCCCAGGTCCGCCTGGTGCACCAATTGCGACCCTACCTGGACCGGGAGGCCCTTTGAATAGTCACTCACGCCCTTGTGACCTCAAGAATGGACTACTGTAACGCGCTCTACATGGGGCTGCCCTTGAAGAATATTCAGAGACTTCAGCTTGTCCAGAATGCAGCCGCGCAAGCGATTGTGGGTGCACCTCGGTACACCCACGTGACACCTATCCTCCACGAGCTGCACTGGCTGCCTATTGGGCTCCGGACATGCTTCAAAGTGCTAGTCATTATTTTTAAAGCCCTACATGGTATTGGACCTGGGTACTTGAGAGACCGCCTCCTGCCAATTACTTCCCTGAGACCGATTAGATCCCACAGATTAGGCCTCCTCCGAATTCCATCTGCCAGCCAGTGCCGACTGGCAAATCTCCGGGGGAGGGCCTTCTCTGTGGCTGCTCTGGCCCTCTGGAACGATCTCCCCATGGAGATCCGGACCCTCATCACCCTCCAGGCTTTCCGCAAAGCCACGAAGACCTGGTTGTTCCGGCAGGCCTGGGGCTGATGGATTTCCAGCCCCACTTGAAATGTTGTGACTGTTGTTGTTTTTAATCTGTTTGTCTTTTGTCTTTTTGTACCCCCTTCCCACCTTTGGTTGTTAGCCGCCCCGAGTCCCTCGGGAGTGGGGCAGCATATAAATTAAATAAACATTCCAAACATTCCAAACATACCAGCACACGATTAGTTATAAAAAATTTGGGGGACATAAAGCTTTGCTTGACTCATATAGAGCAAGAGTGAAGAGCGGTTGCAAGAACTGGGTATGTCTAGTTTAATAGAAAGAAGGACTAGGGGAGACATGATAGCAGTGTTCCAATTTCTCAGGGGTTGCCACAAAAAAGAGGGAGTCAAACTATTCTCCAAGGCACCTGGGGGTAGAACAAGAAGCAATGGGTGCAAATTAATCAAGGAGAGAAGCAACTTAGAACTGAGGAGAAATTTCCTGACAGTTAGAACAATTAAACAGTGGAACAGCTTGCCTCCATTCACAGTGTTGTGAATGCCCCAACACTGCAAGTCTTTAAGAAGATGTTGGATAGCCATTTGTCTGAAACGGTATAGGGTTTCCTGCCTAGGCAAGGGATTGGACTAGAAGACCTCCAGGGTCCCTTCCAACTCTGCTATTGTATTGTATTGTATTGTATTGTATTGTATTGTATTGTATTGTATTGGTGTCAAACATGTGGCCCATGGACCAAATGCGTCACATACTGGCCATGCCCACCCCTCGGTTTACCAAAAGGAAAAAAAGTCGTGATATCTCATGTGAAGACAATGTGATATCGCAAATGTGATCCCCCTGGTATAGAGGGATGAAATTTCAAAGCTCCAAATGCCTTTGAGTGAGCTGCTTGAAACCATGCTTAACAAAAGTAGTGTTTGAAGCCAGAACTAAACTTAGAGTTGATTCATTTTGTTTTGTTTTACATTTCAAATTAATTAAAATAAAATATGTGTCAGCCCTACAAGGTAGACCATATCACAGAACAGACACCACATCGGCCTAATGTTACTTTTATTATATCACTTAAAGAGCCAAGGTGGCGCAGTGGTTAAATGCAGCACTGCAGGCTACTGCTAGATCAGCAGGTCAGCGGTTCAAATCTCACCGGCTCAGGGTTGACTCAGCCTTCCATCCTTCCGAGGTGGGTAAAATGAGGACCCAGATTGTTGGGGGCAATATGCTGACTCTCTGTAAACCGCTTAGAGAGGCCTGAAAGGCCTATGAAGCGGTATATAAGTCTACTGCTATTGCTATTGCTATAGTGGCTATATTAACACAGTCTTGCAAATCTAAATGTGCTTCCCTTCCTCCCTCTTTTATTTTCATGTTAACTGGGAGAAAGTGCCTCTTTGAGATGTTTTCATAAATTCATCTCTTTGTGTGGGCTTAAGCCACATTTATCTGATCATTGCCTTGTCATCCTCTAAACTCTCCACAATATGGTTAGTACTCTCTGCTCCTAAATGGAATACTTTTCTCTGTTCTCAGTGCACCTGGAGGTGGTAGGTATAAAAACATCAAAATAGAAACCTTGACTGTGGAATTGAGGTTACCATCTTAAATGTTTAAAGTGTCTCACTCTCCACTGAAAGCTAATACTTGTGTCATGTTAAAAAATATACTGTAATTTGGTAACAACCTTTGAAATTTGTCAAGCCTCCATTAAAGTCTTTTGGAGCATTCACAAAGTTTTTGTGCTTCAGGCTTCATGCCTCTTTTTTTGCACTTAATTTTGACATAGACTAGAGCAGAACAGAGTCATAAACTTTTCTCCACTACTCCTCCTTTTAGTGTAATCTTAATGTACATACCTTCCCTAAAAAATCCAAACAACAAGATGAATACAAATCAACAATGGAAACAATATAAGGGAAAGGTGGAATTTTTTTGTAACAATATAATGAACTGTAAAAAGTTCTTCACACTTCCCCTGGATGTTTATTAGTTTATTGAGATTAGTTTATTGGTATGTGTGTGTCTCTCTCCCCCAACACACACACCAGTTTTTTAACTCTTTATTTGCCCTTCATTATTTTGAGTTGAGCATTTTTATGTTCTGCTAAGTTCAGAAGACTTTGGCCTTTTTGCAAATACTCATTAGAAAGCCCAGGCTTTGTTTAATCATTATCCAACCTTGTATTCAGAACAGTGCTGTAAATATTCAAACAGAAAGAACACAAAATTCCAGTAAGATGTTTCATTTCCTAGTTACTCAAAGTTAACCCTTTTAGTTTCAGCATGTCTGCTGCTTATTAGTCCCTTTCCACCACCTGTAGCTGACAGTAGAATGTTGTACTGATTTGCACTTCACTGATTTCCTGAATCACTTCAGATGAGCATAGGCCAAGATATGAACGAAACAGTAAATCACATCCATGTAATCCTTTCTTATGAACTGTGGTTAAAGTTGAAGGTTCCTAGCGAATTACATTCACTCTGAAACAGGAATCTAATACTAGAATAACACTAAGATAACAATACCAATTTAGCAGAGATCCCATTTGGTGTAGTAATACAGCAGTACCCTGCTTCCCTGAAAATAAGACCACATCGGATAATAAGTCGAATGGGACTTTTGAGAGCATGAGCTGAAATCTGCCCTCCCCTGAAAATAAGCCCTCCCTGAAAATATTACAACACAGCAGCAGCCATGAGGTGACCATGCTCGCTGCCTCCTGCACTCAAAAATAATAAGACCTCCCCAAAAATAAGGCCAAAGGCTTATTTCGGGGGTCAAAAGAAAATAAGACATTGTCTTACTTTTGGGAAAACATGGTAGTATGTACAATGGTAATTAGAATGCTGGCCTAGAAAACAGGAGATTGTGAATTCTAAGCCTTCTTTGGACATGAAAGAGGGCTGGGCGACTTTGGGCCACTTTTACTCCCAGCATCCGGAAGTTGTTATTGTAAGGAAAACAGGAAGTAGGAATATTCATTAGGTTTGCTGCCTTGAGTTATATATATTAAAAGGTGGGATAAAAATCTAAACATCATCCTCATTATTATCATAATAGTGAATGTGAGTTCTTATTTTATAACTTTGTGTCTGTCATATTGCCTTTCCATACTCAGCCTACAAAAGGAGGGGGATTACTTCTTTATATTTCTTTTCTTTTTCTTTGCTATAGTTTTTTTTAGTTTTCTTTGTATATTACTGTTTTCCCCTTTTTTCCACTTTCATTTTTTTCTTTTTTCTTTTCCTTTTTTAAATATAATTTGCATTAGTTCTTAATCTGTGAACTCTAAGGTTTAATACAACTATTATAAAAAACAGAATGAAACCACCTTAGAACTCAATAAAACCTTAGAGTTATGAGAAGGCATTTTTACTTCTAGCAGAGAATAACGACAACATCTAGCCACAATAATTAATTGATTGCAGGGAAAGTAAAACTAATTATAAAGGAGTGTGACTTCTATACTTCCTGTATGGTGGAGGATCATATTCTTTATTTTTCTAGTTAACTTTGGAACAAGCCTTATAATTCTGGGACTTTCTTATAGGCTTCTATTTTAGTATTAACCATGCTTAACCAAACATAACTTTTGGGAATCAACCAAAGTTGAATTGAAGCTGTCATTTGGTATAATTTTAGGGGAATATCCATGTTGATCATTTGGATTTACCAAAACGTATGGGCCATTTTGTTTCATGGGGGAACTGAGGCATAATATATGCAATAAGAGTCTGAGAGGGTTGGTCTCTGATGTGGGTCAGTTGGATTTGGGTGAAGCTGAAACGTACTGCTACTAAGTAACTCTGAGTTTACTTAGTGACATATGAAATGCAAGGTTGATTCAGCTATAATTTAGATGTTGAAAGAATAGCAGGCGCACCAACTGCTATTTTGTGGGATAATTCAAGAGTAAGTTTCAAGTTGTAGAGTGACAAATAGACTTTTTCTCTGAGGCTACATTGTGGCAGAAGCCCGTTTCACCATTCCAAGCTATTAAGAGACATTTCAACTATCAGTGATATTAGCTGAAGTTTAAAACATGTAGCAGGAAAAGTGGGCATCTAAAATGATCCCAGATTGCCTTTTCATAACGATTGAATCTATATCCTCAGGCTTAGAGTCACAGGATGAACTATAAACTTGCTACTAATGTTGACTATAAACTAGAAGTAACCTTAAAATGGTAGGTAATTCATCTCCCAGCCAATTTGGTCATCATCTCTGTAATCTGTCTGCCTCACCTATTTCCTCTTTGTTGTTTCTTATCCTGACAAAACACCCTCAACTCATTTCAACCTTCCTTCATACTATTATTAATGCATTTGTTTTAACAGTATATATTCTTATTGTCATTATAGTTGGCTACACAGTCAGCCAAATGTTTAGACAGGATTTGGCACTTTTATCCACCTAGGAGTCCTCCCAAGGACCTGGGACAGGCAGATTGTGGTTTAATGGTGTATTAAAAGTATCATCACAGGATGTAAATTGTTCCAAATAAAGCTGCCTTTTGCAAGTGACTGATGGTAATTTTTGTCAATGTAGATAGCATTTAAATGGTATTCTAGATATTTTGGAATTGCGTGCAAGGCACCTATTCGTAGTAGTACTATCTTTTGCCACAATCGTTCTATTTCTATCTCCAGGTCTTTGTGTTTTGTTATTTTTCTCCAGTTCTTTGATTCTGCTCTCTTCAGGTACTACAGCATTCTCTATTCAGACTTTATGTCTTTCTTACCAACAGTTGTTAAGTCTGGAGCATTATGTGCCTGATGCTTATTATTATTGCTGTAGTATTAAGAAATAAAAATTATAAACTTAGTTTGCTGGTTTTAAAAAATGAGGAAGTTGAAATCCCAACTATCTGCAAGGTGTGCTTTGAGTTTTGCAATAGTTTAAACAAAAATGTTGCCAGTGGTGCTTGTCTTATAACTGCATTGAAAGCCAGGGCTGTCAATGACAGTCCACACCATTGTTCTTGTAAATACCATTTGCTTAAATATACCATGGGCCAGGACAAAAGAAGTGCATACTTCAAATGGATTAAAGGATATGGATATACCTAAACTGAATGATCTCTTTGCCTTGATTAGTATATCCAAACCATGACATACATTTTTGAAATGTTCAGATTTCAAAAACTATTTAATAAATGACACTAGAGAACGGTAACTTGAAAAATGCTACCCTAGAGTTTCTTGAACTCGTAGAAATAATTGCATAATTTATTGGATTCTGTCCAAAATATTGTTGTACGCCATCCAATGTCACTTTCTATGAGATGGGTGATAATTTGATTAATGAATGGATGAATAAATATCCTTAACCTTCTTATTTGAATGGCTATAGAGACACATTATCAGGCAGACTTTTTACTGGTAGATTACAAGTCAAGATGAAATGAAACATGTTATTTCTGCATTTTCTAGATTGGTTCCATAATTATGTGTGTGGATGCTTCCTGAAGTTTCCCTAGTTATAAAATTTGGGGAAAGTTTAAAAGATTGCACTTTGGAATTCCACTAATATGAGTTAGCAATGTAGCAGAGTTGATTTATGAACTGAATTTGCATTTTCACTATAGTTTAAATAATATTTATCTTGTTCTTGAGCAATGATATAAACAATAAGTAATTTACAAATATTGCAGGAAAAATATTTTGGAATATTTAGAAAAATATTTTAAAAATGGAATAAGTAATAGTAAAGTTTGTCTCTCTGTGTGTGTTTATGTGTATGTATCTGTGTGGGGGGGTTGCATGCATGCATCTGTGCATGTGTGTATTAATTAGATTTGTCTACTGAGGCATTTATGTTTACCACTTTTATAGAATGTTAATGTCTTTCAACCTTTTTAGAATGCTCAAGAAGCACATGGGGTAGCTGTACCAACACCATCTGTTCCAGACAGCTTTGAGGACAAGCTACCAGCAGGTAAAATGATAATTGAGATGGGTGCTCACCATATCTATTATCTGCATATCATTAGCTATCATTCATTATCTTATTTGACAGTGAAATCATAAATTTTGCTTTGGCATCAGTATATCATCTTGCAATGTTAGCACAATGTAGTTTTTTGTGATGTTTCTGAACTTTTGTGAAACTGTATAATCTATCATTCACACTGAGGACTGAAACAAAAGGCAACATATTTAGATGTTGACCACAATTTATGGAAAGGGTCTTTAGCTGGCATAAGGAAGGAAACCATCTATCAGGAGAATAGAAAGATCATTTCTGATTTCAGGGTCTATTATTCCTCTTAAGGTAAGTCAACCATGTGGTGGCTATAGACATTATGGCAACTATGATTGTTTTTAAGTAGTGACCATGAAAAAGCATTTTTTTAAAAGTAATTGTTTTCAGCTTACTGTTGTTTTTCGTTTGGTACTGCTTTTATTGCTTCTATTTATGCTGTCTTGTTGTAGTTTTAGATGATACCATGGATGTTGTAAATCGTTCTTCTATAGTTTATACAGTGGCATGCTGGAAAACATTGAAGACCTGGCTCCATTGCCACCTCTGTCCAGGTAGTCACAGAACATGTGGCTACCTCGACAGAGGCATGTGGCTCATCTTTGCTCTCATCCAGTTTGCAAAATTCCAGAAAATTTATCAGCTTTTGTGAGCTCCCTTCAGCACACTACTGAGTCTGCAAGCCACCAAAAGTGAGAGCGAGACCTGAAGCTTTGCAGAAGTTTACATGGATATTTCAAATTGTTCTTTTACAGTCTATATAGTAGCATGCTGGTAAACGTTGAAGAAGTGCCTCCATTGCTGCCTTTGCCCTGGAGTAGATGGAAGGATCTTAGGCTAGGAGAGGGAGGGAAGTGTAGAGGAGGTCAATGCATTGGTTTATGGATGGTAGTAGTGACAGCATGAAATGTTTTGATGGGAGACAGAGGGAGGTCCATTTGTGGGGAAGGCCTTCCTCGTGTTTAGTACTGATGGTGGGTTCTAGCCATCTGAGTTCTAGCCCAGGCCTGGTCAGTAGACTTACAGAAGCCTGGATTTTTTACTGTTGCTGCTTAATACCAGATTGAGTAATAATAACGCTTCGTTAGTTGTGATCTTATCAGGGAGGAGTAGGACAACTTGGCAGGTGTTACCGAAACCTGGCCGAGGCCTTAAGGGGGGAGTTCCCGTTTCTGAAATGTGTCCAGCTGGGTTCAGAATATGGCACCAGGCAGGGGAAGAGGGAAAATAGTTGTCATTTTCTGTTGGTGTTCGGAGATGCTGTTGCCCCAAGTTGCCAGATATATATTGCAAATATGCTTGGGAGATCATTGGGATTATTTTGTTATTGTGCCAGCCTCCCTGGGGCAGAGCAATTCCCCTACATAAATAAATAATCTGTATATTTAATTACTACGTGACATTATCTGCTTAAAAAAGAATTGATTGGGTTTGAGTCAAAAAGGATCTGAATATCAGTGTTTCGATTGATATCCTAGCCTTTGGCAGTTTTAATCAATCAAGAAGAATTCTACTACCTATATTCCATAACAGATAATAGCTAACAACCTACTAGATTTTTTAAAAAAATCTGAATTTAAATTTAGTGACAAATATGCAGCACAACAATGCTCAGTTAAGCTTGGCATACCTATTGCACAAGATGCTAGTCATTTAAAGAAATGTTAACCATTACCATTCCCTTTATAGTTAAGTACAATCTTCCTCTAGCCAGAAGCTTTTAGTTGCATGAAGCTTACAAAACTGCTTCTCTGTCATATGTAATTTTTGCTTGTCTGTTTGATTGATTACATGACATCAAATCAGTGTCAACTCTTAATTACCATAAAGTTACTTGATCACATTTTCTTTAAATGAGCCTTTAATGCAGAGCCATTATCCATGCATTTGGGATATAAGTTTTGTTCAACAAATCTATAGGGCATAAGGAAGATCCCTTTAAAGACAACCAAGATTTTTAATGTGCTATCTGATAACATTTCAATACCCCCATATTTTGTTATCCTATTTGTTTTTAAATAAACACTTACTATTTATTTTTAAGATTATGAACTCCCTTTTAGTTTTTTGGCCTTCCTATTCTGAGACCTTTCAAAACATTTACTACAAATGGAAAATATTTAGCATTGCTAGCAGGAAGGCTTGGCACAGAGTTGAGGGGAGCTATCATTAACTTAAATCAGTCTCTTAAAAGCAAGTTCAGCTAGTTTTTGTAGTCAGGTAGCCATGGCAATTAGCAAACTTTTTAAAACATATACAGTTACTTCCTTGTTAATGAGCAGATCTACTTTGCCATGGTTACTGTTTGCTGAGAATCAGAAAAAATGTATTTTGTTTGTTCTTCTTTATAACAACTCCTTATAGGCTTTCCAGCCTCTAAAGCTCTATTATCTGTGCCATCTCTGGAAGGAACATTTCCTGGATACCAAATAAGTGGTATACAACAGCTTCTAAAATTAATTATGCTGTTCTTTTTACATATTTTTTGTAGATCATTCAAACAGCACTAAATGTCCCATTTACATTGGTAGACTAATATATCTGACTTGTTTTGCCACTGAACTGAACTGATCTGAATTGATTTGGGGCTATATTGTATACCTTTTCTGTTGTGGGGGGTCCTTTTCTTATTTTTCTTTCTCTCCTCAAAACTAATGTTATCTTATTAGCCCAGAAAGATTTTTACACGGGACCAAATCCTTTTATCATTGGCACATTGCTTTGTTTCTCTCTCTCTCTCTCCCTCCCTCCCTCCCTCCCTCCCTCCCCCCCCCCCGTGACTTGGAATGTACAGAAGAATGAGAAGAGCGCACATTGTTAACATTTATTTTTATTTAGAACGTAATATTACAGAAAGAAATTGAACTAATTTTAATTAAATGATTTAAACCAGGTTCTCTTAACAGCATAATTTCTGTAGGCTGTTAATCTTTGGTTTTTCTGGCACTACAGATACAGGCTCACTCTGACAGGATCACATATTAGTAATAAAAAACATGCAAGCTGATTGAAAGAGTGCTATTTGTGTCTCTGGTGGGTTGCTATTCCAGAGGACAGGGACCAGTTCAGAGAAGCTTCCTCAGCTGCATAAGAGGACAATGTTTAATAGAAGGGCCCAAGAGCATACCCATTCTGCTAGAACATAGCAGGTGGGAAGAAACAGTTGGAGATAGATAGTTCTTCTGTTATCTAGATCCTATGCCATAAATGACTTTATAAGTAATAACCAATACTTTGAATTGCACCCAGAAGCCACCTGGCAACAAATGCAACATTTTTAAAAGTGATGACACATTAGCATGCTGAAAGGCTGATATTATTGTTTGCACTGCTGCAGTTTGTACTAATAGCTTCCAGATGGCCTCCAAGGTCAGCTCCACGGACATTGCAATAATCTGGATGTGGAGACTCCAAGCTCTCCTCAGACCCATCCGTCTAACTCAATGTCCCCCTTTTTAGTACTGTCCTTCTAGTAGAATATAAATGGGGTAGATGTCTTCTATTACCACACTTTGAGTGATTCTTCTAATACTTAATTATTATAAGCTATTAAAACACTGTTTAGGCAGATGGGGGAACTGAACATTTCTCCCACCTATACTATCATCCCTGTTGTTATGAAATCCTACCAATGAAATTATCCTCATCTTCCATAGAAAAGAAGTATTTTTGAGAGGGGAAGATGCATTTCCATATCATCTCTCTGATTTATATGATTATATTGAGTTGCATTAATATCTGTGGTGTATCCTTTAAAGCAAAGTTGAGCATGATGTTTAATTTCATGTACATGTACAATATATAAATAATGTATATTATTTAATAAAAATAATCTGGGAGGAAAAACATGATTATTAACCCATCGGAAGCAGGGGATAAACTTAAACTTTCCTTCCTGCTGCTATTCAGAATAAATTGTGTCATCTGTTGGGCTTTTTATCTGTAAGCACAAACTATTGCTTCCCATGGGAGCAGAAGCTCTTTGCTTTTAGCATGGCTCTTATGCAATGGCAGCTTCCCCAACATAAAGTTCTACAGATGTTTAGGGATGCAGCTCAAAGTTCACCACTCATAATGTCCTCCAGCCATGTTGGGATTTTGCCTTCTACATTTGCAATCCTGATTCATTTGGAGGAAGACAGGTTACAGAAATCTACTCTCCTGCATCAAAAAGAACAGATTAAATTACAAATTATAGACATGTCTCCTATTACAGGAATAGACCTTTTTATTGTTCAATAGAGATTCCAGTCACCATGCCACCACACTGCTCTCTTAAGTATGATAGAAACATTTGATGTGGTTGCCGTAGTAGTGATTATGTCCTTTCATAATTTGCCTCTTATGGCCCAAATGAACTTCCCCTAAAGAACTTCCCACTTGTTAAATTAGAAAAAGCATTGGTGACTGAAACTTCCATTTCCATTATAAAAACGTCACTTAATTTACTGCAGCATCTTAAAGAAAATCAATTGAAAACCAAAAATTGAAGGCATTATAAATGGATTTGTACTTGTTGTTTTTCTGAGTTTTCACCACCGGGGCCGGAGGAGGAGCTATTTTCTCTTATTCCCTTCAAAACCTTTTGAATGTATTTCTCAATATGGTCCAACAGAAAATATTCACTTAGATAAATTTACTCTTTCAGATGTAAAATGAGAGCAATGCAATATATTTATATATGTATGTACGTATTTCTTCCTAGGTTCACAAATCAATGGCAGTTATAGAAAGTACAATTCAGTCATTGACCTGAGGACAAAGCCATTTGGGGATGATTATTTGGATGATGACTACATTCCACCACCACCTTCAATTCCTCCTCCTTCACCACCACCACTTTCAGTTGATTTACCACCAGTTTCACCTTCTGTGGTAGTTCTACCTCCACCACCAATGACTCCTCCACCTCCACCACCAATGACTCCTCCACCTCCACCACCAATGACTCCTCCACCTCCACCTCCACCAGCATTGCCAGCTCCATGTCTTTCAACTCTGGCGCCATCTTCATTCCCATATTCCGATGTGTCTTCTCCCAGTACTCCAACTCCACCAGACTTCATTCCTCCTCCCCCTCCTCCCCCACTTCCTCCTCCAGAGTTTATGGATACTGCAGTATCTTATATTCCTCCAGTTTCATTACCAGTTCATACACAATTCTTCTCAAATGGTGTGTCTAAATGGAAATCAGAGACTTCTCTCAATTCTCCAGCAATACCTATTCACAAGGAGACACAGTTACCGCAATCCAGCCCAGAGGCTCATCTCACTTTCCCCAAATTATTAAAAGTACCCCCTCCAACTCCCATGAGAACATCATCTATTTCCTCAGGAGAAAAAGACTTTAGTTCCAAAGAATATTTTCCTACAATGGCACCAGACAGTCACACTCCTCTGTTACCTACTGTACAATCTTCTACCATAGTTTACTCAGAGGCAGAAGCTGGGGCCAAAACTACTATGGAAAAGCATTCTGCTTTAGTCACAGTATCTGAAACATCAGATTCCAAAAGTCGCCCACGGAAGAAAAAACAGAATTTATCTTGGTCCACCGAAGAAAGAACAGAATTTTCATCTCCAGATCATGCATCGTCTGATGATGATATCTGGAAAGAACGTTGCAATTTAGATAAGTTGAAGAATGAACTGTCAACCCTACTGTCCTCAACTTGCAGAAAGGATGACCGGCCAACGGAAAGAATTACAGTTTCTAAAGCTAAAGGCACAGATATTGATAGCAACAATATTACTACAGATGAATTAAAACTAGTTAAGCATGATGTGAAAAAAATACATTTATCACAAGGAGCGGAGAATGAGAAGAAAGAAAAGAAATGTGCCAATAATCCTCCAGCCAAATCTTCCACCAAAGATGCTTTCTCAACTACAGACACTCAAGCAAATTGTGCTATGAAACTGAAAGAGGAGTTGGAAGCTTTATTGTCTCCAGTCAAGGAAGGAGGCCCACCTTTGGCACTTGCAAACCTGAGACATAATCCAGAAAAAAGAAAACAAGTTACTCTTCAGTTTTCCAGCAATAAGGTCAATAATGGTGAGTTAAAATTTTCAACAGGAAAACTGGAAGGTACAGAGAAGGAACCAACAATGCCTAGTGATTCTGTCCACACATCCAAGTCACCAGTTCCATCTTTAAAACCCAAAAGTGAACTTTTGGCTCCAGCTACATCTTCCTCTCCTAATTCTGAGGCTACCTTAGTCACACGAAGTGCTTCTCCTACTAAGGATCTCTCTGTGCAATATAAGACTCATAGGTCAAGATTGGAAACTGTTGACAGCCTTGTCTCTGCAATGGCTTCCCAAGCTACATATGATGGACTCAGCAGCCCAAGTAATAATGAAAATCAAAGATATTCTACTGGAAACATGCCCTCAACATCCAAATTATCTAGGAATGCAGAGCAATTGAGCAGTGATAGTCTGTTTCATCCTGTTACCGGAGAAAAAGTAGAGAAAGGCTCTCCAATGGCTCTTCTTCTGGCTGCACAATTGCGAGCCAATAGAGTCAAGTCTTCTGTTCCTGCCTCTCAAAATAATAGTTCTGTTTTGGAGAAAACTCAGCTCAAGTTGAACAATAGCTGCCAATCAGAGAATGGGTTATCCAGCATTTATTACAGCAATTCAAAACCCAACACTATCAAGGTGGTCCCAAAGTCCCCACACAATGACTTATTGGCAGTCTCTGAAAGTAAGCAATGTAATGGAGCAAGTGCATCCAACAACAATATCAGGAGTTTGTCAGGACAAACTGAAAATATGCCACAAATATTCTCCAATGCTACCGAACAATGCAGGAGCACAGTGAAATTCAGGGAGATAAATGAGTCTCCGAGTCTTTCATCAAATAAGTGTGGTTCTTCTATTTTGCTTCAAAACTCAAACTCAAGTCACTTGAAGCAGCAAGGTCCACAGAGTGCATCCGAAAGTCCCTTTCATTTTTTCTCTCCACCCCAAAACCATACAGTTAAAAATGATCAGGTGGAGGAAGGATTCAATTATGAAATAATTCCTCCACCACCAGAGTTCAGCAACGATACCTCTGAAATCCCAAAGTTTTCTTCAAATACTCAGGTCTCAGATATGCAACCTAACTTCAACAACTCAAGCTACAACTATGGCAATAGTTACCCTCTGACATCAGCAGTCCAAAGGCCAAATGACTATAGTCACCCTTATCCAGCTGGTAGCTATACCTCCAATTACCTTAGTAGCTGTCCCAATAGCCGCCCCCTAATTAAAAAACGCCTTTATTTATCAGAGACTGATGACTTATATAGTAGGACAGCTATGTCTGCTCGCAGTATGAGCACACCTAACTCCTATGGCTACAACTCTTCAGCTATGGAAGGGATTCATCGAGCAAATTATCCTCACAGAAATGTTCCCAATGGTACACAGGGTCGAAGGGTATCCTTGGAATTGCCTGGAAAAATTATAACTTACAATACTTCTGTCAATGATGCCCAGTCTAAAAGCCAAAATGGAGACTATTCCGCCAATGCCTCTGGCAGGTATGTTTCATTTGTCATAAATATAGGAGTTGTAATGTGAGTAGGAACTGCATGGAAATATTTTGGCCAGAAGTCAGCATGTAGGTTGACATTCTGCAGTTACTTTTGTCCAGTATAATGTAAGCAATCTGTTCCCCCACCTCTTTTTTTAGAGTTACAATGCTCTAGGTAGAGTATTTTCCATTTAAGTTATTATTCAGTCAGGTGAACAGATGAATAATACCGCTTCAGCCAAATGCCTGATTCTTCCACACTTGTTCCTACTGCTAAGATCACTTCAAATTATATTTATAGAGAAGGCATGGGTACCAAGAAACTTATATAATTCAACAGAATTATTGTTTCCAGGTACTTTAATTATTTTTGAAACAGAAGCAAAAATATTAAAACCATCCAGATTATTATTTATATTGGTAAGATAAACTTGTTAGAATTTAGCTTAGAAAGCGATTATGCCTCCCCCAAAAAATGTATTAAGTATTTCATATTCGCTGTTCATGTTTCTAGCAATCAAAGACTATCTCACTAACAAAATCTCAAACAATATTGATTTGAAAAGTTTCTTCATTTAACATTTTGATCTTGTACTTAGAATTAAATATACCTCTTAATTGAATCACAGGTCTTTATTTATTGCTAATAATTTCTATTGAGCTAATGATATTTTTTATATTTCTTCTGTTTAGGCCTTTCCACATTAGTCCACAATATGGAACTCTAAATACATTTACTGTCAGGCCTGGCACAAGACAACCCATTTCTTATTCCTACCAAGGCCTTCTTTAAGATCATTCTGTCAGAAGCTCTGCAACTGTACACAGCTTGTTACTACTCAACCTGGACCTCATTCTTTGTTCTGTATTATAACTCGCCTCTGTAGGGCCTCTGTATCTTTTTGTAAACATATTAGTTTTAAGTTATTCAGACAATGTTATGAATGAGTCTTATGAAGCTATCTTAGTAACAAACCTCTTTGCATCATGTAAGATTAGCTATGTAAGTGTCTTCATTCTAGGGCACATTTGGCTAATAGGTATCTGCTTTGAAAGAACAGGCATGGAGTAAATTTTACCTTACTACCTTACCGTCTTTACAAACATGCATTGGTCATTCAGAAAAAGCAAGTAAAGGAGGAAGAATGCAACAGAAAGGTGAAGCAAAGAACCTATGATCCAAGATGAAGAATGCAGTTCAGTAACCCACTCATGGCTGCTCTAGATCAGGCATGGCCTAAAAAGCCCGCTGTTAGCTAGAAGAAAATGGTACAGTTGTGGGAAAAGAAAGGAAGAGTTTAGAGGAATAAAGGATGAGCAAGAGAGAAAGATTAGAATTTTGTGATACTTGCAGTTTCAATAGTGCTAGCACAAAAGAAAATTGACAGGAAATTTTGTCTATGGAGATTCTCACTCATCCAGGTCATGGTTATCTCAAAGGTGTTTTTGAAGAAGTAACTGGACTGTCTGGTTTTTCTTTGAAGACTTTTGCTTGTCATCCAGGAAGCTTCAGCTCTGAGCCTCTTTCAAAAGCACCTTTGGGATGACAAGAGCTTTTCTTAGCAGTGCATCTCTAAGTTGTACCCACTATTTTTTTGTTTATCACACCATTGTTAGAATCCTGAATAGAAAAAAAATGAGAAACCCAGAGGCCCTTGTCAAATATTCTTATATCTTGCAAAATATTTGAGACTGAACTGATAAAAATGATAGCCATTCTAGAGACACAAATTTAATTCTTGCAGTTCCCTTTAAAAACACACAGTTGGATTTAATTTGGGAGCCATTTTTAATTAAAAACGGTACAATATTTAAATGGACCAAACAATATATAGCTGCTGGGATAACCTGGCAATTCATTGCTGCATTGTTTTAATTTTCAAGAATGCAATTGTTCTGTCTACAACCTTGTTTTTCTTATGGTTTCTTATTTTGGTTTAGGAGTTAAAAATATTTAATGGATATGAGAGGTGTTTAGTGCAACAGGTGCCGGCATTTACACAAATTAAACCAAATTATATCTCTGTAACTGAAGGGGAAAGCAATGCATGCTTAAAGGTCACCTTGGAAAATGTCAAATATGTTTGTTTGGAGATAAATCTTATTCAGTGGGATTTACTGCTTAAGTAGAAGAAAAGAGCTATAATCCATTTTGGCTTGTACTGGTTATACATGAGAATTACATGTAGTCTTTGAATTATAGCCATTTGTTGAGCAATTGTTCAAAATTACAGCACTGAAAAAGTGTCTTACAAATGATCCTCACACTTGGGACTGTTGCAGCATCCTTACGGTCATGCGATCAAAATTCACCTGCTTGATCACTGGCGTGAGTTTAGGACGGTTGCAACATCCTGAGGTCATGTGATTGACATTTGCAACTTCTCCAGCTGATAAGCAAATCAATGGAAAAACTACATGATTTGCTTAATGATCACATGATTCAACTTAACAACTTCAACAGTTAACAATCCTGGGCAAAAAGATCATACAATTAGACACAGATCATTAAACAGCCACCTTGCTTAACAATAGAAATTCTGCTTCCAGTTATGGTTGTAATTAATGGGTTACCTATATTCCAATTGTCTATAGATTGAATTCTAGTTTTTAGAACTGAGTGAGAAAATGGGCTTCTCAAATTATTTCTGTAGATTTTGCAAAGGAACAAGATTATAGCCATTATTTCTATATATTTAATAGATAATTTAGTTTAAATTATGAAGCATTCACAAAAGAAACCTAAAACAAAATGGATTGATGACATCAGCAAGTATTGTGGGCCCAATTGGCAAAATAAAACTCAGGACCATATTGGTTGGAAACAGGCGAAAGAGGCCTTCATTCTGCAGTGGAAAGACAATGGCTAAAATGATGATGACGATGACGATGACAACGACGACGACGATGATGAAATCATAAAGGATGTACATTCATGCTGAGTTTGCCTGGCAGCAGATTCATTTTTGGAAAAACATTTTGGCAGAATTATGGTGTAGTTTGAGTTCAATTTAAATCACTTATCAAAAGAGATGGTTATCTGTGCCCTAGGGAAGCTTCCCATTTAAAGCCATCAAATGTTTCCGAACATTTAAATCAAAAATGACTGAAATAGGTGTCGTTTGCAAACCATCTTCTATGTTGTATTTATGCACTCTATTTACATATTACTTTATTTCTTGCTTGTATATATATTTGTGAACCTAGAGTAAAACCACCTCTATCAAGAGTCAGAGTGAATCTACTTTAAACAAAAGATGGGTGGAATGAAAGGAAGTAAATTGTTAGTTATTTCATTTACGTTTTTTTTCCTTTGATTTTTTTCCCTGTATTTTTACTGCCAGGATGGAAAGACGTACTTCTGTGATTTTTCTGTCTCATGCATCAGAGGAACTACCCTGCCATGATTAAGTATCCATTTGTTGCTCTGCTTCAGGCAAGAGAACAACTTGTACTAGCCCTGATTATAACCTTTGATACTAAGATAAACTGATTGAAAAAAAAAGTCCTAACTCTCTTGTCTATAAGATCTAGGCGGCTTCTGACCTTCAGTAGAAGCAAGAGTATGTCCGCATGTCCAATAGTGAGAGATTCTGTTCAGGAAACTCCCCATGCCTGCATTATGTTTTAAAATAGATACATTGAAATTTCCAATATGCAAATTATGTAGCATTTTCAGTAGTTCAGCATACATGAAATTGTCTTAGATTTTACCTATATTGATCATTCATATGATTAGCTTTGACCAAACTCAAAGAATTAATAATTTTGATTGATTGTAGCTCATTTTAGTAGGAGACATAAAAGCCATTTAGAAAAAACAATAAGCAACATCTTTGTATTCTCAGCATCTTTTCAAAGTTCTGAAATTCATTTCAGACTGCACATTTGTAAACAATCATTGAGCTACACCACAACATCAGCCCATTGCAAAACATTCATTGTGTATTTTAAAGCCAATCATTATTTCTGCACTGTTTTTAAGAACCATCTGTTCTTCTCAAATGATTTTTGCATTATGTCTACGGAGATTCTCAGTCATCCAGGTCATGGTTGTCCCAAAAGTACTTTTTCAAGAGCCAACTGGATTTCTGGTTTTTCTTTGAAGACGTTTCGCTTCTCACCCAAGAAGCTTCTTCAAAATCGTATTCAAAGAAAAACCAGAAAATCCAGTTGCCTTTGAAAAAGCACTTTTGGGATTTCTGCATGATCTTTTATATGCTGGTTAGTCTGGAGTTCAGAGTGGTCATTCAGCTAATAATTGCTTATTCTAAATTGTCAACATCTGACTGCATAGAATGTCAGTCAATGAGGGGTCCTTCTGTCTCGAACTGGTTATCTGCTAAGTTTACTGATTCAGGGTTTCCAGTGTTTAGTTAATTAACAATAACTTTTCCCCTTTCCATTCTAGAAGAAGCAGAAATTTCTAATTTTTCTTGCCCCCAATAAAGGCAATCTGGGTATTTGTCCTCATGAATTTGTATACAATTGTCTGTTTTTGTCTGGTTTTGTTTTGCTTTATTTTAAATAATTTAAAGTATCGTATGAGGTGGTTTGAAGGCAAGTTCAAATTCTAATATAATAGTATTGCTATAATTTTTAAATATCTTTTATTGCTTTTAAAATAATGACAGCAAAAGGAAAAAAGCAAAGCACAAAAATACATTATCAAAAAATACACAAATGCTTGTAAAATAAATGAAACAAATGCAGCAAAAAGTATAATGTATAGAATATATGTTCTTAGAACAATAAAGTTACAATTCTATATAGAATGATCAAATGCAAACATGTAAGTGTGTGTGTGTGTCTGTATGCTTTTCAACCTACTGTATTTTGTATAAATTGCTCCCCTTTTTCCTTGCATTTACAAAAGAGGCACGGTAGCTTTCAGTGGCTTAAAATTGCAAGAAATTGGCACTTTAGATGTAGAAGTTAAAACACTTTTCCATTGTGTAGGTAATGTAGAAACCTCTAATTCTTTATTCTCGATGTCAAAGTGATTATTGATAACAAATATCTAAAGAAACTAATACATTAGTATGTGTTTTAGTTTTAAAAATTTAACCAGTTGTTCTAGTATCCCAGGTGTCTTAGAAACTTGAATGTTGCTGATCGAAACAATGTTGTTAACAGAAGTTGTACTGTAAATATTACCACTGAACTTATATCTGATATTTGTCTATTACTATAATTTATGTTTAATTTCATCCACATCATTAATTGATTAAAAGTCAATATTCCTGCTTCCATTCAATCTTTCCATATCAGCATCTTTCCCCCAATTTTTATTTTCTCCATAAAGTCAATTTTGCATAGAAAAAAGGATCAAATTTTTTATTCCATTCCATAGCTTTCTGATGTTTCCAGAAATATTAGAGTTCTATTGTATTAGATCCTAATACTGTCCATGCAATCAAAGGTACTATATACCTTTGTTGAAATATTAACACCAATTGTTGGCTTTTAGTGTTGAACATTTGACAGTAGGTAAGCCTGATTGCATTCCAGATTTGGGAAACCAAATCCTCTTATTAACTGGTAACAGCATTTTCTGTAAAGATATTCTCAGAATTGAAGAACCAAATTAATATTTGCATCAACAGTGGAATAGTAGCATGAAGCAGGGACGTGCAGTCACTGGAGGCAGGGGAGGTGGGGCCTCACCAGTCAAGCGAGGAAAAGGAAAGAATTTTTAAAATAATTAAAAAGGCCAGGGTAGTTGCTGCCAGACACAGTGACAGAATAAGTCACAGTGACTTTGAGTCTGCTTAGTGTTAACTGTAGGGGGAGGCTAGAGAACTATGGGCCTCCTTTGCATAAAGAATTTTTCACCTTTTAAGAGTTAAGCAAGGGTTAAAAAGCAAAAAAATTCATATGCAAAGGAGGCACGTGATTCTCCCGCCTCCTGACCTGAGAACAGCAAATCATGCCTTGCAGTTGAGCGATTGCACAATCTATCAGCAGGAGCCTTGCTTGTAAAACGCACTTGTGTTGGAAAAGTTCATGCTCCGAGCAAGTTCAACTCTCCAGCGTGCAAGTAAAGTTTCTTTGGTTTTTCCAACCTTTTACTATTATGTCTACGGAGAGGTTCTCAATCATTCAGATCTACGCTTTTTCCAAAGGCGAGTGGACTTTGTGGGGTCCCCCCCCCCTTTTCAGATGTTTCTCTTCTCATGCAAGAGGATAGAAGAACCGAAAGCTTCATGGATGAGAAGCGAAACGTTTTCAAAGGTGGGGAAAAATACCCCAAGAAAGTCAACTCGCCTTTTGGAAAAAAAAGCACCTTTGGGACCACTTCTTCTTGGGTTAATGTGCCTGGCGTTTGGGGACTTTAAAAGGATGCGTGTTTCTCTCTTACATTCTTTATATTTCTCTACGTCCTTTGTTCAGTGTATTGGTATTTCCATTGTCTGATAACTGCCAGGATGCTTTTAATGTTTTGTTACAGCCGCCCATTCCAAAATGTGATATTTCACATATTTAAAAGGAATAGTCATGGTAAAGCAAGAGGTTAGTCCACTTTAAGCTCCAAGATGGGGTTTTGCTGTTTTTGAAATGCGTTGCTGTAATCTAGTGGGGCGCATCGTATTTCCCTCCCTGCCTGGGCAAACCATTAAATAGCATTTTGTCCGTGTCAGCTGACAGGGTGCATTGTAAATGGTGATTGACTGCAAATGGATGAACCATTAGGCTGGCGGTTGTTTTTCCCGTTAGGCTTGCTCAAAAACACATGGTGGGTTTTTTGGTTTTTTTGGTTGGCTTGGACTAGCGAGGCGTACTCGGAAGGATGGCTACTTCTATGCCAGAGGCAATCAGTTTGGGGGAGACTCGAGTTCACATTAAAAAGAATTAGTAATATATTGTTGCTAAGACTGGCCACCCGCAAAGGACCTCCCCAGACTTGTTTTGATGAGTGCGGGGCGACTGACAGTAGTTTGCGCTGGCCGCACCCGCTCAAACTAGCCTCAAACTAGCCTCAGTTGCCCTGTGTTCAGCAAAGCAAGCCCGGGGAGGTCCTTCGTGGGCGGCCAGTCTTAGCCGCTTGTGCCCGGAACTGCAGCTGAAGTGAAGCCCCAAAGCCCCCCTGCCACTGGAATATCTGCTGCCACCTCCTCCTCCTCCTCCAACAGCACTGCTGGATTTGCTGCCCAACGCTGCGGCTGAGGTGAAGCCAGCAAAGGTCCCACCGGCACCCGCGCCCGTGGCAGCGGCGTTTCCCCCTTCGCTCGGAGCACCTGAGCTGGGCTCCGTGTTACCCCCGCCCCCTCCTCCTCCGCCGTGGTTTTGAGGAGCCATGAGTCCATGGGAGGGAGCGGGAGCAGGAAAAAAGGCCGCAGCGCGGGGCAGCAAATCCAGCAGTGCTGTTGGAGGAGGAGGAGGAAGCAGCAGCAGTTATTCTGGTGGCGGCGGGGGCTCGTCGACATCTTCACCCTGCCCCCCCCCCATGAATAAAGCGAAGTGGAGCAGATCCATGCAGATGATGTCATCGCAACATGACTGGAGGAGGAATTCTGGGAAGTCCACAAATCTTAAAGCTGTGCCGGGGCTTCAGCGGGGCTTTTGCGCTTGCCTCACCGGCCATGAAGCTCACTGCACGTCACTGGCATGAAGTCTAGAAATAAAGAATGCTATCTGCAGATAAAACCAAAGTGATGCACAACTCTATAAATCTTCTTAGGTTGTCTAATAGCATAAGTCACAATTCCACACAAATAACAAAAAGCAATGGAGAAAGTGGGCATTTGAGGTTGGTTCCTCTAAAAATATAGGAAAGTAGCAGAAAATATATACTAATTTCAAAGGAAATAAAATCAATTTAATGCAGCAAACCTATACCACTTATATATTTTGTCAAAAGCTTTAAGCAGATTGGTCTTCATTTTTATTCATACCACAGACACAAGGCCAAGTTTCAGGGTTTTCAAGGAAATGCTCAATTTTTTTAATTAGACTTGCCTCCCTTATTGTCTTTCCTATCAATATTCAAGGAGTCATCTGAAATGGAATGGCCTAGCTGATTGAGCAACAAGGGCAGGGAATCTTGCTTTACTACTTTTACTGAGTCATACCATAAGCAGAATACATATTTTACAAGCAACCTGTGCAACTCCTTTCAGCAAGCCCTAACCAGAATACCTTTTGAAATAGCAAATACATTAATCTTCCTCTGCAATCAAATCAAAACTTTGAAACAAGCTTGAAACAAGCCAGTTATGCCATAAAACCCCATAAAAACAGTAATCTTATGCACACAGCTCACACTTTTGCAGCACTTCTTTTAAAATAGTGGCAAAAACATCAGAAATACAAGACAAGTAGTAAAAAGAAGGCAGAATACAATCAAATCTACTGGATCAGCTACCTTGAGAATTTTCAGGCTCTGATCTGAGTACCTACGCATTGATCTTTGTTAGATGCCATATTTTTTTTAAAAAAATGTTTTTATTTAAACCTCAGCAAGGAAGGTTAGTCGTCTGCTTACCATGGAGCCTACCCTGTGGATTCTCTGGTTCTGATAGATTTCTTCTGATGCAGATTATTTTCATCTTTTGGGTTATGGTCCCCACAATTTCTTAACCTTGACTATGCAAGCTGTTGGTTTTGAAGTCCTAAATATATTTTATATCTTTCCTTTTTTGGTTCTTGGAAACTACAGCAACTTCTATAAAATTGCAGAAGTGCTCTAGATTTTGTCTTCTTCTTTGGTCCTAAATATACTAACTGCATGCTGTCAGAAACAAGTTTAAGAATTTTGTTCACAGACTTTCTCACACTCAAGTTTCTTGTTGATAGGGGATTCTACAGGGAATTGTTGTAGGGATTGCTGGAATTTATCAAATACAAGGATAAATCCAAATCGATTGACCTGTAGCCATGCCAAGTGTCTAGTTCACACACTGCAGTAAATTATAATTTGGTTTGTTTGAAGTGAACAAAATTCAACCACAGTGGTTTACAGATCATAATATAGAGCTTAATGCATGATGTAAAAAGACACGTTTTATTTATTCCACAAAATAGTTAAACAATCCTTATGAGAATGTCTCCATGACATAGAACTATTTCTGTAAACAGAGGCAGTTGACAGAAGAAAGACTGGCTCACCAAAATGTAGTTTGCCAGGGTTTAGTTTACCACTGGTGTGAATCTAGACCCAGGATGGCAAACCTATGGCACACATGCAACAGGTGGCACACGGAGCCATTTGTCAGGGCACGCAAGGTGTTGCCGTCAGCTGGCCAGTGCTCATGCACATGCTGGCCAGTTGAATTCAGCCTTTTTTAAAGCCATTTTTTGCCCTCCCCAGGCTCCAGAGCCTGGGGAGGGCGAAAAGAGCCTCCCCACTCCTGAGGCCCTCCAGAGGTTTCAGGAATGCAAAAAAACGCCCCTATGGGCAAACTGGAAGTTCAGGAACGGACTTCTGGTTTGCTTGTAGGGACAGTTTAAGCCCTCCGGGGGCTTCAGAGACCTTCAGGAGGCTTCCCTGAAGCCTCCGGAGGACTAAAAAGGACCCTACGAGCTCTTAGGGTCATTTCTAGTACTCCAGAAGCTTCAGGGAAGCCTCCTGAAGGTCCCTGAATACTCTGGAGGGCTTAAACTGACCCTACAAGCAAACCGGAAGTGACTTCAGGTTTACTCGTAGGGTCCTTTTTAGTCTTCTGGAGGCTTCAAGGAAGCCTCCTGAAGGTCCCTGAAGCCTCCGGGGGGCAGGGGAGGCTGTTTTCACCCTCCCCAAGCTCCTATAAAGCCTCTGGAGCCTGGGGGAGGGTGAGAAAAGCATGCAAAAATGGGGGGAACACCTCTCATGCACGCATGCACAATGGGGGGGGTCACACATTTCCTTATGGGTGTGGCACACCCACACATAACCCCCCTGTGCTCCCCCCTTATGGTACACAACCCAAAAAAGGTTCACCATCACTGATCTAGACCAATGGTTCCTAATGTGGGACCCAGGCCCCACAGGGGAGCAATTTGATTTTTAATAGGGAGAATTTGAACCTTGTCTAAACCAAGTTAATGGCCTTTTAGGCTTCCTCCACATGAGCAAAGTTCAGTTTTTGAGTAAACTAAGAATTATATGTCACGGGGCGGGGTCAGGATTTTAGAGGTGCTTAGGTGGAGCATGGGCAAAAAAAGGTTGGGAACCACTGATCTAGACACAGTGGATTTATGGATCATTCAAACAGGCATGGAGCCCGTGGTGATGGAGAACGTAATTACATATAGATTTATTGAAAGACAAATCCCTACCAAGTATAGTTCTGGAAATATGTCCCTTATCATATTGATTTTCCCTCTAGAAGACCTTTTATCCTCTAGAACAGTGGTCTTCAACCTTGGCAACTTTAAGACTTGTGGACTTCAACTCCCAGAGTTGAAGTCCACAGGTCTTAAAGTTGCCAAGGTTGGAGACCACTGCTCTAGAAGATACAAGAGATACAAGAAGCTACAAAAAGCTACAAAACCTCTTGGTGAGGTTTTAATACAGGATGCTTAGCTAATAACACGAAAGGAACATATACTTAGGGGAAAGTGAACATATAATTTGGGGAATATTTATTATAGCTAGACTTCGAGGTGAGGCCACTTGAATACTTTGAACTTCCAGAAAAACAGATTTCTCGAGCAGAACATAAGTAGGATTCTATACCAAGAGGTTAATGGGAAATAAAGCTCAAGAGTAATATGCAAGTCTTCTATGAGTTGAGAAAAAAACAAAAATTATCTTATTAGGCAAACAAGATGGCAAAATTTTTGCTTGTAAATTATATGGGCACAAGAATCTTTAACTGCAATTGAACAGGAATCAGTTTGTGATATGCTTCATGAACAGTACATATTTTAGACTGTATCAATATGATCTCCAAAACCATGGAAAATAATTGTTTCACTCTGAATATTGGCCAGAATAAAATATTTTAAAAAAATTAAAAACAAATATTGTATGTATTTAAAGAAACATTTTCCGTTTCCTGAAGAATCAACAAAAATACCTGAAGATGTATGAAGAAAGCCTTCACCTATGCTCTATTATACTAGGATTCATGCTATGGAATAATGACCTTAACATTTTTTTTCCCCAGGTTTAAGTGGGAGTACTTCACTTAGCTGCAGAGATATCCTCTGGCTGCACAAGGTCCATAGTTCCTCTTTGAAATAAAGAATAAATATCCCTGATACATAGGGCAAATTGCAGTAAAGTACTATATTCAGCAAAGCTACGTAACTATCTGCCTCCTTGTGGTACAACAGTAGAAACAGTAGACCATATTCATGTAGCAGAATGAATATTAGCACCCCACCAAAGTGTTGTTGTTTGATCTTATATTTCATGAGAATAAAGTAGCATTTGGATCTTGATCATTTGCAATGCAAACTTAATCAGTTTTAACCATGGGTTGTGGTTAAGTGACAAAATTTATGTGCAATTTGAAAAGTAATATAGGTTCTGAAAAATGTGACGACTATTTTTCACACTTATGAACTTGGAGCATCCTCATGGTCATGTAATTTGCATTTGGATGCTAAACAAGTGACTCATATTTATGACAGTTGAAGTGATCATGTTTTGCGACCTTCTGACAAGCAAAGTCAATGGGGAAACCATATTCGCTTAACAGCCGTGTTACTAATTTAACAGCCAGAGTGATGTATTTAACAAACATGTAACAAAAGTCGTAAAATGGGGCAAAACTCATTTAACAAATTTCTCATTGGGCTCAATAGTGGTGGTAGGTTGAGGACTGCCTGTAGTCCCCAATTTTATTAAAACCCGCAGACATAAAAAGGACAAGATTCAAACAAAAGTCACAAATTTAAAAATGAAGTCTATTTTAAAAACTGCCTTCAATTTGAGTATGGTTGTTATGCTTTTCAGATTTCACAAGTCATGGGACAGTACTCAATGGTTAAGAACATAAAATAGCGATGTTTCTCTACCTTCCCCAGAAGTTCTCCTAGCATTTCATTACAAAACCATTATGTGCCACATCAATATGCTTATAACTTTTTATTCCAGAATGAAATTAGGGTTGAATATAGTAAATAAAATAAAAGCATACATGCTTAGAAATCAATGGTGGACAACCCCAACAACACATTTTACAACAAACTTGTTTCTATGTCTTTCCCAAAAATGTGGAAGCTCATACTGAAGACAGGAGTTTGCGAGATTTCAGACTTTTTATACTCAAGGAATCCTGGAATGTTTGATAACTTCAGAATAGATTCCCTTTTCCATTCATATGCACATCTATCTGGATCTGTTATACAATCTAAATTAAAGCCATTAGATTCAAAGTGACTCCCTCCTCTTCATGCATACCTAAATGCTGAGCCAATAGGAGAATTCATAATGTAAACATATTCAAAGTCTTCTTGCCAAGGAGCAAACAAGGGAATCTGCAGAACAGTGTCTAAGATGCCCTGTAATTCCCAGAATTCTTAGCTAGCATATCCTATGGGACGAGCAATCCCAATGTCTTTTGAGAGAGCCCATTTTGGAAGGCTTTTCTAATGAGTATTGTAAGACAATTTAAAGGCAAACTGCACTTTAAGAGGCATAGAACTTACAATACCATTTTTGTTATATTACTTATCAAAGAGGGGGGAAGGGGAGTAGGGTGAAATAGTAAGTATCTGCTAAAAAAAACCTAAATACAGTAGCTTTTTTATCTTTAGGAAAAGATGTGGACTTTAAAAAGGAAACTTGGAAGGCTGAGTCAAGTCCAACAAGATACGCTATGCAAAACATTTTTCCCAACTATTGTCTCCGGCCTTTTTTAAACAGCACATCCTAAATTTAAGTTAAAAATTATTTTGCAGACATCTTGCTATTGTTACAAGTGAGGTTTTGTCTGCAATGTATGTTAGAGAACCGTGGAAAGAGTTGCTGTTCAAGAAACAGAAATCCAAGAAAACTATTGGATTTTATTACTGCACAGTTGAATGTATTAAGAAATTCTGTATTAGGAAATTGGAAATATGTTTTTACTTCACACTAGATTACTAGAAGAGTCCCCAATTGCAATATGTCAAATTGAAGCATTCAGCCTCACAACTAAACTGATGTATATGCACAGAATATATTAAATTATAAATTCCGCCAAAATCTGGCAGGCAAATCCAGAAAGGCCTGTAAGATTTATTCCACAGTAAAAAATACAGAAAAGAAAAATACGCATTTGCAACATTTTTGAGGTTGTATAAAGTATTGCCAACAAAAATTGAATGAAACCAATTCTTTTGTATTATTGTCCAAATCACTAGAAAACTTCAGTTTCTTGAAGAATGTGACTGGCTGTAATAAGCAGCTGGAAGGCATCTCCCATTCATTTAACTTGAAATTGTTATCAAACCACTCTTTACTGCATGGAACATTATTTAGCCCCATTACTTCTCCTCACAAAAAGAGCCATTCCAGAGGAAAGGAGCCCGGAAGTACAAATTATGCAGTGATAATATCATTTTTTCCAGAACGGTGGTTATTCTGCACTGGGATTGTGTGATGTAGAACTTGATGGTCCCATCCAACTGTTGTCAACAAGTTTTTATTCAAGGGAGACCATGATAAGCCTGTTACAAAATCTCGATGAGACCGATTCCTAAAACTGGGAAAGATAGGAGACATTTCTGCTGTTAGTTTAGAAATCCACAGGTGAATTCATAAATAAATAATTAATACCAGACTACCTGCAAATTGCTAGGAGAAAGATATGAATTGCTAAAATGAGGAAGAACTAATGTTTGTAAGCAATCCACATGGGGTTATCTGTAAACATTGACTATGTTCCTTCAAAAAATAAGCCAATTAGCAAAAACTGCTTTACTCTGTTCACAAAGGGCCATTCTCCATGTAGCAAAAAGTAGGACATTATTATTTGCCTCATACGCAGGAGAAACAAACAAATGAAAGAGCTTCTGGGGGGAAACAAGGTTCCTCCTCACTAAAGTCCCACCCATTTTTGCCAAAATATTCAGCCACTAGAGTGACATCAACTCAGCTTTCAGCCTGCATTTAATTTCCCAATTTTAGATAAACCCTTATTAATGAAAGCTAAAGGAATCCGCTATTGATTTATTTAAAATATTTATAGCCCACACATTATCTATTGGGATCTTCAGATGGTGGAGATAATGTTGCTGTTCCACTATTTGAAGATCCTACTGAACAATGGGTGGGCTATAAATATTTCAAATAATATAATGGTTCCAGAAAAGGGAATATTCAACCATTTCTGAAGCATCAATGTAAGCAAGTTTCTAATTTTCTCTTCTTGTCTAGAACAGAGGTGGTATCTATTCTGAACAGAGTCTACAGGCATACTACCTCCCTGCAATGCAGCGTCCAATTTCCTACTGAGGAAAATGCACTGTGTGGAATTCTTCATTTTACTGTATTATCCTACGTGCAAGCTGCTTTCATTGTGCAAGGATCTGGATAAACAAACCCTGGATAAACTCTGCTCTACTCTTGCATGGGTCCATTCATCTGGTAGACCAATTATGAGACTCAGGTGATTTGCCTTTGGCCATAAGATCCACCAGGATAAAAATGGGCATGCTTTGTTCTGATCATCACTTTAACTAGAGGGGGCAATTTGAGTCTGAACTGTGGCACACAATTATTTTTATATAAATATATGCAACTTTTAACCAAGATGGCAATCATATCACTGAGAGCCTAAGTGACTATATGGCACAGAAACTTAGAGAATTGCAAGAGAGAAGTGGATTGAACTCTTTTGTAACTCACATTTCTGAAAAACTGGAATCAAGAACAACGACAGAACAATCTTCACTGATAGAAGCCAGCTGAGATGAACTAGAAGAAAAAGCTTCTATTAACAAATACAATATTTTTTCTGTTAGTTTAAATGTGACAAACAAATATGAGAGTTTATTAATGACATATAAATAAACATGTCATAGCAAAGAAAACCTTATGATCTGTATGTTAAAACTGGAGAAGAAACAGAAATAATTATCAGATTAACGCTTGTGAGCAGACACAGAGGTGTACTTATGAATGATATAGGATGGACTAAGGGATAAAGCAAACAAAGTCATCCAAGAGGAGAGGTATAAAAGAAATTGCCTGAAGTGAAAAAAAAATACACTATATATTTAGTGAGTTCGAGAGAGAATGAATGGATTAGCTTTACATACAAGAATCTTTTTATGTAACAACACAACACAAGATGAGCAAAGATAAAGTAGCTTTTGTAGTTTAAAACTGAAATTAAAAGATTAACAATATCTCAGTAAAAGCCAAATCTGGTTAGGTAAAATCATGTTGTATTTTAATTTTAGCCAAGCGTACCAATCAAGTCCTTTTTTGTTACAAAATAGCATCAACTGAAAATAAAGATACCAAATCAAATTTATAGAAAAAGAAAATATTGCGCAGAATCTAGAAGTATTTGTAACTTTTTAGCTTTCATTGTTTCAAAGGAAAATCTAAAGTTGAAGGACAAATTTCTATAAGATGACTGTAAACTTGAAAAAGACTTTCTGTAGCGATTTCCCCTTCTGTTGATTACTGAAGCAAAATAATCTTCCAGGTCCCAAGTGATGACAACCTATAGCCAAAGCCATATACTTCTGAATTATATAGATATTTGTAAATTGAAATGGTCATGGGAAAATTCTTCTGGAGGTAGTAATTTTAGAAAACATCAGGGAAGAAGAAGCTTTTATCATCTTTGGCATCTTTGGCAACTATTTTTACATCCAGTGGAAGAGAAAAAGCTGTAACGCTTTTATAGTGTTTGTAATTGCAAGGCAGGATTAGTAGGCCTTTTATATATCATGCTGCTGTTTGTACAGTTTTTAGAAAGCTTTTCTTTGTTTGGTGAGTGCACATGTAATCATTAAGAGACTGAATCAGTCCGCTGCAGTATGAAGGCCTGTTCATAAAGATTATAGATTATAAATCAATTTGATCCAATATAGGTTTATAAACATTTTTTACTTATTTAATTGATTTCTAAAATTTCTTGGCTACCCATTTTACCACAGGATAATTCTGGGTGGTTTACAATCTTAAAGCGATAAAAACTATATAGGGACATATATTCACTGAGCCACCTTCCATGACTAGAACCCAACTCTCCACATTCCCAGTCCAGCCCCTTAGCAATTACCTAACATTGGCTCTCATACGATTATGAGATAATGTACACATATACATGAATGAGTTGACATCCAAGAGTGAATGGCACATACATTTGTACATAAAAACTACATACAGTTTTTTCTTTTGACACTGCAGTCCTACCTGTGTGCAGAAAAAGCAAATCCTGTGATACTACGGGAATGCACAGTTGAACTGATGATGGTATCTGGCTTCTTTGTATCTATAAGTGCAATCATCCCACTTTTGTCACCTTTGAAATAACAATGGAGAACAAACAGCTGGAGTTAAATGGGTATTTAGTATGTAAAAAGGATTTAAAAAAAAATATTCCTTACCCAAAACAAAAGTGTCATTTTGATGTGGATGCCACGCCAGTGAGGTAGCAAGATTACAAGAGGCATTGCAGGCTGAATATATGTAATGGCAGAAAAAAATATAATTAGGTTCACAGGCCTATATCAGAGAAGACAATTGATTACTAGCTCATATTCAAAAGAAAACAAACACAAGTAGACATTTCCTCCTTTAAACAGGTTTAGTTAGCTTATTTCTAAAAAAAAAGTAGTTTAAGACTTTACTCATCTATCTAAAAATACATGATTTTTAACTATAACAAAAATACATTGAGAGAAGTTTTACATATTTATTTATTTCTTGCATTAATATTCTGCTTTTTCTTGGGATCTAAGGATAGAATTAGAATTGTGAATTCCCCAAATTTTATTCCCAAAGCCAGCGTGGAAGGTTGGTTAGCTTGAGAATGCTTCACTGACCATAAGTAAGTGTTGTGGCCCAGCAGGAGCCGTTAGAGCTGCAAACCCTTTGGAACGAACTCCCCGTGGAGATTCGAACCCTCACCACCCTCCAGGCCTTCCGCAAAGCCGTTAAAACCTGGCTGTTCCGACAGGCCTGGGGCTAAAGAGCTGTTGCCCCCGTCTTGAATGGTATGACTGTTGTGTGTTTTTAAATTATGTATTGTTATGTATCGTTTTTATTTTTTATTTTTTGTCTGTACCCCCCCCCCTTCCCTGATTTGATTTGTTAGCCGCCCTGAGTCCCCTTCTGGGGGAAAGGGCGGCATATAAATATAATAAATGAAATGAAATGAAATGAAACAGACTTCAACAGCAAGGGGCCCTATGAGTCGACTCTGGAAGATGTGGAGGACCCTGGACAGGGTTCAGACTCCGAGCAGGGACCAGAGGCTGGTTGGCCACCATGAGGCGCCTGAGACATGGAGCAGCAGTGAAAACCAAAGGGAATTGGTCCCCGATGTCAGGCCCTGGAGCAGTGGGAGGAGCTAAGGGAGTTAGTCCCGGACACCAGGGAAAGGTGGGCAGATAAGCGCCGACAGCAACTACGCAGATACAGAAGATAATTGGACCCAGGTGGTTGAAATTAGACTCCTCCCAAGAGTGTATATAAGGAGAGACTTTGGAGGAGGCTGTTTGCAGGATTCAACTATTATACTAAAGCTGGAGAAGCTCTGGTGTGTATTTCTTATCTGTGGAAGTCTGGGTTGCTGCTAAAGTCTTGTCGGTGTGTTAATTTACTGTGAATAAATTGTCTAGCAGTAATCTTTGTGTCGGCGTGCTTCACCGTATGGAGTGGGGTCAGAACAAGTAACCATTCAAATTTAAGAGGAAATGTGAATCAATCCTATATTTTATGCTACACTATTTCAATTTTATATCTTTTGATTTTCCTTTTAGAAGGCCAACATCTAAGAAAAAAAACAGGGTTATAAAGGAGGGGGGGAGGAACACTTAAATCTACTGTTCAGAAGTAATTTGAGCACTTAATTAGATTACTTGTTACAATACTTCTGGATCCTGCATGCATTTCTACAATAAGGACAATTTAACATAAATATTTTTAGAATTCATAATTGGATTTCCTTCTTGATTCAAGTGACTCCATCTGCTGCAAATAACTAAGTACTGGGATGTGAGCTGGCTTTTAGGTATACTGGTAAACGACTACAGTCTTGAACTACCTCCATCTGATTACATCATGCTCAGTGAGCCCCTTTGACCAAATCCCACCTCAAATCCATTCTTCTTTTTTTACTTACTTGGAATAATGTTATATTTCTGCATTCCACATCCAATAATTTAAACCAGGCTTTAACTCGAAGTGAGAGTGCAAACCATAACTTAGTGATCATTAATACCCACTTTGTGTATCTATAAAACTGCTCCAATGACTGGATTAAAGCATTCCTACCATGAACTATATTTTGTGATTATAATTTTTACACAGCACAGTGATTCAATCAATGTTAAGAATGTGTGGTTAGAAAAATTCATTTCATGGGAACAATCACGTTTCTCCCTAACCTTTATCAGAAAGATCTTTAACAGCTCCTGCTGGAAACTATAGTTCACTGATATTTGAAAGTTACAGGCTGCAGTCACTTGATCCCTTGGGCTGTTCTCCTGAAATTTATCATCCTCCACCCCGACTGGAAGGAGGGGGTTGACCCTAAACAGGCAAAATCTTACATGTCTCCATTCCCTGCCAAAAAGGCCATAATGCAGACTAGGCATTATGCTAGGCACAGACTAGCTTTGGAATCAAAGACTTAAAACTTTTCCAACTTTTTGCCACCTCCAACTGTCAAAAAAAAACAAAACACTAATGTTTCTTTAGGCCTTCTTCTGATGTCAATGGATGAAATACTCTATCCACCTCCACCCAGAAGTGGGTGCGCAGGAGTACATGAGAGTATGTATATAAAAAATGGTATTTTAGGACTTTCCAACTGGCTACTGAATAATCCACTCAAAGGTTATGTTGGAGGAGAAAGAACCAACATTTTTTTCTACTTAAAGGAGAAACATTTCCAAAACTATCAAGCATAAGACATACCAATTCGAGATGCTGGCTTTGGAGATCTTGTATCCCACAGTAAAACCCTGCTGTCCTAAAGAAGTACAAAATTAATAAAACAGAATTAAAAGTGAAATTGTCAACCAAAATATACACTTCAGCATTCCAATTTTGCCACATTTTCCCCATTTCTTTGCAATACTGTACTATTATACTTTCATCCCTTTGATGATTTCTAACATTCCATTCACTTTTGCCTTAAGAATACAGAGGTTAAGTCTGAACTTATATCTACGGTAATTCAGAAATAGAAAGTGGAGTTTACCTCAGCGCAAGACAGGAACATTGTATCCTTTCCAGGGCAGGAGGCTACACAGGCCACTTGACCAGAATGAGCTAGTCCAAACCAAAACAAAAATTATCATATATCCCATTCATACAGATTTGCTTATGATTTAAATCAAAGATACTCCAGAAAACATCATTGGATTCACACAAGACAAAAACCTTTCTACACAAATTCAGTTCAAAACCATTAGTGCTGCTCAGAAGGTAGAAATAATAACATTATATGTGTGTGTGTGTGTGCTACAAACAAAAGTTCAAACTCCATTAGTTATGAAGTTCAACAGATAACCATTACTCAGCCCAATCTACTCCTTAAATGTATGAAGCCACAATGGAATGAATGTGTCTGTGCATATGTGTATATGCATATAATAAATAAATACATAATGGGATAAATAGCCATAAACAGGATTATTTAAGGAATGAGAATACTTCCAATTGAGACATAAAACCATAAAGCTCCTAGAGATGAGAAAATACATTTAGATCCACATTTCCTAAAACATTGCATTCAGTTTAAAGAAGGCATACTAAAAAGTTTTAAAATACATATAAAAAGTTTTAAAAGTCTATATAATTTTAAATTTTTAAAGTTTGTTTTTTTAAAGCTTTATGTCAAGCATTGAATGTTTAGGCCTCCCACATTTAGTCTATGGAAAACTGGGGGGTGGGGGGAGTTGAATGGAGCTGGGGAAGATATATAGTCATAACAACAGTCCTTTCTCCGAAAATCAAAGACATTCTGCCAGGCACCTGGTGTGACTGGCAGGCATCTCCAGTTGGGATGGTGCGTTGATTGGACCATATGAAGGACATGTGGGTGCTGATTAGGTGCTTGGACTTTCTTTCTAATTTTCCCAGATGTGCCAATATGACATCTCTAATAAAAAAAATTGACATCAAGTTATTTTGCAGTAAATTTTAAATATGGTACCTGAACAATTCAAAAATTTCATATAACTTTCTGTCTCCAATCCATGCTGGACAGAACTTGAAACATGGCTCAGACAAACAAAAAGTAGCAACTACATGACTAATTCTTTCAAACTCCCTGTAAAATGGAGCAAATCAGTCCTGTCCAGCATAAATGGCATAGTTTTCATCCCACTGAGATGATTTCCGCTAAAAAAATTAGATGAATAAGAGCAATTGAAAAACAGTAAACCTTTCATAACAAAAATTGATTTTTGAAAACTACTGGGTGTCTGAAAGCACATCGATCTTCTGTCAAAGTATGTGCAAAGTATGACAAAACTCAGATGCACTGACTACAAATAGAGAAAAGAAAGTAACTGGACACCACCAGTGTGTTGAAGGTAGACATTTTGATTAAACTCTGCTCATTCATGAAGTTTATTAGATCAGATTGCGATAACTGTCCTCAAACCTCCCATATGAAGATACACTGTGACAAAGGTGAATCGCTTGCAATTTACTTGGGAAGAAAGACAGGATGAAATAATTGAGTAAAGAAATGTTTGGCAAGCTTGGCTCTTACCTCTATATGTGCTGAGTACTGTTTGTTGAGGGATATCCCAGATCTTCACACTAGACATAAAATTCAGATCAGGTTCATGATTCAAAAACACAGATGTTTTTATATAAAGCAGAAAAACAACAGCACAAGAGTCACCTGAAATCTTTGCTGCCACTGATGGCCTGTGTGTTGTTGGAAACAACACTCACAGTTGTCACAATGTCATCATGCTCGTATTTACAGAATTTGTTCACTATCAAAGTCTCATTCTCATCCAGCTCCCAAAATTCCAGAGCACCTGAGGAATAGGGGAGAAGAAAGTCAAATTCATATACTGCAGCTTGCATTATTTGACTGTCTTACTCCAAAAACTTTAGTTTGTATATAACTTGGCAGCTAGGCTTGTCCTAGTAAGAATGTAAAGAGTCCATATTACACCTGGGCTTAAAGCACTCCAGTTGACAATTTTAAGGCCCTTCAAGACTTAGATCCTATCTATCTGACAAAACACTTTGTTTCATACGAACATCCATGCTTTTATAGATTGTCTACCTTCGTGTGGCTAAAGTTGCTAAGAGTTTGTCTGATTTGGAACCAAGCCTTCTCTTTTACAGTCTCAGTTCTTTAGACCACATTCCCTATAGAGATGGGTTTAATATTTCCATTAGCCTTTTAAAAAACCCATTAAAACGCATATGTTTCTGTCAACCTTTAAAAGTTGATTTTCAAGTTATTTTTAAATGTTTAAGTTTGCTATGTTCAATGTTTCTAATGTTTGCATTTAAAACAATATTCAATTGTTAAGTCCCTGAAAGATTTCAGTACTGAGCAGTGTGTTGAAATTAAATCGTAACCAAGTTGTTCAGCTGTGATATGTGGTATTTTGATTTGTTCCATCAAATGTTCATTGAAATATGGGATACCCTAAACTACAATAAAACACAGTTTCATTACAAAAAGGAAGAGAAATTACTCAAGCATTCACAAGATCCTTCAATAATTTTTACATCACTGATTGTTTGGCTAAATCACACACATGGAATAGATAAGGCAGAGAGAAATAGACACTTTTATTTTGTCACCGGCTTTAAAAAAGAATTAAAGCAAAATCCCAAATTTGCATTTTGTATCCAAACTCCATTGTCCAGTTTCTCCAGAATATTCTGATTGTCTGTATGATCATTCTGTTATTTTCTGGAAGTGATTCTTCCAATATTGGAAGTAGTTTTCAGCATTCTTGAATCACCATGTTCTAAGAAATTTCATTCTATCTTTGACACTATCTTTAAACTCTAACAAGTTTTAGGAGGCAAATATCTTTTGACACTCACCTGAATCTGATGCTACCAAAATTCCTTTGTCTGCTACCCACTTCAGATCTGCTATTCCTGCTTCGGTTTGAACACCCGCAGAGCAAAAGCCTTCATTAGGAGCTCTTGATGTATCTTTGAATACCCAAATGGAACCAACCCAGCAACGTCCACTCAAACTGGATGCCCCCAGGAGCAGAGAACCATCTGAAAAGCAAAATTAAAACAGATTAGTGTAATAAAATATTTTAATATATAATGAATAAAACATACAAAGACTTGAGTTTTGCATTTTACCCAGGACCTTTGTTCTTCAACAGAGGACTGTTCCAATAAAGAAAATATAGTTTTGTCTTGAATGATGTTCTTAATTCTTAGTCCAGTTTTGGATTCTTCTCATAGAGAGAGAGAGAGAGAGAAGTACAGGCTTTTTTTTTGCATATACTTTCAATTTACCAAAAAGAGTAAAATGAGTATATGTTTAAAGTATAAAAATATGAAGCAGCTAATGGAATGCTGAGGACAAAGATATATTTCATGACAGCACTAAAAATATCTGAGTAATAGAAGGGAGTTCATTCAAAGATGATCTAGCTGTTTGCCAAGGTGAACATTTAGACTCAGAGTTCACCAAACTGTTATTTAAGATTTTTTTTATAACTAAAAAAAGATCAGAGGATTGTTCAACTCAGGTAAGGTTTGAATCTGATTTTTAAATGACAAACGTTTATCCATCTTTAAATGATGATAAAATTGCATAAGAGGTGCCTTTCAATCAACATTCACATGGGTGTGTGTATGTCTGTGAACCTTCACATATGGAGAAAAGCTGTCTTTCCTGAGTGGTGTCCAGGTTTACAAATAATGCATTACACATGAATACTTTAATACACAACTATAGAAGCAGACCAAAGCACAGTGATTGGTACCAGCAGTTTATATTCCTAAAAGTGATTGATAACCTCAAAGAACTTTCAATAGCCAGGTGATGTCTATATTTACTATATTCAAAAATGAAACCGACAGTTTAAAATGTTATTTGGGAATCACACTTTAAAATCGACTGATTTAGACTAGAGCACCCTTGCCTACATCAGACTAGGATATCTGCAACTGCTACTGTCAATCCACATCATTTGCTATAAAAGATGGGGATTGTAGGCAAGGATAGCTGGAGTTTGAAGTGTGGGAAGACTGATCCTACAGTAAGAGTTTTATACTCTATAGTGCAGAGGTCTTCAAACTTGGCAACTTTAAAACTTGTGGACTTCAACTCCCAGAAGTCCACAAGTCTTAAAGTTGCCAAGTTTGGGGACCCCTGCTGTAGTGATTCAGAACATCGCAGGATAATTGTTAAGTTTCTGCCTTTTTTTTAAAAAAAAGCCGAAGAGAAATTATAAACACATCAAAAGGCGGCAGATTTAAATTGCGTATAATGAGTATTATATAAAATATATCAACAGAATGAAACTCGGCTCACATGGCAGAAATGGCCAATTTAAGAGAGGCTCCAGCTAATAGCGGAGTTCAGGAGAAAGATAACGTGGGCAGGGCACCCACAAGGCATACGACATCCTCGGATCCCCAGCCACGAGAACCCCGTAAAAGATCGCAAGATCTCTGAAATGCAGGCTGCAGGCTTCCGCAGCTTGCTGCCTTTCAGACGTTCGGGGCTACACCTGTCATTATTCCCTGGCAGCGATGGTGATGAGTTGTAACAAAGGGCGCTGGGGACATCAACGTGGTAAACACTCAAGGGGTACCTGTTCGGTAATGGGCCCCGTCCAGGTGGCGCTCCATGCAGGCGGGAGCATTGGGCGGAATATTCCACTCGGGTCCGGCTTCTGTCTCCACTGCATGGCCGGGACTCGCTTTGGCTTCTTCCATAGATGCAGCAGTGAAATGCTGTCCAACAAACTCCAAGAACGCCCACGTGTTCCAAAAAAGACACTCTTACCGCTCCGATAGTACTCTCCTTTATCTCGCGAGAGCTTCCAAAATACCCTCAAGGCGGAATTCAGCCTGCTTTTCTCGCGATATTTTCCTAGACCGTATAATCGAATTATATAGAGCTAGAACCAAGTGTTTCTAAATCTTAGCCATTTAAACCGTATGAACTTCAACTCCCAGAATTCCGCAGCCAGCATCTCGCGAGAACTTCCAAGATTCCCTTCCAGGGAAGGAGTCAAGGCAGTAAAAGATTTTCTTGCGAGATTTTCCGAGACTACAGAATCAAACTCTATAGAACAGAATAGGAACCAATAGAGAATAGGAATCAATGTTTCTCAACTTCAATAACTTAAGTTGTGTGGACCAACTCCCAGAATTTTCCGGTTAGAGAAAATTCCCCATAGAGGCTAGGGGATTCTGAGAGTTAAAGTTCACTCTTAAGTTGCTGAGATTCAGAAACACTGAAATAAAAGACACTTAACTAACAAGACAATTTACATTATGGAGCTTAACTTTTTCTCAGTGTAGGAATTTAAATTAAAGTACAGATGGCTACCATGCCTGCACTTGAACTTATCAAGGAAAATGCTATTAAAATAAGTCATATTTTAATATTGCTATAGACGTGGCCCTTTTCTTATATAAATGCATGGCTTTATAGCTATACTTTGGAATGATGGAGAACAGGACTATAGCTATTATGAATCTTGATGTCAAAATGATCAAAGATGTCATATCACAGTGCTGTTTTTGTAGCTGTATACTACTACTGTATTATACAAATATGCAATCAACTACTATTCCAAGATACTTTTCATTAGAACTTTTGCCAGGCCAGGGGTCCCCCACTCCAAAATCTAAGGGAAAGTGTTAAACTGCATTCTGTCTGTAGTATTCATCTCCAATCAATCAATGTAATTTGAACTGACATTTATCAGGTATGATTGTTGTAAGACTTCGGAAAATGGATTAAATGGCTGTAATCATGTTGAATTCTGGAATCCTATTATATGGTTCTAAACAGCTGTATCTTGAGACTTCCTAGTACATTACCAAGTGTTCATAAATAAATTTTCACTTTCAGCTGTGCAATGCATGCACAACAGCAGAGGGGGGTGTTTTTATTTTACATAATTGCTCATTTATTTTAGTTTCATTGTAACAATTTTGGAGATTCGTTTTAGAAGTGAAAAATGATATAGACATGTTGAATGAATGAATGAATGAATGAATGAATGAATGAATGAATGAATGAATGAATGAATGAATAGCGGCATTGCCTTGCCTTGAAGTAATCTCAGCCACAGCCTGGAAAAATGAGACCAATGATACATTTAAATTGTGGGGTGATACGAACCACTGCCAGTTTACCAATTGTTGAAAAGGGTCTTATCAGATTTCCCCACAAACTCAAGCTTGAAAAAGAGCATATTTCAGCATCAAAGAAACACAGTCCTACATTCACCAATAGCTATCCCTGTCGAATTTTTTTTTAAAGCTCCGCGGGTATTCCCCCCACCCGCCTAGCTTTTTAACTACTCTCCGTTGCCTTGTCGTAGCTCTATGGTGATAGCCCTTGAGTCGGAGGCGGCGCTAAGAGGACACAGCGCGAGTCCGGTTTTCTCGCGAGATTCTGGTGACGGAGGCGGCCATTTTAGTGCTGTGACCGGGGGTCACAGGGACGTTGGGCAGTGCGGGGGAAGGCAAGATGCTCTCTCGCTTGGCGTTGCGTGCCCTGGGTGAGTAAATTGAGAGAGGGGTGGCCCAGGGGGCGCGAAGCCGGGGAGGAGGCGTTGCACTGTGACCTGATCTGCTTTTTCGCCCTCTCTGCAGCCCCGGCCGCCCTGAAGAGCTCGGTGGCTCTACCCTCCCTGTCATCGGGGTGAGTATAGTTGGATCAGCGGGAAAGGGAATGAGGCGCGTTGATGGCCTAGAAAGCTGGGGCTGGGCCCCTGGGGCTTCTCTGTTAAAAACACCGGTTTGTTCCTGCCTCGAGTGAACCCACACGCCATTTGTCCTAAAAGGTGCTTTTTTTTCAGGAGGCAACTGGACTTCCTTGTTTTCCCTTTGAGGACGTTTCCCTTCTCATCCAAGAAGCTTCTTCAGCTCTGACTGGATAGTGGGGAATGGAAGGATTTATATTACTTGCAGACAAGCTGGTCATTTGCATCCGTTTAGAAGGTCATTGATTGAAGCACTTGGAGGTTTATCTGTGTCCTCGGGGTCACCTGAGTGGTGCTCCTGTTTCCTGCGGACTGCAATTTTTCCTCTAGAAACCCATTCTGACTCCAATGCCATTCAAAGGATGTTTATCCCAAATTGTATAACTAAAAGTCTGAACAGATTCTCAGTCATCCAAGTCACAGTTGTCCCAAAGGTGCTTTTTCAGGAGACAACTGGGCTTTCTTGTTTTTTCTTTTGAAGATATTTTGCTTCTCATCCAAGAAGCTTCTTCAGCTCTGACAGGATAGTGGAAGGAATGGAAGGATTCATATTCCTTGCAGACAGCTGGTCACTTGCATCTTTTTAGAGTGCTGTTGGAGGCTTATCTGAGTAGTGCTTCTGGTTCCTGTAGTCTGAAATTTTTCCTCTGGAAAAGGATCCTCTAAAACGATGCAAATGACCAGCTGTCTGCAAGGAATATAAAGCCTTCTTCCATTCCACACTATCCTGTCAGAGCTGAAGAAGCTTCTTGGATGAGAAGTGAAACATCTTCAAAAAGAGAAAACAAGAAAGTCCAGTTGCCTTCTGAAAAAGCACCATTGAGACGACCATGACCTAGATCAGTGGTCCCCAACCTTTTTATCGCCGCGGACCAGTCAGATGAGCCTCCCTCGGCCTTCCGGACCGGCGGGTGGGAAGGCGGCCATCCTGGGCGCGCGTTCCGCAGGGCGGGGGGGGGCTTCCTTCACGCCAAGGCCGACAGCCCACGAGGCCGCCCCGCCTCCTCCTTGGCCGTCGGGGGAAGGGAGGGGGAACCGACCCCGCGATCCGCTCGCTCGGGCAGCCCTTTTTCCTCACTGCAGTTCGGCGGGGGAAAAAGATGGCCCTGTGTCCTACTTTGGGCGGGCGGGCGGCTGGCGCGGCGGAGGCCGGCTGCTTCCGAGGGGATGGGCCTCCGCGCCGCGCTCCATGAAGGGAAGAGGGGGAGAAGGCGGGCTGCGGCCGAAGGGCCCCCGAGAGCCCCGCCGGCCTGACACAAAAAGCGCTGCGGCGGAGGGGAGGGGCGGGAGGCAGGTGACACTCCAGGAGGGGGGGCAGAGCTGCGCCGCGAGTCTTACGTAAAGCCCCCCCTCCCCGCCTCGGCGGAGGAAAACATCTCCCACCTGGGTGGGGCTGCGTGCGAAGCGCCTCTCGGAACGGCAAAGCTCCCCAAGTTCCCCCGAAACGGCCGCGCTGCGCCCCTCCCCCCCGCAACCTTAGTTTCTCCTTGGGAGGAAAATGCAGCGCCGCCGCCCCCTCCTGCCCCCCCCTCGTCATTCCACGGGGCAGGCGGGCCGGGTGAGTCCGCGGACAAAGTTTCGTCTCCCAGGCAGCCTCCGCCAGCAGCATCCCAAGTTCGGGCCGAGGCCGAGGCCGCCGCCGCCGCCCCTTCCCTCACGGGGCGAGCAGAGCAAGAGGGTGGGGGGGAAGATCGGGCCTCCCCTCGCCCCCCCAGCCCCGCACATCTGGGGCGGCGGGGGGGGGCAGAGAAAGGGCGCGTTCATGAGGACTAAAAAGTTGCAAATATGGCCCCCGGCCACTGCAGCGATCATGGCCCCCGGCCGCTGCGCGGCCCGGTGCCAGGTACTCCACGGCCCGGCACCGGTCCACGGACCGGGGGTTGGGGACCACTGACCTAGATGACTGAGAATCTCTACAGATACATGCCATATGAATATTTTCATCATTTGGATGGCAAATGCCTTTTGATTGAAAGCCTTAGATGAAATAAAGGAAATTGCAATGAACCCTGCGGTTGGTCAGCGACTCTTGGCCACATTTACTGTGGTTTATACATTGATGCGGATTTATTATCACAAAATATGGGAAACAAAACCTGCGTTCTATACTTAGGTGGAATTGAAAAAAGTAGTGAATTGCCTGGCCACAAGTAATCCAGCTCTGTAAAGGAGGATACATTTATTCAAGTCTGGTCTCTTATTAGCTATAGGAATGATGGTCTTTGTAATACATGTTCTTGTGCGGACATAACTTTGCATAGTGATAATGAATTGATTAAAAAAAATGTATTTCTCCTTAAGGTTAGGTTAGGTTAGGTTTATTTGGTTTGTATGCCGCCCTATTCCCGGAGGACTCAGGGCGGCTAACAATCAGAAGGGGAAGGGGTACAAAAGAAACAAAAAACAAACAATTTAAAAATACAGCAACAGTCATAACCTCGGAAGGGGCTGGAAAATTCAACAGCCCCAGGCCTGCCGGAACAGCCAGGTCTTAGTCGCTTTGCGGAAAGCCGGAAGGGTGGTAAGGGTCTGGATCTCAACGGGGAGATCATTCCAGAGGGCCGGAGCAGCCACAGAGAAGGCCCTCCCCCGAGGGGTTGCCAGCCGGCACTGGCCGGCAGATGGAATTCGGAGGAGGCCTAGCCTGTGGGATCTAATAGGTCTTTGGGAGGTAATTGGCAGGAGGCGGTCTCTCAAGTACCCAGGTCCGATGCCATGTAGGGCTTTATAAGTAACGACTAGCACCTTGAAGCGTATCTGGAGACCAATAGGCAGCCAGTGCAGCTCGCGGAGGATAGGTGTGACGTGGGTGAACCAAGGTGCACACACAATCGCTCGTGCGGCTGCATTCTGGACAAGCTGAAGTCTCCGAACACTCTTCAAGGGCAGCCCCATGTAGAGCGTGTTACAGATTAAGATTGTATCTGTATTCATAGTATTCAATATGCAAGGTTTTTTATTTGCATTTTATGTCCCTTGAAAAATTTTGCCTGGTTATTTTAGAAAAAAATATGGAACATGAAGCCAATATTGTATTTCCTTTGTAAAAGTTTGGTTGGGAGGTGAAGAATTTGGGAAGTTATGTTTATATTTGCATAACCTGGCAAGATGCAATGTATTTACAAAGGTTAGAAATATGCTGGCTTCTCCCATGACAAAGAATGGCTAACAAATAATGAATGATATACTATGCTATGCAAATTAGAAGGACAGATTTTCTTTGAAAAATAGACGTACTTTTGAATATTGTCAAGAAAGCAATTTAAACTAAAATAATTGGATTTATTTAGCAAAATTATTAAATGACTTTTCAAATTACAGCATAATTCATGTATCAAGATCACTTCACACAAATCAGCAACACTTGGCTCCGGTGCCATCTCTTCCAGAGAAAGGTGGAAAAGTTCGCCATGGAATAATCCCTGAAGAATTTTTCCAATTTTTGTATCCTAAAACAGGAGTCACAGGTATATCTTTGAAACTATTCTAGTGTTAACACGATTACTGATTTTTCAAAGTATTTTATATATGCATTAGGGAATATTGAGGTGCTGCCATTAATGGAGGGATATTCTATTGTACTAATTAGTGGCAGTGAAATGATAAATATAATGAATTTATGATTTTATTTTTAAATTATGCATTTAAACATATTTGTGGCAACTGCAGGCTTGTGCAATGAATTTTTAAAGGCATGTATTTACTATTAGGAAATAGTCAGATAATCACAATAAAAACTGACAGTCTGGGGCGACACATTCCCACATATCAGCATTTCTCGGTTTTACACTAGTTCTACTCCAGTATTTGCAGAAATACCAATACCTTTTGGGGTTTTGAGTGAATGGTGTTTGACTGGGCAGAAGCAGAAAAGGAGAAAAAATGCTTTTTAGGTCCCACTATATGACAATAATTAAGGAATGGGACCTGGGGCACACTCACCCTGTCTGACTTGGTGGGATGGTTAGATATCCTGACGAAGAAACAGTCCTGTAATTTTTCTTTTAAAATTGACAAACATTTTTGTAGTTAGACCTGTGCATTTATCAACTCATTTCAAGGTTAATATAGCAGAGCCCTTGTATCATGTGGGAAAGCCCTATTACAAGTTGACTTATTACTATTAGAGAGACAGTTTGGTGTAGTGATTTAGTGATTTTTGCTCAATTTTGTCCCAGTCCCCAGGAGCACTCTATAAGCTTCCTAAAGGCTATGCATGCTTTTTTTTTACAAAAACCTGGCCTGTCTTCTTGAAAAATGGCCCATTTTTTGCTCATTTTTGGCAGGGAAACCTCCTAGGAGCACTCTACAAGCCTCCTAAAGGCTATTCATGCTCTTTGGGGGGGGGGGGGAACCGGGCCGGTTTTCACGAAAAATTGGCCCTTTTTGGGAGGTCTGTAGAGTGCAAAAACTTTTTTTAATTTGCCTCTTCAAAACCTTGGTGCATCTTATACTCTGAAAAATACAGTACCTTAGGCAAAAGCACAGTAAATAACCTTGAAGTATTCACACTCTTGCAGTCCTAGAAAGTAGGCAATAGGAAATCACTTCTGAAATCTTGCCGTGAAAACTACAGAGGCTTTCCCAGGCAGTCACCAGGAGTCAACACTTATTCATATAATCAGTAGCATTTTAGAGAAAATTGTGAAGTGATAAGGTCCCTGAAATATTACTTTAATGTTTGAAAGGAAAGTTAATTAAACTTGCTTAAGTGCTATATCTTGATTAAATTTTGTAAGAAAAAAACCCAACAAAATAAGGTTTGCACTTCTTTCAAGCTTATGTGGCCTGCCTCAAGAGCAATAGCTTTTGTCTCTTGCAGTTTACATGCAGGGGAAAGATAATGTGCATAATATTCTCAAGAATCATTTTGCTCCTTTCTATTATATTGAGTATTTCTGCCCTCTGCATAATATTATATTTTGCTTATTGTTAGGTCCATATATGCTTGCAACTGGATTGACACTCTACCTTCTGTCTAAGGAAATTTATGTAATAAATCATGAAACAATAATTGGCATTACTGTTTTGAGTGTATTAATCTATGGAATTAAGAAATATGGTCCTCTTGTAGCAGCTTTTCTTGACAAAAAAATGGACGTAAGTACAGTGCTTCAGTTGTATTATACTTTGTTGAATAGCTTATTTTGTTGCAGGTACAGTATATTATAACTTAATATATTCTGCATAATGTGAAGTATTTTAAAGTGATCTTTAGAATGTAGAATACTTTTTGGTATTTGCAAGCATATTGTTGTAATAAATAGCTCCCAATTTGACTTTGGCCTTTCTAATTCCTATTTTAATTATTTATTACTGAGATTTCTAGTTGCTGTAGGCTGGTTGTTAATCTTTTGCAGGAAAATACCATGCATTAATAGTAACAAAAAAAGACAAAAACAATAGAATAAAAAATAATATCCATCATGGGAAAAACCCAAACTAACATCTTCTCAAAGCTTACAAAATATCCAGGTTTGTACAGCCCTGAAAAGCCCAGATTTGTAAGGACAAGCAGTTTGACAAAAATATCATACGTGTGTTTACATAGGCTAATTCCATGATTTTCATCCAGGCTGCCTCCTAAATAAACATTTATAGGATTGTAACAAAATCCTAATTTTTATGTGATTCAAAATCATCTTGCAGATAGTCCTTGGATTGCAGCCCTAATTGGAACTGGAATTTGCATCACTAATTTGCTTTGTTAAGCAAAGCATCACATGGCTACAATGCATAGTGATAGCAGTCCTTGCAATCCAGATTGTAGTCATTAGGTCACAACTGTGTGGTTGTTAAACAAGGACTTCATTCTCCTCCTGTTCTGATTGAACCTCTTCTGCTTCACTTCTCCCTGCTTGCCTCTTTTGACTGCCTGTACTTTACTGCCACCTTTGCTGTTCCAGTTGACTTTCATCATTCTTTTCCTCTCAATGCTGGCCTGGAATCCAGGTGCTGGGAGAGGACATAGCCCTAGTAGGGCATCAGAAACTTCTCTGCCGAGGAAGCTTGCCAGACTGGGCTAGGGAGGTAGCAAGACGGAGCTGGCAGATGAGCAGTGAGGTAGTGTGAGTTGAGGAGCCCCATTTTGTAACACAAAGAACAAGCCCTCAGATTGTAAAGAGCGCAGTGAATCAGGCCAGCAAAGTACAACATACTCTGTGGCTGGGTGGGGCCGGAGAGGCAGAGGTGGTTCCCGGGGGAAAGATAGCGACTGCGCAGGAGGAAGGTACTATTCGATGTGGTGGAATAGTAAGAAGTGAGTAGGCTCTTTTGGTGCTGGGCTCACCTCTACCCTTGCTGAAGCCCACATGCTAGTTTCCTGCATATGCTCCATAGCATGCATTGGAAGCTGCTGGCCCTTTACAAGGCTTTGCAAGAGTAATGCTGGACTGAATGAGCAGAGGGTGTGTAGGTAGCCTCTTTGGGTTCATGTCCATCCTTCATTGAAGCTCACAAGCTGCTTCTTTATGAGCAATTCAGGATCTGGAGACAATGCTCTGTGCCTCTGGGAAGCCCTCAACCCTCTGCTTCCTCTGGTTCCAGTGCCATCCTGAACAGGACTTCCTGTAGAATCATCATCTTTGCCCAGGGATCTCTTGTTTTGCTCAGCAATGGAGGCTGTGGCCTGTTCTGCAGGTGAAGGGGATCCCTGCCCACAAATGCCATCTTGCCTATTCCCAGCTGGGTCTGGCAAGCTTTCTTTGGCACATAAGATTCTGCTGCTCTGCCATGCTCACAGTGCATATCCTTGGACTGCATCCTCATTCAGTGCCTAGACCTGGAAGAGCAGGAGAAGAAAGGAAGGAAGATCAGCTTGGAATAGGAGTGGCAGAGTCTAGGGTGTCTGAAAGGGCAGAGATTTGTGTGGAGAGAGAGATAGAAGTGGCTGGCCCATTGGCAGGCAAGGCTCTCTCACATTGCCACACATGTCCAGGGATGCATCCTTACAAAGCACATGGATCTCAGACCAGCGGTGGGAGGAAGAAGATTAAAGTCAGTTGGGGTGACAATGGCATAGTCTGTGGTGAGTGCAAGGTGTCAAAATGGGCAGAGATTGGGGGGAGATGGGTGTTGAAATTGAAGCAAAGGTGCTTCTCGCATGGCGGGAGAAGATAACTGGGTGCTATGATGAAAATGCAGATTGGTTGCCTAGTTCTCATTCTGATCACGTGACACTTCAAAGATAAGTTGTAACTAGCACCATCCTAATTTCATATGTGAAATGTCAAGAATTTCAAGGAGGTAAAAAAGCTATGCAGTAAAACTTCTTACAGAATTTAATGTACCTGAATATTCTACGTTCATGTGTATTATTACTAGAACTGTTATCCAGAGTTAAGAGATGCCATTGGAGTGTTATTATCTGAGTCAGGATGATAGGCACAGATATTACTTATCTGTTCAAGTAGGGAAACATAAATGAAAACTGATATAATAGGTTGTTTAATTAGAAGCAACCAGTATTCTTGTTTGCTGTTTAACTAATGGGAGAAGCAATACTGTCTCCTGCATTATTCAACATTATATGAACTGGAAAGTCTGCCGTGTTTGTCTCATAAACAGAACTTAATGATTCCAGTTTCTTCTAACAAACTACGGTTCTGTGTATCATATAAATGAAATAGAAGTAGCCATCTTTATGTGCTTGGCTATTCTTGCTAGTAGAAGGAACCAAATGAGAATAGTGACCACCTATATTCTGGTTGTTAACAGTTAAACCAGAATTCAATCTGAATGCAGCCTATGATGTTAAATTGCTAGTGTTTGCCAACGTTTATAACTTCATATTTTTTTCACAGTAATAATTATACTTTCTTTTGCCAATAGTATTGTGTTCAGGTAAAATTAGCATGTAGCAAAAGACTGAACATTTTGATTTCTTTTAGGATTAAACTGGTTTATACTTCTTTCATTGTAGGAGGAACTTGCTTCTTACGAGGACTTTAAAACTGCTTGTATAAATAGATGCCAGGAGGGAATTGAGGAGGAGAAGAAAGAACAATGGAGACTTGATGGTCGCCACTATCTCTTTGATGCCAAGCGGGTAAAGTAGAAAATGGGACAGTTCTAAAAAATGCTTGGAAACAACTCTTAAAACACTTTGCTTGTCCAAACCAGCTAGGGCTGACAGAAATTAAAATCCAAACTTCTGGATATTATGAAGTTATCTTCCCTCACTCTAGAACACAGCCTTCTGGTAACTATTACAATAATGAATACATGGTTTCATTTTTATGATCATACTTGTGATTTATGAGAGTAGTACTCAGTTTGTTCATACCTTAGTCATGTTATGGCTGGATTGTTCTGACATACTCTACATGGATTGAGTACTAAAAAGTACAACTGGCACAGAATGGTTCATCCAGGTATCCTCTTCTCTGTGAACTGCACTTAATCATCTTATACTTTTTCATACAAGAGTCATATGTCTCGCTGTTCCATTTTCACACTTATTTTTCCATTGTCTTCATTTCTTTGTGTAATTGTCTATACTTGCTTTGACAGCACCAGAACATTGCCTATCACTACTTGTATTTTTTTCACTAGTTATATCACTTTCCTTGTAATAATTAAATCAGCTATGCTTTTTTATTTACATTTATTCCTTTACATCTGTATGCATGAACATATTTACGTTTCAACCACATATTCTTATATATCACATGAATATTATAATCAAAATAATAAGGAATCTCATGTTTTCTGGTGACTCTAGAACAATATTGCTATGATCCTGGAGGCCAACTATAGAGAAAGGCTTCTCACTGCATCCAGGGAGGTGAAGAAGAGGCTAGACTATCAAGTCGCATTACAGAACCTCAAGCGGGGTATGGAACGAGATCATATGATCAACTGGGTAGAACAAAGCGTTTGGAAGAGTGTTACAGCCCAACAGGTAATTAGCAAGTATTCCCTTACAGGTGGCTTGTGGACATTTTACTGCTGCAAAAGCCACTAGCTTTCCCTTCCTTTACTCCATAGTGGAAAAAAAATCCAATTGGGTGATAGATGAATCTCCTTGATCTAAGAATTAATGTTTCATTTTATTGATATTACACTTTTGTATTTTGTTGATGAACCATTTTAATCAAACTATTTATTTTCATGTGTTTTATATTGTTTCATAGTCTGTGCTGTAAGATACATGTAATAAGTATATGCTACATATTTTTAATGTTGCATATTCTTTGAAAAGGTTTTAGAAAAGGTTCTAAGAATATATGCTGGACTTGCAGATTCTTCAGCTCATCAACCTCGATATTTGGAGATCGATTGTTAATTGATCTCCAAATGTATCTGGAAATAATTTAATAACAATTGCTTTAATTAATAGTAATACTACAATAATAACCCAATTTTTACCTTTGGGAGTTAGTATTGATCACATTGGGGAACGCTCCTGTAAGGCAACCATGTCTTTTTCGAAACTTCCACAGACTGAAAAGAGAACACAGCTGCATTCATGGCCACACAGAAATCTAAAAAAATGTGGCTTGGCTGCTCTAAAGATATCCCACAGTTCTGAATTCCAGCGTAGCTTTGAATTAATGTCACAACATACAGAGTCTCTTTGTACATCTTTTTTGAAGTATACAAGACATAAAAACAAAAGCAACTCTTAGATATTACCCATTAATACTTATTGAGGAATGAGCAATATTTTGGGGCCAGTGAGAACTACTGTAATTTTAAGGGGAAATTGAGAGTGTCACAAATGGTTGTCATGGGCTACAAATGGTAGCTTATAGATAAGTGCTATTTTACTTTCAAAGTTGCTGTGTGATGTGATATTCTTACAAATAACAATTATATCAACTTTTCATTTTGAAATTAATGGTCAGGCAGAAAAGCAACTACTATATTTTTCAGAGTATAAGACACTTTTTTTCCTCAAAAAAGAGGGTAAAAATCTGGGTGCATCTTATACACTGAATGCAACATTTTTGGCCTCCTGAAACCCCATCACCATCACCAAAATAGCCATGCATGGCCTTTAGGAGGCTTCCAGGGTGCTCCTGGGGGCTGGGGAGGGCAGAAATGAGGGAAAAACGGGCCATTTTTTACTCATTTGCCCCTCCCCCCGCCCAGCCCCCAGAAGCACTCTATAAGCCTCCTAAAGGCTATGCATGCCCTTTTGTTTTGACAAAAAACGGGGGATTTTTTGCTCGTTTTGGGGGGGCCCTCTGAGCCCCCAGGAGCATTCTATAAGCCTCCTAAAGGCTATGCATGCACTTTTTTGACGAAAAACTGGCCCGTTTTTGCGAAAAACAGGCTGTTTTGGAGAGGTCTGCAGAGTGCAAAAACTTTTTTAAAAATTTGCTTCTTCAAAATCTTGGTGTGTCTTATACTCTGAAAAATACGGTAGATACCGGACTCCTTTCTCAATCTTGGTTCTTTTATTTTATTTTAAATATAGCAAGCTGTAAAACAAAGTACAGACTTCTTTACTGGATTCTCCATAGCAGATGGGCTTTTCAAAATCATGATTACAAAGTAACGGATGACAGTCTGGTATTTTATTTGGAAGGGAGTAAAGAGAAATAAATTGAGATTCTCATTCTTTGAAAGTAAAGGAAGCATGGGAAAAAGTTTCCTTTCTAATAATATGTGTGTCATGGTGACCATGGCCATCATGGCAGCTATGTTCGGAGAGCCCCCAATAACATACCTCAAAATCTTGACCAATTTCCACCCTGTAGAGATTGGGAACTTCACTGTCATTCATTGTTAGAATGACAGCTATTACTTTTTAACTTATTTGTTAAATCACTCAGTTGATGCTAAGAACCATGTTAGCCTCAATTAAGTGAAACTGCTTTGTTTTGTTCTTTATTTTGCAAGTTTGGCAAAACATGACTTACAGACTCAGCCAAATATGAGCTATTCAACAAATAAGCATATATATAAGTATGTGAAACTCCATTGGAATTTGGAGTGGGAAGTTTTTTAAAAATATTTCTATATAAAATTAATAGATTGCAATTATTTCTCTAGAGGTCCAAACCAGATTTTACTTTAAATGCATAGTTATCAAACATAACTTCTGTTTTTCTTAGCTTTTTTAATGAGATTAATCACTGTATTTGGAGATAATTTTTCATTATAATTGTGATGGAAAGGCATGATTAATTATGTCTTTTTCCTTAGCTCAAAATGCAGAAAATGAAAATATGATATGGCACCCTTTTTCCTCATAAAATTGTCTTGTCTTTTTTCATATCAGTCCATGCTAAAAAGATTACTTCATAAACCAACAGTATGCTTTAACAAAATGTTTTTATTCTAAATACAGGGAAATTGGTCTAGGGTAGTCTTCACAAATCTTATATCTCTACATTCTAAATAGCAGATGTTTTCATTGAGAGATTGGGTAAAGAGTTAAATATTTTTCAAGATGCCAATTAGATTCTCTAGGAATGGGTTTCTTTAAGTTACATTTTTTCTTCAGGGACCAGAATACTTTATTTAAGAACCATGTATGTTCTTATTTTTTGTGTAGTTTTATATCTGATCAGTAGATTATTTTTTAATACTGGTTTTTGGAAAGATCAAATGTAGTTTAAGTAACTTCATTCTTGGGTATTAGTTGATTAGCCATATCAAAGTGCAAAGTTCCCAAAACAAATTATTACTAAAATTTGATAAAAAGCAAATTTAAAATGAAATTGTAATAAAATGTGATTTAAAATGAAATTGGAATAAAATATAGTCTACAATGAAATTGGAATAGAATGCAATAATTTATGATATAGATAAAATATGATAAAATTATATTTCGGTGTCACCCCTGCAATCTACTCCAATTAGTCCCACATATGCAGATCTCAACTGAACCATTTTGCTTAAATATTGTGCTGTGTTAAATTTATTTTTAGATTCTGACCGCACATAAGTTATTTTGGTATGGGGAATCCCAATGGCATTTGTTTGGTATATAGACCGAGGTACCTGTCTCTCACCCTCTTGTATAAGGCAACAATCAAATAGGATGTAAACCAGGTCTTCTACCTCTGCCGCTCCGCAAATGCAGAGATGTTCATTGTAGGGTATAGAATGGAATCTTCCATATCTGACCATTGTGTCAAGTTGTTCGAATCTCGTTCGCGTAAATATCTTCCTTAGATGTTTTGGCAGTTGTAACTTCAAATAGCTGTCTACTTGAAAACTATGTTTGTATTTGTTCAACCATTTCAGATTACACACCTTACTAAGGATAGCTATGTCATTTTGTGTTTCTGTATTCTTAATTCTTTGGGCAGCTCTTTTTTAAAATTAAATTCTTAATTTCAGTCAAAACTAAATGTTTTAAAATTTGTGTACATTTAATAGCATGTAATTTGTTTTTGTACAGAAGTCAGTTGTGTAGAATCATAAAGCTGCAGTGAACCTCCAGATCTTGAATATTTTCTGTAGGTTCTTTAAACTTAACATGTTAATTTCTTTTCTATATTATAGGAGAAGGAGAACATTGCCAAATGCCTTTTGGACCTGAAAGCATTATCAACCTCTGCCCAAGCATCTCTTTAAGTCAAACGTTATTGAAACTTCCAAAATTGTACAATTTCTATCTTTAATTAAAACATATGTATCATGGTTTGGTTTACTCTGAAAGTTCCTTGAATGTGTTCCTCTCCTTATATAGTATTCAGAAAAGAGATACTTTTGAAAATTTAACCACAAAATAATGTAAATGAAATTCATATTTGTCTTCTCTAAATATGGCTAATACTGTTTCACACACAAATATTTCAGAAGTGTTTTATCGGGCCTCTTCACAAACTTGGAGAAAGATTTTCCTGTTTTAAGAAATCGACTTATTGTAGTTAATTCAACTCTTAAAATAGTAGCACACTGGTGGCATAGGATCAGAGTTTATCAGGTTGGGATTTTATGAAATATCAGTAACAGCTTGATATTCATTAGATCAGCAAATAGCACTTTTTAAATATTTAACACTGGTCTAGTAAGGTCTGTTAACTGCTTTCTTCAAATGAAGTAAGTGTCTAGTGCAACCTTATGTAGTGGAATATAGTAAGGAGGTGGATTCCCAGAAGGGAGAAGTGCATTTCAAAGGAGTAAGAGGCAACTCAGTCCAGATATGTGTGAGAGAAAGAAAATGAAAATGTTTCCTAATAGTTCACAGGGAAGTGTATATTGTAAATGAAGATAGTAGAATGCTCAGTTTGGCAAGATTTTGTCTATTGGTGTAAAACAATAAAGAACATCTTAAAAGAATCACATGTGTCAGTCTTGGTTTGGGACTGACACCTTAGTACTTGGCAGTGTATGTTCAAAGTAATCTATCAGCATTTATACCTTGTGGCTAAACAACTATTCACATGTGTATTTAATAGAGATTAAAATGTAAAATACAGGATTCATTTCTGTATATAGGTAACAGATAACAGTAACCCAGTGATATCAAATGGAAAAGGTAATTGAAAGTAATTACAACTACCTATACATATTCACCAGGCATTTCTATATATTTCTAAATCCATTACTTAACATTAAGTATTAATTGTGTTCATATATATGAATGGAATTTCTCTTATGATCTGATTCTGAATAAATAGCTACACTATGAAATGTGGAAGATTTCCTTAGATGTGCAGTTCCCTGGGCATTTTTATTCTGCTCTAAATCAAAGGCTCATACTCTAGATACAGATTTTGTTTTAGAGCAGTGGTGGCATGATCTCGAAATTTTCTTTTGCATTGGACAGGTCACTTCCTGTTAATTGTGAAGTTTTGTGTGGGATTTCTTCGCTGCAAGCAAGAACATGTTAGATTGATCCAATGAAATACCTAATAGTCACCATTGATTTTGAGAGGATATTGGGTTGTCTAGAGTTCTTATGCATAGTTTGACTGAAGGAGTTTTTTATTTAAAATAGGCAGGCAACTGCATCATTGGGTCAGATCATGCCTATGCAGTCTCTATAGGAATTCCAGGGAGCCCTTTTTCAAAGGAACTCCAGGAGATGAAATTACAAGAGACGCATAGAACGGGGGTCTCCAACCCCTGGTCTATGGACCAGCACCAGTCTGTGGCATACCAGAAACTGGACTGTGCAAACAAGTGAAGCTCCATCCGCGGGATGCAAGCAGCACGTGAAATCAACCCCCCTCCAGTCCGCAGAAAAACCTCCACGGAACTGGTCCCTGGTGCCCAAAAGATTGGGGGACACTGGCCTACAGCACTATTAGTAGAGGATGAGCAAATTTGTATGAGGTAAAGGTTTACCTTGTGGCAACAAGAATGGTGAATATGCAACATAGTTAATGTGACCCAGTTATTTCTGGTGAAAAGAGCAAAGAAAGCACCTGCTGGGCTCCTATAAGGAATGCACTTGGCATCTGTTATATCAGGTTACTAGGATCTGCTTTGAATTAGGTGCCAGTTATACACCTAGTATGGAGTTTATTATCTAACGTAAACTATCGGGGAAGAGTTTGGAGTTTGGTTCTGAGGAATTGGACATCTTGAAGCTTTTGTCACCAGTGTTTAAGAACCTGGTTGGTGAAGGACTGTGCTGGTGGCATGTGGTTAAATCCATGTAAGGGTTAATCCAGTTCAGAGGGGTTGGTTCTGACAGTTCTGAAGGAGACAGTAATTCACCCCTTCAAATGGATGTCATCCATGCTCCAAAATTTCTTGGGAAGATTGATGAGAAGAAAGCTGAAGAGTGTCTTCAAAAGGCCTTGGAGGAAGTGCATTATATGGACCTCTTCCAGTCCAGACAGTCCTTAGATAGCACTGTATATTTTTGATGTCCTGGGATTCTCTTAGGATGGGGAAGTGCATTCCTGTTTAATCTCCTTGATGTATCAGCAGTCTTCCATATGAATAAATATGGTGTCCTTCCTTTCATTAATGAGTGGAGCCATTAGAGAATCTTGAAAGTTTTGTAGAGGTCCAGGTGCTTCTTATCTGTGGCATTCCCCTAATCTACTAAAATAGCGACTACCAAAGAAAGAGATTAAGGTCAGTGTGACTTTTTTGTTTGCAGAGAAGCCTTGTTGACCTCTTATTCATTATAGCCTGCCTAACTAAATGTTCATAAAATTACTGCATGATAATCTGTTGAAAGACTTTGCCCAGTATAGATATCAGTTGACAGGTCTTTATTTTCCTAGATCATCTTCATTTTGAAAAGTGGGATATCTTACTGAAATGGATTTAAGATCAGCAAATCTTCTGCCCTTTTAGATTTATTAAATCTGAACATCAATATACATAACGAAATTTAGGCAAAGAAATGTACTTCAAAATGATGTTTTCTTGGCTGTCCATAATATCCTCAGGAATCTTCCACAAAACCACTTTGGTATCTTGTCAATTCTAAGGCATCTCAAAAATCGCATCATGCCACAGTGAAAAGAAAAGCAGATATAAATGACCACAAGGTGGCAACAGTGTCCCATAGGAACATTCTCCTGTATACTATACTTGACCTGTAAAGGAAATCCAATGTGCTTATTTCTCAGCCAAGTGGTGACAAGGGTGTGTCCAACCAATATCCTTCCACACCATTTTTCTAGTGGTAGAAAAAAAATATTGTCTTCTGAGTTGCTTCTACATGCTCTAAAAATCTGTACCACAATTGCTTGCTTGTTTAAATTGCCTCACTGTTGGATATTGAATAATATAATGTCTTTGTTCTTATTTGTGTACATAATCATTGAACTAAATAATTGTGGATTTGGAAAGAATTGTAAATATAACGTGCAATGTGCAGGAAAACCTATTAAATCATCCTTGAGAGCTGGCCATTCAGCATCTTAAAATTTTCCAAGATGGAGAACCCATAGCTTTCAAAATAGACTATTCTGGTGACAATGAGACAGATCTTATTGTCAGGAAATTTTTCTTTATATACAGTAGAAGCAAACTATAGAAAGCTGCAATTTCATCCATTATTTCTGGACTTAATTTCTGTGGTATTGGAAAATAATTCTTGATCATTTTCTCTATGCCATTCTTGTATCTATCTCAGATCTTCCCACATTCTCTTTGTGTTTCATATCTAATTTACATTAACCCAAGGGACCTCATAAGTGAACTGAACTACATCAGTTGTCAGAGTATTAAACATTTTAGCCACATGAATTGTTTCACTCCAGGTTATGGTTTTGTATATGCTAGATCTGTCACACCTAATTTAGTTCTTTAGTCCTAATTTGTGCCTCATAAATCTCAGCATAGTCAACAGCTGTGCTTGGCATTATAGAAGCTGACGTTCCAGATTGGAAAGATACCAGATTGGGAAGGTTGAACCGGATAATAGTTTGGATGGAGGACTTGTGTTTGGAGAGAACAGATATGTTTGGATGCCTCCTCATGAAAAGCTCTAGTTCACTTGATTACCATATTTTTCGGAGTATAAGACCCACTTTTCCCCCCCTAAAAGAGGGTGAAAATTTGGGTGCGTCTTATACACCGAATGTAGCCCCACCCACCCACCAGTCCCCATCCTTTGGCCTCTGCCTCCCAGCAATTGACCTCTTTGCAGCAAATGGGGGCTTGCAGAGGCTTCAATAAACTATAGCAATCCCTGCAGCCTCTAACAGCTGATGATCAGGAGAAATTGAAATGAAACCAGCTGTTAGCTCTACATGGCAAATTGTTGGGAGGCAGATTTTTTTTTCTTGTGCTAATCAGGCTGTTTGCTGCAAGGAGGTAAGTCAACAACTATAAATGTCTATAGAATGTTCAAATTATTAGACATTTTTTAAAGACTGCTTTATTATATTTCTAGACAACTTAACAAAATGAAGCTTTTTAAAATAAATGCTTGATCTGAAGAGGCCTAGTGCTATTGTTTTAAAAAGTGCTGTTATAAATAGCAGAGAATAACTATACTTCCAGAAAGCACATTTTTAACAGCATCTGTACAAGTATAGTCTGAAATATAACACTACAAACTGTATATTGTCTGTTCTGTTTGTTGCAAGGAGGCAAATTGCTGAGAGGCAGATATTTTTCCCTTGTTTTCCTCCCCAAAATCTAGGTACGTCTTATACTTTGGAGCGTCTTATACTCCAAAAAATATGGTACATTTTTTCCAACGCTTAAAGGTGCCACCAAGAACTGATTTGATTGCCTTATATTGATAAGAAGAAAAAAGCAAAGGCAAACCCTTTAGATCAGGACTGTCAAACTCGTGGCCCACGGTCTGGCCATATCCATGTCCGGTTTAGCGAAAGAGAAAAAAGTCCAAGCGACACAAGTTTAACACCCTTGATTTAGATTCTGGATCAATTGGAAATTATTCCAATCCAGCCTTTCGAATGTTTTTCTTTACATACAGGGATTTCAGTTGTCTTAGTTCCTAGCTAGCACAGCTAAATTGCCTGGGATTTACCTGTGTAGAAACCTGTCGAGACCATCAAGTTGGAGAAAGGCTTATCTAATCAGTATTAAACAAGTAGTGTGTTCTATTACGTGAATTGTTTTTGTTTCATAACATCTATTACCTTAATCAGAAGTATATCTTTCTGTTATTTCCATCTCTGTTGAAATCCTCACTGGCCCCTTCTCTCTCTTTCTTTGCATTGCATAGCAAGAAATGTCATTTCAAGGCAGCATCTTGAGAAATTATCTCTGAGAGCTGAATGGCCCCACCCTGCTAGTGTTTGGTGAAGGACCTTGAAGACCTGGCTCTTCACCCAGGCCATTGGAGAGGATCACTAAAGCTTCCTACTTTTTCCACTCAATTTTACCCTTGTTTCTTTTCCTGGTTATTGTTTCTTGTTTCTTTTAATATTTTAAGTAATTTGCAAACCACCCTAGTTGTTGGCAGTTGGTAGTGTGTAAATGTTAATAATAGAAATGCCAAATCAAGTTTCAACATCTGGCTGGCTGTGCGATGTAATAAGGCCAAATTTTGATATCTGAATAAAGCATAGGCATTGTATTAAATATGAGGTTTAAAAATGAAACAAATTCAGTAAATACAGACTACATGGTAATTCAAACTGTAAGGGGGAAAAAATATAACTACTGTATTTTCCAGGCAATATAAAGTCTTCCAACCAGACAATGATATAATAGGCAGCTGGATCCAGTGAAACAAGTCCACTGGCTCCTTGCCAAATGACCCAAGCTATCTGCCTGTGGGATAGATGTTTTCCCTTAGGCAATATCTATTTCTTGTTCAAAACCAAGCAATCTACTAACTGGAGACGTTACTCTTAGCTTGTGCAGCAAAGAACGAGAAGTTATTCTCTTAAAAATTCAGGTGGGCATCTCCATTACTTGAACTCCGGGTTACAAAATACTCAGAGTATCTCTGTGTAGCTCTCTGTGAAAGTGTCTCGGTGAAAATGTCAATACATTCCTTTCTACCCCACAAGCCACACATTTCCTGTTTCAATCAGCACCTTCCTTCTGGTTTCTAAAACGACATGTTTGCAGAAAGATTATAAAATAACCCTTCTTGTATTGAAGTTAGATCAGAGTTAATTATTTGGGTGGCTGTCTCTCTTTTCTTTTTTATTTACTCCATTGAAAATTTTTTGCCTCTAAGTCATTCAGACATCTGAGAGTGGACTTTTTTTTTCATTACCAGCTTGCAGTTTAATTAATTCTGGAACTTGTAAACATCCAATCTAGATACCTCTCATTATTATCTCATAAGTGATCAGGCACAGGAGAGAGCCCAAGTATGGTGCTGTCTACTGAAATTCATTGCACTGTAATTGAAAATCTATAGTTACACTCATTTATCCAACAAGGGAATCACATAGGATAATGTTTTATATGAAGGTGATAGGATATTTTCAGAGAGAAGGCTGCTACCACACAAAAAACCTCTGCACAGGTATGTCTCAAAGGGGCTTTTTCTTTAAGGAAGATATTTTAATTTTCATCCAAGAATCTTCTTCATCCAAGAATCTTCTCTAACTGATTCAGGGGTGGGTTCTGGCAGCCGCTACTGCCGGTTTGCTCATGGTCGCGCAGCGCACAGACTTGATGTGCACTGTGTGCGCATGAACAGTTCTATAAAAAACAAGATGGCAGTGCCTATGGCACCGGGAGCAGCGACCCAGGCGTGGCAAGCCTGGGTCGCTGCTGGTTCCAGTGACCAGGCCGCCAAGGGGGTGGGGCAGAGAGAATGAAATAATTTATATTCTTTTGCAGGCATCTGATCATTGGCACTCTTTGGGAATTGTTGAGGCCACTGGGGGTTTATCTGTTCCCCCAGGTTCACGGGATTCAGTGTGCAAATGGGTGTGGAATCTTCTTGGAACTGCTGAAAGGACTGTGTAGTAAACAGGAGATACTGTAAGTGGTGTCACATTCTTCTCCCTTTGTTGAGAGAGGGCTGTTCAATTTTAACATAGATGGCTGTAGAAAGTTAGCATACACACCCCTCCTAGAAAAATGAAATATTCTGGGAAATATTAAAAAGGCAGAATATTACATTTCATTGGATGAGAAAAGGAGAAATATGTTTTTAAAGACAAAACAGCTTCCTGCAGCTCCCTGCCCCACCTTCAGATCCAGGTTGATGGGATTAAGACATGGCCCTCAGGACAAGATAGGATTAGCCCTCTACCCATCTCACCACAATGCACCTGGGAAGATTGCATCACCCAGCAAGGCTCAACCAAGCTTGGGACTCAGGACAGCCTACAGAGTTGCTGTTGCATGGCCCCATGGGAGTCTGACAACCAATCAGAATACAAGCTCAAATTCAAAAGCCCAGATAGGGTATAAAATTCAGGCACTCTCAGCAACTCTATCCTTTTTTTCTTCACCCAACATCTTCAAGGCATGTGATCCTATCCACGATTAAAACCATCTTTCCAAACAGCCACCATGTTTCCAGTGTCTTTCTCCCCACTTGGAACTGAACCCAGAAGGACATTTCTTTCAACATGGCCTCTTTTACCCTTCTTTCAAACTAGTGGTCCTCTCTGTTCAGATGACTGCAAAGGAATATGAATCCTTCCATTTCCCCACCCCACCCCATAGACTCTTAATAGATATCTGCACAAATACTTTATTTTTCACCATTTATGTTGTTTAAAAAAAAAAGTGATTGACAAATGGGGAAGATTATAATCTGGATTACTTGCAAAGTGTTATTTGAAGCATGTAAATGCACAACAAAAGTTTCATCTGGGAGTAGCCCATCTAATATTGACTAGAATAATTAAATAAAAACTATATCTGAAGACAAATTTCAATTTTGGAACACAATTAGGAAAAGATTGGACAGAAAGAATGTATGTGATGTAATGAAAAACAAGTTATTTAAACAGCTTCACACAACTTTAATTTGATTTTACATATGCTTAATTGGAATTATGGCAGCACAATATTTTGTAATGGGTTGCTTTTAATTGAATTTTATTCAGCTTCATTACTAAAAAAATAGCTTATTTTGAATTTCAGCAATTAACACTGTATTTTTCATACACATATTAGTATTTCACTCATGTTACTGATTAGTCACTATTTTATGGTAATGATGATGTAAAAAGAAGACAGTGACAAACCAATTCCTGACTGCTGTTAAGAAAATTACATGGGTATACCCATATATTCACCAGGATTTGCACTTGATTTTAGAGATTTCATTTTAGAGATTTTTTTAAAAAACCCTAATAGTATCTTCAATATATTTATTCTCTCTGTGTTACTTGTCTGAATGTTTACATATATAATGACCCATTTGTAGAAACCATCACTTCAGCTGTTACTCTGAATCCTCATACTTTATTTTGATTACTGTCTTCCTACTAGAAATATATTTGCCTTTCTTTGTTTTTTTTATCCCAACAGTATTCTGAAATAGCGACTAGAAGACCAATCCTTCCATTAGGTGAAAGTAAGATATAGTCTGACACTGAATTATTTTATTATTATTTTATTTTTATTGCCAATGATCGGAGGAGAAATAAATAAGGTTTTCTGCTTTCTATATCCTACAGTAAAGTGGTTCGTTTTGGACAAAGTATCTTGAGCTAAGATTTTGCAAGGGAACAAGAGCTATACATACTTACACATGGTAACTAAGAACCCCCATGTATCTGTCTCCTATATTGCTGGGATTCTGCCTCCTTAAAATTTATCACAGTCTTCATGCCACTTTTTTTATCAGCTCCTTCACATCGCAGGATAAGATTGATATTCCTCTATTCTTTAAAAAAAAAAACACTTTTCCATAGCTTACCCCAGTAAATGCTTCTGGCTTCCCACAAATTATTACTGACGGGAATCTGACTGGACACTAGATTTTGCATTTCCTTCCTTCTTTCCTTCCTTCCTTCCTTCCTTCCTTCCTTCCTTCCTTCCTGCCTGCCTGCCTGCCTGCCTGCCTGCCTGCCTGCCTGCCTGCCTGCATCTTTGTCAGTTTGTAACTTCCAGTTATTTCAGGCAGCATTTTTTGTGGTATGCATCCAAGTTCATCCAATCAGCACCATCTAACTCAATACATCCTTTGCATTATTATTACATGTCATTTGTTTCAATGAAGCTAGTCATGTTAAAAAAAAAAAGTAAAGAAGTCCCTGTGGATTTTACTCCACTAGTTGTTGCTGATTATAAAGGGTGGTACTGATCTCTGTTTCAAGACCATTGAACCAACACTGTCGAAAGACATTTCCATGGTCATGACATTATAGAGTGCTGTTACCTTCCCACCAAAGTGGCACCTATTTATCTACTCACAATTTGCATGTTTTAGAACTGCTAGGTGGGCAGAAGCTGGGGCAAAGATGGGAGCTCACCTCATCGCATAGTGCTTAGGTCTTAAACCTGGGCTGCTGACTTTCCAGCCAACAAGCCTAGTATTTTAACCACTGAACCACCACACCGCCCCATGTTAAAAAAAGAGTTACCCAAAATAAATTATTCTAAAGGGACAGGGATATTCAGAACTCATTCTTTGAAAAGACTGTCGTTCAGCAACAGTCATGACATATATCGTAATTGATTACAGCTCTATTTCAGTGGCATTTAAACTTGACTAATTCTAGCCTTGAGCCAGTTCTGCTATTCCTTTACATAATTCGTTCCAAGGCTGATAAAATGTATTGGAACTACAACTTTCTGGTTATTGCAGACTCCTCAAATGGAGATTAAACATATATTCTCCACTCATTGACGGACAGGTAATATTACAGCTTGTATTTAACAATGATAGGGTGATAGAAATTCATTCTCAATCTTTGCCTATATTACTGAACTCAACTTTAGAAACTAGCAGACATAGATTCAGTCATGTGTGTAACATCTTTTTCAGGCTAATTTTAACTCATTGGCTAGCTGACTTGTCATTATATTCAAAGATGTTTTTCTTTACCGTGCAAAATCACCAAATGTTCACATCATTCAAATCTTAGGTAGAAGCAACCAGATCTATTGATATACTTTTCAGAGGTGTCAAACTGGCATCCCGGGGGCTGGATGAGTCACATGCAGGCCACCCCCACCTCAGCTCCATGAATGGGAAAAACATCACAAAACATCATGTGAAGATAATGTAATGTGGTAAGTTTGACACCCGTGCTTTATATTGTTGGTTATCAGAGGAAGTTTTAAGTATGCAAATAGTCAAAGAGACAGGTAGGTGCAACTCCACTCAAGCTGAGCTAGCAAACCTACTGAGCACTTTGGGGCAGTTGTTCAAACCTCAAACTACTTCACAAGGTTGCTGTTATTAAAAATGAAAAAAGGGAGGATTATACTATAGGGCATGTTTTTCAACCTTAGCAACTTTAAGCTGTGTGGGCTACAATTCCCAGAGTTTCCCCCAAAATAAGACTTCCCTGGATAATAGGCCCAATTGGGCTTTTGAGCGCATGCGCTAAAATAAACCTTCCCCCGAAAATAAGCCCTCCCCAAAAATATTGCAACACAACAGCAGCCATGAGGTGACCACTCTTGTCGCCTCCTGCATCTCAAAAATAATAAGACCTTCCCGAAAAGAAGACCAAGTGCTTATTTAGGGGGTCAAAAGAAAATAAGACCCTGTCTTATTTTCAGGAAAATACAGTAGTTCCTAGAATTCTGGGAGTTGAAGTCCACATAGTTTAAAGTTGCCAAGGTTGAGAAACACTGCTATAGGTATACAGTACTAAGACGTATTGTAGGAAATGATGATGATTGATGAAGGGGTTACTACTCTGGCATAAAGGTAGGATTATGGTATGTGGTTTAGCAATGCAGCTCTGATCTTAGCATTAGCTGATCTGAGTTTGCTCTTGACCATTCCCCAGTTGCCACAATTTTTTTTCTTAATTCCATTTCAGGACAATTCATTCATTCTAACAAGCACAAAAGATGATTAAGTAGGAAGACTTACCACATTAACCATTTGGTCATTAGTAAGAGTGATTCATTCAAACCTGTTGGAATTGACTGCCATGATTCATAGACACTACATTTAAAATACATTTAGAACCTGTGTTGCTTTAGTTTCATATATGGAACTCCATTGTCACAGATATGTTGGTAGTATCTGTGACAATGGAATGCCATATCTGAAATCAAAGCAACACAGGTGAAAAAGAAATGGGGTTTTGGTTGTCACACACTGCCATTCTGACTTTTTTATTCTTAAATTGCTGATGCCGACAGTATCAACTAAAGCCTTTATAAGATTCTGGAAAACCTGGCAAACAAATGATGTTTGAGCATTCTTCTTTCTTCTAAGTCAATGCATTTTTTTCTCTATAGAAGTCAGAGAAAAATACCTTTTACTACCATAAAAGAAAAGTATTGACCAACTGATCATTTCAAAAATGATCCATGGCCTGATGCAACTCCCCTACATGTGTTGAGGTAGAACAATTGTTTCTGTCATTTTTCTTTTAAAAAGAAAAAAAATGGCTTCAACTCAAGGTACAGTAAAAGAAAGTGAGGATTGATTAGATAGCAATAGCACTTAGATTTATATATCGCTTCATAGTACTTTATAGCCATAGTACTTTATAGCCCTCTCTAAGCGATTTACAAACTCAGCATATTGCCCCAAACAATCATTCCTCCTTAATGACTTCTGTAAATTAATTCCATAATTCCTCTGGGTCTCTATCAATGTTCATGACTTCCAAATGATCCCTGATGTTCTCCTTGAAAATGGTACATATATATTAAGATCAGATCATGCAGATCATGCCAGATTAATCTTATTGCATTCTTTGATAATGTGACAAAATTAGTGGACCAGAGGAATGCTGTCGATATAGTTTACTTGGACTTCGGTAAAGCATTTATAAGGTAGACCATAACCTACTACTAGATAAAGTAGAAGAGTGTGAGTTAGACAGCATCACCACCAGGTGGATTTGTAACTGGCTGACCAACTGCACTCAATGTGTAGTCCTCAATGGAACTGCATCTTCATGGAGGGAAGTATGCAGTGGAGTACCCCAAGCTCTGTTTTGGGCCCAGTACTCTTCAACATCTTCATCAATGACTTGGATGAGGGAATAAATGGGGAACTCATCAAATTTGCAGATGACACCAAGCTGGCAGGAATAACTCTCCAGAAGATAGGCTAAAGATACAGAAGGATGTTGACAAACTTGAACATTGGGCACTATCTAATAAAATGAAATTCAATGGTGAAAAGAGTAAGGTTCTACATGTAGGTAACAAAAATGAAATGCACAGGTACACTATTGGTGTACCTTGCTCAACAGTAGTAACTGTGAAAGGGACCTTGGAGTCCTAGTGGACAACCATGTAAATATGTGCAGCAGCTGCCAAAAAAGCCAACACAGTTCTAGGCTGCATAAACAGACGATAGAATCAAGATCACATGAAGTGTTAATACCACTTTATAATGCCTTGCTAAGGCCACGCTTGGAATACTACATTCATTTTTGGTCACCATGATGTAGAAAAGATGTGGAGACTCTAGAAAGAGTGCAGAGAAGAGCAACAAAGAGGATTAGAGGACTGGAGACTAAAACATGTGAAGAACGGTTGCAAGAACTGGGTATGTCTAGTTTAATGAAAAGAAGGACTAGGGGAGACATGATAGCAGTGTTCCAATATCTCAGGGGTTGCCACAAAGAAGGAGTCAAACTATTTTCCAAGGCACCTGAGGGTAGAACAAGAAGCAATGGGTGGAAACTAATCAAGGAGAGAAGCAACTTAGAACTGAGGAAAAATTTCCTGACAGAACAATTAATCAGTGGAACAGCTTGCCTCCAGAAGTTTTGAACGCCCCAACACTAGAAGTCTTTAAGAAGATGTTGGATAGCCATTTGTCTGAAATGGTACAGGGTTTCCTGCCTAGGCATGGGGTTGGACTAGAAGACCTCCAAGGTCCTTCCAACTCTGCTATTGTATTGTATTGTATTGTATTGTATTGTATATGAAAGAAAGTCAGAAAATTATATATATATTACTATAATGCTGGTGGTCTTACTGGAAGATTGGCAAGGAGGATTTGGATACGTCTTTCCTTTAGGAGGATGAGAACTGTATATTTATCTCTAATAGTTGAGTACATATTATGGAATTAAATAAGCATTTATTTTAGTCTATATAGCAGTGATGGCTAACATTTTTGATGCCAAGTGCCCAAAACGTGCATGCCAAACCCCAACATGCAATGTGAATGCCTCCCGCTCATGTACCCCACCCCCCTGCCTCCCGTTTTGGCTTCCAGGTTGGTGCAGGAGAACTTCCAGGCCCAAAACAGGGTGCGGGGGTCATGCGCTTGCACGCGAACCCCCAACATGCAAAGTGAGCACCCCCTGCACATGCCCCCCATCCCCAACGCATGTGTGGCAGAGACCCGAAAACCAGGTGGGAGGTGCACGCAGATGTGCAGTGAACCTGGGTTGGGGCAACAGCTGGCGTGCCTGCAGAGAGGGCTCTGCATGCCACCTGTGGCATGCATGCCACAGGTTCGCCATCACGGCCCTATAGGATTATATTTCAGTCAGACTTTGTTTTATCCTGTCCTTGGAGGGGAGGTACTTGTATATAATAGAATGATGTTTTTCATTGTTAATTCAAAAGGCTTGAGAAACAGATGCTTCTTAACTTTGAGATGGTGTCATTGCCTACTGCCATAAACTAATACTCCTTAACTTTGATGGTCTCATCCTTGGCAGATATCCATAACCTTGAAACAATTCTCATTTCTGGCAGGACAAGGCAATGCATTCTAAGATAAGATAAATTCACCCTCGTCCTTAATGAAATCCAGTGGGATATGGCCATCAAAAACAGATGTCAGTCATGCTATTTAAGAGCTATTTAAGCTGTCAGAAACCCACCATGGGGTGTCACTTCAGTTTAGATCTAACTAGAAGAGTGCTGCATGTTTGATGGCTTTAAAGAGTTCCATTCTACTATAACATGTTTAGGTGTCATGATTGTCAGAAAGGGCATAACATCTTTCTTTCTTTCTTTGTCTTATTGCATTATTGAGTATTTTTTATTGCTGCTTCATGTTTTGTTACTTTCCTATCCCGTTTTGAAATAAAACCTTACGTACTCATACTATATGATCATTGCTTCCCAAACCCAAAGAACCAATGATATCACTCTTCTGGGCTCGGGACATAGCAATGCAAGACCTGACTAAAACATGTTATGGTCAGGATGTGCAGTAACTATATAAATAAAACCGAAAGGTCAACAGTAAAAGGTAGGTGAGTCATACTGAGCAATCACAAAACATTGCCATTGTTTTTCTGAATCCTGAATTTGGTATTTGCTCAAATTGCTTGAGTAGCAGGAAAGACTCAACCTCTACCTTTGAGTAAAAAACCTCTCTTGATAAACTAGCTTTTGGTGTTTATATGTGTGCTAGGTATAAAGATAGCTTCCTCCTGGCTTAACTCCAATCATAGCAATATGTCAAGATAAGCTACTTTGATGCAATGAGAGTGAGAGCATACCCTTCCCTTTTTGGAAAGTACAACTTTGCAGACTTGGCAAATACATCCAAGCCTGGAAATATTTGACATTGCAAATAGCAGTACCTTTCACAATGCATTGCTTTTTAGGAATTTTGCAGGCTTGGGATAGATGACTAGCATTAAAACTTTGACAGCTTTGAAAAACATAGATGTTAACTTCCACACTGTCAGAGGCACAAAAAGGGAATGGGAGAAACTAAAATATTATGGGAGTTTTTGGGCAGAGAGCCTCCAAGAGAACTGCTGCCAGGTCAATATATTGCCTCCACTGTTAAATGAGTTAGCTCCTTGTAAGTCCAGAGTAATTGTGCATTCATTGCTGCTTCCATTTAGGGATATGGTATTCTGTCACAGGGAAGAATTATCTCACTCCTAACCAAGGGAAGGCTGCTAGAAATCTTTCTCAGAAAGCATGAACAGATTACAGATAGCCCCTTTTTCTCACTGACAAGTGCAAAAGTTGACATTACTAAAGCCTATTGAACTGTTAGCGGCAATAACACACTGAAGCACAATGAAAAACTTGGTTGTTGGCTTGTTTTTCAATGTCATTTTATGGTATGAGATTTACATGTCCAGCCACTACCAAATCTAAAATCCTGGTGGAAAAAAATAGATTAACATCCATGATCCAGGATTGACTAATATAGACCTATTTACAAAAAGGTTACTTTTCTCAATAATGACTGCAACTGCTTTTGCCTATTCAAAGCTGGTTCTGAATAACTATCAAGCTGGAATATTGATTACACTAGCCTAATCACAGCTAGAAGGAAAGCACAGCTAGAAGGAAAGCAAATTAAAAATTTATCCAGTGTCCACAATGCATCCTAGAAATATAGCTCCATTGGCAAATAACCATAACTCACATTTTTATAATTTAATTTTTGACATAACCAAGAATAGGCATTGATTGCTAAAAATTGTATACTTCATGTATGCCTTCCTTAGAATGGTTGCTTTAGAAATCATCAAATTTGGTTGGACAATTAAATGGGAAAGAAAGATTAAAAGAAGCTTAGTTAACAGACCATTGATATGTGTTATATTTTTAGAGATTGGCATCACTATTTACTTTGAGAAAAGCATCAGCATGAATTTAGCCAGAAATACAAAGCGTTGAAATGAACAAATGAATGAATGGCTTGAAATTTCTCCTCTGTAATGCCTATGTGATATTCTTAATTCTCCAATACAGCAACATTATCCAGAAGGATAGGTTTAAATGTGCTAACCTAAAATTTGGGTAGAAATTATGGTTGAATTTTAAAATGTTCTTACTTCAAGAAAGATGTGGGGTTTGTGTGTGTTCGTGTAATAGAAAAGGGGGCCTTAAATAGAAGGGAGAAAAATTATATTCACTATATTTTAATATTAATTAAATCAAATATTGATTTTTTTCCCACCTAGTTTCATTCTCAGGTATGTAGCTGTCAGCATAACACTTAAACTTCAAGTGCCATTATTGCCTCCCCTGGACACAAATTGCATAATTGAAGTCTAAGGACAGCTTTTTGTTATAGATGTTATACAGTACTCTGCAGTACTGCAACACTGTTCTGTAGCTAGTCGATGCTTGTAGACTGCAAGCATTATATGGAAGTTTCTAATTATCTGAAATCAGAAAACCATATACTTTATGTTACTCAAGTAAAAAATATGCCATTTTATAGTATTTTATTTGTTTTTCCTTCTAAAATTTTTGTTTTGAGAGGAGTATTTTCTCTACTGGAGAAACAATTCCAAAACTATCTTGTTTAATGACATTGACTGATTATGGGAGCTGAGCTAGTGGATTTCTCCCTCCCTCTCCCTCTCCCTCTCTCTCTTCATCATTTCTTACTATCTTCTGGCAAATTTGAACAGGGACGTCCAGGTTTCTCTGTAACCTGGTCCATGAGACAGAAGATTTCTATACTGCATAAATAATTCTCTTTTTCTCTTGTGAATTGACTTTAGGCTAGTTTCTCTCTTTTTGAAGTAGCTCTTTGACTGCTTGTTTGCATTACAATGCAAAGTCTATGTGTGCTTCACATCTCCCTTCATTTCTGTAATCATGATGATAGGCAAACAAATGCAAATCAAAGTGCATGTGTGAGTGAAAATATGCATAAAGAGAAAAAATGCTATGTAGTAAGCATTCTAAAATATGCTTCTTGCGTCAAAAGTCAAGCTGTTTTTAAATTATAAGCTTTCAAATTAAATAGTTATTAATGGTTAATATTTAATCATTACTTGCAAATAATTAAAAAACAGAAACATGGACTTGAGCCTCTTTTAACATCTTCTTAACTTTATAGCTTAATAATATGACTAATACATTCTGTACATCTATCCATCCTTTTGTAATGTTATGAATTCTGCAGTTCTGTACAGCCACCACCGTGAATAAGATTCTTGACAGGAAAGCCAATATGTACAGGGCACCAGTTTGTGATTAGTGTCATACGATTTTTTTGTAGGGAACAGAAGTCCTTCAAATTGGAAACCTTGGAATTTGATTCAAACGGGGGCCTTGTGCTGGAGAGGAGACGTTGTCCTTCCACTTCCAAATGTTGGTGAAATATAATTCTATCTATAAATATATTAATTGGGATTATTGCTACACCTTCAAAATGGGGATAACACTTCCATTATTTACAGAGTATTTGCTTTGATAGCAGAAAGGGTTAGCAGAGGATACTACGGTAATAGGAAGAAAAGGATGGTCCTTAATGGATATTAGGTATCTCATAATGAGCTGTATCTTACTCAGCCAGTGTTCAAAACGAAGCAGAGATTTAAAAGACATCCTGACTAAAGAAAATAAATCTGTAAGATGTTTTTCTCTCTTCTTACATTAACAAAACAATCTCCTACTAATGAACTACCTGCAGTTTTTCAGAAAGTGTGGTACTTTGTCAGTAGATAACTTTAATCAACTTTGATTTTTCCTCAGCTAAGGTTGGGAGGTCCTCACAGATTAGTGAATTTTTGTTGTTGATCGTGTGAATTAGACCCAAGTTTTTCAGTTTTTCTCAGGTTTCTTTTATTTGGTATTATTAAAATAAGGTATGACCTTTTTTCTAGATCTAAAGAAATATCTTCCTTTACATTTCTTCTTCAACAGTAAGAATTAGCTTCTGATCATTGAATTCAAAGCTATTTCACCCCTCAGTATGATTTGGGCCTTCAAAATTTTTAGCAAGGTGCTCTCTTCCCGGTTGCTGGGTTGGTGTGGGTGTGGCCATGGTGAGTGTGGCCTAGTTAGCCTCCTACACCACGGTGGTGGGGAAATTTTGTCCTCCCTGGGCTCCAGAGGCTTTCCTCAAGCCTCTGGGGGAGTGAAAACAGCCTCCTCAGGCTCCGGAGGCCCTCTAGAGGCCAGAAATGGGCCTGTTTTTCGCCCTCCCAGAGCCTCTGCGCGGGCCCTGCATTTACCTGAATCCAAAACGGGCCATGTGGGGACTCCTGGGAGGGGTGGGTGGGGTGGGTGGGTGGGGTCCCCAGGAGTGGGATTTGGGGGTTCTCTGAACTGCACAGTAACTTAGCTAGAGGTTCTCCCAAACCCTTGCAGCCTATCCCTGATTTGGGGAATATGCAAATGTAATTGAGCAATTAAATATTAAGGCCAATTAATACAATTTTTTAAAAAAATGTTTTAAGTCTACCAACAGACTGACTAAAAATCTTGTAAGAATTCACATCATTTCTGTAGCAAATTATTTTTTTAAAAAAATCCAGAGCAAATTATCTTGTAAAGGTATATTTTCTCTAAAGATTCCACATCTTATTCATTTGTGCCTGAACAATGTATAACATTCAGCAAGCTAGAATATTGCATCACTAGCATATTTCTTCCCCCAGTGCATTTGCTCTTGACCTGAAGAGCAGAACAGAACTAGTTCAGGAAGGCTATATGTACCGATTTTGTGGTATCCCTTCACCCCCCCCCCCTTTCCTGCAGCTGTACTAGATTAACTAAAGGGCATGCCAATGATCAAGGATGCAGGTATTAACAGTGTTGTAGCAATAGTGAGACTGAATTCTGCTTATAATTTATGATGGAATTGTTTATCTTATGCTTCACGTCAGCCATATTTTGTGTGTTGTTTCCTACCTTCATAATTATCAGACAGTTGAATGTTCTGGGTATCAGTTATGGCAGCAGTAATTGTTGTATCCCAGGTATCAATCAGTGCAGTAAAGAGCTCTCATTGGTCAAGACGCACTGAGTATGCAGGCGGGAGAATTACGTGTTCTAATTGGTTGCCGGTTTGACAGCTGCCTTATAAAAAGCTGTCAAACCGAAGTTGCTTGTTCTGTTTCTTAGAGTTGTTAAATAAACACTTCTGGTTGACTTGCCTCTTGCCTCAGTCCGTGATTCCTTGTTCGGAATACACAAAAGTAATAGTCCTGGACACAAGTGGGATGATCTGGATTTGTTGTTATTGTCTTCATGGCAAAGACGTCTGATTCTAATCCTGTTTAACAAGTACTTTGTTTTGAAAATAAAGCACTTCTCTGTAACTGTGGTAATGTATTTGGTACATTACCAAGAAAGCATGCAAAAACCATGGTCTTTCATTCAGTTTTTCTACTGCATCAATAAGAACCCCAAGACTGCCATGCAAAATGCTTCTAAGAGAAATGTAATACTGTTGTGTAAATTTCAATTTCAATTATTAAATAAGTCACAGTGGCAATGATATTAGATGGTGCCACAAAGATTGGCATCCAGTCTGGATTCTGGAGAAAATGATGTTAAGAGATTTTCCTCCTTATTGATATTTCTATCAACTCACTTATCTAGAAGTGCTATTGTTTCATTTATCACTTCCCTAATCCTTCATTCCTTAAGGATTTTTATTCTTATCTACTTTGTGGGTGAATACTTACGTATCCCTGACTCTCAAATAGTGGCTAGAAGCTCCTTTTATTTCATAAATCTCAAGACTATCATTATTGTGTTACAGTGATGACAAATAATACCAGATTCCACACCTCAAAGCAACCATCAGGACCAACAGAAGCCCCTTGTGTATCACTGTTGCTACAATCTCTATTATACCCTCAATAAAAAAAAATCCAGAGCTATATCTTTTACTGCATGTGTCCTCTTTTTTAAATTTTGTATCCCCATAGAAAGCCATTATGTAATTTTGTGTAGGGCAGTGCAGAGGATAAAATTGAAATTTAGAAAATTTTTCTTTTAAAGTTTCTTTTCTAATGTTTTTGGGTCAGGATACTTTGTACTGAAAGGTAACTCCTGCAATTGTTTTTTGCATATGTATAATGTTGTACCTGTTATAATATTTTTTTTAAATTTCCCCAACTTCTTTCTACTGATTTGCCATAATGTATCTGACAAGCAACTATAATAAATACTCCATGAGCTGCCATTCACAAGCAACTATAATAAATACTCCACAGCTGCCATTCATAACACAAAAGCCATTAAATATATTACTGTATGGGGAAAAAAGGGGCTTCCCCTTCTGTTTATATGGAATAAAAGGTAGTGAAGAATGTCAGTGGGAAGCTGATGGGATGTTTTCCTTCTTTGCATTAATCTATGAGAACAATATCCCAGTTCTACAAGCTATCAAAGTAAAGTTCCTATCATAGTATCAAGTATTTGTGCTAATAGCTATGTTCTGTTCTCTCACATAAAGAATCATAGGACTGAAACTCTGCAGGAGAACTATGGTATTTAACCACCCAGTGCTGATATCAAAATCTGGTATTTATTGATTCTGTCAATATTCTGGAAATTTAACCTTCATAATACTCCGCTTCTTTAAACCTATTAAGCGATGCTGGGCGTATAGAGTTAGAGCTGGGCAATCTTTCTCACAATACCTCCAAATAAAATGTTACAGCAACTTTTTTTTAATTGATGTCCTCTAGAAGATTTGGATTTTTTAAAAAATGCACCATTCCTCAGTTAGAAGAGCCAATTATTGAAATAAACTAATGAGTATTGTGTAGAAATGTGGACTTCATCTTTCCCAATTTTCAGTGTTAGCTAGGAAATGTTTACAATTGAAGCCCACACTTTTTGATGGCATCAGATAGCTAATCTCAGCATGGTAGGAATAGCTACAAGAAATTGCAGTTAGCTAGTAAACTCACCGTGGCACAGAATAGACAACTTATTTTTACTTATCTGGCTAACATGTCCTGAAACTAGGATGCACTAGTGCAATTACTATACTACAGACAAAAAGAAGAAGGGGACCTATAAGCCTTCTTTGTAGATGTGTGTCCACATGCATGTAGTCATATAGCCTTTAAACAAAGAGGAGAAAATACCTTTCAAAATGTAAATATCTCTAAATCAAAGAGAGGAAAAATTGTCAGTTTAACAGAGGCACCATTGGTGTCATGCTTCACATTAGGCTTGGCTATTAATATTGCCTCTTCAGATGATTGTTTTTTTAAAAACAATTTTTATTTGTTTTTGAACAAGGACAAACAGACATAAAAAATAAAATAAAAAAAACATCTTCCATTACAAATTGTAGAAAGTGTGTCAGTTGGTTACAGTATTTCCATGCATCTCTTCCATAGTCACCACCTGTTTTTCATATCAAATCGCATATTATAAATTCACCTATATTCATGTATATCACAATTATTATATCTCAACCTTAATTTTACTATAATTGTTTTTACATCCTTTTATATATAATATTCAAAATCTAGAATAGGATTATATGATAACATTCCATTAAATCATCCTAAAATCATCCAATCACAATACATCTTTATAACATATTCTAGATAAAACTTTTAAACCTCCTCTCGTAATCTCCATGTGTTGTTTATATAAAATTTCATATTATCAAACTAATATATCTATATGTATTATCATTATTAATCATTATTTAACTATAACTATTGTTGCTTCATTTTATACCTACTACTAGTAAACTAAATTTAGCTTCATTTTTATTATACATTTTCATTGCATCAACTTATATCTTTCCAGTAATAGTACGGTCTTATATCTCTTACCATTTGTAGCATTAATGTTCTAGTTACTTTCTTAATAAATCTTCTAAAACTTCTCTTAACAACATGTTATTCCTTTTATATCTCATAAAAGCTTAAAACCCAACATCTGTTCTTTCCATCAGCTTATCTTTGGTTATTGCTAGTGCTTCGGTCAAGATTTCTCTCCTTATCTCCGTCAATTTTTTTCTCTTTTCTTTTTCTATGCTTTAAAGTCTGGGGTAGAGTTCCAATCCATCTATCTCCCCTTTCCATATTCCACTCTTGCCATTACCAACCATGCTCACTTTGTTGTCAGTATCCACAGTTTTCTTATCTCTTTGCTCATTTTTTTCTTCCATCTTTTGAACTCTGTCCTCCACTTTCTTCATTTGGTAAACATCCTCAGTTTCTCCATCAGATTTTTCTGTTTTGTATTCCATATTCTCCATTCTCTTTTCACAACTAATAGATTTTGAATTTCAAACATAATCATTTGCAATGTTACAGCTTCTTTTTCCTGCTAAGCCATTCTTTCAATTTTGCAGACACTGCCACTATAGGGTTCGAGGCTATTTTAATAAACTTAAAACAGGTTAATTTATTATCTTTCAAGTCACAATGTTGTCTTCGCTCCAATAGCCAGTGATAGAACTTCCAAAAGGCACCTGTATAAACAACTTGTGCTCTTACTACTATCACTGTCAGTAAGCAAACTGAAAGAACCTTGAATCTTAAGTGATGAAAGAGGAAAAAGAAAAAACAATGTATCCAGCCTCCAGCCTCTAAGTGACAGTATAACTGCTTTTCCTCCTGTTGTTACAACCCCCTTTATAATCCTTCTTATTATCTTCTTTATATTCCAAGTTTAAGAAAGAAAAAAACCCCTTAAATGGAAATCCAAAACAATCCAATCAATCAAACCAAGCATTATAAAAAAAGGAGAATTTAAATCCATAGGTATAAGCAAAAGTGAAAAAAGAAGAAGAAAGAATTAATTCATTCAGTTTAAAAAATAGGGAAAACCTGCAAAAGTTCCATCTGTGAAAAAAATAAAAATAAAAATAAAAACTGGATAACACACTAAGTTCAATGAAGATCAATCTCGCCACCTACAGTCTTCTGTCTTCAATCTTAACTTAATTTTTTTCTTGGGTAGTCTTTTCCTCTAATAATAAAATTTCCTCACCAATTCGACACACTTTCTCTTTCCACTTTCTTCCCATTCTGGAGCTGTCCCAACTTCAGCAGCTTCATTAGCTGTGTTTCTATTGCCGGAAAAAAGGGCTATTCCTGGATCTTTCAGGGACTTTGCGGTGTCCCTGAGAGCAGCAAGAGGTTCCCTTCTCAATCACCATCTTTGCAGGATGGTTTAGGTCCAAATGGACCATCCAGCAGCAGAAATTTGACTGCGATCTTGGAGCACCAAGATTGCACATCGTGCCGTTGCGATGTCAGCTCTCCTCCAGATGGTTGTTGATTTAGACTGAAATAGTAGTAGAAGAAGCGTCAGAAACAATAAATCCAGGTGATCATGAAGCTTCCTGTTCTTATAGAAACCAAACTATTTTTTTCTTTGTTTCTAATTGACCCTTTTCTACATCAAAAGCTGGGCAAGGGTGAAACCTTTGAAAACCTGCTTATACAAAACAGTTCCTTGAATGTCAGTCAGATACCATGGCGACAGATATGGGGGCTGAGATCATCATGATACAGGTGATGCCATGACTTTGTTCCTTTCTTTTTCTAAGCAGAAGACAGATTGAGATCTGTTTAATGTTATCATGCTTCTTTACAAATGATTTTCTGGAGAATTTTTAAAAATTGCTAATTAACAAGTAAATGGAAATAAATATGTGCCCTATATATCAGCACAAAAGGGAATGAATACAAACGGTAGAAACTATCACGTTTGGAGCACACAAATTAATTTCAAGTAGAAATCTGCATCCAGAACAGCTAGTTCAAAATCACTGAACATTGAGCAATTCCAGACTGGCTGTTGGCTTTTAGGAATGGAATTAGCATGTTGGTTCGTCTTTTATTAGACTCTTCCAGAATGATAGGTTTACAGTGGGAAAATCTCTGGAAAGGAAATGAATTATCTTATTTCAGATTGGCCTTGTGTATTTTGGATCCTGCCTATGAGACAGTGGAAGTTGAAGTATTGTTCAGTATTTAATTAATTAGTTAGTTTTTACATTCCTTTAACCAGCAAATGGTTCAGTACCCATTGTTTTCCTTTAAGCAGGAGTGTGTAATTTGTTAGGGCCAAGAATAACACTTCAAAAATTGTGAAGCATAAATACTTCTATTTAAGCTTCTATTTGCTACTGTAGTCTCTAACAGTCATATCTGTATTTAGGATCACATAGCTATAGTAGAAGCTTCTCCACAGCAGTTGTATAAGTCTAGGAAAAGATTTGACTGATTTAAGGAGTTTCAAAAAGATGGTGTGAAGCATTTCTTTCCAACTAAATCCCATTATTGCACCACTATAATCTTTATTATTGCCATACTCTATTTAATATTTTCTCATTTTTAATGTTGGAAACTATTTTTGGAGGCGACTGAAAGACACTCCTAAAGCTTTCAGAGGATGTTGGAGCTTCAGGTTTTGGCTTTAAGGAAGAGCTGTGCTCTGGCTCAATGCAAAGCCTGAAAACAATTGGAATGAGGTCATTTTGGGACATTGCTTAAGTAATCTAGGGCAGGAAAGGAGATATATAACTCATCCTGTCTCCAAATCAAAATCTCACATGGATTTCCATCTCTGGCATATAGTTTGGAATATAGTTTGCAATGTGTTAGGCAACTACGGATTCACTTACCATTTCTACTGGTTCTCAAATAAATGTGAGCGCGCTCAACATATTTTTTGAATTGTGGCAACCAGAACTAGACACAGTATTTCAGGTATGGCCTTACTAGGGCAATATAGAGCAGTACTATCACTTCTCATGATCTTGATGGTATCCCTCTGTTGATGCATCCTAGGACTGCATGTGGCTTTTTTGGCAGCTGCAGCACACTGCTTGCTCATACTTAAGTGATAGTCCACTATGACACCTCTCAAAGTTACTACTGTGAGCCAGGTAGTACCTATTCTACACCTGTGCATTTGATTTTTCCTGCCTAAGTGCAGGACCTTATTTTTCTGAGCACTGAATTGCAGCCCATTGTTCAAATCTGTCAAGATCCTTCTGTATCTTCAGTCTATCTTCTGAAGGGTTGGCAAATCCCCCCACCCACCCAAGCTTGATGTTGTATACAATTTTGATGAGTCCTTTTATATCCCCTCATTAGATCATTTATGAAGATATTGAAGAACAATGGTCCTAAGACAGAGCCTTGAACTACTCCACTGCATGCTTCCCTCTGTGTAGATATACAGTAGTTCCATTGAGGACTATATGTTGAGAGCGGTTGGTCTGCTAGTTGTGAATCCATCTGGTGGCGATGTTGTCTATCCCACATTTTTTTAACTTACCAAGAAATAGGCCATGATCTACTTTGTCAAATGCCTTACTGAAATCTAAGGAAACTAAGTCCACAGTATTTCTCTGATCCACTAATTTAGTCATTTTATCAAAGAAAGCAATAGGGCTTGTCTGGCATGACCTGTTTTTAACAAACCCGTGTTCACTTTTTGTAACAGCTTTGCTCATTTCTAGGTGCTTGCAAATCTACTTCTTGATTATCTGTTCCAGGATTTTCATATGCATTGATGTTAGGCTGATTGTCCTGTCTGTCTGCATGCAGTAATAACAGGTGAGACTCCTTTGTTTTAACGTAAGCTAAGAAGTGACATTACAGCGTATGCATTTGGAAGCACATCTCACCATATTTGAGAGGGATTTAGTTGTTTTAGTTACCTAATTGTTATTTTAGCAGTCTACTTTACTGTATTTAGGGATGATCTGCTGATTTCAAGTAATCTTTACATAATTTAATTGGGCATGAGCATCCTGTAATATATATCTGATTCTAAAACACCAATGGCAATCTTTGTAATACTTGAAATACCTCTAGAATTCTCATGAATATCCCCATTGGGTAGATATAAATTTAAAGCAGTCTTTCCTAAGCTTGTGTCCTTCTGATTAAGACTCCAGGTAGTGTCAGGGGGAAGAAAGTTGTACTGAAGTCTTAAGATGACAACTGTGTTTCCAAAGGAAGAAGCAAGAATGATTATACTCAATGAATATGTGTGCTTTTTCTGTTGTCTCTTATATGTCATGCTGGTATGGGGTGACTATAAACTAAACTGTATGATGTAGGCCAGTGGTGGGTTTCAAAAAATTTTCGAACCTACTCTGTAGCTGTGGTAATGTATTTGGTACATTAGGTGTGGCCTCCTTTGTGGGAGTGGCGTGTCACCCATGTGACTGGATGGGAGTGGCTTGCCGCCCATGTGACCGGATATGAAGATACCGACGACATTTGTCAGAACCACCTTAAATTACCTCACACACAGCACTGGTATGCATAAGAATATGATATAAACTTGTTTTTTAAAAGGCATCTTTGGTTTGCGTTAAAACAACTTCAACACACGCAATGTTCTGATTGCACCACAAATGCAGTAGTCATCCTTACCTTTCACAGAGGCACTGAGTTTTATAAATATGAGCATGATAGTGTAGAATAATCATATCCAAGGACCAGTGGTGGGTTTCAAAAAATTTTGGAACCTCTTCTGTAGGTGTGGCCTGCTTTCTGGGTCCACTGGTGGAACCTTTTCTAACCGGTTCGGTAGATTTGACGAACCGGTTCTACCGAATAGGTGCAAACTGGTAGGAACCCACCTCTGATGTAGGCAGAAGTCTTTAGATAAAATAGCAAAGAAAAGGTAGTAAAAAAAACATCAGTAAGAAGGAGACTGCAACCAATTCAGCTAGGAACAAAAATAACTGGAAGGGCCTGGGAATTTGGTTGCCTGAGATATTTCTATCCTTAATAATAAAAACACAATAAATTAAATAGCTATTTTGTGCTTATTTGCAATATTCAAGATCTAGTATCTGAGATGGCCACCTCACTTTCACTAGTGGTAGACCAATCCTGAAAAGTCAAAATACAGCATACAGGATCAACAACTGAATATAGGCCTCGCTGCATATTTGATGGGAGTCAGTTTTATGAATGAGGAGCTTGCTCTATCAAAAAGTACCCAGTTCTTTTCTTGTTGCCTTATTGCTCTGAAACCAGAGTCATACCTAATCTTACACTTTAGGATGGTTTTTTTAATGTGTTTAGTTTGCTCCTAGGTAGAATAAAAGGTTATAATGACATTTACCACACTTTATCACTCTGCCTTTTATATGACTGTTTGCTGAACGCTGTCAAATGTTTGTCTTCCTTATCACATGGAAATCCAATTTATGGAATAAAGTCCCCTTCTTTTGCTTGACTGGCATTAGTATGACTTCACAGTTTGCATGCCTGTTTTACAAAAGGATGCTCAATTGATTTTTTATTGTAGCAAGGAAGTAACTCCCAGCATTTCAGGTTACTAGGTGACCTAATGCAAATGTTTAAAAATAACAGCATAGTTGTATCAAATGGATATTTATAGAAAATGGAAAGTAGTTCCTAGTATTACCATCTGGTAACCATGACGAGGCAAGTGACATGAAATGGTAATGGCTACAATCCTGCTTCAACAATGTGTGTGAACATAGAAAGATAGCACGGTGCAGTTAGATTATACAGTAACTTCAAATAGTAGCTAAACTGAGTCAGCCAGGCGCTTTACTATAGTTTCTCCTACACTCCCCAAGTAAGACACAATTATTAGTTCTGTGGAAAACAGCTTTACATATAGGATCAAAAGATAAACAGACTGCTAGGTCCTTCATTTAACCCAGCAGAAACTCAGCTGACATATTATCTCAGTTCTTCTTGTGCAGCAATGAGAATAATGGAGAGGGGAGAGTTGTATTGTTTAACATTTCTGAGATGGGGGAGAGGAAGGACAGGTAGATGCCTTCAATTGAATTTAATTCCTGTAAGTTATATGGAATAACCATGACGATTTTTGGCAACAAGTAGTAGTTTTACCACTGCCTTTTTCCAGGATGTTTTTCAGTTTCCTGGTCTAGTCTATATTATCTGGTACACATATATGCTTATAAAGTTTTGTTTACTGTTTCAAAAGTTTCCAGAAGGATGGCCCTGTTTCATTATAATTCTTCATATGTGATCTAGGTCCGTGATGGCAAACCTATGGCACACGTGCCCAAAGTGGCACACAAAACCATGTTGCCCAGCATGCATGGCCTTGCCTATTTGTCTTCTGGATTTCTGGCGTGCATGCACATGCAATGATCAGCTGTCCTTTGTGTGCACAGCAGTGCCAAAAATCGGTGTGTGCATGCACACCCGCTAGCTGATTGTCGGGTGCATATGCATGCCAGAACCCAGAAGTTCAGCTTTTATGGTGTGCGTGGCAGTGCCAGAAACCAGCCTGTGCATATGCGCTGGCCAGCTGATCATCAGGCATGCACACGTGCTAGAACCCAGAAGTTTGGCTTTTCCAGACTTTCTGACGAGTGCAGGTGCAACATTTCTGCATGACCTTTTTGGCCCTTGGTGCCGAAAAGGTTCACCATCTCTGATCTAGGTGGGTGATTCATGAACAGTTCCCATTTATTTATATGGGTCTGAAAACAAAATCATATCTTGCTTCTATGTACTTAAACATAAACAAAAAGCCAAAGAACTGTTTTTCCTCTGGGCCATTTTAAATATGTAATGTTATTCTTTTTAATCAGGCGTTTCCTTGCATTTTCCATTTCTTTTTAATATTTGTGATATAATTTCATGATACATCAATGGAAGAAGGAGAAATTATCAAGTCCAATCCAAAAAGATTCTCTCTCTATTTACAAATCTTTTATTTCCATTTCATTCTATACAATCACAGAGATCAATTTGGTTCTGTACTTAATAACGGCAGCAAGACTCTTGGTGGCGCAATACTGGAAGAAGAAAGACCTGCCTACAATTCAAGAATGGACTTTGAAGGTTACAAACTTAGCCGAAATGGCAAAAATTTCAGCATATCTTAAAGAACATTCAAATGAGAGGTATAAACGAGACTGGAAAAAATGGATTGATTATATACAAAGCAAATATGGGACTAGGAAATTCCAGATAGCTTATACTTAAAATTAGTAATAACTTAAACTGTTAAAAATTTGGGTAACAGCAAGAAGCTGAGTTCAATGTAGAGATATTTTAGACTGTGATTGTCAAAAAGTTATACCATGTATGGGCTCTGGGAAGTCGGGGGGAGGGAAGGGAGGTGGGGATCTAGGGGGAGGGGGGGAGGGGGGAAATATAATATGTGTTAAATTTTAAAGCATGATTGCACTTGTATACTGTGGCTTTTTTAATGTTAGTGTCAAAAAAGAACAAACTGAATATATTGGAAGGTAATAGAAGGAGGAGGAGCTGAGTGAAAGAAGAAGGAGAGTAGAGAGGGTGAGAGAGAGGAGGAGGAGAAGGAAGGGAGGGAATGGATTAAGAGAGGGAGTGATAGGGTTAGGGTTAGATAGAGGGGGAGGGGAAGTAGGTGTAGAGGGGTATGAGAGAAGGAAGAATGAAAGTTGGAGGGGAATGAAAGAGGGTGTATGGTGGGCTAAGCCGGTATATTGGGTTTGTATTGTAGGGGGCATTTTCTATAAAAGTGAGGGCTGTGTTTATTACCCAATGTTATATGCCTCGGTTGCACAAAAAGATTCTCTCTCAAAGGCACTTCTACACCCTCCCATTACCATCACTGCTTTCTCTCACAAACACCAGGAAAGTAACTGTGACCAATTTTACTCCTGCTAATCTTAATACGGATAATGAGGGAAAGAAAGGATGTGGAGGCAGAACAAGCCAGAGTTTCCATTATTGAGAGAGCAGACTCTCTACCAGCTTGGTCAGATTGCAGTGACTGAAGACAAAAAGGCCATCTTTAGTATAATGTTACATATACTGTGAAATTGACTCTCTCCCAGACTGCAGATGTGGAGGGTAAGGCAGATCAGGAAATTTATAAATCTCCCCTATGGAAGCATCCTCAGCCTCTGACTTCATCTTCTTATGGAATAGCTATGTTAACAGATACAGTATATAGCCGTGATGGTGAACCTATGGCATGCGTGCCACAGGTGGCATGCAGAGCCCTCTCTTCAGGAATGTGAGTCGTTGCTCCAGCTCATGCACGCACCCCTCCCACCAGGCCTCCTTTTGGGCTTCTACCACACATGCGCTGGAGCCGGGTGCATGCGTGGGTAGCATGCAGGGATGTGTGGCGCAGGCCTCCCATGGCCCATTTTTGTTCCAAGGAGGCTGCAGGGAGGCCAATTAGGCCCCAAATGGGGCACAGGGGTCATGTGTGCATGGATGGGGGGGTCACGGGCACTTGTGCAGGGGGCAGGGTACTCGGGTAGGGTCACACACACATACACGTTGCATTATGGGTGCAGGCACACGTGCTGTCCCGCACATGTGCTTTCGGCACACAACAGCAAAAAGGTTACCCATCACTGGTATATGCTTTGGAGGGGAAGGAAGATAGCAAAAAGCACTATGTGGCTAAGCTCTCTACCCTCATAATTAGATGGTGCACTTTTGCCTTTCTTTCCATTTTGAAAAGTTACTTATCACCAGTAGTGGGTTTCAAAAATTTTGGAACCTACTCTGTGGGTGTGGCCTCCTTTGTGGGAGTGGCTTGCCGGCCATGTATTCTCTCTCTCTCTCTCTCTCCTTCCTTCCTTTTGTCTCTCTGTCCCTTTTTTCTTTTTTCTTTCATCTCTCTCTCACTCTTTTTCTTTCTTTTTTCTTTCTTTCTTTCTTCCTTTCTTTCTCTCTCTCTCTCTCTCTCTCTCTCTGTGTCAGTCAGTCAGTCAGTCAGTCAGTCTGTCTGTCCGTCTGTCTGTGTGTGTGTCAGTGGTGGGTTTCAAAAATGTTTGGAACCTCTTCTGTAGGTGTGGCTTGCTTTCCAGGTCCACTGGTGGAACCTCTTCTAACCGGTTCGGTAGATTTGACGAACCAGTTCTACCGAATAGGTGCGAACTGGTAGGAACCCACCTCTGCTTATCACCTATCTTTGCCTCATGCTAAATTTCCCTTTCTCTTTCTGTAAGTATTTTGGTTCCAGTGCCTTATTTCCTTTGTTGTGGTAGAGAAATAATCCCTCTTGAGTTTTGTATTCCTTTGGTTTGAGCATACACTTTGCAAAGGGAAAATTAACTACAGATTCCTGCAGGAGTGACCTGGATTGTGGAACTGGCCATGAGCATGCCTAAATTGCAAATATCTCCTGACTGAGATCTGGAAAGAACTGAAATGAACATGACTGCTAAACAACCACAAACAAAACCCTAAGCTAATGCCCCTCAGTAGTATACAGAGAAGTTTTTCCAAAATCGTTTAAAACGGAAAGATTTGTAATAGAATGCTACTATAAATGGGACAAAGCCTGGGGAGTTTAATGGGATTTATGCCTTTATGCTTCTCTTTTCTAACAGTAGGGAGCTCCCCATATTTGTTTCAGTAATGTACAGCATTTTAAAATGTTTGCAGAGCCACAAGTGTGGAAATAAAAGAACTACTGCTTTGGGGTTTGCTCTGCTGTGACTAAAAAATAAAATAAATCCATATTCTCCAATCGGGAATAAAACAGCCCAAAGGAATCCTGTTTTTTTGGAACAGGCAACCCACTCAAATATTTGCTGCTTGGGGAAGGAAGTTGTTCTACTTCACTCCTGAGCCATCTGTGTTATCTCTTCCAGGCATCCTAAGGGAAACAGCAGTACATTTCTGGTGAATCTTCTTGGAGTAATTTAACAACAACTACAGATCTCATGTGAGCTGTGTAGGCGAAAGGGATACCCACTGAGAATGTATAAATTCCCAGCAGTAAGCTACTAGTGCAAGCATCTCCTAATGTACATAGCATACACAACTACTGGTGGATGCAAAGTAGCAATTGCACTAAACTCTTGGGTTAGGAACATGCCTGTAATACTCACAAACAAGTTGGAGGTAGTGAGGTAGGATAACAGTTGCTAAAGGTTAATGGGAGAAATGGTATTGGCGCACTGAAGAGGAAGTGCAATATTATGTATTGATCTAATTCGCAACCCAAATCAACCACAAATTTGACCATATCTATGCTTAACAACTAAGTGCACCTACTGGTGCACTCTTTTATGGTTCTCATACTGACTTGACTCTTTAAAAAAAATCCCATTTGACTAAAAGGCCTTGGCAATGGCTTTCAAGGTATTTAGAGCTGGATACCATGTCATCCCATTTTACAATTTCCCTGGTGCTCAGTCCTCCATTTCCAAGAACGAAACAACAATCATTTTTCTTCCTAGGCAATTATGGTGATACAGATAGCCCTCGAGTTATGACCACAATTGAGCGTAAAATTTCTGTTGCTACATGTAACATTTGTTTTGCCCCATTTTATGACATTTCTTGCCACAATTGTTGAGTGAATGAGTGTGGTTGTTAAGTTAGTAATGTGGTTGTTAAATGAATTGAGTTTCCCCATTGACTTTGCTTGTCAGAATGTTGCAAAAGGTGATGACATGACCCTGGGACAGGCAACTGTCATACATTTGTGTCAGTTGCCAAGCATCTTTGATCATGTGATTGTGGGAATGCTGCAATAGTTGTAAGTGTGAAAAATGGTCATAAGTCATTTTTTTCCAGTGCCATTGTATCTTTGAACAGTCACTAACTGAACTGTTTTAAGTTGAGAACCACCTGTAGTTGATAGTGAACTAGCTAGCTAGCGTTCATGACCCATGGAGTTACCAATTTTAACTATTTAAGAAATAAGTTATGACTTGCAGCCATCAGTCACTTTCCTTTCCTTGTTTTGGCTTTAATTTGGTCAGGTTCATGTAGTTTAGTGTATTGTCATCATTTTAGCCATTGTCTATCCACTGGAGGATGAAGGCCTTTTCTGCCTGTTTCCAGTTAATACAGCTTTCTTTTGCCAATTGAGCCCACAATACTTGTTTTAGATCTCTTTTGTGGATGCTTTTTATCAAGTAAGATTCATTTTATGACTGCCTTGGTCCACCTGCCATCAGTTTTTCTTGCTATGCTGCTGCTGGCCCACTTCTTCTGTGACTGCTGGCTGCCAATGGCACATGTTGCTCCCAGCCTCCATCTTGTCATCAGAGGCCTTCAGGAAGGGCCTCTGAAGCTGAGAAATGGTCTCCAGATTGATGCATGCAGCATCAATCTGAGAAACGAGCTCTGAATTGATGCACACATCAGTCTGGAGCTCTTTTATTGGCTGCAGAGGCCTCCTGAAGAACCCTGACACCCTGTGCAACCAGGTATAATGGACTGGGTGGGGTCTTAACTGGTTTTTTTGGGAGGGTAGAGTGTATATTGGGCACACGTGTAAAAGTCAAGCTAGGGTTTATTTTGGGAATACGCCTTATTTTCAGGAAAACACAGTATAAAATCTACTATTTTTACCTTTAGCTTTTTGATTAAGTAAAGCCAACTCATTAGACAGTCGCTAAGATTTATAATAAAATTGCAGGAACTGTGAATTCAACCTCTTGCTCTCCTGCCAGAAAAGTTAATGGAAATCTTAAACAAATACATAATATTCTCAATCCCTTTTCTGCTCTGCTTTCTTTCCATAACCACCTAGTCTGTAAAGGTCACCATCATAACATTCCCACCCACATGCTGTTCACTACTCACAAACTCACATTTGTAAGTTGTCCAGTGAACTCCTTCTAACTGTACTAATCATAGAAGTGAATGTTTCTTTGCTTTCCAAAAAAGAAAAAAAAATAGAAACAATGAGTCTTTCCCAGGGAGTGGCTAGCTACACCATTACCCAAGGGCCTGAAGCCTTCTCGTTGGCAAGCTGTTCAACCCTGACAACCCAAAAATAACATCCCTCCCATGGATAGCTTTGCTCTAGCTATATAATGGGTGGTTCCACCTTCTCTGCAGGCTCATCACTTCCTTCCCCCACAGGAATGGAAACGTCCTCCATCTATTTCCTGCCCAGTGCATTTCCTTAACACACCATCCAGGTCATGTATGACTAATCTTGGAGCTGAGCTGAAACAGTGCATAATAAGGTTTTAAGGCATGAGTCAGTGGTCTAAGCTGGAATCATGAGACAAAGTTTCTTTAGTTTCTGACTCAAGAAGGCAACAGGGATCAACTGCAGGATTGAGAAAGCACTTTATGACTTTTGCCTTATGATGGAAATAACCATGAAGTGAGTCAGAGATTATCATGATTTTTACATAGAATAAAACAGGAGCATGTGTAGTTTATTTAATGAACTCACATATATTTATTTAATCAGAGTTTTTAAAAAAAATATAATCTGGAACTATTGAAAATTTGAAAAATCAAACTGTGAATTAGCTAATATTTAGGTTCTTCAAGAAAAGGTCAGTGTATGAACCTGACTGAAAATCACCTCCTACAATGAAGAAAGTATTCTTGTAATCTTAGGCACAGTTTAGAAAGAAAGAAATCCATGAAATCCAAGATCCTGCAAATTACTTTACATGTTATTTGAGAGTTACTACATAGTGGTTTGAAGGAGAGGTTCAAAAACATACAAGTGACTGAATGAATCATCTTTGGTAGATCAAAGATGGTTCTTTGGCCTCATTGGTTATCTATGGACATATGTCACAGGAGATTACAATGCTGATGAGAATATAGAATTAGAGGATTAGTACAAAACTACATGTATTACAATTGTTTAGGACAAAGATGATAACAAATTTTATTCATTAGTGCTGAAGCAATTATGAGTGGCAGCTATCTATAGAAACTTTGTAGATTGATGTTGCATGCTGGAAATCACATATATCAGGTAGTAGGATTAAGAGCTTGAATAATGCAGATGTAGAATAGCATGAAAATTTTACTTAAGATGAATAAAGGAATGATACTGCAATGCTAAGTATCCTACTGAAAGAAAACCTTAAGTTATTCTGGAACATAGAATTTATTCTGCCCTTTGAACACAAATTGCCTATTGTCTAGTTTAAATTGCAATGGCAGGCAAATATGGAAAATAGAAGCAGGTGCAACATAAAATTTAGCTGTGCCGAAAGAGTAGGAATTGAAGCAATGTTTTTCAGCATGCAAAGTAAATGTGTTGATATTCAGCTGTGCTCCTATTCCTTTTCCCTTTGATTGCATTCGAGATTGCATTCTACAGATTCTCATGTAGAACGTAGCTCAGTAGACATCACATACAAAAATGTGATCTTTCCAAAATCTTAGGAAAATGGGAAGTGAGAAATTTCATACTCACACTAATAGAAGTGGTAGAGATTCTCCAGAAAGCAGCATGCAGGCCATAATTTTCCTGCAGGTTTCAATTACAGATATAGGAACAGCTTAATCTGAAACAGCGTCTGTATGCAAACCATGACCCATTTCTAAATGCATATGCCTATTTGTCTGATGGCAAATATTGTAGCAGGAAAAAAAGATATCTAAGGAAACTAGGTTTATCTAGCTTCACCTTGGGGTGATATGATAGTCATATTCCAATATTTGAAGGACTGTTGCAGAGAAAGGAAGACAATTTATTCTCTAAAGCACCAAAGCTAAGATAAAAAGCTTTTCAAGCCTGCCATACCTACATTCTTCAAAATTTAGAGAGGAGAATTGACATCACCAACGTGGTTATCAGCTGAACAGTAGACTGAGAAGTATATTAAATAAACCATTATATGATAGTAATACGTGTACTGTGTATGATAGCATCCAGAACATTCTGATGTGGACAGATTTAACATGATTCTTGGTATTTGAGTACATTAAAGACAAATAAACATGTTCTGTGGAAGGTTTTGAAGATAGAAGTGTGAAAGCATAGAAAAATAGAAGAATTGTGGGTAGGAAAAACAAAATTTCAGTCCCCAGACCTGACTCTGAGACATTGTGACAAAAGTTTATTCTCTAAAAGGTTTTTTTTTACCCCCACCCCCACCCCCATGCCTTCACACTTCTACTTATAGAGTAAGATGTTTAACTTTATTTTCATCATTAGCATCTTGGTGTGAACTGATGATAGTAGGATGTCTAAGGTATCAGATCTGGGCTGAAAAAAGGTTATTTATTTTAACAGTCTACACACTTATCCATATTATAATACAATGCTGTAGTGTAGATGGTGAACAAAAAGATTAAAACAAAAGCACAGTATTAAAAAAGCAACCAGAACTGATATTAAAAAATATATACCAGATTGAAAAATACATTCCATTTCTAATCCAAGGATTGGAACAAAATAAATTAATCAACAAATCTTCCTTCAGCTCTGGTTTCAAAAGGCATTAAAGACATGGGACAACAATCAGGTCTTTATAATAATGCTACATGAAAGATCCAAAGGGGTTAAGGATATCTGATACTCTTCTAGGGGGTAACTTTATCAAAGATAAGATATAACTACTTTATCCTTATTTAACAGGCAAAACCTGGAATATGCCCATCTTTTCTGCAAAAACAATCAAAGACAGGCAGTCGCACAGATACCCTTTATGCAATGACTTCTAGCTGGCAATAAAATAATACTAAAAAAAATCTGACATCTAATAATTATGTAGATTTTTGCACTCCAGATCAAGTAGGTCTATTGGAGCCCCAATCACACAAAAGGAACAAGAGAGTTCCAAGGTCAAAATAGCAAGGAAGAATGGGCAGAGTAGTTGCCAATTCTGGCGAAATCAGCAAACAATGGCTAGGCAAGCAACCATTTAAGACATAAAAGTTCAATCACTATTTGTTCATAAAAAAGAAGGCTATCATTTCTTGCGCTAAGAAACTAACACATGGACATATGTCTGAAAATATGAACAAAAAACTTGTGGTTGGTCTGTTACCTTAGAAATGCATGCTGTAATGTCTTCTCTGCTCTGGTTGAATACTTAATAATCATTTCTCCTAGGCTTCACTAGCACATTGTCAGAAGATTGCACAATTCTCTTGCCTGGAATAATCTATTTTTCTTCTTTATGTGGTGAGTAGATTATCATTTTTGTTAGAACTCATTGTCAGAAACGAGTGGCAACCTTTGCCTCTTGTCTCTCCCCACCAAAGTTTTCCATAATGCATACTACAGTATTCTGACGGTTTTTTTTTCTCCTTTTACTGAAAAATTTGTTCCTTAACATATTAATTCACTTATCAATGGACTTAATATGCTGTTTTTTCTGCCAAAGGTTATCAGAACAGTGTGCATATGCGCGCGCACACACACACAAACGCACACATATCAAATGAAATAAAAATCTTTATTACAGGCATAGGTCAGTATAGACACCCATCACACATGCACACACAGTATATAAAAATAATATAATTTTTTTAAAATCTAATCATAATATAAAGTTCACTTTAAAAGGTTTTGTGGCAGGTGGTGTCTCACAAAGCCAGGGGTGGTATTCAGCCAGTTCTGGAAATGGAAATTTTGAGTAGTTCTGAGAAATGGCAAATACCACCTCTGACTGGTCCCACCCCCATCTATTTTCTGCCTCCCAAGTCCCAGCTGATTGGCTGGGTCTTCTTCTGTTGCCCTGCACAGGAGAACAGAGCTGGAAAGCAGGCTAATGAGGTGGGGAGGGAATGGGGATTTTACAGTATCCTTGCCCTGGAGTGGGATAGAAATGGGGATTTTGCAGTATTCTTCCCCTGCCATGCACACCGAGCCATGACCACCAAATCACACCACACACACAGAACTGGTAGTAAAAATTTTGGAATCCCATCCCTGCACAAAGCCCTGGGTAAAGAAGCATGTTTTTAGTTGTTATTATTACACACAGACACAGACACATACACAAATACAGACACACATTCTACATGGGGATCAGTTGTTTTTTCTTGGGAAAATTTTCTAACTGAGGATTGACCTGAAGGAAGGCTTAGTCCTAACCATTATAACTGCATCAAATCCAACAGTGAAAGTTGTATGGGAACGAAAATGAAGATAACTGCAGAATTATTATTTTCCCTTTGTTTTTCATGTATTATTATACAACCTGTGCCTTGTTGGGTCATCCTTTCAGAGGTAATTCCTTACCTGAACAAAGAAACAGAATGACCACAGGGCGTAACCCCCCCCCCCCTAGTGATTTCTGAAATCCTGCCAGTTTTCCCATTAATATTGCTTGTGAGAAATTAGCAGGGAATGTTGGAAATCACTCTTCCTCCTCCTTGGTTGACCTGAGGAACTTTCTGCCATTTTGTTCAAGAACCATGAAGAATACTCATCCTGTTCCACATCCCAGCATCTTCCAAAAGGGCCTATCCTTCCTGAGAGGAAGTGGCTTATCCATCAACTGCCGGCATTCCCCAGTCAGCTCTACCACACAGCATTTATCTGAGTTGCTGCTTCATCCTCATAACCCGACCATGGTTAAGAGATTTGTCCCTGGTTCCAAAGCAGCTAACTGCCACTCACTCATCAGGCTCTTCCACCAGCCAAATAGGAACAGGAAAAGGAAAGAGAGTGGGGACATACTCCTCCCATTTTCAATTGCACCGCATAATCTATGAGTTTGGGGAATGTATACTCAGTAGTGCTGAAGCTGCCAAAACTTTATCAAATTTAAATCCCACAGGAGTCCTGGATCCCAGATTTTGGATGCATTTTGCAAGTTAACCCATCTGAGTTACATTGGTTCAAAATCTGTTGCCCTATAATGCACAATTTCACCCAATTGAAGGTTGCAAACAGACACAAGAGCTTTAACAATATAATAGTTTGGAGAATATTAATTTGATAGTTGAATAATGCTTTAAATTTTATCTCCCACAACACTAGTCTTAAGCCACTTCATTTTTTTTTTCTGTACTGGATGATTTAAAGCTAGAAAAAAAGTTGGCAGATCTAATACAATGTTTTCAGCATAGCCTTAATTTTTATGCCTTTATTTACAACATCATCCTATTAGATATGGATCTGCCCAAAATTATTTACTCTGCATTGCTGTGAAATTAGAGATTCACTATAACCATTGGGGCTATTAAAAATAAATTAAATTTCTGCAGTTTACGTGTTTAGAAAAGGAAGCAGGTAACTTAGTTCAAATTTTATCTATACTGTTTGTCTGTATATCCACAATTACATTTCCTGAAAAATAATCCTTGCCTACGTTACTTTTAACAGTTAGGGTTTATCACTTAGTTTTTCCAAGTGTGTAAAAAAATAAAACACACCTTGATATTTTAAGGAGCAATTTATACGTACTTTTGAAAAGTCAATATATATTTATGTTAAAGCACATACATATCATAAACATATATTCCTGTATACAACACAGTAAAATGTAAATTATATTTGTAGAGTGAACTATTTGTTCGTAAAAGTGAAGTCTGCAGAATTATAATGTATGGTTCCTTACACTTGAGGGCCATTGTCTCATCTGACTCATATGGGAAACATCATTAATTGTGAGAACCACATGATGGGATGTGTTTTCTGAAGTTATCTTTTCCCATATGATGCAGAAGATGAAAATTTCAAAAGGAAGCCTTTCTGTCTCTGGGCCTGGTTCCTTAAGTCTCACAGATCTTAACTTTAGAACATTGTTTTTTTGTTTCTACATTTGTAAGACAGAAGACTTTATATCCCTTGGGATATAAGGATATCTGCACTAGATCAAAGAGTTTCTGCTTCTGGGTAGTTATGTATCTAGAATCAGAAATTGGTGATTTATTAGGGATTGTTCACTGGTAATTAGCTCACCTGTATCAGTCTTGTGAAGAGCTAGTTTGATATTAAAAGGTTTGGAAAGAATGTAAGATGAAAATATTGTCAGTGTTTTGCAGAGATTTGAGGAGGGTCTGCCATTAGTGGTGGTGTGTGGTGTTTTTCCAGAACCTAAAATAACTGGGGCTGACAAAGCTTGTTTCAAAACCTCTAATGTTTTATCATAATGGCTTTTTCTTGGTAGTTGAATAAAGATTTTGGTTCCTTTTTTAAATTATCGTTTCTTCTGGAACTATATTTGGCATTGAGAGAGTTAAAAGCTATACAGTTAATATTCATTGTCATTGTTCAAGGCTGACTTATCCAGCACAAGTAGCATTTGTTTTACTCTGGGTTTGGGGTCTTAGCTACACACCTCTGATTTATACTAGGTGGTGATGGCTTAATGCAGCTATCACAAAAAAACACAACTGAGAACATTTGAAAGAATTCCAAGTCGTTTTTCATTTCAAAAAGAATGAACAGGATAATTAACATTTTAAAATTAATTATCCTACTGTCTTCAGAGGAACTAGAAAGCCATTCTTTTGTCTCTGGGTCAATTTGAGGAACTGGAAAGCAAAGTAATTAGCTGAGAATAAAAAATAATAATTGTCTTAAGGGAAGTCCATTTGTTCCTCTTGGTGGGGTTTCTGATAGCAAGTATTATTAGTACATACAGTACATAAGAGGATTCAGCCAGCGGATAGGATATCATGCTCCTATTTGAGTCACTTACTCCTCTCCCCAGCTGCTAAGGGTTACCTTCAGCAGACACACAGGCAGACAGATGATTTAGAAAATGATGTCTGTCAAGTTCGTCATTAATGGAGGCAAGATGTAGATGGATCAAGGATGCGCTGTCCTCTGAAAAACTAAAAGCATTGACTTTAGAGCTGTTCAGAAAGGGAACAGGCAAGCAGTGGGAATTCATGTGTGGCTCATCTCGACTGGGCTGTTATTATGTTTTGTTTGTAAGCAATGTATAAAACACTCAGAAAGGGAAGAAGGCTCATTGTTTATTACAATAGCTCTAATTTTAGTTTCAGTTAGAAGTAAGCAATGAGATTGATTGTTTAATATGAATAAATAATCTTGTCAGGGTTTCAGGTAACACCCCTAATGAAAGAAGGCTCCAAGGCTTGAGGTTCCTCAAAGTTCCATTTTATTAGAGATGTCATATTAGCACATCTGGGAAAACCCAAATCTGAAAGTTTCCAGGTTTTCCCACCCAAGTGAAAATTCAAGTCCCTGCCAAGCATCCACATGTCCATCCCATGATCCAATCAGACACCACTCAAAACTGGAGATGCCTCCCAGTCACCTCATCACAGTTGCAGGGCAAGGTGTCATTGACTCTCTGAAATTTTTTATTTATTTTGACTATATATCTCCCATACGCCATATAATCTCCCCTCCTATTTTCTCACAGTAGAAAATGTGGGAGGCCTGAAAGCCCAATGTAAAAGATGCTTCCAGGTCTGACACATCTTTATTTCCCAAGGTGTGCAGTCTACCACTGGAATTAATTCATCAATTTTCACTTATTTTGAGGCTTTCATGGGCTTGGGAGTATGGAATTTGTTTATCCCTTCTTCCTCTCTGCCTACATTGCAGCTGATAGTAGGCTTCCAAGAAAAGCCAGTATCTAAGAAAGAGCGGGTAATTAAAAATGAAATGAAAGTAAAATAAAATTAAGCATACTAAAGCCTACACAGAAATGTAATGAATAAAGCAGAGGTGCTTTAAGTAGTCACCATCTTGACTACATACGTATGCAAATCAAATACAGGGCATAAAGCTACATATTTTCACTATACCACTGTACTACGTGTACAAAGTTGGTATTACATGCTAGTAATCATGTACTTGCACTAACAGCCTTTCCTTCCTGCTTTCCGCTGTCCATATAAAGTCTCCAGAATGGATCCAGAACAGAAAAATCCAATCAACTGTCTGATAGTCAATAACACAGAAGATATAGCAGGTTTCTTATCTTTGTTTTCAGTGCAGAAGTGGAAAGAAATGGCAGAGAAGCATAGTCTGATGAAATGTTAGCTGAACCACCTGAATTGTCTTAGTGACAATTATATAATGTCTGATCTTTTTGAAACACTACTCTGCATAGTAGAGTGAGAAGTCGAGGTTGTATTATTTGCATGGTGTGCACAATGTATACTGTACTATTAAGCTTTTATCTCTCCTTAAAGATGGAAGCTTAAGAAAAAGAAAGAAAAAAGGATATTACTGGCTCCAGCTAAAATTTCCACAGTGGAATACAATTAAAGGGAAGAAGACTGATAGTTCAAAAATGTGAAAAATAAATAAATAAAGGGCAATATTAATGCATCAAATACATGCTCAGCTGCTCAAAGCAAAACTCAATTTAACCACTTACCATAACAATATTTCAGTGAGTAATGTTTCAGGTTAGCATTCAAATCATGCAATCAGTTACCAAATTTTCGGAGTATAAGATGCACTGGAATATAAGACTCACCAAGAATTTGAAGAGGGAAATTAAAAAAAAAAGTTTTTCCACTCTTCAGACCTCCCCAAAATGCCTCCCCTTTTTTTTGCAAAAACAGGCCTATTTTTTTGTAAAAAAGGGGGGGGCATGCATAGCCTTTAGGAGGTTTATAGAGTGCTCCTGGGGGCTGGGGGGGGCAAAATTGAGCAAAAAGCGGCCTGTTTTTTGTCATTTCTGCCTTCACCAGCCCCCAGGAGCACCCTGAAAGCCTCCTAAAGGCTATGCATGACCATTTTGATGAAGGGGCAAGGTTTCGGGAGGCAAAAATTGCTGCATTCAGTGTATAAGATGCACCAAGATTTTCATCCTCTTTTCTGAAGAAAAAATGTGCATCTTATACTCCCAAAAATATGGTAAGTCCTTTCCAAGGACTCTCAAGTCCAGCTGCACCCCCACCCCACTCCATTTTCCATTTCAATTCCTCAGCTGTTGCTACTTAAGGTAAAGGTTCTCTTGTACATATGTGCTAGTCATTCCCGACTCTAGGGGGTGGTGCTCATCTCTGTTTCAAAGCCAAAGAGCCAGTGCTGTCCAAAGATGTCTCTGTGGTCATGTAGTCGGCATGACTAAATGCCAAAGGCTCATGGAATGCTGTTACCTTCCCACCAAAGATGGTTCCTATTTTTCTACTTTCATTTTTAACATGCTTTCGAATTGCTAGGTTGGCAGAAGCTGGGAGAAGTAACGGAAGCTCACTCCGTTACGCGGTGCTAGGGATTCAAACCGTAGAACTGCCAACCTTTCTGAGTAACAAGCTCAGCATCTTAGCCACTGAGCCACTGTGCCCCCAGCCCACCCCATTTTCCATTCCAACTCCTCAGCTATTGGTACTTAGCATTTGGTAAAAACTTAGCATATTTGATCCTCACTGAGCTCTATTTTCCCTACAGAAGTTCTATTATTCTGTATTCTCTTACTGAATTCATCCCGGTAACAGTTTTGTTTGCATAAGGTTGCACTCAGCTTGGCATACCCTATTCTCAGAATCATTGGTTTGGATTCCGACGTTCAAAATCTTCTGTGGTCCAAAGTGGGATCTGCTATTTCAGGGTCTTTGGTCTGTCAAGTCAGAAAAATAGTCAGGTTTGTATTTAAATTAGCAGAATTAGCAGAAGGTGGCATTTGTGGATACTGAGAAAAGGATGTCCCTCAAGGCTTCTCTCCTTACTGAAATGCATTTTAGCTGTTTCCTAGTTTACAGGAAGGTATCTGTGTTGTTCAATCAATGTCTTGTATAGCCTACAGTACATTCTAGCTGTTAGAGAAGCTTGTGGTTTTGGTGCATTGCATCTAACTGCTGCATTGCCCTGCGACATTAGCCTTCAGAAATTAATGATGCCTGCACTCACTTGCCATGTATGAGAAGCCATTACAGTATTAGACCTTTTTAATATGAATGAACCTGATCACACAGTACAGCAAGCATATAGCCGAAAATTTGTGCACCTCTATATCAGATGTTTCTATGGCTATTTTATATTTCTAAGGTTTTTTTTTACATATTCATAACTACAGGACAGAGTTTAAACTACCCATAGTTTAAAAAGCAGACAAATTTGTAACACTGTAATTCAAGGAAATTTATTACCATCTGTAATTCCTGATACTGATGACCTGTACATAGTAACAGCACTGAATACATTTTCATTGAAACAGAGGACTGATCTGTTTTGAACTTGACCTCCTCTAGTCTCCAGGGACATGATCCTATCTTACAAGAATCTGTGCTCATTATGAACATGCAACTTGTTTCTGAATGCTGTTACATTGCCAAATGTGCATTAATGAATCACTTGTGCTATTGAATAATATATTCTATTGGGCAATAGCAATTTTGAATCAGAGAAAGTTTTTATAGAGATTAAGGGGGGGGGGGTTGTACGCAGAGACACACATACCATATGTGATCCCATATTTCCAGAAATTCAGAGTGCTTTCTTGTATGTTTCAGTGGCTTGTATTTGGTCCTGATGTCATACAGCAGGGATAGTCAACCTTTTTATACCTACCACCCACTTTTGTACCTCTGTTAGTAGTAAAATTTTCTAACCGCCCACCGGTTCCACAGTAATGGTGATTTATAAAGTAGGGAAGTAACTTTATAAAATTTATAAAGCAGAGTTACAGCAAACTCCTACCGCCCACCATGAAAGCTGGAACGCCCAGTAGTGGGCGGTAGGGACCAGGTTGACTATCACTGTCATACAGTGAAAATATTTACTCTTATAATATTAAGAAAAAACAGCTAAATGGAACTGATCCCATGTTAGATACTAAGGGTGGTTTCACATATTTCTCTGGAACTCTGCATCCATGATTACAAGCCCACATGTTGAATTCATGACATCAGAAGTGAGCAACAAGTTCATCTCCCAACAGCTGTGATAATTTCCCTCCATGGCATATCGCCACCATATTTCAGCTCAAGGATTTCATAGTTAAACAGGAACTGAAGACTGCTATTATATTCCATTTTATTGATCAATTTCCTCATGCTATTATCTATTAAGCAAATACAGGTATTCCTTGAATTAAAACAGTTTATTTAGTGACCGTTCAAAGTTACAATGGCACTGAAAAAAGTGACATGACCATTTTTCACACATATGACCATTGCAGCATGCCCCTGGTCACATGATTTACATTTGGATGCTTGACAACTGACTCATATTTATGATGGTTGTAGTCACACAGCCCCTTTTTGTGACCTTCTGACAAGCCAAGTCAATGGGGAAATCAGATTCACTTAAAACCGTGTTACTAATTTAACAACTGCAGTGATTCACTTAACAAATGTGGCAAGGAAAGTCATAAAATGGGGTGAAACTCACTTAAGAAGAATTTTCTCACTTAGCAACATCAATTTTGGGCTCTATTGTAGTCATAAGTCGAGGACTAGCTGTAACCTATACAATATCATTTTTTAATTATGTAAAAAGCTCACAAACAATATTTTAATACTTTATATTTTCATATTTTCATTCTTGCACAACACATCTAAGTTTTGAATTGAGTCTTAGGAATATCTTTTTTGAATCCATATTTTCAATTAATCAATCACTAATTTTTATTTGGTCATAGACCAGCAAATAAAACAAAGATCACACTTAAGATAAAAAAGAGACATAAAATTCTAAAATATTCTAATTCTAAAATTCTACAAATATAAGAAAAATTGGAGGAGATATTACAGGGTATTATACAAACTATAGAGCACTACTTAATTGTCGTCAGCAAAACAAAATTGGAATGATCAGTTAGTAACTTGAAATAGAAAGCATTGTTTAAATTGCCACAGTCTTGGTTCAAAAGGGATATTTTGATATTTCCTTTCAATGACAGCTGTTGAGAGGGCATTACATCTCGCCAAGGATAAAGCTCTTCTAAATTTCAGAGTTGTTATGGAAGTTAGGTTTCTATCTAATTCGAAAGAATATGTAGAATGGCCCCAAAAGACGTTTCTAGGTAGGATTGATAAATCAGATCTAGATTCATGATACATTGCACATTTCTAGCCTATAAAGGTGATGGCTGCCCATGTAAAGCCATAGGATCTATTTAGCATGTATTGCCTAGGACTAGGAAAGGGACAAGGCAACTGGGGAAAAAGGAGCTTAAGCCAACAGGAGGAGATGTAAATCCAAGCATAAGTTTCTGTTTAAGAAAAGACATGATAACTGCTTTTCAAAGAAAAGCATCAGGAAGGTCATCTGAGTTAATGTTTTACCCAATACTAACATTTCCTATGGTTTGTCCTAGTATTCTTTATGGATGAAAGGTAACTTTCTAAAAAAAAATTTGGCCAGGGAACATTATCCTATATTTAGACTTGTATACCTTTATCTTAAACTGAAATGTATATTGTTAACGTGATTATATCTGTGATGGTGAACCTATGGCACGCCTGCCACAGATGGCATGCAGAGCCCTCTCTGCAGGCATGCCAGCCCAGCTCCACTGTGAATGCATGTGCATCTCCCACTAGCCAGCTGGTCTTTGGGTCTCTGCCGCAAATGCATGGGAGGTGGGGTGCATGTGGGGAAGACATGCACGTATGTGCGGGAAGTGGGGCGCATGTTCAGGGAGAACTTACATTGCATTTTGGGGATTCACACCTCTGTTTGTGTTCTCCTGTGTCCCATTTTGGGCATGGAAGCCAAATGGGGCACCGGGGCACTGCATGAGGCCCCCCAAGCTTCGTTTTGGACCTGGAAGGCCTCCTGCACCAACCTGGAAGCCAAAAATGGGCGAGGGGAGCCAGAGCGCATGCACAGGGGACACATACATATGTGTGCAGGGCAGGTCACATGTGTGAAGGGTGCATGTGTGGGGAGCACTCGCATTGCATTTTGAAGTTTTGCATGCACGTATGCACTTTGAACACTCAGCACCAAAAAGGTTAGTCATTACTGGACTACAGTATATCATCTTTGGTTTGGAAAGAAACATGCAGCCAATGAAGGTGTTTTTATTTGTAGATTGTATGTAACTCATTATGACTTAGATTAATGAATAACCAAAGGATGAACAAGTGAAGCTAAAACACAGCACCAAATAAAACATTTCAGAGCAATCTTATCATAAGGTCACTAGAGATACTAGCCAAATCTTGGGGTTCCCCCCAATAGATAGTGAAAATGGTATACAAAAAGTGCTCTGAGCAATGTCAGGTTTAGGGCTGCTCACAAACTATAAATCTGATCCCAGAGGTTTTCCCTAGTTGTCAATGGAGCATTCCATCAATACCACCTTTGCTCTGTTTTTATCTGAACTAAGTTTTGATTTACTTACCCTCAGCTATCTATAGCAGTCATATTCTACCAGGATCTGATGGAAGGAGAAACAGAGCTGAGTTTACTGCTGTGTCAACTTCCCATATCAATTCTTCATTCACTAAAGCAACCTGGACTTTGAAAGGCAGGTTTGCCAGGTCACGATGAGGTGAGATTAGAAGACAACTCCAGTTTACTACTGTTTTAATCCAGTCTTCTATCTTTGCTATAATAGAGCCTTTCTTAGCTCATTGAAATGAACTGGTTATCAAATAACAGAGTTAGCTCTGGATTTTCCCATTTCATTTAAGAAATATTTTGTCTAGTTACTTACAGTGAAACATCTGATTCAGCAATTATTTAAGTCTGTTTTTTGCATCTTTCTCAGAAAAGCTTGCTCTCAAATGTAACAAGATATAATATGGGTTTCCATGCTAAATCAAACACACAGCCCCTATCTACAGATGGATAATACGATCTTCACAACTGTTAGGTATGGAAGAAATAATAGATAAGTATATCATGAGTCATTGGTTACAAAGGTCAAAGTACTAAATAGGAAACAAGAGATAAATAGATAATAGAACAAAGGTTTAGTTTCAAATGCTGGCTCACATTCAAATCTATACTGAGAGGGAACAAAAAAAATTATATGCCAAGCCACTTGTAGCTCTTCTGAAAAAAAAAAACATGACAGATTTCAAAACTTCAGAGGTTATAAAATATAGAATTTATAATTAGTTCAAGTGCCCTTTACTATACCTTAATCCCCAAATGATAGCCAATTTCTGAACAGCCCCCCAACCAGAGAAACTCTTCTTTCTTACCAACAAATCTGCTCACCAGTTTCTTCTGTTCTTCCTAGGTCTCCTTCTCTTTCAGTTTTTTCCTGTCCCACCTAACCTTTTAGATACGTTTATTACCTCTTAGATTTATATCCCACTTTTTCCTCTCAAAGCTCAAAACAGAGTTGATAGAACTTCATTCTATAATTTTTAACCACAACAATGTGAGGGGTGGGTTGCTGCCGGTTTTACTACTGGTTTGCAACCTACGCACAACGTGTGTCAGACATGTGCTGTGCGTGCTATGTGCAGAACAATTTACAGTGAACTGTGCACGTGCAGTCACTAAAAACCAAACAGGCAGCAGCCCGGTGGCGGTGAGGGAACCGGTTCGTGGGCGTGGCAGTCCTGGGTCGCAATGTTCCCTCTAATTTTTTTTCAGTGTGAGCAGAAAAGTATAGTGTTTGAGCGGCATATTTTCATGCCTGAGCACCTGAATTTTTTTCACAGATGTCACCTAAGACAACAACGAAATCAGTATTATTTGAAACTCAAAGTTATGTTTATTCAAGGTACCCGCTTAATTAAAAGTGTTATATAATATCAGTATCACTTAACAACGGTCCTGCTTAGCAACCAAAATGTTGGCTTAGAAACTCTGGCATTGAAGCATGCAAGTCTTAAAGCTGTCAAGTTACAAGACCTTTGCACCCCTAACCCTTTAGGAAAAAAAACCCCAGGGGTCTTCAAACCTGACAGCTTTAAGCCTTGTGGACTTCAACTCCCAGAATTCCTCCTCCAGTCATGTTGCAGCAACGTCATCTGCGTGGATCTGCTCCATCTTCGGTTTTTTTCACAGGGGGCAGGGCTACCACTGAAGATGCCAACGAGCCCCCGCCGCCACTAAATAGCTGCTGCCTCCTCCTCCTCCTCCTCCTCCTCCTCCTCCTCCAAAAGCACCAACATATTTGCTGCCCAGCGCTGCAGCCAAGGTGAAGCCTCCAAAGCTCCCACAGGCGCCCCCGCCCATGGCAGCGGCGGCGGTGCCTCCCCCTCCGCTCGGAGCACCTCAGCTGGGCTCTGGGTTACCCCTGCCGCCGCCTCCACCTCCGCGGTTTTTCAGAAGCCATGAGGCCTTTTTTCCTGCTCCCCCCCTCCGCCGCCTTCCTACTAGCTCCCGCGGCCAAATGGGTCCTCAAAAGCACAGCGGAGGAGGAAGGGGGAGGGGTAACACAGGGGCCAGCTCAGGTGCTCTGTGTTGAGCCTCCACACACAACCAGTGTGCTCCACAAACGTTCCTGCTCACTAGCTCAAAAGGGCCCTCGCTGTTTCTCCAGGCAGCCCTCGCCCCTCCGTCCAGCCGAAGGTCGCTCCTGGCGAAGCAGGCTCCCCGCAGCCGCTCAGAGGCTCGCTCTCCTCCTCGTAGCGCCATGAAATCCTTGGGTGGCTCCCAGCTCCTCTGCAATACAGGCAGTCCTTACTTAGCCTCCACGCAGAGCACCTGAGCTGGCCCCCGTGTTATCCCTCCCCCTTCCTCCTCCGCCGTGCTTTTGAGGAGCCATTTCGCCGCAGGAGCTAGTAGGAAGGCGGCGGAGGGGGGGAGCAGGGAAAAAGGCCTCATGGCTTCTGAAAAACCACGGAGGTGGAGGCAGCGGCAGGGGTAACCCAGAGCCCAGCTCAGGTGCTCCGAGCGGAGGGGGAGGCACCGCTGCCGCTGCCATGGGCGGGGGCGCCTGCGGGAGCTTTGGAGGCTTCACCTCGGCTGCAGCGTTGGCGGCAAATCCGGCAGTGCTGTTGGAGGAGGATGAGGCAGCAACAGCTATTCCCCTCAGCTTCGGGAGCCTGTGGCAAAAATCACTGGGCGCAGTTTGAAACGGCTGCGCGGTGTTTTCTTGCCATGTGCGCGGCCACACAGCCGCGCACCTTAAAGGGAACAGTGCTGGGTCGCTGCGGGTTCTGTGACCCAGGCCTGAATTCCACTGGTGGTTTGGCTGAACCAGGTCGAACCATGAGCAACCCACCTCTAGTGTGAGCTAAATTGTGTTAAGCACCAGTGACTGCCACTCTCATTCTGAGTTTTCATTCTGAGTTTTCATTCTGTAGGTGGTACTTTTAATTGCATCTTCCTTCTCTTGGGCCACTCCTATAACCAGAGGTTCTCTCCTCTGGGGGACACAACCATTGTATGATCCCTACAACCTTATTGAAGATCACACAGGCTAGAAAACATGAATATTTATTGCAACCCAATTGTGAAATTAGGAAGCCAAAAAACATTGCTGGGTTCCAGCTTCTTTTGCAATTCAGAATTTGAAATTTAAGAACTGAATGCAGATGTTAGCTTGTGTCACTGTTTCTGTACTTAAGATGCAGAATGTAGAATGGATCAAGTACAGAAACTGCCTAGCCATGATTATCTATCACTTCCATGTTTGAAGAAGCACACCTCTAGAACAAGACATAGGCAGCATTCCATGGGTGGGACTGAATAGGCAGATGTTGATGTACATGAATTTTGATTTGCTGATGGTTCTGAATCCAATTCTCCCTTCCAGATTCAATAAAAATAATTTATTTAGGGTATTTTTCTGTAGGAACATCAGTGGCAACTTTGGTGCCATCTGGGATGATACCGGTTATGTTCCCTTTCAGTTCATGCTAATACTGCAGAATCAGATATACTTTTTAAACCGATGCCAACAAATTTCACCTGAAGAGTTGCTCTTTGCATATTGGGTCTATTGTCTATGACCATGAATTATTTATTTATATTCCATATTTGTTATTTTTGTAAATAATTCATGGTGGCAAACATAGCTGACATTCTTCCTTCTCCTATGTTTTCCCCACCCACCCAGCGAGGTGGGTGGAGCTGAAAGAGAGTGACTGGCCCAAAATCACCAAGCCAGCTAAAGCAAGGCTAGAACTCATGATTTCCTTGATTGCTAGCCTGGTGCCTTAACCAGTAAACCAAACTGACTATATATGTGACCATATCTGGCTTTCTGGATGATCAGATCGCAACCATGCGCTTCATAGTTGTAACTGGGTGAGTCATGTGGAGCCCCACAGCAAGAAGCAATATTTATCCTACATTCTGAAAAGAGTTGGGGCCTATAATTGCAAACATTCCTTTCTTAGTGAGTACAAGACAAGAAACATGGTCTACCTCAACTGAGGTGCAATGTATATAAGAAGTAAGCATATTTGCAACTATGCCAGCATTTCCTCCCTGCATTGGTGAGAGAGAGGATATCATCCATCTGCATTGAGAGCATTTGTCAGCTATGATGCCTTCGAAACATCTGCCTGATAGCTACTTCCACTATTGTGCAAATATCCTGCTGTACTCACGAGCTGACGCCCTGCTGCTGGATAGCATCATGGGCTGCCTAGTGTTGCCAAAGGTGGGAAGGACATCTAGGTGCCTAAGCAGATGCGGAAACAACCACAAGAGCAAAAGACACCTGGTGTTTTTCTCTTGCTCAGATATTTCCTACAATAGTTGTAGAACATATAACAGGTGTTTTCAAGCAGAACCTTGATCGGATTCCATATTATGTTACTTTTTGGATTGCTGTGCCCATTTGGGTCCACCATGGCCATGGACTCAAATTTGAAAGGACAATTCCTCCTAATCTTGACCTTTATTTTCACTCCTAGTTGCTAATTGAGAAGAACATGCTTGTTGCTTGAAGTGTTAATCTCATCACATTTTCTGGTTTAATTTCAATCATTTCCAATCAAAATAATTGTGTTTTGATTCATATTCAAAAGTAATTCTTGTTTTAATTTGTATTTGTATATCTTTGGTTTCATTTGTGAACATTGTATTCCAAGTTCTAGGCTTGAAATGGGTAATTTTCAGACTGTTTTGGATATCCCTAGGGAATAACCATTGCTTGTGGGATGGATGTTATTCATTATAGCACAGTGACGTGCGGTCAGCTTTAGGCCTGGTGAGGCACTTTTTAGACTTGTGGACTTCAACTCCCAGAATTCCACAGCCAGGCATGCTCAATTCCGATTTAAAGCGACAGCATTTTCCCTCCTTGCAAAATAAGTTTTCCCATTCTTTTTCTTCTCCCTCCCCCTCCTTCCTCCCTCTCTCCCTCCCTCCCCCCTCTCTCAAACAGACACACGCACACAGAGAACTTTGATCCCTCTCTCATTCACTCACTCTCAAACACAAACACAGAAGTTGGATTGGATATATTTTCCAAAGGCTTGAAAGCAGCTCCTCTGCCATACTCCCCCCTTCCCCTGCTGCCTTCCGATCAAACGTTTTGAATTCCTCCCCCCTCCCCACACAAACCTTTTCCAGCTGTTTCAGAGATGATTTCAACTCTGCTTCTCCCTGTCCTGCCCTGCCCTTCCCTCATGAAAGGCCAGAGCTCTGTCAGACTGAGCTAGTTGTTCCCAGAGAACTCTAAAAAGCCTCTAAAAATGCCCTCTACAGAAGGCAAGAGAATACGTGCCTCATTTGCATAAGGAATCTTTTTCTTGTTAACCCTTGCTTAACTCTTAAAAGGTAAAAAAATCCTTATGCAAAAGAGGCCCTAGTTCTCTGGCCTCCTCCTATGGTTAACACAAAGCACTGTTCCAAGTCACTGTGAATCTGGCAGCAACTACCTTGGCTTTAATTATTTTAAAAAAATTCTTTAAAATTCTTCTTCTTTTCCTCATGACTGGTGAGGCCACGCCTCCCTTGCCTTTAGTGACTGCACATCCCTGTTATAGCAATATTAGTAAAATTTGAGATGAAGTCTGGAACATCACTGAATCATCATTACAGTCTGCTTCTACATTTCCTGCAACAAACTTGATGCAGGAGATGACCAGGCTGAACCCAAGGGAGGGTCAATGCATCATCAGTCTCAAGTCTCTTTGTACCCACAAGAAATCTAAGTCCAGCCCACATTGAATTCCATTGGCTCTTATCTATCAACAATTTGCTTTGACTATTAGTAGTTCAGATTCTTGTAAGGAGCTTAAGCTTGCAATAAACCTTTTTTTTGAATTGGCTGTATTTTCTTATTTCCCCATGCTTCATACTTAAAGCATCAACACCAGCTATTTCCCTCCAATACCACCTCACTCATGCATAGTTCTGAGGAACTTAAAAGATTTCTGTTGGCTCATAGTCATGTACATAGTCTGTTCCTTATTTACTTACAGAACTCTGTGAGATAGGTTATAGAGCTTTTGAAGTCTTTTTTTTTTTAAAAAAATTCCCTCTCAAATCTTAAACACTCACAATGTATCTGAAGCAAGTGGGTTAATCTCAAAATGATCTAAGAGAAAAATCATAAACATTGGACCTGGAAAGTGATGAGTTGTTGCTTCTTGTCCAATTATGTTGATTTAGGGAGAAGACCAATTTCAGCAGTAATTACTGCTACTTAATTTAACACCAGTTGTCAATGATGTGCTGAGTTGGCTTTTTCACTAAGTCCTGAAAACAAATTGGTCATACTTATACACACCGACTAAGACTAAGGCCCATTTTTCCATTGACAGGTAACTAGGCAATGATTATAGATGACTTAGTCATTTCAGATATAAAGAATAGCAGTGTCTTCTTAGTAAATAAGTAGGAATAAAACAGCTGATCATCACTAGAGCCTGGGAGCTGTCCTGAAAAACCCTTTGATAATAACGTATCTAATTTGGGCCTTCCGAATGAATGTTTTGTGAAGTGAAATACAATTAAAATTTGCTTCTGAATTTTTCAATGCAGTGCTTCAGTTTTTAAAAATGCACGGTTTATGTAAAGATTTGAAACACACACATATTTTCAAAAATAATGCATAAAAGTTCACTAAACTAGGGGAAATGTTCTGTAAAAATAGATTATTATTCGAAGGTGCATAAGAAGATGATAAATATATATGACAATTATAGGAACAATTCAGCTTTTTTTTTTTTTTTTAAATTAACCTGTGCAAATAGGATGCAATAAATGTAAGACTGAAAAAAACAAGGGCAAATTGAAACAGATTAGTTTGCCCTTATCTAAAGAATTTCCTGATGCTGGAGTTAATTTTGGTATTGCGGTTTTGATTGCTCTATTTCCTGTCTTCTCTCCTTGCCTGGATGAACTTTGTCAGAAGTAAGAGCTTAGAAGAAAACATGTCATACGTGACTCTAAGCCACCATGTGGTTTGTTTGGAGTTTTTTTTCTTGTTCAATATGTTGTTTAAATACAGCCCTTGTGGTATGTATGCCATGTTTCATTGCTTAACACCAAGTACAAGTTCCCACTTCTGGTTCATCCAACAAACCATATTTACACAATACGTGGCTTAGTGCAATGTGGAAAACCTGTCCTTAATTGATGCAATCTGATGTCTTCAGCATTTAAGTTGCATGTAACTGCAGCCCTCACCCAGTGCTAATCAAGACAAAGACTGCACAGCATCAGATTCAAGGATGTTCACTAATATAATACTGTGGCATTAAAATATTATGAAATGTGTGATTGTAAAAATAACTGAATACATGTTCGTTGGTGATATATTAATAGGCTGCAAATCTAAATATATTGTAAAATGTGTGATCCCATTCTACCCTGTTATAAAGGTTTGATACTCTTACCATATCCCAAGTCTAATTTGTGCAGTATAACTTTAAATATTCCTAGAGATATACCATTGTGGTTCTTGCTGTGTCCCTTGGCACCTGATTACGGCAGTCTGCTTACAAACAAATGCCAATGCTCTCTGAGTGCTGCAAAGCAGCATTCAGGGAGTATAAATCATGTCAGCTAATTCACTGTGTCAAGTTATATGAAGGGACATATATTTATTTAATAACTTTCTTAGCTGCTTCTCAACACTAAAATTTTCACTGTACCTCAGGACATATAAATAATATAACTCAATACCAATTTAAACTCAAGCAATTTAAAAGTTAAAATGAAATTCCATTTAAAATATCTAACAGCTATAGCTTACTGCAAAATTGGAGTGCTGAACTGATGGGCTCATGGACACCCCCTCCCTGATACCCCTAGATTTCTTTTAAAAGTGATAGGCTGTAATTCCAACAGGTTGGAAGGTGGAATTTATTAAATATTTTAAAAAATGGAAAATGGTCATTGTAAACAAAAATAATTGAATTTCAAGTAAACACACATTAAATATTGTTTTGGTTTGGTCTTATACATTTTTGGGTGCAGAAAGGATGTTAGCTGGAAGTGGGGGTTCAGGAGAAGAATAGGACTTGGGAAATAGGACTTTAATCTTTGATTAAAGAACCACATGCCTAGTACTAGAATGATGGAACTAAATAAAATGATAAGGAACCCAAGGAGGATAGTAGAGCATTTCATTTCATTTTTTCATTTATTGAACATTTATAGGCCGCCCTTTTCCCTGAGGGGACTCAGGGCGGCTTACAATCACAAAGGAAAGGGGGTGAAGGACAGTGCAAAAAGAAATGTGAACAAAAAATAAATTAAACAATAAAACTCAACATTCACTCAACATTCGGGAGGGGCGAAAATAGGCTTAGCCCCAGACCTGACGGGCTAGCCAGTTCTTGAGGGCTGTGCAGAAGGCCTGGACAGTGGTGAGGGTACGAATCTCCACGGGGAGATTGTTCCACATTAGTCAGGAAGCATACAAGTTTAATAAATTATTATTGATGAAATAGGAATAAAAGCAATAGGCCCTAACTGATTAAAACGTTGTTTAAATTATAACAAGTTGCAGCAACATTTTCTTTCCTGAAATTGAGGGAAATCCATAAACTATAATAAATGAGCATATTGGGAACCAGATCTTCAGATTTATTTTTCTTTAAAATAATTTTTGTTAATATGAATTCAGACATGGATGAAATAGTGCAGTCATATTTACATTAATCCAACATGCTCTTTAAAACTGCATTGCATTGCTCCTTTCTCTTGTCAACACATACTGAGCAACAGCAATGACTACTAAATCTCTACTGTAGGCAACAGCTGGGAAGCATTCACACCTCAGTTGGTACTGCTGATGTGACAAAATGGGTCATTCCATGAGTGAAATGCAGCAGACACTTTGAAAATGGAACCTACTACCGAATTCATTACTCCTCAATCTGCAACATGAATCTTATAGAGCAACATAGTGGAATTATTTTGTTGTATAACTTGAATTTAATTTTTGATCTAAGAAGTGAAATGTGGCAAGTAAAATATAGCTTGAAGCATCCTCAGGAATCTCCTTATCTAGTGATGTTCCTGACTTAAGAATTTCTATGTGGCACCTCAAATTTTCAGTGTGTCCATTGAAACATTTCTTGGCACCCCTGATGTTTAGATTATGATATTTTATTTTTTAAGAAATAAAATGTTAGTTATGCAGGGTAAATATCACCCACCATTATTATTGATGGAAAATAACTAAGAAAGCAGAAGGAAGAAGAAATGTCTAATGGGAAGGAAAGTCATGGCAGAAGAGATGACAAATTACATTCTTATCAATTTATAGTTTGCAACAGATTGTTACCCCAATTGCAGGCATTTTGTGAGAGCAAGTATTCAAAAAAGGTTAGAGATCTTTGTTCATGAGTGCCACTTTTGGCCTTTGAGTGGCATGCTAGAGTCTAAAAAGTGGATAAGTGCCAGGTAAAAAACGAAAACAGGAGGTAGCAAATAATTTGAGAAAGAAAAATAGCTTTGGAAAAAGGTTGTGCCTATTTTTTAACGTGTGCATTCCTTGCATAAAGGTCAGTATAACACCTAATTACAATTTCCCCCGACCCCAGACTGTTCAAGGTGTATTTCCTCTTTTCCCTCTGGACAACAGTGAGTTGATTGCTTTTACTGAAGTTTTAGGAGGTTGCATGACTGTATTTGAACTCTACAGACTTCCTCTCTGTTTATTTTGGGCCTAAAATAGAAGGCTTAGCCATAGTATATTGCTGGCAGTAAGGGCATCATTCTAAGCATTTTTGGGAGTTGTCAGTATGTGCAACCACTGGGAGGGGGGGGGGGACTCCCACATGTCCATATTGAAAAAGTATTTCTGATTGGGATGGGTGCCTCATTTGAGGCTTCCTCTCCCCCTGAAAATAATCTCTGTTGCTTTCTCGTGTAGTTGCAAACACTGGTAACGAGGGGGTCTTTTTTTTTTCCAAGCAGGAAACAAGTGACCTAGATTGGGAGCCCTCAGTGGGTTTTTTTCCCCCAGAATAAAGGCAGTTTAATTCATAGTTGGTTTTAAAATGACTCTTGATAGAACATCTATAATAAGATCATACAGATGTTATCATACAGATGGGAAGTGCTACAAATATTACAAAAGCTAAGTTGAGTTTAAGTCATAGCTCGAGAATTCATTGAAGGTTCATGCCACAGGGCGAAAGTGACTTTTTAAAAAAGAAATATTGGAAATTGAATGTAGAGAAAAGTGCTTTATTCACTGGACTCCCTTACAATTCATTTATAATATCCTCTCCTGCACTCCACTCAGTTTTCACAACTAAAGTTTCCTCTGTTGTCAAAAGAAGAAAATATATATTGTGGACAGCAGGTGATTAGGACTTAGTTAGACCAAGTTTGGGGTTCCCACACACCTGTTTGATGTATTTTGCTACAAGGAAAAGATCAGTCCTACCGAATCTGCTTTTTAACTCCAATAAGCATCCTATTCAATTGAAATGGATGCAGTAAATTATCTACATTGAAATTGGCACATATTTGATTGGCAGCATTTCATGTGACAGGCTCAACCTCGAATTGGCCTCAAATGGTTGTGTAAAATGAATTTGGAGACTTCTAAGACCTCACTCTGCAAATGACATCTAAGTGGGCTGTCAAAACTAGATATACATAGAAGCTGAATTACTGTTGTGGAACCAGATGTATTTCTGCAGCACCATGCAGTGTAAGTGTAAAAAGGTACTGTAATATTTTGATCTTGTGTGGAATGTTCCATAAAAGGAAATATTTTATGCAGAAAAATATGTGGAAAGATTCTAAGCCAGATGTCTCCCTACTGTGGAAATGTTTTCACTCCAGAAATTGACATTTATACACACAGTACATACAAGAGCATGATACTTTGCAATGATCAAGTGACTTTCCACTGCAGGCATAGTCCTGCTTGATGTTGTGGACTGGGGCAAAAAACCATTACATTCTCCGTCAGGGTATCTGGAGAGGGGAAAGTGCAGGTAAAGCTGGTTATTGTTTATCTAGGAAAACATAACAAACTACTTTTTCCTATCTTCCGTTGAGGATGGTCCAATTTTCTCTATTGCTGGGAAAAGGTAAGTGAGCAATTAAAAGCAAGGAATGTTCCTTCCTCTTTTCACTTTTTGCTGGGCAATCTTCTCCAACTCAATGGGCTCCAGATGTGTTGGACTTATCTCAAAAACTATGCTGGCTAGCAATTACAAGAATTAAAATCCAACCTATTTTAATGGCATCAGATTAGGGAAAGGAGCAAAGCATTTTGTGCGTTACAAATCACATTGATCTAAAGCATGGGGAATGCTGGAAGTTGAAGTCCACACGTTTTAAAGTTGCCAAGCTTGAAAAACATTCCTTTATATGATGTGTTAGATTTGATTCACTCTCACAAGTTAAGCCAAAGACCAAACTAATTCATTAAAACTGAATTTTTAATTAAAATTTTGTTGAAATAATGCACGAGTCAACCCATCGAATCAATGATTGCTAGTCATCACAAAAATCATGGGATAGGAAGTTGTTTTCTTATTCTGTAGTTGACAATACTTGAAAGTGACAGGTCTGCTGTTTAAAATTTAAACACAACATTAGTATTATTAAACGTTCTTCTTTCTTGGTTGGGCATCTTAACGGACAGACGATTAAATAAAACATTAAAACCCCACTTACAAGAGTATCTTCCACTCCTGGAAGTTGCAATTGCGCTGCCCACAGAGAGAGGGCGCTCAAGGGCACCCCGAAAACTGCGCGTGAGCACTTTTCGGAACACACTACTGCAGTGCGATTCTGTAATAGAGTTGCCCTGCAAATCGCCCGGACGGCCACCAGATGGGAGCAAATAGACAAAAGACCATTATAACTTTTTGCTGCTATCTAGCGCACGTCGGGATATTTCAGTTCCGAACTGACAGCAGCAGGAGATAGGAACAACTGGCTGTCTCCCCACCCACCTCCAAAGGGAACGAGGAAATGTTGCAGAAGGTCGCATGTGCTGCTGCTTCGGTGGATCGTTCCAGGACAACTTCCAACCCGTGAGTGGATCCGGGCCCCGCTCTGGTGGACGAGAGACGACTTAAAAATTGTAGCTTGACACTGCTCCTCCATAGCAAGAGTTGCCGGTCGGACGTCATCCACGCAAACAGCGACGCACCCTTGGGGGAAGGAAAAAAAAAATCAGCATACAGAAGCGAAAGAGCAGCTGGGCAGAGTCTCGCTGTTGCTCCGCCGGGCCGCCCCGGATTTGCCGCGCTGCTCCTCCGCCTTCCATGCGTCCGCCGCCCTCGCTCCTCCCTCGCCGGCTCCAGAGCCCCGCCTCAATCCCAGGGAGGAAGGAGGGGGAGAGGCGGAGCGCATGAGCTGCCGCCGCCGCCACCACCGCCGCACACTGGAGCCATCGAGCCTGGAGCGAAGGCAAAAAAAAGAAGAAGAAGCAGGCAGGTAGCGAAGAAGCCGGAGGAAGGAAAGCAAACAGAGCAGCGGGCGGCCGGGCTAGCCCTGGCAGGCAGCGGCAACGGGGTGAGCGGGGGCGGCAGGAGCGGGGAAGCGGTGGCGGGTTTGCTCGGGCTTCTCCTCCTTGTGCGGGGCCCGGTCACCTCCCTCTCGCAGCCAGGCCGAGGGGCCCTGCAGCTTGGCTCGGAGCCCGGGAGGGAGAGAAGGGGCCGCGGGAGCGACGCTCCTGCTGCTGCTGCTGTTACTGCTGGGGTGTCTCCCACTGGAGAAAAGGAAGGGGACCCTGTTCCTCCTGCTCCCCTTCCCGTAGCGGTGGCGGTATGACTGCACCCCGGCAGCAGAAAGGGGGGCTCTCCGGAGGGAGCGCCTCTGACAGCCAGGCTGGAACCGGGCCAGAGAGTGAGCTGCCCTGGAGTGCACGTAACGTGTGCGTGTTTGCGGTCGGGGGGGAGTTGGCCCGGCGTTGGGGGTGGGGGAGTTGCTGAACGAGGGGGAGCCGTGGGTGATCGCGGGGTTAAAGTGGCGAAGTTCTCCGGCGTATCTTTTGAGGAAGGGAAAAAAAGGTAGGAGTGCCAGGTGGGAGGGGGAGGAGGAGGAGAGGAGGAAGGGAAGGTTATTTTGATCGATTTGACAGCACAGATACCTTTCCCCCATTAGTTAGAGAAGGTCGCTGCCTCTTTCCTCTCTCTTGCTTGTTTAATTCTGGTCCTTCAGGACAGGATGGAGATTTCTGCCTTTTTTTCTGGGGTGCCCGGAGATGGTGCTGCTACCAGTACAGCTCAAAGGTCTCTGGGTACGGTTGAAAGGTGGTCCTTTCCTCTAGAATAGTGGTTCCCAACGTGGAGCCCACGCCTCACAGGAGGCCAATTTGATTTTTAATGAGGGCAGTTTGAACCTTGTTTAAACCAAGTTAATGGCCTTTTAGGCTTCCTCTGCGGGAGTAGAGTTTACTTTTTGAGTAAAGTATGAATTATATGTCATTGGGGGGGGAGCATCAGGATTTTAGAGATGCTTAGGTGGGGCATAGCCAAAAAAAAAAAAAAAAAGGTTGGGAACCACTGCTCTAGAAAGACTGTTGCTGTGATGTGATTTTTCTCCATGGGACAGAGAATCCTAAGGACTGAAGGGAGCTGCTCCTTTTTTGGTGATAACACTGTGGGTGCCATGCATTTTTCAGACTAGTTTCTGGAACAATACAGTGTGGCTGACATTGGCATTGGTCTTCTGAACATAAGAGTATGAATAACAACAGAACTTTAATTCTAATTAGTTATATTGTAATCTCCTTTCTAACTAAAGGTGTTCTGCTTTTATTTGTATCTCCAGCATCCATTAGTGACAACTCGCTTTGATGTGCTGGTGGAACCAAACTTATTATTTTGAAGTCATTGGCATGCTGGGTTCTTAATGCCAAATACTTGAATTACTGCCAGAAAGACTCAACTTCCTCTCATCCCCTTCCCTTGAATTTCTGCTTCTGGTTGGTTTCATTAATGAGGAAGTAAAATACAAAATTTCCCCACGTCTCCCATGTAGCATGTAAGGAAAAGAAACTGGACACTTGACTTCTCTGTTTTGAACTTTTGTGGTTGGGGGAAGATTGCTGGCACTTTGCTGCCATCCTGTTTCAGCTTTAGCACAGCTTTAGGTCTTTTGCAATAGCAGTTTTGCTAAGGATCCCCATTTGGGTCAAAAGACATTCCTTAACTTCAGTTGCTTTTGTCTGCCTTAGATGAATAGCTCTCTCCTTGAAAGAACCAATAACTTCCTGCCAGCTGTAAACTTTGTAGCAAGCTGCCTTTTGAATATTTCAGTGGCTGAAAGCAGTACTAAACTGAATTCTGTGTAAACCAGGGATGTTTTTCTACTGTTATCATAGATACCATCTAGTATGGGGTTGGTGCAGGGGCTCATTCTCTGTATTGAGTTGTCCATAGATTGAATTATAAATTATTCGGGTTATAGTAATTTCTGGCTTGAGGAATCTGAGCAGCTGCTTGCAATTCTAGTGAATGGTCATTTTTTTTTCTCATAGAAAACGTATTTGATGTGATATCACCTGGCTGGTTCAGCCATGACTCTATGGTAAGATAAAAGGTCCATGGTCTTGAATTCCAAGTGCATATTAGACTCATTTGATGGGTTTGTATAGACTCTTAATTTATTCTCCCCAAAGCATGGAAATAAAAAAAGAGCAATGCATAAAAGCAAAAATGCCTTAGGTCTCCTGAAAGCTAGTTATTTTAGGAAATAAGTTAGGTATGCATGAAGGTGTTTTTTTAAAAAAAAATTCTTGGAGTGGCATGATTGGAAGGTAAAAATTCAAAGGGAATCCACTCAGAAATGTATATTTAGCACTTTAAGTTATTGTTTAATGCTTTCAAGTCTATATTAACTGCTAGGAATTGCCTAGAAAGTCCCTGCAGTTTTCTTGGCAAGATTTCAAAAGTGTTTTGCCATTGCCTTCTTCTCAGGACTGACAGAATAAAACTGGCCCAAAGTGACCCCGCTGGCTTTGAGCGAAAGGCTGGTCTAAATCTCACAGTTTCACAGTTACTAGTTTGGTGCCCTAACTACCAAATTTGCTTAATGGAAACTAGAATTAGTACTGATTTGCCGAGTTGATAATATTTGAACGTATTCAATTTGAAATGTTCTTTTTCAGGGAGATGGGGAGCGACTGGGTTTTGAATGTGAAAAATGAGCTTAGCTGATCATTAGTACAGTTTCCTAGCTATAGGATTTCCTATTTTGAAATACCAACAACATCTTCAAAAAGGGAAATGCAATATACTATTTGCAGTATGTCACAAGACAGAAGGGCAGTCACATTGTCTACACTTCATGCCAGTCTTCTATTTTAATATGTGGGAAGTATAATTCTTATCCATGTACATCATTTCCTTCCTGAGTAGTACCCCATGTCAGTTCATCATGTCTGTACTTGTTTGTGTATATTTTAAAGTTTAATTATCTAGATAAACACAGATTTGTAGATTGCTTCATATAGCCCCCCCCCAATTGAAGTTCCAAAGCATCTTAACAAGCTGCATGTATTGACCAATGGAAAGATTATATTCTCTCTCATTGTAAAATTTTCAGAATAATTAACTTTCTATAGTAATAATCCATGAGATATTTTTTGTGTGCCAATATTTGTTATTTGTAGAAAGACTGGAAATAGTTCAGATATCTGAGATGTTTGAAGTCAGAACAAAATCATCAATTAAAACTAAATATTATGAATATAAATGAATGTAAATGAAAGTAACATTTATATATGGGCTTTTAAAAACTTAAAATTAATAATTTATGTTTACAAAACTAGCTATATGTTTACAACTCTTTCAGATTTCAGAACATAACAATGTTCTGTCAAGAACTGGAAGTTTTCATGGCATTTACTTGTCACCTTAGTATTTTTGTAGTTGAGCTTAACAGCAGCAGTTTGATTGTCAGAATCAATACACAATGTCTTCGTTTTAATTATTCCATGTTACTTAATGACAGAGTTTAAAATAGTCTGGGTGGGAAATGGATTTTCAGCTTCCTTAGCCTTTTAGTTAACCCAAACCCACTGAAGTGCTATTTTTCAAATCAGTGAGCTATTTTGATATGTTGAACCCTGATACTTACCATATTTTTGGGAATATAAGACACACCTTTTCCCCTCAAAAAAGAGGCTGAAAATCTGGGTGCGTCTTATATACTGAATACAGCATTTTTTTGCCACCTGAAACTTTGCCCCCTTCACCAAAATGGCTGTGCATAGCCTTATGGAGGCTTTTAGAGGACTCCTGGGGGCTGGGGAGGGCAGAAATGAGCAAAAAATGGGCTGTTTGGGGGAGGTTTGCAGAGTGCAAAAACTTTTTTTTAAAAAATTTGCCTCTTCAAAACCTTGGTGCGTCTTAATACTCCGGTGCATCTTATACTCTGAAAAATACGGTATATACATACCAAAACAAACATTCTAGTGAGAGGTTTAGCAGTGCAAATTCCACTGAAATAAAGTAGTGTAAAAACAGTTACAATACTTGTATAAACTAGTTTGAAAGCCACTTTGGTTTAGGGATTAAAGCACCAGATTATAAAACTGGAGACTGTGTGTTCTAGTCCCTTCTAATCCATGAAAGCCAGCTGGGTGATCTTGGGCCAGACACTTTCTCTCAGGCCATCTTACCTCACAGGGTTGTTGTGAGGAAAAATCAGATGAGAAAGGTTGCATTAGATACGTTTGCTGCTTTTGAGTTCTTCATAAAACCAATAAAGGCTGGATATAAATTAAATAAATATATATAAACTTTGAGATAATACATGTGTTAGTTTTAAGGTGCTATGAGATGTTTGGTGTTTCTGCCACAAAAGTCGAATGTGACTCTCTTTTGGAATCTTACTTTAGAGATACCCAAAAATGCTGGTTACATTGTGCATATTAGTATTCAAACTTTGCAAAAGCAATATAAAATACTATAACTCATATGTCTATAGTTCTATTAAAACAGCATTAAATTACCAATCATTGTATTCTATTGCCATGGATTTTTCCCCAAATAATAAATATTCACATATGATTTGGAAATTACTAATATTAATGCTTTATTATTTTGTTTTTGGACTATTTGATTATTCTACTGCAGATTTGAAGTGTGTTTTCTTTACAGTTGGTGAAAAAATGTATTTATGTCAGTAGAACATATGTAGTTTTTAAGGTGGAGCTGAATTAATACAGGAAGTCCTGTGTTCAACTAATTCTGTAAACAGATCTATTTTCATACATATTATTTTGTGTGAAAGCTTGACACTTCAACAGAACAGTGGTTGCTGTTTCAGAAAGTCATAATGTTGATCCCTGCTATTTAGTATAGGTTATAATTTAGGAACAAAACAAAACAATTATATTGTATTCAATAAATATGTAACTGACAATGGCTCACTTTCCCAGATAGATTGGAGGACCTTGATTAGAATAATTAAGGGAATACTATTTCTGAATGGTAGCAAAAGTGATAAGTTGCAGAGTTTTGTATTGAAGGGGCTCTTACAATCTTTAAACTAAAATGTATGACTACTTCCTAGTTCTATCAGTGTCCTATTGCAGGAAAACATTAAAATTCAATATACTTCATAAGTACAAACATGATGACTTCAGGAAGTTTTGAGACAAAAGAATAATTGTATACTGATAAGCCATCTTTGCATTAAAGAATCTAATGACCTGTATCTCCAATAGATATTTCTTTGATTTTGATAAGAACTAACTATAGATGAACCCTCAGAATTTTAAAGTGATAAATGTTTCAATATCTATGGAGTGGTGGTATACTGTGGATATTTTACTTTCTCCATGATTGATGATTGATTTACACATGTCAGCATATTGCCCCCAACAATCTGGATCCTCATTTTACCAACCTCAGAAGGATAGAAGGCTGAGTCAATCTTGTCCAGGATCGTGGGCAGAGTTACCCTGCAATACTGCATTCTAACCATTGCACTATCACTGTTGTAATTTTGCTTATCTCACCGCTGGGTGAGATCATTCGACGGCACGGGATAAAATACCACCAGTATGCGGACGATACTCAGTTGTATCTGTCTGCCCCGTGCCAACTCAACGAAGCGATGGATGTGATGAGCCAGGGTCTTGAGGCTGTTAAAGACTGGATGGGGGTCAACAAGCTTGTGCTCAATCCGGAAAAGACCGAGTGGCTGCTGTGTTTCCCTCCCACTAATTGGCCAAGTGTTCCATCTCTCAGGCTGGGGGGTCAAACTGTACGCCCCTCAGACAGGGTTCGCAACTTGGGAGTCCTCCTGGACCCACAGCTGACCTTCGAACATCATTTGTCAGCTGTGACCAGGGGGGCATTTGCCCAGGTTCGCCTGGTACACCAGTTGCGTCCCTACCTGAACCGGGAGGCCCTCACAACAGTCACTCGTGCCCTTGTGACCTCTAGGCTGGAATACTGCAATGTGCTCTACATGGGGCTGCCCTTGAAGAGCATTCGGCGACTTCAGCTAGTCCAGAATGCGGCCGTGCGAGCGATTGTGGGTGCACCTCGCTTCACCCACGTAACACCTATCCTCCGCGAGCTGCACTGGCTGACTGTTGATCTCCGGGTGCGCTTCAAGGTGCTACTTATCACCTACAAAGCCCTTCATGGTAGTGGGCCTGGGTACTTGAGAGACCGCCTACTGCCAATTACCTCCACTAGACCGATACGATCGCATCGATTAGGCCTCCTCCGAATTCCATCTTCCAGCCAGTGCAGACTGGCAACTACCCGGAGGAGAGCCTTCTCAGTGGCTGCTCCGACCCTCTGGAACGAACTCCCCGTGGAGATTCGGACCCTCACCACCCTCCAGTCCTTCCGCACCGCTTTAAAGATCTGGCTGTCCCGGCTGGCCTGGGGTTAAGACTCTAACCCCACCCGAATTGTGTGACTGTTGTGCTTCTTTTAATATGTTGTATTGTCTTCATGTTTGGAAAATTGTTTGTCCTTCCCCCCTCCCCTTTTTGAACTGTGAGCCGCCCTGAGTCCCCCCAGGGAAAAGGGCGGCATACAAATAAAGGGAAAACTAAACTAAACTAAACTTATTAAGAACAGGATAAATGAAATTCTCTCAAATGTAATAGATAAATTTAGTCATTATTTTGTATAGCTACCTCACTCAATAAGGGTCTTTGAGTGGCAATGAATTATTTTCCCATGTTGGAAATACGTGTTGAATGTTCTGTATAGTTTTGAAAGACAAGAAGTCAGAAAATAGAAAGGACTATAAATACAAGGTTAATCAAGGTTAAAATTTCATGCATTGAAACCAAGACTGAAGAAATAAGCAGACATTTTATATAAAGATCTGAAGTTGATTTAAGAATCAGAATCAGTTGTAAATCCTATTTGAAAAAACAAATAGATGTGAGTCCATTTTGAATTTAGATAGGAAGTAGATAGAGTTCTCTGCTTAATGAATTCTGCCACCTCTGGGCTGGATTTGAAAGCTAATTAATACATATATGAGGAAGACAGAAGTGCACACACTCTTGAGGAAACCATTTTTTGATCAGCTGTATTGGACAACATCTACTCTGTCTGCAGTCCGGCTTTTTAGGGAAGATTTCTGAATCTTCTAGTCATGATTCAGGCTTGGGTATGGGAGAGAAACAGTGTTAGTTTCTCTGGTGAATGATTTATGCAAGGACCCTGATGGAGAGAATGCTCTCCTCTGGTTGCATTAGACCTCTGAGTAGTGTTTAAAATGATTAATGATAGTATTCTTTATCTTTAACCCCTGCAGTCCCTATTGGAAATGGGAAACACCTTAACCGAGTTTCTGCATCTTCCTAGATCAGGTCATTCCAGTTGGTGTACATGGGAGAGAATGTTTTGAACCCTGGATTACATCAATGAAAGTATCACAAGACCAGGCTGTCTCCCATCTAGTTTAATATATACCAGAAATTGAAACTCTGAATAAATACATTTCAATCAGATTTCAATTTGCACATCCCCGAATTAAATAATTCCTATATTTGTTTCTATTGTCTGTTTCTCAGATGGCTAAGCAGTTCTGTCACAGCTTCCTCTCATTCCATTATTGTGATGGTTTGATCATTTCACAGACAGACTTTATCTGTTCTGGATACCTTGTGGGTTGCCCACTATTAAATAAGGCATACCACCCAAATATCTATGAGTGTGCTTTTGGAATCTTAAATGACTAACTAGCCTCAAAACACACACACACACACACACACACACACACACACACACACACACACACACACCCCTATTCCTGAGTGAGGGGAAGAATTGTATTTTCTTTTTCAAATACAGCTTAAAAAAAAACTGGTGGGGCAGTGATTAGTATGCAGTATTGCAGGTTAACTGTGCCCACAGTCTGATGTTCGATTATGATGGGGCTTGAGGTTGACTCAGGCTTCCATCCTTCCGAGGTTGGTAAGATGAGGATCCAAATTTTTGGGGGCAATAGACTGATGTTGCAATATGGTCAAAAAGTATATAAAGCACTAGGGAGCGGTACGTAATCTAAGTACTATTGCTATTACTATTGCTATATTCATACAATAATTTCAATGCATGTCTTTGATAGGAAATGATAAATAATATTTGAGGTTTTAATTTATCTTTCCTAAGGTGTGTTTATAAGATAGCCACCTTGATTTAATCACTGCAGAATAAAGAGCTATTGATCCATTGATTTCTCTTAGAAAATTCATGCAGTATTTTTCTCAAATGCTAATGACTAACCTAGCTTGAAGATCAGAATTTTGGCTAGAATAAACGTCATTATTGATATCCCCTGTTTTCTGTATTCATGAAACAATGATTAGTGATATTTATTTGGTATTAACAATATAATAAAAAGGAAGTAGATTGTGATTTAATAGGATGCAAAATAAGAATTTTGATATTATTCCTTGAAAGAATTTCTTATTCTTTATTGAAAAGCAACACTATTTACATTTACTCTTTGTATAGCTTTATACTTAACTACTTCTCAAATTATACATATGTGCTTTTACAACAATTCCTGGATTTGATAAATGCCTGTGGAATGGAGACAAATCTAGAACTGAATCTATCCAGTTTCCTTGTTTGGAAACTTAATATATCATTAAAATACACAAAAGAAAAAAAAATCCCTCTTCTCTGAGTGGATCTTAGCAATTTATAGTTATAATTGTTCCAGTAAAGTACTAAAGGTAGCATCTGAAGTGATTCCTTCGGTGAAAAATAACTATGTGAAGTTATTTAAAATAAAATTATGTTTGAAAAAATACAGTTCAATCTGTACAGCTATCCTCAGAATTAGATGGAAGATTACCTGTGTTCTTAATTTTTTTTTACAAAGAGTACAATATTCTAAAAAGAAGTTGGTTACTGTCAGTTACATTGTAAATATACTAATGCCAAAATCACCATGACTTTGTACTGGACTGACTGATATGCCAATATAAAATTGCACATTACTGTTTCTTCTTTCAACTTGGTGGCACTTGCATCACATGAGTGAGAAAATGCAGTACTTTCAAAGGCTAATTGCAGACTGAGATCAAAGATGAAGTCTGCTTCAAATCAAATTCACAGCTGGTGACTTCCTGGACTTCTTCATATTGTTTTCTTAAGAATATAGGTACTCCTTGATTTACAATCATTCATTTAGCAACTGTTCAAACTTACAGTGGCACTGAAAAAAAATAAGTTATGATCTGTCCTTAGCCTTATGATTGTCACAGCCTCCCTAATGTCATATGATCAAAATTCTGGAGCTTAGTAACTGGCATATATTTATAATGGCTTCAGTTTCCTGGGTCATCTGATCACCATTTCTGACATTCCCAGTCAGTTTCCAACAAGCAGAATCAATGAGGGAAACTGGTTTTGTTTAACAACCACATGATTCAATTAACAACTTCAGCGATTTGCAGTGAAAGATCTTAAATTGGGTATTACTCACTTAACAACTAACTTCTTTAGAACGGAAATTCTGGTCCCAATTATGATTGTAGGTCTAGGACTGCCTGCAATATGGAAATTGTTAACCAACATGTTCTTCCAGGTTTTCTTGATTTTCTTGCTTGATTCTTGATTTTCATTATTCTACATCCAACTATGCTTAGCTTTTCAAAACTAATCAAAAAAAGACTGTCCTGCCATTGGGCAGATTAGGAGGACAAGGGTGGAACATTTAGTAGTAACAATCTATTTTAGTTTCCCTTTGAGGTCACATTCCTAAGAAATGTTGGGTCCCCTATTACATGCTAGAAGATGGTGGTCCCATAGTCCAAAGTGAGTGAGACTATGCACTTTCACAATTCTCTATTACTATTTATTTTTCTCGGCACACCTTTACTTTCAGTTTTATGCTATTACATTTCTCTTTTCCACTCTTCTTTCCTTCCAGAGAAAGGGGGAAAGGACTTTATTCATTTGTAGTTCCTATTTTAGCCAGTACAAATAGACCTTGTTATTTATGGATGTTACATTCCAAGGTCAACCACATATGATGTAAATGTGGATATTGAGACCTTGAAGCCTATGAGAATGAGGAGGGGAGTTAGTCTGGGAGTCCTAAAATGACTGAAATGTCCACAGATTTCTCCAAAAATACAAGTAGAAGTAAAAAAAAAAAAAAAAAAACCCAACCCCTTCTGTATCAAGGTCATAGCACAACTTTTGCTTTTCTGATTTATTTCATTATGAATAAAGGTTAGGTAAACAAAAACTAAAGCGATAATAACTCTTTTTGAATATTATAACTGTTTTAATTCTTTTTTTAAAAGCTGTAGAATACAGATAGTCCTCGTTTAGCGGCTGCTTTAGTGACTGATTGCAGTTTAATAATGATAAAAACATTAACATTGTGACCAATTGTCACATATATGACGTTCACAGGTCTGTAAAGTTGAAGTAACAGTTCACCTAGGTATCACCTCATTTTTTGGGTTTCTGGTTCCAGTGTGCTTGGTAAATAAGAAATATCTGTACAGAAGAAATAAGCAATGGAGTGCCTTCTCTGCATTGTTGGAGACAGCTGCTTTTCCTCCAGCATTTACAGTAGGATCTAGGTTTGTAATTTTTCCTCATTCCAGTGTTTTAAATCTAAAGTAGTTGTACTTCTTGAGCAGCCTTTACAAATCTTCTTCTGCATTAGTAAAGAAGTTCTCAAAGTTTCTGAGATTCTGACACCTCTTCTGACAAGCCCTTTACTTTACAACTAGGCCTGGCAAATTAAGCAACAGCAGCAAATAAAAAACAAGATGAAAAAATACCCTGAAATTCAGTCATAAGAGGAAACATCCTATGTTATTAGTCATACAAAACTTTTAAGATCTTATTTTGGATCCTTTTAAAGAAACCTTTTTCTACAGCTTCTAGATCTGGCATGATATCTACTTTTGAGCTAAATTGAGGTGTAATCAGTGTGTTAGCAGTACAGTGATTTTGTTTTCTCCAAAATCATTTGGCATAAAAGTAGGATAATATAAATATGGTTTCTTTTTTGGCTTTATTTTTATTGACCCATCAAATGGTCTAAAGCAAAGAACAAAGTATTCCATAAATGTATTTAATTCTCATAGTGCTGCCTCCTTGCATCATTTCAGCAGTCATTTTTTGCGCTTTGTTATATTCTCTTTAACACAATTGCAGCCCTGGAGATTTTCATGCCACTGATGTTGACCAACCAGGCTATTTTGGGAACTCCTGCAATTTGGATTTGTGTGCCTATCCAGAGAACCGGAGCTGGCAGACTGTTCCATATAAACAAAAAAGATCCCAGTTCCCAAAATAATAACTTAGTACATAAAGAAAAATGAATGAATCTAAGGCTGTTTTTTAAAATTGTTCTTCAGAAAAAATAGATTTATAAGTTTTATCTTATTATATCTTTTATTTCATATTCTCTTTCCATATATGTTTTTTAAGGAATGGTTTTTTAGACTAGATGCCAAATGTTTGCAAGTTTTACAGATACTATTTGTAGTCTGTCCCTTTCGTCAGTAGCATTTAATAGATCTAGTTCTATATGCAGTGTTTGGGAAAAGAGTAGAGCTTTTTGTAATTTTGCAGTTATCTTTTGATGTGCTATCACTGATAACTAATAAACCGATTAATATTTTTGGTATAGGATTAATAATTCTGGTAGGGGATCTTGCTCATCTACTCTAGTCTAAAGGTGTTAGCTTTATTATTATTATTTTATTAAAAAAATATTGATTAAAAAAAATCCAGTAAGAATGATCTGAATACAAACAGGTTTCCAGCAACTGGAAACCTTTTGGTTTCAGTGAAACAATTGGGACACTTGCTTTTTAACAAATAAAGTTGCATTATTTTTATAGTGATTATTTAGGGAAATACATTGTATGATTACATCATTTCAATATATGTAATAATATATTGGCAAATAAGGGCAGGAAAATGTAAATTCACAAAGTGTTGCAATCTGAATTTATAGAAACTAATAAAAATGATCTAGTTGTTTTGACAGATAGGACAATGAAAACATGGCTTTAACTAAGGTGACGCTAAAGAAGACCTATGCTAGGAAGCACTACAGAATGAGTAGTGCCTTTCTCATGATGCCTTTATCTGCAATATAGGAAGTATTATGAACAGTTGAGCACACCACTGGAGTAAAGGATATCCTGGAGATGGAAACACATGGAGAAGAGGAAGCATTTGAAGCATTTTCCTTGAAGCATTAATTTTTTGACTATAGGGAAAGGAGTTTATGTCAAGTTGAACTGCAGAACTTGCCTCCCCTTAAAGACATTCCAAGGACATTTTCTGAATTGTAATTCTTAATTTTTAGAGGAAATATATGGGAAACATATTGTGTATTTAATTACATTTATTTTTATCAGACTTAAATTAAAATTTGCTCTTATTTTAACCATATTTCTTCTTGTCCTGGCTGTCTTGCTTTTTAAAATGTGATGTTCAGCACACTATTCAATTCTAAGCCTCAAATTCCTTGGCCTTAAAATTGTATTAAAGGTATTAAAGGTAGGTGTTTACAGTAAGATGAGTTGGAATGTCCTATATTTATTATTATATTTTTATCCCACCTTTATTTTGGTTAACTCAGCAATATAGCTGGTGTTCCTACCTCCAACTTTCTCTCCAACAATAATTATGTGAAATAGTTTAGGCTTAGAGAAAGAGACAGAGTCACCTAGCCTGCTTTCGTGCCTAAGGGAGGCCTGGGCCTTCCGACTGCTAGTCTAGCACTTAGCCAGTGCACCAAACTGGTTCTCCTTTTCTTTGTGCCTGCTTTCTATTTTTCTTTCATGATGGAAAAAAAATCTGGTTTACACAATGAAATGTACTGGCAAGTGATTCATAATGGAAAAGAAAGGCCTTTTTCACAAAGCACATTCAAAGTTTTGTGGCTTCAGTGAGATTTCCTCCCAATTTCTTGGTAGTTGTTAATCTAAAAGCGGATGATATGGCCCCAGTTCTGCATCTGTGGTGTATCGTTTCTTAACATGAAATCTTGAAATACGTATTCATTAACTCTATTAAAATAACCTACTGTATTGCTCAAGACACTTGGTAGTATTATTTTAATCAAGTTTACTCTTTTCTAAGTGTCAAAATGTTAACTAGCAAAGTTTTAACAAGCTGTTTTACTTAAATATGGCATTAGGGTTGCTTTATTATGAATGTGTAATTTTAATTCATGTTGCTCTATAGTGACTTTCTAGGCCATATTTTGTTTGCTTATTTAATGTATAGTTTCCCATGCAATCACATTCTGTGATGGTTTACACAAATATTAAAATGCAGCTAAAGAATATAAAATATATTAATTGCTTGATCATGTGATCACCGAACCAATTGATCAGGGAAAGGGAGTTTCAACACATTATACAGACAGTAATTTGTGACTAGAACTCTTTTAAGTTCATTCATCATATTAAATCATAATGTGATATGTTTGACTTTGGTTTACTGACCAGCTACTGGGACTTAATGTTATATATGAACTGAGAATGATAATTTATTCAGTAAACTAAGGTTAAACAAACTATACTGGTGTAACTATGATGCTATTTTTAAAATAATAATATAATACTAATCACCAAAACCAGGCGATTATGGATGAAACGTCCATTGTCATCAGGGCACCTGGTACCATGTCCAAGAATTTTTCAAAATACATCAAGAAATTGCAGCTTCCATAATCTTTTTAAACTGTTCCTAACAGCAGCTGCTAGGGATACATTGTTTTGTTATTAACATTTACTATTCCTTTTGCTTAGAATAACATTGGTTGGCTGATGATGCTAAATGTTAAAATTAGACAAAAACACTGGAAGCTAGGAAATATAATTTAAGAGAGGGAAACTTTTTATATATGTATTATACAGTAATGATTTTTGAAGATAGAGAAGATTCTGAAGTAAAATATCTTGATATTTTGTTTTAAATTAGTCATGTGAAGAAATTCAAGAAAATGCTAGCTTATAGGACTTCACCTGTAGGTTTTTAGGCTGATGCTTAAATACAAGACTGGTTGTAGCTGTGTAACAGGCTGCAATATTTAGCATTAGATAATTGCAGTTGTTCAGTATTCTGATTCCAATCACTTGCAAGTAGGAAACTTGCCTAACTTAATTGAATTGAATAGTGCTGTCTCTTATAACTTACCAGAAAAAAGGCAGTATACAATTCTTGATATCCATTAATATAAGGATATAACAAATAGGTAAATTACCAATATTACTGATTTGCAGAAGATCTTCCTGGAAGAGCAAAAGAGTAGCCAAGTATGAAATTTCAGAAGTTATGTCATTTTAAGATGATTTGGTCATTAAGCTCTAAAGAGTAATGGAGATCTGAGTTTCTGAACAGAATCTCTAGAGAAATATTTTAAAGTAGTGGTGATGTGATTGTCTAATTATTTTGACTTTCTAAGATTCAGTAATACAGAGAGTTCTATTACCGTAATTATTTTGGAAAAAAACCTGGTGCCCCATATTTTGTCTATCTTGTAATTTTAACATGATACGTAGTCCAATTCTTTACTTTCCTGTATGATACATACTGGCTGAGCAAGGGGGAGGAGTCAAGCAGGGCATCAGTTTAGAGTCTCTACATAAGTTACAAGAGAATGAAGTTCAACCTCCCCTTGAATGCTGTTGACCCTTACCTAGTTTAACCCAGGTGCAAACTGTTAATCTGAGAAAATTTCTTGCAGAGCCTTGAGCAATCAATCAGTAAGTTTGAACCTTCATATGTGGATCTGGTTGTTTGCGCTTGACAGTCCCATTGTAACTGAACTATAATTTGTGTAATCTTTTCTGTTCTTAATCCTTTGTGTCTTCTTAATTCATGCCTGTGACCCTTCTAAAGCTAAACATGCCATGTGGATCTGGAATCGCCTGTCTTTAGCATAAATTAAAGTTGAAAATCAACCTGTATATCAGAATCATAAACAGGTTTTTTGGGGAGAGTATGTTGCACGGTGTAAAATGGCAATAAAAACCAAAACTTCCCTTACAATAAATTCATTCTTCTAATATTTAAACAGAAAGTATTATATGAAAAAAAAACTATAAGCAACTCTGTCCCTCAGAATTCAGTTACTTGTGAAGTGATTAAGACTGCTTTCTAATAGTAAAGTAGTCTTATGTCTGCTCAAAAAAGCTTGATCCAATCACAGACTAACTACTTTGTGTCCTGTGATGCTAAACTATAAGAGGCCTTTCTAATTTCTCCCTCTGCCCAACCTTTCTTCCCTGGGGATAGGTGCCAAATTAATTTTCCTAAGAGGTTTATGGGTGGCCTGCCAGAATTTCTATCCATTTACAACAGGCAGTTTCAAAAAGACCCCAGTCTTTGAGAAACTTTGGCAAATGTTATAAACAGTAAAAAAAAAAAGTTGGTCCCCTTCTTTGACTACTAAGGCCTAGTTTGGCATCTCCACTGCAGTGGTCTGACACACACCCGACTCAGAAATGAAGAAAACAGCTACCAGGTTAGGTATGCCACTGGGAAATTCTTATTCTCTATTATTTCAAGCCTAATTTGTATGAGTATATTTCAAATAAGTTGGATAAATTCTTGAATTTGTTTAAACTGTTAAAGATGAAAAGCTGATCTCATACTGGGACATTTTGACTATTTATGTTGATATTGCAACACAAGACTCTTGGCGGTATAAAAGTACAATAAATATTAAAAAAATAAGAACTATAAAACCCAAAGAAAATATGTGGTATCAGATCCCTACAGCCTTCAGGAAAGATTTGTCTTCAGACTTTTTTAGAAGGCAATTTTGGAAATAAATAGCAATAGCAATAGCAGTTAGACTTATATACCGCTTCATAGGGCTTTCAGCCCTCTCTAAGCGGTTTACAGAGTCAGCATATTGCCCCCAACAACAATCTGGGTCCTCATTTTACCCACCTCGGAAGGATGGAAGGCTGAGTCAACCCTGAGCCGGTGAGATTTGAACAGCCGAACTGCAGAACTGCAGTCAGCTGAAGTAGCCTGCAGTGCTGCATTTAACCACTGCGCCACCTCGGCTCTTGATAGACTATGATTGGGATAAACTATGATTAGCTAGTTTTGTACATTGATTAAAGAGCAGAAAATAGAGATTATATAAATAATTGGCAATATCCTAAATGAAGGTATGTGATTAAAATGTCCCATAAGACCTATAGTGATTATTTCTAACTGACATGTAAATAATCAAAAGTTAGAGATAAGCAGTGAGATGTTAAATCTGTATAGAAATGGTAACTAAAATATATAACTGAAATTTCACCTATTTGTTTAATAGAGACCTAGTTCAATCAGATCCATTCTGTTTTCATTCTGCTTTTAGGAACAGGTTTTTGAGCTGTCAAATTTGGAATAGACATGGGTTACACTTAGGATAGTATAGAGCTTACAAAAAGGAAGAATGATGATAAGCCAATTAGGCTCAAGTGATTATATTTGCTTCTTTTTTATTTGGAAAAAAAACTATGGGAGGGATATTGTAGAACATGAAGATACTAGATAAGAGAAATTTTTCATCCTTGGTTTCTTCTGTTGAAACTAAGATGGTGGGAAATTCAGGCTTGATAAACGCAGCGCTTCAGTTTTTAGGAATTGTTTTGAGTTCACTGATTGAGTATTCATTTGGATGGCCCAAGTGGCCTTTTCCAAGTCAGTATTTTCTATCCCATAATTCATAATAATAGTCCCAAATTTAGATGGCTTCAGGAGGGAGTTAGACCAATTCCAACAGCGACAGTGCTTGTATGTTGCAGATGCTGGGAGAGAGGCATGTGTTATGTCTGCTTCTGGGATATGGTTGGGTAGTACTGGAACATGCTGCTGAACTAAATAGTTATTGGACAAGTCAAGTGTATCTTTTAGATACAGATTGATATGGTAGAATAGACTTTATCAAGGTAGTCATATTTGTGTCTGCTGACTATGAACTGAAAACCAGCCCAGCAAGCAAATGAGAAAGCTTTTCTCCCATTCACTAATTTAATATGACTTTAGTGTGTGTTTTGCTTGTTTGTTCTTAATCCAACTATGTCCTGAAATTTTTTAAAAATTAAGAATTGAGCTTCTTTTATTATAGTTTTAACTGGTACATTCCATTCTGCTCACTCATTCTATTACATGAGTGCACTCTCCTCACTCTCTGCAAAAGGCAGAACCAAGACATTGCAATTCTTCCTCAAGTTCTCTAAAAGCCGCATGTAGCTGGCGATTATGGGAGCTTGCTGTGCAAATCAGGGACCAACTTGCTTAGATGCAAGAAATATAATTTAAAGTAGGAAAAAGGCTCATGTTGAATTAGACTAAAATCCAACTTCTATTTTCAAATGTTTTTTGAGTAGCATTAAGGATTGTGTGCTTAATAAAATGAACATCTTCATTCCCTCCTGCATTACTTTTAAAATCTTGCTACTATTATTAAATAGTTGCATGTTTTGAATTCAGAAATATTGCCACAAAAGAATGCCAGGTACCTTTGATTCCTTCCTTAGGAGCTTATGCACAGTGGATATATTGGAAACTGAGAGAGCCAGAGATATTTCCATTAACATGGTGCCTCAAACATGGAAAATTAATCAAGCATTTTGATAGAAAATATATATAAAAGGTGTGGAAAATTAGCTGTGTATTGTGCGATCATTACATATGCATCCATCTAGTCTAAGTGTTATGTTAAAAAATGTGCTCTTTGCAGTCTCAAAGAATTTGCTGAAGGTAAACAAATAATTTTAGGGCACAGGAAAGACTTTGTGTGTTGGGAAACAAATTGCTACCTTTTGGCATAATCAAGAATGTTATTCTCACTGCATTTCATTTGCATCTGATCCAGCCTGGAGTGTGCCAAATAAAATTAAAGATTGGTGATGTGGTTTGTGAAAAAGCAGGTTTTTGATGAACCTCCCAAAGTGTTGTGATTTAAAATTTAGATTGAATACAAAACTGGATTATTTTTAATGTCAGTACAATTATCATCTATTGACAGTCTCTTCTGGGAATTGTCCCATGAAAAGCTAGAGCTGAGCTCCTTAGGCATATTGTAACTGAGTTGCCTTTAGCAGTGGTTCCATTCAGTTTATTCTTAGCAATATCATACTGCCTCCCAATTAAATTTAAAAAGATATAAAGAAAACTTCAAAGAGTAAATATCTCTCTATATAGAAGGGAAAAGTTTAATATTTTAAATTTTATTGCTTACTTATCCAGCTATATTTAAATCTACATTTAAAATAAATACTTAAAACATTTACTTTAAATATAGACTTAGCTTGGCATCAATGACCTGTCACATCAGATACAGATGTGACTGGTTCTCAACATTTTTATAGTGGGAAAAAAATAAAGTTGCTTAGTTTTCAACTGAAATATTTTTTTTGTCCCGGTTGCTTACTTAATGGATGCAGAGTCACTTGGTGAGAGGGCAGCTACAGAAATAAAATGATTAAATATCATTTTGTAGGATTTAGTCCAAAGGCACTCCCTATGGATGTATCAGAAGACCTGAAGCAGAAAGGTACTGGTATGAAGAACTTGTAACAATTTTCTTAAAAGTGACATCCTCTAAAAATGCTCAACTACATCTCTCATCTTCAGCCAGCATCTGAAAGACCCTTTCTCTATCCATTTATCTACCTACCTACCTACTCATTCTCTTTCCCTACCTATCTACTGTATTTCTCTCTTTTTTCTCTTTCTCTCTCTCTCTCTATCCCTCTACCCACCTACCTACATTCTCTCTCTCCCTACCTACCTACTGTCTCTCTCCCTCCCTCCCTTTATCTACCTACCTAACTACTCTCTCTCTCCCTACCTATGTACTGTGTTTCTCTCTCTCTTTCTTTCTATCCCTCTATCTACCAACCTACTACCTACTCTCTTTCTCTCTACCTATCCACTGTATTTTTCTCTATATATCTTTCTATTTTTCTCTCTCTATCCCTCTACCTACCTACCTACACACACTCTGTCTTCTATAACTCTCTCTATTTCTCTCTCTCTATCCCTTTATCTACCTACCTACCTACCTACCTACCTACCAGGGGTGGGTTTCTCGCCCCGTTCCAACCGGTTCAGTTGGAACGGGGCCGGCGGCGTCCTCGTGCACGCGTGCGGTGCACGCATGCGTACTAGCATCTGTGCGATGCTCCAGCTGCTCCTGGAGGATCGCGCAGGCGCTGTATGCGTCCTGCACATGCGTGGAAGCGCAGAACTCATCAAAACCGGGTAAGGAGCGCGGGCGGGTGGGCCCTTCGCCATTCCCGGAAGTTACTTACTTCCGGGTTCGCCGACCAACCGGTTCGCAGGGACCGCCGTGAACCGGTTGAAACCCACCCCTGCTACCTACCTACCTACCTACTCTCTCTCCCTATCTACCTACTGTATTTCTTTCTCTTTCTCTCCCTGTCTATTCCTCTATCTACCTACCTACTTTTTTTTTTAATTTGCCTCTTCAAAACCTTGGTGCGTCTTATACTCCAAAAAATACGGTATATGTTTTCTATTATACAAGACAATTAGACGAGGAGAACTGAACTTAAGTTCCATGATTATTGTATAAGGTGAAATCTTCATATGTGCAATCTTGGCCCGTAAGGGAAAAGGCAGGCTAAATGTATTATAATAAAAAGCTACTATTTCCCATCCATATGCCTGAAGGACACTAACCTAGGGAAGGCTAAATTGCAAATATCCTTATCCTTCATTAATGAAGTTCTAATTTAATCCATTAGAAGGGAAATTGCTTCTACCATCCTTAGGTTGGATAGTCATATATTATAGAACATTGACTCCATTCTTTATTTCAGTAATATATTTGGCTATTGTAAAGACTCACTGTAGCTCTTTATGTACTATCAACATATTATGCGTTTCTTTTGTTTTTATAACACTTTTCTAAAAATACTAGGTCTTGAAGGAGGCATGTTTGAAGTTCTTTTTAAAATTGTAGGAATAGTGGAGACAATTATGTTGGAAAATACCAACTGACCTTTATAAACCTAAAATCTAATTACTGAAGGTGCATGCTCCCTGACTTCTATTTATTTCAAGCCAGTCTATTTCATATTTCTATCTTAGATAGTATTTACAAAGTATGTAATGTGTCGGTTTCCAGTGAGATTTAAGTTGGAAGGGAACTGGGAGAGCTCACTTTATAGAGATGGCTAGAAAGTTTGGAAAGCAAATGTCAGACCATTTTGGTAAATTAATTAAAGGTCATCTACTATTATTTATTTATTTATTTATTTATTTATTTATTCTGTGTATCTTGTCTGTATATGATCTGAATAGGACAGGTCTAACACTCATCTGTTTATATCTTAGTAATTTTTAGTTTACATACTCAAAATAGAGATGATAGATGACAATGCATAACTCTGTAATATTTTGTATACGTTCAAAAAAACCAAATAGGTTATGCTCTTCTGTTTTGATAACTTCCTCTATGTCCATTGGTTATTTTAGTTTAGGCTATCATGTTGAGGAAGATATAAACATACTAATATTTCATGCATATTACATAGTAAAGGTAAAGGTTCCTTTCACACATACTGTATGTGCTAGTCATTTGCGACTCTAGGGGGCGATGCTCATCTCCATTTCAAAGCTGAAAAGCCAGCACTGTCCGAAGATGTCTTGGTGGTCATGTGACTGGCATGACTAAACACCAAAGGCGCACGGAATGCTGTTATCTTCCTACCAAAGATGGTCCCTATTTTTCTACTTGCATTTTTATGTGCTTTCAAACTGTTAGGTTGGCAGAAGCTGGGACAAGTAATGGGAGCTCACTCAGTTACACAACGCTAGGGATTTGAACCGCTGAACTGCCAATATTTCTGATCGACAAGCTCAGCGTCTTAGCCACTGAACCACCTTATTACACATGTAAAATATTCATATAGGAAGAGTTGGATATAATTTCTAAAATATGGTCATATTTCTGTTTTTCTAGACCAGCAGTGAGGAACTTAGCCTTTTCTAGATGGTATTTACAGCTCCAATCATGTCTTTCAACTGGACTTGGTTTAATGTACAGCAATATCTGAAGGGTCAAAATATCCCCATAATGCACTAAATACATTGTTCTTAGGCCAGGTGCCTAAGAGTACAGGAACAATACATTTGGGAGGTCTGAAGACAATGATATTTTGTGTCTGAATAAATTATCATAAAATTGTCGTGCTGGATCAAATCAAATGTATATTTAGTTTAACATTATCTTTCCACAATGGACAATCCAATATCAAAATAAGTGAATAAACATGAATAACAGTACCTTCCTTTCTAAATGGTGCCTCTAATTTTGAGGCAGTATAATATTGCCTATTTCCCTGTGTGTTCTAGTCTTTTAAAACTGCCCAAGTTAGAGGCCATTTCAGGCCAGGGTTTACATGTGGGTGAGTAGCATGCTAGGGTACATTGTTTAGATAGTATGTCAGCATTCCTTCGATTATCAGATACAAATAAGAAATAATTGATAATTTCACCCATTGTTTATTTATCATACATTCTGAGAGTCGATTGACGTACGTAGAAGGAAACCGTTGCCTCAGGGATATTCAGATTGGTTTGAGGTGGAGGTGCTTCACGATTGAATCATATTTCCTATTGTTTTGTTTCAAGTATCCTTTAGGAATCCTCTTAAATTTGCTTGGTTGCCATGAAGGCATTTAATGTAACGCCTACTGTATGTGAAGCTAGATTGCATGCAGAAACACACATTTTTGTTTCCTAAGGTGACTGTTCTTCCAAAGATATGTATATGACTTGTTTCTACTTTTTAAATAGGGAAACATAGATGCTAAAAATAATTCAGTGCTTTTAGAAAGTAATTCTTTTAACCAAATATGGGCAAAGTTTTGATTTCCACACTTGCTTGCTTTGAGTTAGTTAAATAGTTTGCTTTCTGGTGTGGGTCGCAAATATTTATTTGTGCTTTAGTTTAATCATATAATTATTATAATATACAGTGTTTGGAAAGCTATACAAATGTGAGACCTAATGACGTGGTTTATTGCCAGAGACAAATTCAAATGGGTTTCCAAAATATTCTCAGGGTTTTCCTAACTTGTATGATTGTTATAATGGCCTGCCATTGGCTAAATTTACCCATCAGACTAAGCTACAGTTCAGTTTCTTTCAAATTAATTTAGTATTATGTATAAGCACAATAATTGTAGTTTGTAAACATGTGAATCAAGCTATCTTGGCTAGTTCAGCTAATTATAATTAAAATAGGCACAAAGTGATGCCCAAGGACACTTTCACAGATCCAGATTATTTTCTCACTCTTACTTTAGGCTAAGAGTAATGGAGCAAGTAGAATGATAGTTTGAACATACATAGAGAAATACTTTTGCTACAGCAATAAAATGCAGATTGAAACTCATTATTTGTGCAGGAACTTTCTAGCAGAATTGTCTTCCTGTGTAATCTAGAAAGAAATGTTTAACATGAGGAAAGGCTTAATAGAACATGACATTGAAAGAGAATTGGACAAACATAGAAAATGTTACTATGAAAAAATGGAAAATACCATATTTTTCAGAGTATAAGACGCACCCTTTTCCCTCAAAAAAGAGGCTGAAAATCTGGGTGCAATTTATACACTGAATACAGCACTTTTTGCCTCTTGAAAGCCTGCCCCTTCACCAAAATGGCCATGCAAAGCCTTTAGGAGGCTTTCAGAGTGCTCCTGGGTGCTGAGGAGGACAGAAATGAACAAAAAACAGGCCGTTTTTCACTCAATTTTGCCCTCACCAGCCCCCAGGAACACTCTATAAGCCTCCTAAAGGCTATTCATGCCCTTTTTTGAAAAATAAAAAAAATAAAAATTAAATAAACAGGCCTGTTTTTGCAAAAAATGGGCCATTTTTGGGAGGTCTGCAGAGTGCAAAAACTTTTTAAAAAAATTTGCCTCTTCAAAATCTATTCTGGTGGGTCTTATACTCCGAAAAAAACATTACTTAGAAAATAAATTTGCCTGCAACCAACATGCTTTAGACTCACAATGCTGAGCTTCGAATCTAGAATCAACATGTAGATATTAAAGCTTGCTTATTGAGACATAATCCTTGGGTGAGTGCTGGCAGTCATTTATGTGCTTGATCACATCCTGTGATTGTTGTTTCTAATAAGCAATAATGGAAACATAGATTCAGGAGGTTTTAAATTCTTTTTTGAAAGATGTGGACTAACACAAAACTTTTGTAAAGAGCCATCAGGTCACTCAACAAGCCATTTCTGGAAAAACAATCTGCTCATAGATTCAGAAGCAAGGAATATATACATGACAGCACTTATCTTTTGTTGGGCAAGATGAATGAATGCCAGCATATAGCAAACCTAACTTGTAGCCACATGGTACAGATTTATAGAATCTTCTAGTGTCAACGAAATAGTCTTGTGCCAAAATAACAATAATGCAGAAAGGACTTACATCAGCTCAGTTATAACTGAGTGACACTACTAAAGATGCTATGAGTCAACTTTAAACTTTGTTTGATTTGTTTGATCCTCTTGAAAACTGTGTGGAAATCTTTGCTCAGAAAGAAGTACTGTCTTGTATGTCTCAGCAGCTTCATTATCAGCCAAAATATCCTCCTGGATTAGCTATTAGAACTGGGAATTAATGGAACTATTTCCAGAATGTAACCATGGGATTACTTTACTCCATGGCAAATATGCAGTGTTTGTAATTTTATGCTGCTTTTTTTTCTATGGAACTTCTGGTGGAGATTATGGATAGGGTAATGTATTGGTTAAAGAGCTGGTAAAGCTTAGTCCAAATAAGACAACATTACTATTTATAGGAAGAAGGATGATTTCTTTGCTCACTTCAATACTATTTAGTCTGTTCTGCAGAGCAATGAAAGCACGTAAAGGATCAAATACACAATATCAAGCTGTTCTTAGACCTGTTATTGTTATTGGTGACTAAGATAGCCTTATCCTTTAGAGGTGACCTCTTTCAGGTCATGTCCATATACTAACAGTGGTCTTACCTGGACACGATAGTCTGGTATTGAAAGTAATAATCTTTTAATTGGATTATATCAATTTATTATATGTAGGATCTTCTTTAATAATGGTTCAGGGACTTCAGCTAGTTTAAAATAATACTGTTGAAATTAATTATGCTTGCTAAATAACTTGTGTAATGTCATGCTTGCTTGCTTATGTGACATCAAATCAATGTTGATTCTTAGCAACCACACAAATAGATTTTCTCCATGGTGATTTGTCCTAACTTGGTCTTTTGAATATGTATGTATGTATGTATGTATGTGCATGCATGTGTTTGTTTACTGCCTTTTAATTAATAACAAAGAAAGAAAAAGGGAAAACACAGAAATAATAATGATGGGGATACATAGTGTCAAAGAAAAGAGGGGAAAAAATAACAAAAAATGTTTATGCTGTTGTAACAATAAATAGTTATAATTCAATATATTTATCTAATGCAAAAATTATTCCATCATGTATATATTTCTAATGCATTTATATGATTATAATTTTTACCTGATGTATATGGTATAAACGAGTTCCATATTTCACTATATTTGTATATACAAAGTCCACATTTATAAGCAATCTGTTTTATAAATTTCATATCATTTCAGTGCTGCAATATCAGTTTTTAACCATAGTAAGGGCACAGAGAATAAATTTACATTGTCTAGTTATCAAATTCCATATACCAAGTATATAGTTCAAAGGATATTATTTTCTGGAACTTTTAGCTTATATCAATTTATATAATTTTTCCCAAAACTTTATAAATGCAGGACAATGTAGAAACATGTATTAAAGAAGCATTCTCCTTATTGCATCTTCAAGAAAGTGTTGTTTTGTTGTCTTTTTCTGTACAAACAATCCAATATATTCTAAATATTAATTTTTATTATATAAGTTGTAATTTGAGGTCCAAACTCTTGCTATAGATGGCATCATTGCTGGTCATCTTTTCTCTTTAAAGCCTTCTCTGGAGAACTGGATCTTGAAATAATATGCCTAAGATAAGAATTATCGGTTGATTTGTTTGATAATCCGTTTCTTTCTTTTCTTGGCTGTCCATGATATTCTCCCATAGTTTCCTTTAATGCCAAATTTCAGAAGTGTCAATATAGGCAATCCTCAATTTATGACTATAACTGAAGTTGGAATTACGGTTGTAAGTTATGGAAATCACCGGATGACAGTGCCTGATGTTATAACCTTTTTTGCACCAGCCATTAAGTGAACGCTGAAGTTCACAAGTGAACATCACAGTCATTACAAGATTTTGTTTTCCACCAAAAGGGCTCTTTTGGCGGGAAATTAGAAGTAAATGCAGGAAACAGGCAAAAAATCATGATCACATAACTGTGGGTTACTGCAAAGAGTCATGTATGCTAAGACAATTGCAAAATGCAATCGTGGTCATAAATGTGGGTGCCGCATTTCAACCTTCAAAACAAGTAGCTCTGATGACTAACTTATAACTTTGAACAGTTGCTACCTGGTCAGTCATTAAGCAAGGATTACCTGTAGTCTTTATCCTGCTTTTTCAAACTCCAAATCTCAGTACTTAAGTCATGCAAGCACACTACTCTGATCTTGGGGTAGATTCAGGCAAATTATAATAGGAGGCTTTCTGAAGAATGATTGAGAAGGCAGTTTTGAAAATACTTGTAAAACAGCTTTATTTTTCTATGCCTGTTTTCTTTTTTTAAAAAGAATTTTCATTACACTGTATATTAGGTAACTCTGTGTGTGTGTGTGTGTGTTTGTTTGTGTATGTGTGTGTGTGCGTGTGTATGTATTCTTGGATGTTTTTGAAGAAGGAAAAAAGAATACGTGTTCCGTTTTTTTAGTTTTATTTTTTCTCTCATATATACATTCACAAATATACATTCTCATAAGTACTATTAATATTTATGTATTACCTTTTAACATTTATCACTATTCATTTAAAAGTTTAAAAATATAGTCGTGGTTGCTTTCCTGCCACCCCATACATCCATCTTATTTTACAACAACCCTACTTCATTCCTCCTAACCCCCCTTTTCTTCCTTCTTTCCTTCTCTCCTTTATCTTTTCTTCGGCATACAAATCCTATTAAAGTTAAAGTTAAAGTTCTTCCCCTCCCTCTCCCCCACTCCTCCTCCCTTCTTCCCCTTCCTACCCTCTCTCCTACTCTTACTACCCTCCTTACTTCCTCTCCTTTTCCTTTTCTTCTTTCCCTCTCATTTCTCCCTCCTTCTCTTGTTGTATTTATTTATTTTCTTCTTCACTCTGATGGATTTTCGGGGTGAGATTCAAGCAGACCCATTTCTATATTTACATAAAAATAGATTCTAGTTGTATTACAAGTATAGTTGTGCTCATCTTCTTGTGGAATGTGCATTCTTAAATCAATTAAAAGGATTTATTGAAAAATGAATAATACTAGTTGTGGATTATGGAATCTGGAAACTAAGGAACATTTATCAAAATATTTTTTTAAAAGATACTGTATACAGTATACTCGCAGATAAGATGACATTTTTATCTTCCAAGATGCACTGCCAGAATGGGTATCAGCCAGTTTGCATATGGGCTTATCTGTGAGTTTATATGATATACTACATATGAATTGTATTCCCTTATACTGTGGCGATTAGAATGGAAATGGTTGTCAAAGGAAATTGGTCGCACAATATTTATATTCTTTTAAATCCAGTGTTTTATTTTTATTAGAAGGACTGTAGCCAAACTCATGTTTGTTTTGAAGGTACGGAAACTGAAAGATCCGTGACCCTCCTTTGTCTGCTATGAATGGAAGAGAAAAAGCAGATTGGGCCTTTTTTCCACCTTGGGATGCATCCTGTGTTGAAAATGCTCTGCAATGCTATGCTATGAGAGGCCTGTGCTAACTATGTGTTTTGGCAGCAGAGAATGACATTAAATCATGTGGTTTTGAAAATCATTAAACACACACACACACACACACACACACACACACACACTTCGGTTTTCACAGCGTTAATGTACAATTGTTTCTGTTTGTCAATGCAGCTTCATTATATCTCTCTTTTTCATCAACATAAGAATAACACCCACCATCATTATTTGCAAAAACAAAACAAAATATTACCCAGTTTAGATATATTTCTATTCTTCCTGTCCCAAAGACACATTCAGTGCTGTGAAATTTGTGCCAGTACTGCAGTTCATTTAGAGAAGTCTCTGCTGCCAATAAAGTCATGTTTTGTTCTAAGTAAAGGGTGTGACATGCTATTTTCAAGCTCTGCCACTGGCTTTCCTTTTGTCTGCTTTGCATCCCCTTTAATGTTTCTACAAGTATTAATTAGACAAATTAAAAGTAAAGTTTCCCAATAGAATGGTAGAAATCTTAGGTTGTATGTGAGTGAGTGAGTGTGTGTCTGTGTGTGAGAGGGGGGGGGGGACTAAAAATTAAAGCTAAAAAGTAAACATGATTTACAAGGGTTAGGGCTAGTTAGAATCTGCTTGGTTTGTTTTGATTTTTGTTTAGGAGTTGATGGGATTTAAAATGTGAACTTTTCAAGGTGATGGCTTTGTAAAAAGTAAATCATAAAAGTCACCTTAGTAGCACAAATTTGGCAATTTTTAAAGTTTAAAGGCAATTTTTAAATGGTGTACATTGAGAGTACTAAATAGTATTCCACCCAAACCCAATCTGACCACATATCACGGATAACAAATGGAAGGGCCTATGAGGAATGGCTGCTTTTCCTTCTAATTTATGCTTCAAATTAAGGGAAGTTATGTAACACAAAGATTTTAGATGGGGGAGGGGGAGAGACCAAGATAATTTAAAAAAAAAATCTCAGATGGATAAGATACCAGATTTACTGGTTTGAAATATTATCTGCCAATGCTCTTCTGGGAGATTGGCACAGCACTTGAGAGATAGTATGGAAACCCAGTCCCCCTACTCTGTTAATCTTCTGCCAGGGTTGCACAATCTGTACAGTAAGGGTTTACCCACACCGACTTCCTTGACTTAGCTGCAAGATGGCACATTTACAGTTTGTTGAGGACATGTCTTCATGGCAGAGTCTCCATTTTGTTGCTAGTCTGCTGTTCAGGCTGGCTGAAGTTCAATCAAGATAATCCAGAAGTAATTTTATATGAGAAAATGGAAAAATACGTCATATGAGAGAATTCGGTATTGTGTGAATGAAGAGCCTTCAGAAGATTGACAATTTGAAGGTTTATAATAGGAATGATAAGTACAGTCCAATCTTGGATTCCAATCCAGTTATAGCTCCATGCCTCTAGGACCATCTCTACTCTACTGACGAGATCCAACACTTCTCTTGTGCAGCTGACCCCTTTTCATACTTGTTGAGGGGAATTTCAAGCTTGTGGAAGACTAACACTTCACAAGGTCAGTATTCCCATTGCGATGCAAAGAGCTGAATCTCTTCAGAAACTTCCTTAACCTAAAGTTTAATAGTTTATTATGTCAATACTAGCAACTTGCTTATGTTTCATTTATCTCTCGGTTTCATCCACTTATATACATCAAAATATAAAGGTATCTACATTAACTATAAGAAAAATCCCTGAATCTATATTAGGACAACATTTTTATTAAAGCAAATTTAAGTCACCAAAATAGGGTAATAATAGAGTGAGAGCAGTCCAATATCAAAACTCATCCAACTATCAGAAGAATTTGAGGGGCTGGAATGGAATTCCCCTCTTCACTCTCTGACATGAATGGAAAATGAAAAGAAACCATCATACAGGGAAAGAGAACCTGGGTTTGACAAGAAGAACTGAAGAGGAACTGAGAAAATTCTTTTCCATACTGCTCTTATTGTAGAAATGACTCAAACACAGAGTTATAGTTGAATCAGTAGGACCATCACTTCCTCTTTTGTTCCTCACCCTGGTGGCATGTTGAAGCCCATGACTACTATCCCTGACAGCAGCAGCAAATGTCAATCTTTGTGCAACTCTGTCTTCCTGAACCTTGTAGAAGTTCATTGTGGGGCAGTGGTTTTCAAACAACACACATTTCTCTCCTGTCAGTAACAGGAAAAATACATCAATGGGACTGTGCCAATGTCCCTTAAGGATGCATATTAGAGTTGCAACCATTGGCTTTAATTTTGCCTCATATGACCAATATATAATTTAGTGCAATGGCTTTTAAATGGTGGAACTTTGTTAATAAAGATTAGGCTGCACAGTATTTCAATTTCACTTTTTAGTTATCAACAGTACTCTATACTGCCACTAAAGGTGATGTGGAAATTGATTTTTTAAAAAAGTTTAAATTATTTTGGATTTTGTGAATACCTATCAATTTTAAAATAATCTGGGACTGGTTTGTGGGTTGCTTAGTTTTCTATCTTCTGTAACTTTCTCAAACAGATCTCTATTGGGAAGCTGAAAGAAATAGTCAAGCACACTTTTTTTTTGCCAAGCCAGGGAAAGATGCTGAACCTTCTAATGATCTTGATTGGATTACTATCTGTTTGTGGCAGTTTTTCAACCATTTAAGAAGTCTCCAAATAGGAAATATTATGCTTAAGAATGAAAAAAGTGTTGGACATTCTTAGATAAGCTGCTCTGGTCTTGATTTTTGCCTTTCTTTTTCACAAGTGTTTGCTGAGTCATTAAATTCTGTTTTGCGTTTCTGTTAGTCTTCCGATTTGGTAAACAACTTTCTGCGCAGTTTTGTTCATTATATCAGTTGACTGAATTTTGACATCTAAGTTATACTAACAAGCCTCTATGGCAATCAACATATTTTCTGACCAAAGAGCACTGCTTATTTGTTACTTGAAAAATCCAGCAGTTAAAACTAATTATAGACATGGAATTGCAATGTGCCAGTTATAAACCTTGCATCATGTTAGCTCAGTTAGTAAAGGGAGAGAGAGAGTGAGAAAAATGGGTACATATTAACTTATCTAGCACATTACGTAATATCTCAAGAACTTCACAGGTAACTTTTCACAAAGTATTTGTTATTTGTTATTTGAAGACTGGGAAAATGCCTATATCTGTTATATCTTTGCCATGGACCTTGACTTAGAATTATTTCACTCAAGGTCAAAACTTTTTTGTATTGGCCTTTTCATTGATCAATGTACTTGTTGATTATCACTTATTATTCTTTATTGCATTCACTCTTACCTTACTGCTGATTTATTATTGTGCTTTCATTGTGGTTTTCATGACTACCTGAGAGTTAAGGTTGATGTACATACAATATGGGAGGTGATATATTAATAAGTACAATGGTAGATTTGAAGAATTTTAGGTAGGGCTAGTGTTCATTCTTAGCCTGCCATGCCTTTTATTGTAGAGTTTTATTTAGAATAGAATAGAATAGAATAAGTTTATTTATAGGCCGCCCTTTTCCCTGAGGGGACTCAGGGCGGCTAACAACTTATATGGGAGGGGTACATACAATGACATATAGCACAATATATAATTAAAAGTAGAACAACATTCATTCAACATTCGGGTGGGGGCGGATTATACTCTTTACCCCCAGGCCTGACAGGATAGCCAGATCTTGAGGGCTGTGTGGAAGGTCTGAAGGGTGGTGAGGGTACGAATCTCCACGGGGAGATCGTTCCAGAGGGTCGGAGCTGCTACTGAAAAGGCTCTCCTCCGCGTAGTTGCCAGCCGGCACTGGCTGGCAGATGGCACTCGGAGGAGGCCTAATCTGTGAGATCTGATGGGTCGCGAGGAGGTAATTGGCAGGAGGCGGTCTCTCAAGTACGCAGATCCACTACCATGAAGGGCTTTATGGGTGGTGAGAAGCACCTTGAAGCGCACCCAGAGATCAACAGGTAGCCAGTGCAGCTCGCAGAGGATAGGTGTTATGTGGGCGAACCGAGGTGCGCCCACAATCACTCGCGCGGCCGCATTCTGAACTAGCTGAAGTCGCCAGATGCTCTTCAAGGGCAGCCCCATGTAGAGCACGTTGCAGTATTCCAGCCTAGAGGTCACAAGGGCACGAGTGACTGTTGTGAGAGCCTCCCGGTTCAGGTAGGGTCACAACTGGCGCACCAGGCGAACCTGGGCAAATGCCCCCCTGGTCATAGCCGACAGATGGTAATCAAAGGTCAGCTGTGGGTCCAGGAGGACTCCCAAGTTGCAAACCCTGTCTGAGGGGTGTAATATTTGGCCCCCCAGCCTGAGCGATGGAACACTAGCCAAATTATTGGGAGGGAAACACAACAGCCACTCGGTCTTTTCCGGGTTGAGTACAAGCTTGTTTGCCCTCATCCAGTCCCTAACGGCCTCAAGACCCTGGTTCATCACGTCCACCGCTTCATTGAGTTGGCACGGGGCGGACAGATACAGCTGCGTATCGTCCGCATATTGATGGTATCTTATCCCATGCCTCCGAATGATCTCGCTCAGCGGTTTCATGTAGATGTTAAATAGTAAGGGGGACAAGACCGACCCCTGCGGCACCCCATATGTTAGGGGCCTAGGGGTCGATCTCTGTCCCCCAACCAACACCGACTGCGACCTGTCCGAGAGGTAGGAGGAGAACCACTGCAAAACAGTGCCCCCCACCCCCACCTCCCGCAGTCGTCGCAGAAGGATACCATGGTCGATGGTATCGAAAGCCTCCGAGAGGTCAAGGAGAACCAAGATGGAGGCATGGCCTCCATCCCTGGCTCTCCAGAGATCATCGGTCAATGCAACCAAAGCGGTTTCTGTGCTGTAACCAGGTCTGAAGCCCGACTGGAAGGGGTCAAGGTAACTGGCTTCCTCCAAGGACCATTGAAGCTGGAAGGCCACCCCCTTCTCAACAACCTTCCCTACAAAGGGAAGGTTGGAGACTGGACGATAGTTGTTGAGGACAGCTGGATCCAAAGATGGTTTCTTCAGGAGGGGTCTCACCACCGCCGCTTTAAGTGCGGTGGGGAAGTGCCCCTCCCGAAGAGAGGCGGTAACAACTGCCTGGATCCAGCCTCGTGTCACCTCACTGCTGTTGGCAACCAGCCAGGAGGGACACGGGTCCAGTACACAGGTAGAGGCACTCACAGCTCTCATGGCCTTGTCCATGTCCCCAGGGGCAACATCCTGAAACTCAACCCAGGGGTGGTCTACCAATTCATCCTCTTGTGCCTCGGCTGGATCTGCAGAGGTGGAGTCCAAATCCGACCGAAACCGAGCAACTTTGTCCGCTAAGAATTGGACATAATCCTCAGCCCTACCCTGCAAGGGTTCCCCCGTCTCCCTCCTATTTAAAAGGGAACGGGTTATCCTAAACAGGGCGGCTGGGCGGGACTCAGCGGACGCAACCAAGGTGGCAATATAAGATCTTTTTGCTGCCCTAAGTGCCCTGATGTACTCCTTGGTGCAGGTTGTTAAGAGTGCTCGGTTCGATTCGGATTTATCGGACCTCCATAGGTGCTCTAGGCGTCTCCTCCGGCGCTTCCTCTCCCGGAGCTCCTCGGTGAACCAAGGAGGCCTTTAATACATTTAATACATATCCGTACTACAGAGCACATTGATTAGCCAAAGCTTAAAAAGAATTTTCTTTTTAGTTCAGTACTGCACAAAAATAACAATTATAATAATAGCATTTCCTTAATTGATTACATATTTGGCTAAGCATTAATTAGTGTAATACATCACCAATTAATTATACTTTTCAAAATAATTGACAAAGTTACTTGTCTATATGTGTTTGAACTTGTAATTGTAATACTATATTCACAATAAAGTGAAAAAAATAGACAATTTAAAAAACCTTCCCTTAGGTTCTGTTGGGAACAGACAAAACAGCTTGTTTATTATTAAAGCAAGAATTCATAAAGTTGATAAGTTACAATGGTTTTAAATAAAGTTCATGAGCTAGATGGTACTTTACAATTTAATTTGTCCAGCATAAGCAATTGCTAAACACACCAGGAGGAAGATAACATGTCTCTATGATAGCTACTTTGAGCTTAAATTCATTGCATGTGTTTGAGTAATTAACCCAGCATGAAGTTTAGAATCTGTCCATTTCCTGATGAAAATAAAAATACACATTTCAGATTGTTGCAAGAGCTTATTTGTTGACATTTCAAATCACAATAGAAATCAACTGAACTATTTTATTCATTCCTGCAAAGGATGAAGATACTGTTAGTGGGGGGGATCTGAGACCAGAAGTTCTGTACTATCTTATCCAAGGGCCTACTGGACTCCCTTTGGCAGGATGAATAGTAGCATTTTTGCTCTTTCTGGTTTCTTAACTTCCTTCGCTCTCTTTGGTTTTAGACACAGATGTTTAGAAGTAGCTTTGATCAGGTGCAGATGCACTATCTTTTGGCACGTCACATAAACAACATTTCACCCAGCAGCACTGGTTTACTAGTGGACAGGTAGGAGCATAAGGAAATTTCAGGGAACCAAGATCTCTGCCTTTAGGGGGGGGGAGAGGAAATGGGAGATGGAGACATCTTATACAGTATTCAGTATCATGATGCCCAAGTCTCTCAGTTTAGATGGTATGTACAGTGTGTGCGTGTGCGTGTGTGTGTGTGCGCGCACGCACGCGCGCGTATCTCTAAGACGAAAATGTCCAAAAGCTAAAAGGAGAAGCCATAATCCAATTGAAAATTCATACTACATGTAGAATCATCCATTGCATCTCCATGTAAAGTTTGCAAAGGAGAGCTTAAAAAAAAAAACCTTTCCCAGATGCCCTGGGTTAGATAGACCAATGGTTATCTGACCAAGTCAAAGCATATTGCATTATTTTAAAGATAACTGGACTGAAGATTTGTATTTATGTGTCATGCTTTGATTAAATTGTTCAAGAGGTATGTTGTTCAATACTCGTGCCAGTTCTTGATTTAAATGATATTAAAGAGATAAGAATATTAATTTCCTTTTGTGTGACTGCCAATCTGCTTCTCCTTTCACCAATGATTTTAAAGTTCTGCTTAATCTTGCTGCTGCTTTTCATGACTTTTGCTTCCACTTTCATCCACCTTAATTCTGTGTTTTTGGGCAAATTCCAGCACCTTAACTCAGCCTTTCTGAGCAGTCAGTCATGTGCCAGCCTGGGTGCCCCCCCAGATTTATAGACACCAGTTTCAAGAATTTTCCAGCTTTACATAGCTATTGCTGAGAATTTTGGGAGTTAAAGTCCACACAAATCTCCCTGGTTAGGAAAGGCTGAAGAAATGATGTTTTAATTTCATGCTGACTATGTTGCCAGTATTGCCACAACTTTTCCGGTGGTCTAGTTGAAGTCTGGCTCTTGGTGCCACCGGGTGGCTTTTTTTAGGGGGGGGGGCTGGGGCTGTTCCAGTTGCAATTGCTTTTTCTATCTGCCATTGGTCTTGCATTTCCCATGTCCTAAAAGATGGGCACAGGACACATTACTAAAATGTATTTAGATTAAAGCAGTGAATAATTAGCTATGCAACATCCACATTAAAAATGATTATTCCGAAGTTATCATTATTAGGCTTGATCAGTTGTTACGACCCATTTTTGAAGCCTAGAAGCAATAGCAGCTGAAAATAAAAATTAATGATAGCTTGAGGTCAGTAACTGATGTCCCTTCTGATCATATTTTTTTAAGCCAGCGGGGATGGTAACAGTTGCTTAATAGCAGCATGGACTATCAAAATAGACAGTGCTCACTGCCGAATCCTCAGTTCCAGTAATTAAAATGCAGCCTTTTATCCAGAGCAGTCAATCATGTGGCAGCCTCTGTGTCTTCACCCAGGAATCACTTTGATCCTTGAATCTCAATGGGTATAAAATGAACCTGAAATCTTTTAATACTCAACACAGTCTGTTCTTCTTTATGGCTTCTCAGCTGATCTGTACATAAGCCAGTATTATAGGGAAGTTACTGAATTCTTGCTGTTTACTAACTCTAGAACAGTTGCACATCTTAACTTAGCATGTCAAAGTTTTTTTCTCTCCCCCTACCCCCCCCCCCTTTTAAAAAAAAACTGCAGATTGCTTGAACTGCAATTTCATTTTTGGTCAATTGGCCAATTTTGGTTTCTAAATACACAGTATGTTTAAATATATTGAGAAGTTTCACATTTCTGTTTCTTAAACTTAGAGGAGCGTAGCAGAAATGTAGCAGCTTTCCATTCTGTTTCTGAATACTGGTCAGATTTCAGTTGGTGGTTTTGGTAGATAATACTTCAAGCTGAATATATATATAAGCTAAATAGAACAATTGAGAGCTTTGTGTGGTTCTCTTTGACTGATGGGTAGGAGTCTGATGCCTATGAAGCATTGATGTGATTGTGGGCATTTCCCTTACTTCCTGCCAGATTCTGTATCACCTGACTTAATTTTAAAAACTTTAAATTGACCTGTTAGTCCAAAAACACTGCTGACACCTATGTTTACCTATACCACAGACATATGCTACACATATGATTTATTTTGCCTATTTTTTGTGACAAATATTATCCAGCAAGCTCCATATTAATTGAATAATTCTGACTGATATTATTTATTTCTTTATCTTTAATACTGTACATTCAGGCCTCCGGAAGTGTTCTACGGTTGCCTGAGAATCATTGTTTGTTCTGTGTGGATTATCTTATCTGAATAATACTAAAAAGAATAGAAAAGGCCCATTCATGAGTTTTGATATGAGCCATTTCTTCCAACTCTGACTGATTCTTGTTATTTTTGCACTTTTAAAAATTTGTTTCTTTTGTATTTGCATATGACTTACTGTTACTGGGTATAATCTTGCTGACTAGACTTTTTGCAGTTCTTCTTTGGGGTTAGGGCTTTCTGTGAACAGAAAAAAAGTAAGAAATAAACTATAGAACTTTTCACTTAGACTTTCCATATTTTTTTAAACCATACCTTTATCAATTTACATTTATACTCAGCTTTATCAATAAGCCCCTTGTTTTTGAGAAGGTTGGGAAACCATGTAAGTTTGAAAAGCAAACATTCTTTTATTATCCTTTAAATTATAGCTTCGATCCCATGAACTTTTTTATTTTGCTGTTGCTTCTAAACTCAGGAATTAGGGCTCAGGGAGAATACATTTGCTAAATAAAGAAATTAAATGCCTCATAAACAGAAGGCCACACATGATATAGAGCTAGATTGAAAATTCTTATTTAGATCATTTTTTTAATTTTTTTTGCTCCCTGAGTTTTCTTTTGAAAGCTGTTGAACTGTTGAATTTCAAACCCCCACCTGAAGCCTGATAACATTTGCTTCACTATTTATAAAACAGGTGGAGAAATTCTGATGCAATTATTGAAGGAGGAAAGACATAATCGTTTAGGGTAGCACAAAATCAGAAGTACTACATCTGATGAATTGAGCTGCAACTCAAGAAAGCTTATGACTGCTTACATTTATTAGTTGGAAGAGGTGATTTGATGCAATTATTATTTACTTTGGTCAATATTCTAAAATACACGGGTATACACTTTTTGTATTTCCCAGATTGCATCACTCAGCTTCCCAAATGTTGCTACAAATGTGTGATAAGAGGTTGAATTTTGAATTTTTGGATGACTCTTGGCAATTATAGTACATAATTGTTTATCTTGTGTGTAGTATCTGTGAGTTGCCTGATGAGCTTACATCATCTACCACCTTGTATCTATGGAAGGCAATGGTATGAGGGAATTATTATATTACCACTACAAGGGCCTTCTCATTTGAGGTTTGTACAAGAAGTCAGAATTTTGAGGAGCGAGAGCAATGAATCAAGAATTATTTTCCTTTCAAAATATTGCAAATATGTTATGAACGAGCTCAGTTTTTACCTGATGCAAAGAATTCATGGAAAGTTACAGATGGTAGATATAATTATTTTGTATTTCCCCCATCATTTAAGTGGAATTGTTCTGAATATCTGATTGGATTTCATGTTTGGGCAGGATTCTGAACCCTGACTTTTTGCAATGTGTCATGATTAGATTTGTCTCCCCATTATGGCTCATGGAATGATTGCATGAAATCTATTTTCGCTAAGTAGAATTATATTTCACTACCAAGAGCAGAATAGCAATATTGGTTCTTCTCCCACAATAAATTATGTTGACATTGAGGCTTGAAATGTCCTTAATAGTTCACTGTTGTGATTAAATGCAGTAGATAAGCTTAAGTTGATAGGAGAAAAGTAGTTAATATCTTAGGTTGTTTAGCATGGGTTTCCATAGGTTCTGACTCAGTGTCCCATGCTTTTTAATACCGTTGAGAGAAGTGGTCATCACTGAGGTATCTTTACTACACTTACACTTTTCAGTTATACATATACAGTTATACAATATCAGGCTGGGGTGGAGATGGTGACTAGGTGCTTGGAGGCTGTAAGGGACTAGGTTGGTCAAAATAATTTCAAATTAAATTGTGGCAAGATGGGGTTGCAGTTTATGGCTTGATCCAGATTCACAGGTTGGCTGTGGATGGAGTTGCATTTCCCCTCAAAATATTAGTTCACCATGAAAAGGGCCTCCTGAGCAAATGTCTATTGCTTGTGGAACAGGCTGAGACTATGGGGACGTTTATTCAGTTTCAGCTGGTGTTCTACTTGCAGGCTTTTCTTTTGGAGGGGGGTGTCCAGATATATATGCAACAGTATAATAACCTGGATAGAAATCATTTAAAAAAAATAAAATAAAAAAATCTGTTTATTTAAATTGGTTTTTAAAATTTAAATTGGATTTTTTCATTTTTATCAATTTTATTTTAATAAAATGCTTTTGGAGTAAAAATCTATCTAAAGATAGTTTTCTATTTCAGATACATTAATAATTTAATTTATTCAGCAGGAAATGAAGCTTAGTTATGTAGCATGAGGTTATATATTCTGCAATATTTACATTTTTTGTAAACTCATTCAATGAATCCAAGCTCTGCAACTAAATAGGAAACCTTCATTTTGTTTGCAAATAATATTAAAGATTTAACTACTAGCAAGAATTTCTTACATTTAAAGAGCACCTGTCATTTCAGATCCATCATGATAGCACCTCTTAGCGGGCATCCACTCATCTGCTGCCCACCACATCCCTCACCTTACCACCGCATCACCAGCTGTCCCATTAAAGTGAATGGGACTGTCAATGAGTCAGAGGAGGAGCTGCTGCAATAGAGAGATGACAGTTGCTCGTTAAAAATTATGATTTAAATTGAATTTGTTTAAATCAAGCCTTTTTACTAGTGATTTAAATTACGATTTAAATCATGATTTAAATCGACTTGATTTAAATCAAATGTACCCTGATAACGTATCCCCTCATCACCTCCCTGGTAGACTACTACAAAGCCTATTACAAAGGGCTATCCTTGAAGACAATTCAGAAATTGCAATTGATCCAGAATACAGTAAACCAACTTCTGCTAGTGGAAAAAGGGAAATAGGGCAGTGTAAAATTTATGTTGAGGGTACTTTTATTTGGGCAGCTTTTGAACCCAGTTGAATAAGTTGATTTAACCTGAAAAGCTCTATGTGGCTAGCATTTGCAAGATTGTCTTTCCCAGCCAGAATCAACTTGCTATGTGTGTTCCCTCAAAGGAGTTCTCAAGGTTATCACCCAATGTGTGACTAGAGGGATAGAAACCTTGAGAGATGCCTTCTTGGTGGCAGCCCCCACATCCTGCTCTCTGAAAAACAGTAGCTTACTTGCATTTCCTTTAAAACTTCAGGGTTTACATCAGGCATGTCAAACTGGTGGCCCGCAGGCCAGATATGGCCACGCAGGTCACTCCCACCCTGCCTCTGCAAAGCAAAAAACATCCCGATACATCCCGATATGGCCTGAGATGCGATTGTGTTTGACACTCCTGATTTACGGAGCATATTGAGTTGTGTTGCTTTATTTTTCTATTATATAAGATGCTTTGTATTATTAGGATAGTATAAAAGGTTTAAATAACAAAATTGCAGAACTTGTGTGCATTGTTGAAAGCTGATTGGTCAAAAATTTGAGTTGAAAAGAGAAGTCCCATATCTAATTAATTACAAAGTAAATGATGATTTGAAAAATTTAGGATTCAGTACATAGATATTATTATTATTATTAATAATAATAATAATAATAATAATAATAATAATAATAATAATAATAATAATGGTGGGAACATCAGCCTGAAAAAGTCACCGAAAATCAGATGGTCAAGATCTTGTGGGATTTCCGTATACAAACCGACAAAATACTGGCGCATAATACACCAGACATCACACTGGTTGAGAAAAATAAGGTCACAATCATAGACATCGCAATACCAGGTGATAGCAGGGTCGCCGAGAAGGAACATGAAAAAATCACAAAATACCAGGACTTAAAAATCGAAATTCAACGACTATGGCACAAACCAGCAGTGGTAATTCCAGTGGTAATTGGCACACTGGGTGCTATTCCAAAAGCACTGGAATTACATTTAAAACAGTTAAAAATTGACAAAATCACCATCAGTCAAATGCAAAAAGCCGCACTGCTTGGATCTGCACGCATATTACGAAAATACGTTACGACGTCCTAGGCCCCTGGGTGGAGCCCGACTAGTAACCAATGCCAAATCCGGCGAAACAACTGGCCGCTGTGATACAATTGTACAACAACAACAACAACAACAACAACAATAATAATAATAATAATAATAATAATAATAATAATAATAATAATAATATCTCCCATTGGGGAAAAATATGAGAATACTGGGTACACAGAAATACCACAAAATAGACAGACATCTCATATCCAAGAAGGCAGTAAAATAAAAAAAAAGTAATTAAAATGCTTTCTTAAAATGTCATGCTGACAAAATAAATTAAAATAGATGGGTCAGTACGCAGTTCATTTTTGTTATGCCTGTTCTTTTCATTGAACATTTCATATGAGGGAGCTATTAAGTATCTTGACATAATATTGTATTTGAATTTATGCATATTGCTAGGCTAAGGACTTTGTAGCCATGATCTGTTAAATAGGCTGTAGTGTCTTAATTAACTCATAAAACTATAACATAATGTTGAGTTCATATATCACAATACACTGGCAAGAAAGAAAGAAATGTTATGATTTAGATTGTCTATAAATCAGGCCAGTGAAGTCTTCAGAGTTACAGAATAAGCATACTTTACTTTCCAGTTTGTAGTTTGTCCAGCAGCATCCATATAAGGCTCTCGCTCTCATCCTCCCTCCCTCTCCCCCCCCTCTCAAAATAGGAGGGATGGTAGTTGCAGCAGTGGATTGAAACTCTGACCCTTTTGTAAGTGAATGGATGTCACATGCCTGAACAAAGGGGAGAGGTTTGATTATGCTCCCTCTTGTCTGTTTTGACTTCTCTTCCTGTGGACTTTGGTGATTTGATGAGTAATATTACCCATTTTGATGCATTCCTAGTATGCAAAACAGTACCTCCCAACATCTGAAGGACTGTTATGCAAAAGACAGGCCAGAATGGTTCAGAATTGTTCCAGAACACAGGTTAAAAACAGTGAGTTTATATTAAAATGAAGCAGATTTTGTACCAGTATAGCAACCTGATGAGTGGTGAGTTGTGGATTCCCCTTCATTGAAGGTGTTTAAATTGATGTTGGCTTTCATCAGATGATTGAGTAGTGGATTTCTGACTGATGAAGTCTTTGACTTGTTCAGAGTCTTATACTTATGCTTCTATCCCTGACTAGGTAATGTCAGCAGTCTAAAGCTAGACAACAAAGGATGTTATTGGCTTCTTCAAGTTCTAATCTTTATCTACTTAAAATGACCAAAATTTATTTCTAGCTTTAAAAATCCTTTGAGTTTTGGGACAGGCATACCATAAATAGCCTTTATTGAAGCAGACATTTTATATAGGGGATCTTTGGAAGTATTTAACTCTAAATCAGGAAGGTGATAAAACACTGCCAGGGTTTTCTTTTCTGACTCACGTAATAATTACTGGGTACTGGGGGCTGACTTTTACAATAGTACTTGTTTTGCCTTATCTTGGGTACATTTGGGAACTAATTGTGGAAGTTGCTTTCTATTCAACCTTGAGCTATTCTGGTTGATTGGTTAAGCATTTATATATAATCTTGAAGGATGAATCAAACAAGATTTCTATGTTGACCTGTTTTTAATAGCTAATGAGTACCCATTCTTGGATAATATCTTCTCGTACCACTAATCCTCAATGTTTAGCAGGCTGGCCACCCATATCTGCCTTCTTCCAAATAGAGTGAACTGAAACTCCCATTGCCCTTCTTTTAAACATGTTTTCTGGAAACAAGTGTCCCTGTGAGCCCTACATATCTGAAGAAGGGTAGGCTAGGAAACACTGGGTTGAAACTACAGTATCAGGCATATATTTCTTGACTCTATTATGTTGGTGATAAAGTCAGAATTGAATTATGGGTTTGCATGTTAAGATTTTAACTGTAGTTTCACTGGAAGCAATATTTGCTGAGGGAGATTTTATGTGAATCTGTAGATGGATCACATTTACCATACGTATAAAATAGATGAAAATATTTTGGACCATAAACAAATCCAAAGATAAATTGTGATTATTCGGCTTGCAGAATTTCCTTATTTTTCCTCTGAGGAACAAAAAATAGAAAAGCATATGCTGATATTCTGTCTGTAAAGGTTGGTGCTAGTCACTGTTCAGTACAAAATTAGATAAGTGAGTGACATGGAATAAGGCACCGTATTTTTCAGAGAATAAGATGCGCCTTTCCCCCCCCCCCCCCCAAAAAAAAGAGGATGAAAATCTGGGCACGTCTTATACACTAAATACAGCATTTTCTGCCTACCGAAACCCCGCCCCCTTTGCAAAAATGGATGTGCAGACGGTTTGGGAGGCTTGCAAAGTGCTCCTGGGCACTGGGGAGAGCACAAAAACGGGCTGTTTTTACTCCCCCCCAACCCCCAGGAGCACACCACAAACCTCCCAAAGCCACTGCATGCTCTCTTTTTTTGTGTAAAAAAATGGCCCGTTTCATGGCAGCTATTTTTTTTTAAAAAAAAATTTATAGTGTGTTTTACAAATTTGAGAAATATATAAATGGAATAATTGCAATCTGGAGTATCTGAATTATTAAACTAGAAGAACTGATAGGTTTTGCAATTATCGAGGCCTTGCAATCATCGAGGCCTTCGTTTTAAAAGATCAAACAGCTGCATAATAATGTAGACTGATCGCAGCCAAGCTTTGTTTTCTCTTGATAGAGTTAAGGACGGGCGTTCTCATTTTTTGCCTTGCACTGAGTACAGCATGACCTCATGCTTGCACATATGTTAACTGATTTTGCCACTGCCCCTTTCTTGTTTGTGTTTCTGCATAATTAGCTCGAATCACAGGGCCTGATTTCTGAGAATGTTATATATTCAACAGAACCTTCAACAATGAGTCTCTTTTCTTGCACAAATGTTGATCATCACTGACTAATTAATCATTTTTTACTCTCCCAATCCATGATCATTGCCTTGTTGATCTGCAAATCCTAACCCTACTCCTAACAGATAGATATACACAACCAGGCAACCTACACCTTCTTTGTTGATTTCTGTTCATGAGCACATTGAAGTTGTGACTGTCATCACAGGATGCCTTTACTTCCTTTCATCTTTGCTCCCTTTCTTTCTTTTTAAATAATCCCATAAAGAACTCCAAGCCCAAAATATGTAGAACTGCATAAAGCAAAGTGACAGGATAGCAGAAGAGAATGGAAGCTGATTGTAAAAGCACTGCTTATAAAAGCGCGATTCACAAAGGCCTCTAGTTATCCTTGAGCTGAGCAAATTGCTCTTAGACATTTAGACATTTATTACGATTTATAGGCCGCCCTTCTCCCTGAGGGGACTCAGGGCGGCTTACAATCACGGGAAGGGGGTGCAATAATACAAGACAAACAGTGAGTAAACAAGATAGATAATAAAACACCAACTTGCATTCAACAGTCAACCAACACTCGGGCGGGTAATTTAAAAACTTATCCCCAGGCCTGCTGGGAGAGCCAGGTCTTAAGGGCCGTGCGGAAGGTCTGGATGGTGGTGAGGGTACGAATCTCAACGGGGAGATCGTTCCACAGGGTCGGAGCTGCAACAGAAAAGGCTCTCCTCCGTGTAGTCGCCAGTCGACATTGACTGGCAGATGGAATCCGGAGGAGGCCCAATCTGTGCGATCTAATCGGTCGAAGGGAGGTAATCGGCAGAAGGCGGTCTCTCAAGTACCCAGATCCACTACCATGGAGTGCTTTAAAGGTGGTCATCAATACCCTGAAGCGCACCCGGAGATCGACAGGTAGCCAGTGCAGCTCGCGGAGGATGGGTGTAATGTGGGTGAACCGCGGTGTGCCCACTATCACTCGCGCGGCTGCATTCTGGACTAACTGCAGTCGCCGGATGCACTTCAAGGGCAACCCCATGTAGAGCCCATTGCAGTATTCCAGCCTAGAGATCACAAGGGCTCGAGTGACTGTTGTGAGAGCCTCCCGGTTCAGGTAGGGCCGTAACTGGCGGACCAGGCGAACCTGGGCAAATGCCCCCCTGGTCACAGCCGACAACTGATGGTTAAAAGTCAGCTGTGGATCCAGGAGGACTCCTAGATTACGGACCCTATCTGAGGGGTATAAAATTTGACCCCCCCAGCCTGAGTGTTGGGATGTCAGCCAAATTGTTGGGAGGGAAACACAACAGCCACTCGGTCTTGTCCGGGTTGAGTACCAGTTTGTTAGCGCTCATCCAGTCCTTAACGGCCTCAAGGCCCCGGCTCATCACGTCCACCGCTTCATTGAGTTGGCACGGGGCGGACAGATACAGTTGAGTATCGTCCGCATATTGATGGTATTTTATCCCGTGCCTCCGGATGATCTCGCCCAGCGGTTTCATGTAAATGTTAAATAGTAGGGGGGATAAGACCAAACCCTGCGGCACCCCATATATTAGGGGCCTCAGGGACGAGCTCTTCCCCCCGACCAACACCGACTGCGACCTGTCCGAGAGGTAGGAGGAGAACCACTGCAAAACAGTGCCTCCCACCCCCACCTCCCGCAGTCGTCGCAGAAGGATACCATGGTCGATGGTATCGAAAGCCGCTGAGAGGTCAAGGAGAACCAGGATGGACCCATGGCCTCCATCTCTGGCCCTCCAGAGATCATCGGTCAATGCGACCAAAGCGGTTTCAGTGCTGTAACCGGGTCTGAAGCCGGACTGGAAGGGGTCAAGATAGCTAGCTTCCTCCAAGGCCCGTTGAAGCTGGAAGGCCACCACCTTCTCGACAACCTTCCCAATAAAGGGGAGGTTGGAGACAGGACGATAGTTGTTTAAAATGGCTGGATCCAAGGATGGTTTCTTCAGGAGGGGTCTCACCACCGCCGTCTTAAGTGCGGTGGGGAAGTGCCCCTCCCGAAGGGAGGCGGTCACGACCGCCTGGATCCAGCCATGTGTCACCTCCCTGCTGTTGGCAACCAGCCAGGAGGGACACGGGTCCAGAATACAGGTGGAGGCACTTACAGCTCGAATGGCCTTGTCCACATCCCCAGAGGCAACATCCTGGAACTCAACCCAGAGATGGTTTGCCAAGTAATCCCCCTGTGTCTCGGCTGGATCTACGGCGGTGGAGTCCAAGTCCGAACGAAACCAAGCAACTTTGTCCGCCAAGAATTGGGCATAGTCCTCAGCCCTACCCTGCAAGGGGTCTCCCGCATCCCTCCTATTAAGGAGGGAGCGGGTGATCCTAAACAGGGCGGCTGGGCGTGACTCGGCGGACGCTACTAAGGCGGAGATATGCGTTCTTTTGGCAACTCTTAGTGCCCGGATGTAATCCTTGGTGCAGGTAGTCAAAAGTGCTCGGTTCTCCTCGGACTTATCGGACCTCCACAGGTGCTCTAGGCGTCTCCTCCGGCGCTTCTTCTCCCGGAGCTCCTCGGTGAACCAAGGAGGTCTCCGGGATCCGCTGACCCGGAGGGGCCGTAGTGGCGCAATCCGGTCAAGAGACTCCGACGCCGCCGAATGCCAGGCGGCAACCAGAGTCTCCGCCGAACTGTGGGCGAGAGTGTCGGGAATTACCCCAAGCTCCGTCTGGAACCTCAAAGGGTCCATAAGTCGCCTGGGGCGGAACCACCTGGTCGGTTCCTCCTCCCTACGGTGGGGGTTTGGCCTCCGGAAGTCAAGCCTCAGTAGGCAGTGGTCTGACCACGACAGGGGTATGATCTCATTACCCCTCAGACCAAGATCACGCATCCACTGCTCCGAGAGGAATACGAGGTCGAGCATGTGACCCGCTGTATGAGTTGGGCCCCAAATTACCTGGGTCAAGCCCATGGCTGTCATGGAAGCCATGAACTCCTGCGCCCCATCAGAGCGTTCACCGAGCGATGGCAAGTTAAAGTCCCCCAGAACTATAAGCCTGGGGAGCTCAACTGCCAGCTCGGCTACCGACTCGAGGAGCGAGGGGAGGGATGCTGCAACGCAGTTGGGAGGCAGGTACGTTAGCAGTAAACCCACTTGACCCTTGAGGTCCAACTTTATCAGCAGGGACTCACACCCGGCAAGCTCCGGAGCAGGGACCCTACAAGGTAACAGAGACTCCCGGATAATAATAGCCACACCACCACCCCTTCCCTGGGCTCTCGGCTGATGAAGCACCTGAAATCCCTCTGGGCACATCTCTACAAGGGGGACTCCTCCTTCTGTGCCCAGCCAGGTTTCAGTAATACATGCCAGGTCTGCCCTCTCATCAACAATTAAGTCCTGGACGAGGGGAGCTTTGTGAACAACAGACCTGGCATTTAGCAACAGCAGCCTGAGACCAGGGTCCTGACTACTCACGCCATCTGGTCTTGGAGTGGGACTCATAGGGCCGTAAGGAGGGATCTCTGTAATGTAGCGAACCCTCCTTCCCCGGTAATGGCTTGCCCTAAAGTCCCCGCCATATCTGCCCCTCCCTGTTATGACCGCAATGCTCCGACCCTCTCCCGTGGCCATAGTCCCCCCGACCACCCCGGTGACCCCCGCAAACCCCGGCAGGTCCTCCGAGTCAATCATACCCAAGCTCTCACACAAGCAGTCCTCACGAGTAATTAAAAAACACAGATTACAACAATAATAATAATAAAAGTGAGATCATTCACGCCATCCCAGACAATCCCATGCACTCAACATACCAGTTTAAAAAATTAAAATTTAAAAATTAAAAGTTGCGCAAGTTGGCAAGTCCGTACTAAGCTTGTGATAGTCCAAGGCGTCCTCCACCCTCCCCTAGGGGGGGAGGGGGGGAGAGGTACTCCACTCCTCTCCCTTCCTATGGCAATTAATTGGCAAGATGGTTAAAGGCCCAGTTCCAATCCACTGAAAATACATAGAGGGGGGAGGATGGTGCCTCCCTCCCTCTGGTAGGATTGAAAAGTCCCAGGAGTCTAGATGATTTAGGGGCCTGCCAAAGATGTTAAGTCCGGACTGCCAAACGTGTAGTAAAAGGCAGAGTCTGAGTGGCTGCAGTAGTGACACTGGGGCAGAGAGAGGTGACACTGATTGAACAGATGTAGTTCGTTCATACATATAAAAATCCGTATAAAAATCCGAGGGCTGCAGTTGCAGTAGTGGCCACTGGGGGGAGTCCAAGCTGACAGCTCGTTGTCTCTCCGGAGTAATGGCGTCTAATACAAAATGATAGCAATAGTGGTGACTAATGCGATACTCCTGAAGTAGTAGCAGCAGTGGATGGCACTGGTCACCACAGGAGGCCTGTCGTTGGGTTCCTTGAGTCCCAGTCCGAGCAGAAAGATGGTCAGGCAACGTGGGGCCTCGTAGGGACAGCGGCAAAAGCGAAAGAAAACGCCGCGCCAGGAGGGAAGGGGGGGAGTCCACAGGGCTATGGTGGGGGCAAGAAGCCAGTCCCCCAGTCCCGATAGGCATCTCTCCTGGGCTCCCCACCCCCTCTTCGGGGCACACACCAACGCCTCGGCACTGCTCAGTCAAAGGAAAAGTCCAACACTTCCCAGGGCAACGGGGCCGAAACCGCCGCCTCTCGCACAAAGCCGTCTCTGCCGCCGCCGCCAGCCAGCTGTGTAAGTAGGTCAATGAAAGAAACGGGGGAGGCAACGCCGTCCAGGAGCCGCTCAAATGCAGCCCCCTCCTCAAATAGTTACCTCCCTGAAGAGCCCAAACGTCCGTGCTCTGCAGGAACCCCTCTGCTTCCATGTCCAGGGTCCTGGTCATCCGAATTATTTCTTTGCTGTCTTTCGGTAGCCGGAGCGGTAAGACTCGGCAGCCATTCTCATTCTCACGCATGCGCAGGCGTTTAGCCTTTTGATGAGGACAGTTTAAAGTAATTGATAATTGAGTGGGCTCTTTAACTTAGCCACTTGTGCATTGTTTTTGCTAACTGATCATAATTAACCTTGAAATTTGAACTCCAGTTTAACAGCCATGCAATTTCATTTGTTTGTTTGTTTGTTTTAATAAGTGGGAGCAGCATTTTTCTTTTTTTTATTGTATACTTTTTTATTTTCCATTTTCATAACATACAATCACATGTATACTATACATAGCCAGTATCCTATAATATTAAATAGAAATTACATCAGTTCCCCTTGTCATTAACGCCCAAAAAGATAAAAACCCATTATTAGCTCTTCTGCTCTCCATACACCTCTTTCTTCTACCTCTCTCCTACCTCCTTTCTTCCCTCCATCATCCTTTCCTACTCTACTTCCCCTTCCTTTCTCCTTCTCCTCTCTCTACATTCCACTCCTCCTTATCCTCCTCATCTTTACCCCCATTACCCTCTCTCCTATCCCTCTCTTCCCATCTTTCTTCTCCCTTCTGTTTCCCACTCTTCCTCTCGTTGGTGTATTTCCACTTCCATATCAATATACTTAACATATCCTAGTTTTAAAGAAAAAATAAGAGAAGAAGGGGGAGGGAAGGCTGGGGGGGTTGGGGGAGAGGGTGGGAGGGAAGGATATATATTAGGTTTGACAAAAGGTGTTAGATTTTAATGTAATTTGATCCCACATGAGCAGCATTTTTCTTGATGAAAAGTATCTTATTGGCCAATTATCAGTCTATACTTTCCCCTTATCCCTTCCAAATGTTTTGCACTAGTTGAGGCTGGCCAAATTTTTTAAATTTGGGACTAACCATTTCCTTTGCACTAAACATTTTGTATCCGGGAAATCCCTATTCAAAAGATCGGCCTGCAGGCAGGAATCCAACATAGTGTGTAGAGAGCCAGGGCTACATATGCTAACCCACCCCTTGACCTTAGACTTTGTTATGAAGATTTGCATAGTTAGTGTATTTAGGAGGCAGTGTTTGAAAGCTTCCCTGAAATGTGGAATTCTGTATTAGCAGAGGTTGCAATTGAGAGGTGTTTTCTACTCATGTTAAATTACACATACATACACACAAACACACACAGAGGGTGGGGGCAGGCATTCAGGCAGACACAGAAAGCCACAAAAATCAATCTCTAATACCGTATTTATCGGCGTATAACACGCACCGGCGTATAACACGCATCCCCCATTTTAACACAAAAATTTGAGTAAAAATTTTTTTCATTAAAAATAAATGACTTGGAAGCTCGGAACTTAATGTTGGATTAAAATTTATAACATTAGAACATGAATTACTTCCCCACCCTCTTCTGTCACATCATTTTCCCCCCTCTGATCCCCCTGTACCACCTAATCCCCCCCCCCCAGATCCACCTGTACAACCTAATCCCCCTGTACCACATAGTCCTGATACCACCTGTACCATATAACCCCACCCCCCATATCACATACTCTTTCCCCCTGCGCCACATAACAAGCCCCCCCCCACATAAACCCCTATTTCTATATGTTTTTGTTTTCACCACAGTACCTGGCCTGTGTCGCTAGCAGACTCAGGTTACTCTTTAATTGCGCTGACGAGTAACGTCCTCAGCGTAACGTCAGGGACGTCACTCGTCAGAAGTACGGTGGCCTCGGAGGGTCCTGAGGAGCAGCCTTTAAAACAGCAGCGCGGGCGGCTGCGGACTCACAGCTGATTGGGAGAATGCCGGCGCGTACACTTGGGACCAGAGAGCAGGCGGGCGGGAAGGTAAGCACCCGCAATGATGGAGAAAAAATACAGGCAGCGGGCGGCTCTCTGGCCGCTGCGAGCCGCTGCTGCTAGGATGGGGTTAAATCAGGCAGCGGGCGGCTCTCCAGCCGCCGCTTGTTCAATGATGGGGTTAAAGCGAACAGCAGGTGGCTGGAGAGCTGCCGCCACTGCTGCAAGGTAGGGGTTATATCAGGCAGGGTAGCTGGAGAGCCGCCGACGCTGCCATGAAATGGATGCTGCACTTCTATGAGTATCATGAGCGCCGGTGAATCAGCTGGAGCAGGCAGTTTGGGACCCGGCGTATAACACGCAGTATCGGCGTATAACACGCAGGCAGGGTTTAAGCTTGCAATTTTAGTTTTAAAACTGCGTGTTATACGCCGATAAATACGGTATTTCTCACTAAACAAAATTCTCGGAAAATAATCTAAATTTATGGAATAAAAAAGCTTGATTTAAATCAGCTCAATTTAAATCATAATTTTTAAAGAGCAACAATCATCTGTACTGCAGTGGCTTCTCCTCTGACCTATTGTTGACTCACAGACAGTCTCAATATTGCAGAATATACAGCCTCATGCTACATAACTAAATTCCATTTCATGCTGAATAAAATAAATTATTAATGCATCTTAAATAGAAAACTATCTTTAGATTTAAAAAGCATTTTATTAAAATAAATTTGATAAAAATAAAAAAAATCCGATTTAAATCATAAAAAAAACTGATTTAAATAAATACAATCCTTTTTAAAAAAAAAAAAAAAAACATTGATTTTTATCCATCCTGTTTTGTTTCCATACCTCTGCCTCCAGGTTTTTGAGGGCCTCACAGACTGAATTTGAACACCTAAGCAAGATTAGTGCTGGGACTTCATGGTCATAAGGTCATTAAGTAGGAATTATTTAGTGATGATAACATTTTAAAACAAATCTGCAAAACAATAATTCTGGCTGAATTCCTTGTGATGCCTAAAACATGTTCTCTAGAAATAGATGTTGCTGCAGTTGTGAGTGAAATGCCTTTTCACGATGATCCATGAGGTAGTCTAAATACGTTTCCTTTGATTCTAAAACACATATACTTTTTAAAAAATAAAAATATGTGGGTGAGGTTCATAAATAGAAGGGAGTAGTATACTAATTCTGCTTTTTTTTAAAGTGCTGTCCCTAATTTTTGAAAAATCTCTTTTTACATCTGAACAAAACACATCCTAATGAAGTTTTCTAGTTGGAGCAAGCAGACTTTAATCATTAGATGTTTATAAATTGCTGAGTTCAAGATGATATAAGTGCATGATTTATTATTTTAATGTGATGATAAATCCAGATGAAGGGTCAATTTATGGAAAGTTACATATGAATTATTTCTGCATTGCACATTGTATATTGTTCAAGTACTAACATTTTCTGACTTAATTCTTTAATTTTAACCATTAAAGGATAGAGAAAAATTGCACTTTATAAAACAACGAGAAAGCACAGCAATATATAATGAAACTCTGAATTTCATGTTGACAGGTATCTTGATACTTCTATCTAACTACAGGATTCAAATAAAGTAAATCGTACCACACTCTTCTCATTGCCAACAGAAATTTATGGAAGTTTACAAATTTGTTGTTTTTAATTGTTTCCATAAACATTACTCAACGAATGAAAATCCTAGCCTTATTTTACCAGCAGTAGAATAGATGCACCTGAAACCTTTGGACATCATGTTGATCTAATATATCTCTTTGGACAAATTAAAGTTGATTAAAAGTTATAACTTGAGATATATTCCATGCACATCTACCTAGAAGTAAATTTTACTGAATTAAATGGGACCTGCAGTGATTCTGACTTGAAAAAATTATGTAAACAGGGGGAAGCTGGTAAAACCTGATTATCTACCTGCAAAAGAGAGCTGGCAAAATTGGAAACACATTCTGCATCACTTTAAAAAAAAAACTTGGGATAATGGCCATGCACAGATACAAAAATGGGAGTGAATAGATTATTATTTAAAGAGCACCAGTTTTAGGTTTCCAAAAACAAACATAAATTGAGGAACTGATGACGCATATTTTGTTAGTGGAAATAAAGAAATGTCATAAACAAATAAATAAATAATATTCTAAATTAGGGCTTGTTTTGAGCTCACCCTTTTTCCATTTGTGGCACAATTACAAAGAATTAACAGCATAGTTTCTCACAAAGTTGAGGTAGAAATTACACAATGACTTCACCACCTTCCTTCAGATAGGCACAGCATACAGTGAAATGTATTAAAATAATAAGATAGCTAGCATAATTTGCTTGGTTAGTGAAAGAAGGAGTTACATTGTTTATGCCACCCAGCTAATGTTGGTTTCTCTGCTTCATGTTGCTCTTTTATCGTCTCTGTTGAGGGTGCTTTTGGTTTCTCTGCTGGAAGCTAATACTACCCACAAATGGCTTCAATGGATTTTTGGAATATTCTTTTTTTTTCTTTTGGTGTAGAGTAAAAAAATTAGTTTCTTAAATTTTCCATAAGAAATCTGTTGGGGTAACTGTAGAAAATTAACCTGTGGAAGAATGCAGAAACAATATTTTTGCACAGTCCTTTGTAGACAATTTCCAGATGAATATTTGCAGGCTAATCTTGTGTAGTAAATTTCCTATGGTTTTGGAGGGTTATTCCTAGATAATACAGGAAACATAATTTTGTTATATTTAAAGGCATGAGAACATTTTTAAAAAATGCAAAACAAGCTGCTCCTTTCTGGAAATTAAGAAAAGATGAAAGAAATGATGCTTCCGGTGGAAGGAAATGAAGAAAGTTGAGGGCTTCTTATCAAGAGCTGTTTGATTAGAGGGAAAAGTTAAGTATCAGCAAGTAGAGGCATCCCCCACTTTGGGCCCAGAATAGCTGAATAGCAGAGGAGGAGCTAGCAATCTATTAGGCATTAATCTTGGAATGATGCGTAGGCAAAGAGAATAGTAGCTGTTTTCCCCTTAATTCCCAATTATTTTGCTGACTATTGTTTGCCAGTGTCTTTAAAGGGAAAGCTGATCTGCTGCTATACTTTTACAATGACAAAATAGCAACATAAAAAGGATTAATACATTGTAAAGGATATACCTTTGCAAAATGACATTAAACAGGTACTACTACTGGTAAATGTACCTGTTTTTCATTTTTTTCCAAGCATAATAAAATGTTTAGGAAGCAGTATTGAAAAACTACATGCATGTTGGTTAGGATTAGGAAACTCTGGGACTTGAAGGGAGTACACATCTCAAAGTAGTGAAGGTTGAAAAACACTAATCTAAACCAGGCCTGCATAAAGTATGAACCATGGAGTATATGCGCTCTTCCCCCATGCAGTGTTCTATAGCATACCTGCATTTAAAAGAAATAATAATAACCTATTCACTATCACTAAATGTTGTACTCTGGACTCCAGTTCTGAAAGCCTTTGCTTTCAGAAAGTCCACCATCTGATACTTTACTCAGATTAAGTCTTTGTCTTTTTTTTTGGGGGGGGGGGAACCTCCCAAGTGAATAACAAACCTAATATCTGGCCATCATGTCTCCTGGCCAGGGGTAGGTGGGCAGGGGATAAATTGATTTAGCCCACAGGTGTCAAACTCACGGCATCGCGTTGCCATCACATGACATTTCACGGTGTTTTTCCCATTTCTGGAGCTGGGTTGGGTGTGGCCAGTTTGACACCCCTGATTTAGCATGAGCTGGTCAGATGAAGTGCATCTCCTCTACTATTGTCAGTGACTTCCACATCAAGGTTGCTGGGGATTCTGCAACAAAACACAATTGAAAAAAATGATTTTTTTAAAAAAACTTTCCATGCTGCATAATGCTAGAGCTTGCACACTGGAGATTTTTAATCTGTATTTCAGCTGCCAGCCTTATGCTTTGTTGTTATAAATGTTGCACAATGTGAGAAGTATAGGTTAAAAATAAATTTTATTAGAAAGTTTTCATATTCTTTTGTAAATTTTATGAGAATTTCCCTGAGATTATTTCCATGTTTTCTCCAGGATAAAAGTTGGAGAAGTGTGGTCTACATCACTAAGTAAACCATTCCAGTATTTCCAGTGGTGTCTGTTGCCTGGCCTATGTCAAAAGGTTGACAATGGTTGGATGTTTTGTGATTGCTTCTTTGCACTGAACTGAGCCACTTCCAATACTGTTCTAGAGAATTTTCCAAATTTTCACTGGAGATTTTCATAGATGATGAATAAATGAATAGTTAGACCCAGAACTGTTACCAAGTAAATCTTTGTGACCTGGAAAGTTTGGAAGACAAAGCAAAACAGATAACTTAGTTTTGTTAATTATTAGATTGATTTATTTATTTGGGCATGGCATTATTAGATTAGCTAGATTATTTCTCTGACCTTTATGGCAAATGTTAAAATACTATGAGCCAAACTAGATGCAGTAACAAGTAGGTCCATATTGTTATTATGAATTTGGATAAAGAAGATGCCAGTTAGGATGTATGGAAGAGCATCCTGGAAGAAAAGTATTTTGGGGGATGTCCTCTCCCTCCATACCAAATTTGCCCTATCTGTTACTTCACCAGAAACACACTTTGGTAAAAGTAATAACACCTGTCATTTCTATGCAAGTATTTCGGAAAGGTTATATATTTTCTATAAATGCGGAACTAGAGAATTTAGGTAGAAAAGGAGTTGTTAGTATATATCTGCCAGCACTGTTTCTGCCAATATTGGCAAACATTAATTTCAGCGACACTGTATTTTTGCTGAATTTCTATTATAACCTAGCATTGATGTAATGACAAGTCTTTGTTAATTTCAGTGCTATTGAGCATGGTTCCAATGGGCATTTTGCTTATATATAAAACATTTGACCATAGCTATGCGCGTGAATCCAGTTCTGTTTCACAGCAGCCTTTGAAAATATATCCCAAGAAGGATCCTGTTAAATTTCATGAATTTTGGACATGTATTCTGTCTAGTTAAAATTTTCTTTTCTATACTGATACCTGCAGTCTATAAGAAAAAGAATGCATGTATGTCTTATAGTTTTAAATTGAAGGCTGATTTATTTTATCCCTAAGAAACTGGATTGAATTTGGTCTTTAATTTGGTTGCATGTCTATCTGTGATACAGAATAAAGCTTCCTTTCCTCTCCCACATTCTACATTTGTAGAGAAGTTGGAAGCTCACTGATACTGCAGTAAGCAGTTGTTTCATACCTTAATCAATTGCTAGGACAAACATTTGTTACGTATTATATACCTGAAGTGAATGAATGGTTCATTGTGCTGAACTGGCATGCACTGCTGGAATTGCTTAGCAGAGTAAAAGCCAAGTATTTAAGTGAGGTGCCTTGCTTTTATGAAGCACTTGTTTTACCAAATAAAGGATAAGGAGACTGAATGGAAAAGGGAGTAGACACCATTCTTGCCCCCTTAGTTGCTTGCTTACACAATGATAATGAACAGGTTGAACTTCAAGATGCCCTGAGATTGCAAGGCTGGAAGGAAGCACCCTCTATCACTATTCGTTGGTGGTAGATGAAAGATTACTAGTGTCAACTTGTGAAGCTATAGATAGGGGATGGGGAATCGCGCCTTGCAGCTGCATTGAACAATTCGCATCTTAGTCAAATCGAAACACATCCTAGCCTGCTAGAGTCAAAGCCATATCCATAGAGACCCAGAATGGCCAGAGGGACTGTCTTCTATGACCGTGAAATTGCTTCATTGAGGAATGTGACTGATGACACACCTTTCGGGGAAGTGGAAACAGGGTCAGAGGTAAGATGCAAACTGAGTGAAGTTACAGCTGGCTTCATTTGGTCTGTGTGGATATGGCTGACTTTAAACAACTGGATTTTTCTTGAAACCTTGCTTGAGGCTCCTGCTTTTATGAGGGCATCGTTTGGAACCCTAATAAAGATCTGACAGGAAGCTAGTTCTAACTTCACTCAGTTCACAACTTGCCTCTGACCCTGTTCCCCCCTCCTCCCAAAGTATGTCATCAGTCACATTCTCCAATGAAGCAATTTTGTGGGCCATAGAAGTCACTCCCTCCGGCCATTGTGGGTCTCCGTGGAGATGGCTTTGACTTTGGCTGGCTGGGATGTGTTTTGTTTTTACTGAGGTGTGAATTCCTTGTTGTAGCTGCAAGGTCTGATTCCCATCCCCCTGCCTATGGTAACTTGGGAGCAGGTCAGGAAAGCTTTGCGAGTTGACATTAGGCTTCCCTCACTTCCTGAAGGCAACCTGTGCAAAGCAAAAACAGTTTGAGTACAGGTATATCTTTATTCCCCCCCCCCCCAAGGCTTAGTCGGGTTCTTTTCATGGAATTTGGCTATGAGGTGATCAGCTTGAATGTTTCTGGTCTTTACCCAGGATACCCCTGATAGAGTGTAGCTCTTCCACTTAATTAATATTGGAGCTGCCCCCTGTGCCACCTAGAGTCAAGGATGCGTTGCACCTCGTAATGGTTTGGCACCCTATGACCACTGGGCCCAGAGGCTCATGGGGTGGTGGTCTCAGGGTCGACCCAACCACGGGTTTTAAGAACTAGTTTGTTTATTATGTAGAAGTGATTATTATAATATATCATAAATCATCTAGAGCAGCGGTATCAAACTCATATTGTCTAATTGTGATCATGTGACATATCATGCTTTTCCCCCCCTTTGCTAAAATGGGTGGGTGTAGTTTGACACCCCTGATCTAAAGGATCATTCAACTGAATGCAGAATATTTAGCATATAATATATGCTATTTCATATGCTATTATTGCAGTGTGGAAGAAAACGGTAAGGCTGAAACTATAACTACATCAGTTGCATATTATAAAGGAAATATCTGAAACAAGCCAAAACCTTTTTTTAACTCATGTGAATTAGCCAACAAAGAAAGTGCACTTGGAGTGTGTGATTGTCTAATATATACCCAATGCCTTGAAATATCTTAACCATACCTTGAAGGGAATCTGTTAAACAAAGGAAGTTTTTGGCCTTGTATTAGCTTTGTGATCCTAGCTGGAAAAGATTATATGCTTGTCAGAGTTACCCTTTCCCTATTCACTCAAAGATTGTCTTATTGGCACTTATGTTGAAGGAAAACATAATTTTTCCATCATCATTTTTCATTGTCTGTCTCTAATCCAGCTCAAAAGAATGGTAAACTTCATAAATCAAGAAATGTATAACCAAAGTTTTGCATAGACTTTGTGCCTAAACATTCAGATAACCTGCATTCCCAGGCAGTAGCTTTTTGAAGTGCCGTATTCAATCCCGGGAATAGCCCAATGAAAAGTCCAAACAATACATTCTAAGAAAGGATTTCTAGCCTTACTGATTGCCCAAGGTCAAGCCAGCTGGTCTGTAGCTACTTAAGACAAAGCCTACTCAGGATGAACTCTCTCCTCAGTAACCTTGTCCCTAAAAGACTCCTTTGGGCCTGGAGCCAGGTCTTTCACAGTTCCTCTAATGGGCTGTCATCTCTCAATGGAGACATTTTGTTCTGCTTTTCAGGCTGTGAGTAAAACTTGCTAATTTTAGCTCCTAAGCATTTCTGTGATATTGTGGAGTAAAGAATGCTGAAATATTAGTTGTCTCACAAGTTGGCACAGCAAAGAAGAATGTGATAGCCATTTGAAACAAGGAGAACCTCTTTGGAAATAAGGCAAAAGGGAACTATCTTTGTCTCAATTCAATGTGCAGGTCTTCAGAATAAAAATAGAAGACCGAAGGGCAAAGTATTTAAATCCTAGGATTTCTCCTTATATGGGGACCAATGTAAGTGTATATATGTGTTACTGACACTCCCTTAACTGGTGTTTAGTATTGCCAAAAAATGAGGTATAGAGGATTCATTTTAAGAACTTGTGAGCAAGCTAGCTTTCTTTGCTTCTGATGAAATGTTAAATGTAATACCCACTTTTATCTTGCTATACCGGCAACATCTCAGGTTAATGTGCATCTATTATAATTGACTCCAATAACATTACCAGCAGTTTTATATCTGTTTGTGTCCATTACTAAGATAAATTTCCTCTGGTTTCCCACTGAGAATCTTCTGCCACATTCTGCTCGAGGAGAAAAACTGCTTGCAAAATACAGGGAGTGTTAGGGCTGCACATGTATTTTGAAATAAGTTCTTCAAATCATCAGGAACATTTATAAAATACCTCTCTTTAAATGTTAAAGCAGCTGCATTTTTTTCAGATTCCTATATCTGCTTCAGAAGTTCCCCCAGCTGTGTCCACTTGTGTCCCAGCTAAGCAACTGTGTATGAACATGCATGTGGAAACAGCCAGTAGCATTTTCCAAAGTAACCCTGTAAATCTGTAAAACAACATGGCTGCTTTAATGATTTGCTCTGAATATGCATTGAATGCTTTTGAACAATCTGTTTTAGAAGGACATTTTTTGAAGAGATAGAATTTGCATAAACCGAACAACTTGGAGACCTCTATACTTCAACAAAAAAAACTGAGTAGTTTGTGTTTTGTTTAAAAAGCATACTTTGGTTTAAAATACAATTTAAATGTAAATTACTGCTGGTGGTAGGGATGTGGTCTTTTAAGAAAATACAACTTCTTAAAATACTTTAAAATGTAGATTTCTTAGAAAATTAATACAACCATGCCAAACAATGCATAGATTTTACCTGTTTTTGGAATTAGGTATTCAGTAGAATGTGATGTTTATAGGACATGATCATGTTATACTGTTTAGCAACCAGCATAATATAATAATGTAATAGGGGAAGAGAGAGGCTCTGTAAAGGGGATCAAATTGCGCTGACTTTACCACTACTTTGCCTGATAATTCGGAGAAATGTAGTGCATTTGGAAGAAGCAAAGCAAATTTGTGCACTATATTATTGGCTGGTATAATATCAAACGTGGCTATTTTAACAGCAATAATTTATGTTCAGGTACACTTTATTGGAGTTACACAATCATATTGTTCTTTTAAATCTTACTTCAATAATATGATTTCCAGTTTCCAAATAGTTTTTGTTTTGAATCAAATCCCAGTGATTACAGGGAGATTCCTGTAATCTACATTCATGTAATTTTTTGGCAACAATTTGAAAGTGGTTTGCCCTATCTGTTTCTTCTGTTCACAAATTTTTAATCTAGTATTCAACCCTGATAATTCCTGGTGGTCTCTCATCCAAGTACTAACCAAATCCGAGCTTGTTTTATTTTTCAGATTTACCCATGATCCACTAGGTGCTCCCATTTAGTGAGGCACTGCTTAATAAATACAGCAGCCAAAATGTATGGTCATTTTTAATTTTCTATTTCCTAAATTCAGTTACATGAAATTGCATATATTTTGTATTGTGACACTGTATTGTTATCTTTATTGGTGCACAGAATGGGAAGGATAAATAGTATGAGGGCTTTTTGAATGTGTTTCTGCAGTCACGATCCTTAAAGCAACCAGTCTAATTGCTTAAAATGTGCACTTTTCAGTATATACAAATATAAGTTTTATGTTAATATTTACATTTTTGAAAATGAATTCCATTATTTTTCTTTTCTTTTCAGTCCCTTAACGGGCGTTTGGGAAAACCTCTAGCAGGTGCTGTTCACACGGATGAAATATCTTATATGCCAAGGTTTGAACTATTTGTTATATTTGCATTTTTCCTTATACTGAGACAGACTCTTGATTCCTCTACACATCACTGTAGTTCTGTCCATCTACATTCTTACTCTACATTTCCCCCCCCCCCCCCTTTTAATCTACCTGGAAATATCAGGGATGAACTAGGGTTGTTTTCATTCAAAAATATATGCTTTCCCACTGTGTTATGTTTCTTCTCTAGTCCAGTGGTCCCTATTTGATTGTAGCCCTGGCTGAGTAGTAGCCCTGATTGAGTCAGCCAAAGACCTTTCTTGACCCTAGTGCCAGAAAATACCTAATTATAAATGCCTAGGCCTTGATCTATATGTCCTCTGTGTATAGACAAAACTATCCTTGAATTCTCACTTCTAATGAATTGGAAAAAAATCTCTGATTAAAATTTAAGAATTAAACAAACTGAATTTTGTTTGCAAAATAAGTCTTACTCATGTCCCATTCCATTGCTTCTTGCCGAATAGATATACCGGTATCTCATTGACAATAAAAAGTATCTTGTTGCAACCTGGGATACTTTAGCAGTTTAGATACTATTATAGTTTACTAAAATGCTATCTATCGAGCTCCAGAGAAATTAGGAGATTCAAGCAGTTCATATGAGTATAAAGATTTATTGCAAGCATAAGCTCTTTACAAGAATCTGAACTACTAACTTCAAAAGGAAATTGGTGGTAGATAAGAGTAGAAGGAATTCAAGGTGGGTTGGATCTTTTGTGAGCACGATGGGATTCATGATTGATGACACATTTGACCCCTTCCATGGACTCAGGCCTGATAATCTCCTACACTATCCACAGACTTATTGAGAGATAAGACCATAGATAAGGGCACTTCATCAGGGTACTGCTTTTTTAAATAAAACTATATTTTTAGAACAAAATTATCTGAACATTTTGTTTCGCTATTGGAACTTTTCTACAAGTTAGAGTAATATTTTCCTGAATTGCTTTTGAATGTTACACCATGGAAGCAATTCAGGTCAAGGGAATTAGTAGTATTGCTTTAGCAGAGCCTAATTAATGGAATTCCTTCTGATGGAAAATAGATTGGATCTGTTTCTGATAACTTATAGCTGTCCAACAAAATATTTTGATTCCACCTGTATTTTCATGGTACAGGGTTTCAAATTAAATCTGCCTAGAAGTGATGGTGGCATATTTTCTTTTGCACTTTATTTTGGGGACCCATGACAATGACAATATCTATAACTCAATACAATATCTTCCTATTGCAAATATGAAATGTTCATGCATCCATTAATTCCCCCAGTCCTTGACTTACAATCATTTGTTTAGTGACCATTCAAATTGGCACTGAAAAAATAACAATTGGTCCTTGCACATATGCCTGTTGCATCAACCCCATAATCACATGAGTTCTGGTGCCTGGCAACTGGCAACATCTCTGGGTCATGAGATAAAATTTTTAGCCTTCCTGGCCAACTTCCAACAAGCAAAGTCAATAGGGGAAGCTGGGTTCATATAAGAGAGAACTACATTACATGGAAGGCAAAGAATAGCCTACGTACCTGCCAGTTTTGTATGATAAAGTCAGGGGTTTTTTTTACATGGTGGAATATATGCAGCATTAAAACAAGCAGCATGAGCTGTAAAGCATTTCTGTTGTGTAAGGTGTTCCTGTAAGTCATTCAATATCAAAATGGATAATCGACAGCATATTTTACCATGTTAGCAATATAGAGAAAGCATTAAGTGAAAGTATGATGGACTGAAGTGTTAATATTTTCAAAAAAGTAAGCTCTTTCTCATTTGTTTTAAAAAACAAATCCTACTCTGAAGCACCTTTCCCTTTCTTTTTTGTTCTTGGCTTTAATCATGCAGTGTACTAATTAAAGTTTATACAGCACTTTGCAAACTGTCTTCATTTATAGCTTCTAAATTGGGAATTTAGCTGAATCTTGTAAAGCCACAATTGTACAAAACTTACTCTTCAGGTGAGTTTTCATCCAAATCTGTCTGATCATTGAAATGATCAGGCTTAAAGGACTTTATAGTGATGATGACCTGGCCTAACATCTTCCAAATCAACTTTTCTAGCCTCAAAATTTTGCACTTTTAATGACTATAGAACTATATTTATTGAGGTGTTAAAATCTTTGAAATTTTCTGGGCTGCTGTACATTCACTATGCTCACTTCTGTATGTACAATAATATTGATCATATTTATAATCTGATTATTTCTAGTTCTTGTTTTATATTTAATTTAAATTTATTGGCCAGCTCTAATGGACTCTGTTCAATCAACATGTGGTTCAGAGGTGGGTTGCTCCTGGTTCAGCCAAACTGGTAGTGGCAGTGGCGGAAGGCTCTGCCTACCCTCCCGGATGCTTCTGCGCATGCACAGAAGCATTGCGTACAAGCATGAGCAAACCAGTAGTAAAATGGTTAGTAACCCACCACTGTGGTTGTAAATTGCAAAGATAATGAAATAAAGCAATTATATAAGATATATTAAAACCAAAAAACAATGTAAATCCTTAATTAACAGTAGTCAGGCAATATTGATTGTGTATTGTGTTACTGAACATATTAATTTTCTGTTCTAAGGCCTAAATTTAATCAATTTAGTAATAAAATCCAAATCAAGCTTCCTTTTGATTAATATACACTATACCTGAGTGAAGCTTCAGTATAAGTTCTAGTAGTATGCCTTTAAACAGTCACTTAAAAGACCACTTTTTGTGCATTTATTTATATAATAAAAAATTAGCACCTTATAGCCCAAATAAATAATTCAGTGAATGCTTTAAAGACATGTGGAGTTAACATGATAGTGTTGAAACTGAATATGGGGATTTTGTTATATCAAAATGAGTTTTAGTATAATAATGTGTTACAACAATTTCTGTCCTGCATTTCTATCTTGCATGTTGCTGCATTTAGCAAGAGTATTAAATACATTTGTTGATCTTCATTAAAAAATATCACATTATTTAAATTAAGCAGTAAATCTTCTATTTGAGGGGTCCTTGGTGTTCTCTGAGCTTGCTAGCATTGATGATGTTAGCTAGTTTGGGTAATGAAATGTCTTCAAGAAAACAAGCAAGCTCAGAAAGCACCAAGGACCTCATTTCAGCCCTGAGCTACAATTGGTGCCATCTTCTATTTATTAGGATTTTTGAGCTGGAAATAGCATTGTTTTATGGGTTTTACAGTTCATTTAAAATAAGTCTGTTTAAAACTGATATACACATTGAAACTGGCATCTACCTTCCAATCAAAATTTATTTTATAAAAGACAATCTCTGACCCATTAGGTCATCATTTCAGAGATATTTCCTAACCTAAATAAACAGAGTAACCGTAGGAGGGGGGAAAATTCAGTGGGAGTGAGGCAACTTGAGCAGGGAGTTGGACTACAAGACCTCCAAGGTCCTTTACAACTCTGTTCTTCTATTGTAATACAGTAGTAAGTAATGTAGTTTGTGGCTTTATATGTTAAATCAGATATTCAGACATTTAGGTTAGATTGACCTAAGAACAAGATGTCACACAATAGACTAGATTTTGCTAGGATATTTGGCTTGGACTTTGCAAACCCAACCTTGGCATTTTATTTGTTTTCTTTTCACATGTAAAATGCAAACATTTTAGTATACAGCTGTTCTCCCAGAAAATGATTCAAAAAGTTTTGTATAAAGGAATGTTTTGGCTGTTCATGAACACATCGTTGCCCCCAAAAGTCTTTTCTTTCTGGTGTTGGACTACAACTCCCATTGTTCCAGGCAACATGGCAGAGAATGCACAAAATAGGCCTATTATGTGAGTGAAGAAGCAGCTTTTCCCAAAAAATATTCCCCAAACAGAATTCAAAGAACTCTTCTGAGCTCTATTCTCACAAAAGTTTGTACCACAATATATAATTTGTACCTTACGAACTATATACTGGTTGCAGTGTAGCTCAAGTCTCCAAAAAAGCTGATATTTAGACTGTTTTGTGCCATTGCTTTAGTCTCAGTTTCAAAAAAGGCACTTTGTTGTTTTGCTATTCTTGCTTATTTATTTTCTCCCTTTGAATTACCAAGCCTTTTGACCTTTTGTTCACATAACTGTAGTATTTCCTGTTTATATATATATATATACATACAGATTTTATGGGAACTGTTCGGAACTTATGAGAGATAATAAGGTGTAGCATGGCTTTTCCCAAATGTGCTATTTTCAAGTATATTATGTTATTGAGGAAAGGAAATCCCAACTGTGCTCTGTTCAAAGCAAGCAAGAAGTGGGTTTTATTGCCTCCTCATAATCCCATCTAAGATCCCACAGGCAAAGTGACACTTTTTGTTTTTGTTTCCCTATCAGACTTGGTACAAGTTGTTGGGTGTTCCGGCTTTGCAGGACAAAGCAATGTGTGTTCATTCCCTAGATGCACTCTCACTAATCTGACTAGCTCTGTTAGGGTTGCGTGGATGAAAAAGCCTTTGCATTCCTCTTTAAAGTGAAATAATGAAAAGAAAGCCAAGCATAGAGAACTTAAGTCTTCCAAAATAAGTGAGTTGATGCTGTGAAATTCTTCCGGCAGGCTCCTGGCAGTTCGGCTAAAATGTTGTTGGGATTTTGGGGGGGGGGGGGGGGAGCTTGATCATTTTACACCTGCTCTCCTAATTACATTTGTCATGTCTGCCAAAAGCGTTATAGCAATTACCTAATTAAGCTTCCCAATGTGGCTGTGAGGAAATGAGACCAGGTGGTATTATTCCACTCGTAGGGAAACCCAAATCAAGAACTGCAAGTCAGTGATAAAAAGGTGCCTCTCAGATCAAAGGAAAGTTTAGATGTTTTGGGGAAGAGTTTATGTAGTATCATATGAAGGATCTACCTTGGTATTTCGTTGTGCTTTATACTCCTATTCCCTCTTAAATAAAAGGGATTTTATAATACTACTTTTATTTTAAATGGTTATACCACCCACTCTAGTAGACTCTGGGCAGCTTACAAAATCTAAATAAGGAGTTAAAATAGTTACAAGCACAATATGGTTAAATAGTTTATGTGTAAAAAGCATACCTCCCAACTGCTGATTTTATAGTTGATCCTGCCTTTAACAGCTTGGTGCCCAAGACACAATATTGAATGTCCAACTCAAATCCATGCTGACATTTAAAATATTTTAACAAGATCCATATTTTAAGGCAGAGTTGTGATAAGAGACTTCTGTCCTGTCCTGTATAATCACCAGCTGTTAAAATTCTCAGTGTTTCAAAAACAATTTTTTTCTCCAATGTGGAGTTCATGGAGGATTGATGAAAAACACAATTTGTTTGAATTCTGTATTTAAATTCATTCCATTATCAACTGTCAGAAATATTATATTTGGAAATGCCTTTTAGGAAGAAAGTGTTTTTTAAGTGTTTGTCACTTCTTATTTCCATAAAAAGGTTATGTTGCATAGATCAGAGTAATAAAACTTCAATTTAAACTCTATTCCTAGATTTTTTTTCAGGCTTGCAAAGCAATAAAAATCACACCTAATAACTGTACACTTTTCAATTTGCTTTGGCATTGTCTTTTTTTCTTAATTCAAGATCAGATTCCTTTAATAATTGCATGCCACACTTTCACCCAAGTTATTTTGCTGGCTAGGAATAGGCCTCCTAATGTCCTGGTACACCACAATGTCACATTAGACAGACAGCTATTCAAAAGATTCTTTTGCAAACCATTCTTTCAAGAAGAACCAATGTAGTCATTGTTCAGAACTTCACTGCTCTTTCCATAGCTGCCAGCCAGCAGAATAATAGGCAGAACAGTTGACTTGATGCCTGCACAAGCAAAGAATTGTTATCTTCTTTATGACCCACTATCTAAATGACACACATATAAAAACCAGTGAAACATTTGAAGAATTGTATTTTCTGGCCAATTCCTCTATGTGCAACTCAAAGAATCTGCTACCACAAATTAGTTTTGACCAGTTACATAATGGTATTAAATTTGCTCACTTTTCCCATGTGTGGAAATCTAGTCTGTTATCCCTTTCCTCTGGCATTTCTCAAGGTTGTATTCTCTCTCCATTCCTATTTAACATTAACATGAAACTGCTGGTGAAGTCCTTTGTCAGGCCTCATCAATACATTAATGACACCTAGCTCTGTCTTAAGCTGATCAAGTGATTATATCCATGTTCTTAGTATTTGGAGGCTGTGGTAATCTGGGATGAATAGGCTTCAGCTCAACTCAAGCAAAACCAAGTGTGTATCTTGATTCTTCCAATGCTGATGGTTCTCATCAGTTGCTGGAACCCAGGTACAGGAAATGACACTCATGTCATTTTTGTTGTCGTTCTATCTTGTTGGCCTCCAGGGCTTTGCAGTTCCTTTGAAAGAGGTGCTTTGCATTGCACTTATGAAGCATTTTCTTCATAATTCAATTCATTAGAACAGCTGCCTTTATTCAGGCATGGATAGCTGTTTTGCAAGTTGTTCTTAGAGAGGGCATAGGAAATGTCCTGAAGAAAAACAAAAAGAGCTGCTATTAAGGCAAAGATCAGACAAATGGGACTTTTTCCAAGAAACTAGTTTGAGATTCTCAGACACATTTGTTCCTAATTCAAACAAAGATAAAGTGCAAGATTTTGTCACTGTATCTCAGGGGTGTCAGACTCAGGGGCATCAAACCAGATCCGCGGCGTACTTAAAGATGGAAATGGCAAAGGACCAGCCTGTGGTGCCTCATGCCCTCCACACCCTTTTCAGCTTAGGCGGCCTCCTGCAACACTTTGCCGGCCAAAACAGGGCGCAAGGGGGTGCATTTGGCACCCCCATGCCTCGTTTTGGCTGCCAAGGTGCTGCAGGAGGCATCCATCCTGGCTTCCTTCCCCAGGCTGGCCCGCAGAGGAGAACTACAATGCTTATGCAGCCTTGAAGAAATCCAGTTTCACACACACACACACACACCGGTTCTAGCTGATCTAATAAAAGTAGTTTTAGAGCTATAAGCATTGCTTTCTTAGTTTGGTCAACTTCAGAAGACTTATTGTTCCTCGATGATTCCACATGTGTGCATGTACAGCAATTTTGCTTTGTGTCTGCACCCAGCAATATGCTGTGGCTGATGCAGATTCATGCACAGCCAGCCAGGAGAAGCCAATGAAGTAGCAACATGAATGTGAAAAAAGACAGAACTGCTGTAATCTTTCAAAGGGTAGTATTCAGATCCCCTATGTTAGAAAGCACTTTACAGGATTTGCACAGTCCTACTGGACACTGTGGGAATAGAATGCTAGACTATATAGGTCAGTGATGACGAACGGTTTTGACACAGTGACGAAAAGGGAGCATACACCCTCATCTGGGCCGCAATCTGGAAGAACTGCCCAGCTGAACTTCTGTTTCTGGTGCGCACATGCATGCCGGCCAGCTAGTCTTCTGGTTATTGGCTCACATGTGTCCGTGACAATCAGCTGGCTGGCGCTCATGCTCACCCCAGGAAACGCAAGACCAGCTGTTTCAGTTTCTAGCAATGCCATACACATGAAGGCCAGCTGATTGTTGCAAGCACATGCCAGCCAGGAACCCAGAAGAGGAACGGGCAATGCCGCTTTGGGCACATGTGCCATAGGTTCACCATCACAGATATAGGTCTTTAAGTTGATCCGAGTTTATTTTATCTAGAGTTTATTGTTCTTAGCAAAGTTGGATTATGGTGTCTCTGATGAGGCTTTTGCTGTTTCTGAATCCTTACTTGGGAGGGCTGAGGAGATCATTAGTAAATGATGTCATGACTTGGCTGGGATCAGTTGAGGCAGCGAAGGCTGGTTTATAATATAAACACTTAAAATGTTTATCATAGGTTTTGCCATTTTCCATATTTGTCAAGTAATCTTGAAGAGAATGAAAGGTTTTCTGGTACAGCATAGTAACTAGAGAGATTTCCATAAAAAGGCACAGAGAATGCTTTCAGGAACAGAAGATTTCTCAGTTGGCAGTGGCAAGTGAGGCCTGACCTTGTACAGAGGAAAAAAATGTCTTAAATCACTCCCTGTTGGGAATATGAAAGCAATCCTAGTTGCTTGCAGCTCGCTACTATAATTTTATTGCTCAATGGCACATACTTCTGTGCAACTGAAGGTGGAAACATAAATTATGTAAGTGAATATTAATGCATTTGAAAGTAAAATGCTAATGTCTTCGAATTCAATGTAGCCGTTTTACTGATTTCTACAAAATTTTAATGTGCCAGGGCTGTATTCAAACTATTTGATTTCAAATAACAGAGAATATATCTCTATCAATGCATAGAAATTTTAGGGTAAAACATATATAATTTATTTTATCATAGTTATAAATATATATTGCTCTTTTAATCTGAAGTCTGTTCAAATCTATAAGGAGCTCCATCTTGCTGTATGCACCTGTGATTTTTTTTAACCCAACAGTCTTTCAGGGTTCTTACTCAGATAGAAACTGGTGCCCAGGTAGGTTTTGAAAATGTCAACCATATACAGTTGGGTACTTGCTAAACTGGCAACATCATCAGTGATGTGAACTTCATGGACAGTGGGATATATCAGGGACGTACACTCACTAGAGGCAGGGGAGGCAAGGCCTCACCAGTCTCCTCAGGAAAGGAAGGAATTTTAAAGATTTTTTTTTTTAAATAATTAAGGCCAAGCTAGTTGCTACCAGACTTCAACTCACAGTGATTTGGAGTGTATATAGTGTTTAAGTGTAGGAGGAGGCCAGAGAACTCGTGGCCTCCTTTGCATAAGGATTTTTTTGCCTTTTAAGGGTTAGCCAAGGGTTAAAAAGCAAAAAAAAATTATATGCAAATGAGGCCCATAGTTCTCGGGCCTCTTCCTGCAGAGGGCACGTGGTGGCTCTAGGAGCCACTATCCTAGCCTGCCTGGCCCTGGAGCCTAGCTAGACCGAATCTGGAATTTTGGCGTAGCTGGAAGGTATGTGGGTCAGAGAGAGGGGGGAGGAATTCAATTTATTTGTAATTTAAGTAATTGTAATTTGTTTTTATTGTGTGTGTGTGTGTTTCTTTCTTTCTTAACTTCACTCAAACAAACTCTCTCTTAATTTGAGAGAGAGTTTGCTTGAGAAGAGAGGGAAGGAGCAAACACAGGGAGGGGAGCCTTGTTTGTTTGAGAAGAGAGGGGCAGCCCTCTCCCCCCCATCCTGCTCTCCTCTTCCTTTCCTCCTCCTCCTCTCCCTTTCCTTCACCGGCTGCCACCTCGCCCCCTCCGCCTCCTCCGTCCCCCCCGCTGTGTCCGCCAGGCATCTCGCGTTTATGGCAGGCATAAACGCGAGACGCCTGGCGGACACAGAGGTGGGGATGGAGAAGGTGGGGGGCGAGGAGGAACCGTGGAGGCGAAGAGGGGTGGGGGGTGTTTGCAGCCCTGGTTCCATCTTCCAGCAGCCCCAGGAGGAAAGGCGAAGAGGGGTGGTGGGTGTTCCAAGAGGCCCCTTCCCCTTTTGGCACTCCGCAAGCCAGGCCCGCAGCGGCAAGAGGATCCGCTCTGCTTCTATCGCCCCCCCCCCGCTCCAGAGAAGCCAGCCGGGCAAGTCTCTGCAGCCCCGGTTCCAACTCACAGCAGCCCCAGGAGGAAATGGGCCAGCCCTGCTTCCCTTCCCAGACTTTCTGGCAGTGGAGGACAGCATTCCGCTCCCTCTTCCAAGCCCCAAGTGGCCAGCCTTTTGCCTCGATGGCTCTCGCTCCAGCCTTGTCCGGGCTCCTCCTCGGCAGGCCTGCCGGAGCTCTGGGAGAAAGCGACGGGAGCAGAATGCTGTCCTCTATTGCCGGAAAGTCCGGGAGGGAAGCGGGGCTGGCCCGTTTCCTCCTGGGACTGCTGGGAGAGGGAACCGGGGCTCGTGGAGACTCGCTCGCAGCCGGCTTCTCTGGAGCAGAGGGGTGATAGAAGCGGAGCGGATCCTCTTGCCTCTTGGAACACTCCCCCAACCCCTCTTTGCCTTTCGCCTCTGCGGCTCTCGCTCCAGCCTGCTGCTGGGGGGTGGGTTGCCTCACCAGCCAGAAGCTTCACCGCACGTCACTGGGATATATTATATCCTGATGTGGCCCTTTCATTGCATGCATGCCTTAAGTTACTGATTAGGCCTACTGTCACCAGATCTTTTACTTGTTGTTTCTACCTTCCTCAGTTTTTTCCCTCCCTTTTTTATTTTTTATTTTGAAACAATCTATTTCTTCATTAACAACATCCTATCTAAATTTTAGGGCCTGGAAGCAAAGAGATAGTTGAAAGTTGGACTCAGTAGTGTTGGACTCAGTAGTGATGGCAGAGTTGGCTTACTTTGTTTTGTACATTTTATTTCCATTACTTCGACTGTCTCTTATTTAACTAATAAAACAGCTGCATGTTCACAATCTGTCAAGTGCTATAAGCTCAGGAAAGAAGAACCACTTGAATTTTTAAAAAGATCTTTATTGCTGGTAGAGTATTCTAACAGAATCTTGAAAGCCTATCAAAGTGACTCTCTCACTCAACTTATACCTAGTATTATTAAAGCAGAGTTGCTTTGCATCTCTTTGTCATATTTATTCCTTTATAAGCTTAAGGAATATTTTTGAACTGATTTCAGCTATCTTGTTTAACTGTTTAGTTCCATACTCCATGCTCCTAGAATCTGGCAGGCATTCCATCATTTAAATGTAACTGGTTGGACACTTAGATTCTCCTGTTTTTTTAATACTAGTGTAACATTGTCATTATGTGAAAATCAATGGTTTGGAATAAACTATTCAAAATAAATAGAGAGAAACATTGAATATATAGTGAGTTTTTTCAGTTTTTCAGTCTATAACAGTTACATAAACGAATTTCTTTTTGAATATGTTTTTATTTTATTGAAAACAAAATTAAAATAAATTGCCATGCTTTCCATAAGGAAGGGACAAAGGTTATCCAAAACAACATATATCGAAAGAAAAGGAAAAGAAAAAAGCAATTAGAATCCAGAAAGGAGTTGAAATAAATCATCATTCAAGACTAATCAACAAGTAAACATATTAGTCAAAATATCTTGGTCATTACAGACTGTAAATGAATTTTATTGTGCATTTTAGAAGATTTGGGTGAAAAGTAGAAACAATACTTTCTGTCAATTATAAGACTTTTCAAATATCTTATAAAATCTTATATATTTCTTGTTTATAACTGAACAAATAAATATATCTCAAAAACTGGCAGTCTTTGCAAAATATGCTGAAGTGTATCAGCATAGAAAAATTTTGTTTTATTAATTACTAATTTCTCTTTTACAGCTTCTCAGTATTTGAATAGACCACATCATGCGTGAGTACAAGCTAGTGGTCCTTGGCTCAGGTGGTGTAGGCAAGTCTGCTTTGGTAAGTTTAATGCTCAGTAAAAAGCAAAGTTTCTCACTTCTTCAAGAATTTGATTTAAAAAAAAAGTGTATTTGGAATCTTCCAAGTTTGACCCTTGATACAATAGTCAAGATGTTTGAATTTAAAATATTCAGAAAAGAGATATTTCTTAAGTAGTTGCTTCTATAATATTCATATGGCAAAATTCTGAATTGAACTGAACAAGAAAACTTAGAATATTTACATCAAGGTTATCTGATTTCCATTTTCATGTGAGCTTCTATATCATCTAGAATGCCTGGGAATTGATATTTGCTTAGTAAACACATTGCCGCCTTAAAGCTTTTTCTAATAACCAATTTCTAAATTATTATGTATGTAAACTCAGCAGTGTGTGTGTTTGTGTGTGTGCGTATATTTGTAATCTCAATACATTAAACATCTTTAAACATATATGAAGTTGTTACACTTTTTTCTTGATAAATGAACCTTGTACCAAACTTTGTAATATATTTTAATTAAAATTTGGAAGAAGTACCAGCAACCAAATACAATAAAACAAGTGATCGCAACAAATCTAGAGAAACAATTTGCCACCCTTAATTTAGACCAATGGCATCTGTGTGCATTTTGAATGAAACAGGTGTTTTTCACAAAATGTTGCGCTTTGAAATAAGGACAATACAGTAGGTTATAACTGGAAAGCAACAGTCAGGCTTTGGATCCGTGCTAGATGCTCTCTGAGCACTTAATTGCATCTCTTGGACTACCTTTGATTTTTAATGTAATGCAAGGTAGATAATTAAGTCCCAATCTCCAGCATTGTAAAGGGTTTAAGAGCGTTTTGAAAAGTTTATAGTTAAAACCCATATTGTATTTTTAGTTAACTGAAACTGAATTGATGCAGCTGAATATTGTTAGAAGCTTAAAATACCACAGTTTAGATGCTGATAAACACTGATGCTTACTTTAAATTCTAAGCCTTAAATTACTATGCCTCCATGTTTACTTTACTGCTCTTTTAAGTATCATACACATATGTAGCCTTGAATAAAAAAAATAATATGTTTGGTGTTGGCCTTCTAAAAGGAGTGGATTAGATAGTGTAGGTTTTTGTAACATTCTGTGACTAATGATTTGTAATGCTGAAATAGATGAGACTAAAAACTGCAATGGTAAATCTCTTTTTAGTGGTTGTCCTCATTATCCTTTAAAGTAATAAAATTAGAAAGAACTGATTCCCAAACAACCTTTTCTCGAAAAGATTGTGATCACAAAGCAAGTGAATTTAAATTGATGTGTTATACAGTAGATAGGTATTTTTAAAATGTAATCGATTTGAATCATATGGAAATCATTAATTTAAGAAGACTGAGTTTAATTATATAGATCCTATTTATTCACTAGTCTGGAAGTTTCTAAAATTGTTTCTAGTACTAAAATGGATTCTTGATTTTGTGTGTTTGTGTTTTCAGGACTTTTGTATTTCCACTATACTTTGAAAAAAGTTGTATTTGAAAAATGCATTTTAAAGATTCTTTTTATTAGAAATAACAATCACTGAGCACAGAATTCTCTTTTTAAAATACAGGGAATTTATGTGCAATACATTTTTATACTAAAATCTTATACTTTGGCCAGATAGATTTTTTAGTTTCTCCTTGGCATTCTTCTTTATTGTTCTTTTCATCTCTGCACTCAAAAAAGTCCCTCCTTGATTGATCTCTTTTTATTATATTTTATTTAGTGGTGACAAAGTCAATGTTAATATTGTTGAAGCTGGCCTTGCTGGATGACCCTGGGAAAAAAAGCTTTATTTTTCACTATTAGGAAATAGCATTAACTTATTTAATTCTGATAAGATGATAGAAAGTTGCTATCATTAACCCACAACTTTATTAGGCACTCTACTGAGAGCTATACTTGCTTGGTCTGAGTACTTCCAGATGTGTACATTTGAAAAGAAGAATTTTCCAATTCACATAGTCATTGCTAAGACATCTGAGAGTTCAACGTTGTTATCGGGAGGATATTCTGATTGAAGAGGGCTGTTGAAAATAAAGATAACATAGTCTATTTTTCTGATGTACTTAGCTTAGTCTATGTAGTTTTGATCAATATTCAGTATAGTCCCACATTTTGGATTAAAAAAGTGAAATTTAGTATTTTGGCTTCACAAATGGTAATACTTATCTGGTTTTATGTTATAATAAATCTACTTGACATTTTGTAAAGTTGTAAATTCAGTTCAGGTTTCTTACATGTTTAAGCAGACTCATCAGGAAGACAGTATTTAAAGATACAGCAAAAGAGAATCCAGAAATAAATTGAAGCAGAATTTTTTTCTGCCAGTTACCGTACTGACCTGTGATTGTTCCCTATCTACCAGTAGCTTTTGACTCCATCCAGACACATCCACACTTAGAGAACTGCTTCCTCTCATATATTCCATTTTGGATCTTGAGATTATCCTTGAGGATTTATTTTTTAGTTGTTAAGTGAAATAAGGTAATAAAAAGAAGAGGAACTACTACACTTTTATTTTGATTGCATCTTCTTGGAGAAGAGCATACTTAGTATATGTAGTCGTCCAATAATTACGACAAGCAGGATGGATAGGCAGGATTGAATTGGTGGACTTGATATATCTTGATTTCACCAAAACATTTAATAATGTACATCAAAGATACTAATTAGCAAATTAGTTGAATCAGGATTGGATATTCACAATTAAGTGGATACATAAAATATTCAGTATCCACCTGTGCAATTTAAAAGTTGCATAACTTACTCCAGATTCCTACATATGAAGGCATGTATTGCTGAAATAAATAAGTTATTCCTATAGCAACTCTTACTTTTTGTTTCCACTTCAAATTTTAGATTACAATCTCCTTCAGGAAGAGATTAGTTTTCCTATACTCAACATAGCACTAAATGTGCTAATGGTGATAAATAATAATAAGCAGTTGCTTACAAAAAATATTCTACTTGGCTAAATTTAAGCCACAGTACCACAAGTCTTTACCGTTCCTCTTATGCAATTATGCCTTTGATAAAAATATAAAAATATGATATAATTAATAAAATGCATGTTCTAAATAATTAAAATAACACTGATGCATACTCTTCTTTTGCTATTTGAAGGAAAGCTATTACAACATACGTATTTACAGAGTAGCTGCACTCCTGTATTTAGAACACTGGCTCTTTTGCAAATGGCTTAGGCAAGTGAGAATTTTCTATAATTCTGTGTTTCTTTGGCAATAAATAACTATGTTCGAATCATTTATCCTATGTCCACACTGTACTTCAATCTAATTATTTGGGTCATCTTCCCCATTGAAGTTAAAAAAAACTAGGATGAGTTACATAAAAACAGCTTAAACTGGTGTTCATTTTGATTATATATTGGGAGACCTTATATATAGGAGACAGTGTAGGTTGAGCTAGACTGGCTAGTATGTCCGTTGTCAACCCTCCCTAAACACAATTGCAAGAAAGCACCTATGAGCATGAAAAGTATAACATTGGTTTCTTGCTTGTTAAGAATTTTCTGAAGCATTCATCAGTTTGTTGAATACAATGATGTTTTCTGCAATTAGACTTTCAAATCTGAAACCATTTATTAGGAGCAATAGTACTTCTATTCCTTGTTCTCAAGAGAAATTTTGCAACTAAACAAAATGGGGTTTTATTTAAGGATGTAGTAATTATTTTTCAGTCACTGCAGAAAAAGCTCACTCAATATAAAGGGAAAACACCCAAATCCTATGCTTTTGAATTATTTTCATTTAATTGTGGAAAGCAAAGGATTTCATTTTTAGAGTTAATGCTTGTTCAAAAGTGAGAGAGGCCTATTTTGAAAGCTGTTGGTTGGCCTTAAATGAATGTAAAATGGTGGTGGTGTGTTTATAATATAGCTCATTGACAGTAGTAAAGTTGCTGAAAAATAGGAAGATTATAACAAAGGGTAGCTTAAGTCCATTGGAACCTTATTCCAAATTTCTCATTGTTTACATTTTTATTTATGGATAAGAAGCACATATTGCTTCAGTAATGAACTCTAATTTAAATTAGAACTTCTTTATGCACAACTATCAGAATCTAGCTTCCTATAGTATCTTTTTTGACTAAAAGAATGAGAGAACAACAAGATAACATACATACATACATACATACATACATACATACATACATACATACATTTAGTGTCACAACCCCTGGTATGCCCCAATTATGGGAGGAAGCTAACTGCTTCCATTATCTGTCAATCGGCTCGTCACAAGAGTCCATCACGACATATACATATACATATACATATACATATACATATACATATACATATACATATACATATACATATACATATACATATACATATACATATACACACATACATACATACATACATACATACATACATACATACATACATATATATATATATATATATATATATATATATATATATAGAACCAGCACAAATATAACACTATATATATATATATACATATACTTAAAGTCACAACCCCTGGTATGCCCAAGTATGGGAGGAAGGTCACACTTCCACTCTCTGTCATTAGGCTCGTCACAAGAGACCATCCAGACAGAAACCCAATATTTTTTACTGTTGCCTTTTTTGTTACATTTGTTATATTTATGCTGATAAATAAATAAAGGGAGACTAGTATAGATCTATTTCAAGCTATTTAGCTCTCATCAGCTAGCCATACCCAAGTTTTTTTTGGGAATCGAACCTGTGCTCCATTGCCTCCCAGGCAGGGAGTTAACCTTTTGAGCTACAGAGAACGACTCCTTTATCAGCCAGTTAAAGTCAGTTGTGACTTTAAGTATATACCTCCCACCCTGGCTGGCTGATAAAGGAGTCGTTCTCTGTAGCTCAAAAGGTTAACTCCCTGCCTGGGAGGCAATGGAGCACAGGTTCGATTCCCAAAAAAAACTTGGGTATGGCTAGCTGATGAGAGCTAAATAGCTTGAAATAGATCTATACTAGTCTCCCTTTATTTATTTATCAGCATAAATATAACATATATATATATATATATATATATATATATTGAACCTTTTGGCCTTACTTCAGGTTTATTATTTCATGCCCACTTATCTGTGAGCCATGATTGTCAACATATGCCTTGATTCTGAAACATCACATCTTTAATATATCATCTAATAAGTGTATCTATTTGTTTGTGTGTGTGTGTGTATGTGCATAATACGCACACATATATTGTGTTTATACATACATACATACATACATACATTGAATTTCCTAACCCTAACCCTGGCTTAGTTTACACTATATGCTTTACGTGTAACAAAGTACCTGATTAATAAATTAGAGTATCCACAATGGAGGAAGGTCAAGGTAAAAGGGGGAGAGAATACATGGGCACTTAGTTAGAATGACAGTACATCTATATTAAACCATATTTCTCTGTCAGCATATATTTTATTCCTATGAGGTGCATTCAGAATATGTGTCCTTTATTACTAGAGCTATTTCAGTCGGGGTGTGTGAAAGAGAGAAGGGGGGGATATTGCACTTATATAGAAACATGGAAATGCTCTACAGAATTAATCCATGAGCAAGTCACAAGATAACCTTGGACATTGGATATCAACTGTAATCATTTCCGACCAGGCCATGAAGGCTTTTGAATTAAGAGAAAATAGTCTGATTGATCAGTATTGGAATAGTTTAGGAACCAGTATGAGAGGAGTTTAACATACGCTAAAGGAATTCAAGCTGGTTGCCATAATTTCTTACTTGAAAACAGACTAGTTAAACTTTATAACTGGACTAGTGTCATACATGCTTTGAAAAGTAAACCCATTCATATGTTTTGTTGAACTCATGAAATATATAAATATATATTCTTCTAGACCTTGGAGCATGAAATGAGATTCAAATAACCAAACTTAAAACTGTATTATTACTTGAATAGTCTGTTGTAGGTTTTTGGCTTCAGGCAACTAACTGAGGATATGTTTCCCCTTTCCTTATTTTCTAGACTGTGCAGTTTGTTCAGGGAATTTTTGTTGAAAAATATGACCCCACAATAGAAGACTCTTACAGAAAGGTAAAATACCAGTTTTTCAAATGTTATGTCAAATCATACCCTTTATTTTAATCAATGAACTTATACATTTCATGCCTTAACTGAGATAAAATTAACTTACAATGATCAATAGTTCCCTGCAATACAGATTCTGATTGTAGATCATTGGTTCTTTATAGTACTATACTTCTACTATATATTATACTATGCTATAACTATAAACTATACCTATAATTAGATTTCTTTGTTTTTATAAAATGATAAAGATATGATCTGAACTAGAATCATGGCCCTCAGGGAAAAAACCCTTGATTCTTCTTCCATTTCATTTCACTGTAAACAAAAACAGATATTTGCTCAAAAAGGGGTGTTGGAGCAAATTATACTCATAAGATAAATAGATTTAGCAGTGATTTGTTGGTAGAAAGTGAGGAATGGTCTTTGAAAAAATGGCTCAATCAGTACTGTGTGAACTGGTTTTTCCTACTTTTGTAGTTTCTGAAATAATCAGCCATCTTTCCAAAGCCTCTTTCCAAAGAGTTCATTATTAGAAGCCTGTTGCAGCCACATATGTTAATACCAACAATTCCATGGAATGAAATTAGAGTTAATGCAGGCATATTTTACAATATCAGATGAAATATGTAAATCAGAATTTGTTAAAGCTATTTACTTATAGCATATTAATATATCATGTTTATGTGACCTGAAGATGAAATTTAAAATGGTTCCACCATAAAAGTATAGCGGTTTTTTTTTAAAAAAAATATCTCTATGCTTACAGTATTAGTGTACTCTCAGCTAATTTTCAATTGAGTTGAAGTTATTTGGGGAAAACATTTTTTTCAGTATGTGAATTTTCAACTTGTATGTGAATTTTCAACAGTATGTGAATTTTCAACTTGTAAAAGTAACACAAGCTAACTAATTATATGAAAGGTTTTTTATACAAAGTATGTGACTTATATTCCCCAATTATAATTATTGCAGTAATTTGTAACTACAAGCCACAACATTTATAAAACCCACAAGGTAGATAAAGTCCTTTATAATTTCATTTCAGACATTTTTACTGGTGATTATAATACATGTCAACACTGTCTAATAAGAAACTTCCAAAAATGAGTACAATTGTCCATTTGGATAAGTATTCTAGTAAAGCTTGACATATGAATAATCAAAGACATGCTTTAATATGTTTAATTTCAAATTGGCAACCTGTGGTAAAGCTAGAAAAAACTGTTCTTTGTTTTACAAATATTAGATATTGCTAAATGAAATTGTCTCAGTAAGTTCCTGCCAAAACATATAGAAGTTTGGCAAAGATTGGGTTCATCCAATGCATTAAACCATAATATAGCTTTTTTGGTTTCATCTTAGTATAATTGTCTCCTGTGTAGTTGGGAAGCTATGGCTAATAGTGTATTGTGCAAAACTTTGTATTCAGTATAACATAGCTAAACAAACTGGTTTAGAGTAATGTGCAAAGCACACTACTAAAAACCATGTTGTTATTCTAACAAATTGGAGAATTTGTAGAATAACAAACTATATTGATTAATCTGTGTATTTGTAAACACCTGTGATCATGTCTCACTATAGTTGTGGTCTAAAGCACTGAATTTTTATGTGTCTTGTTCCTTTACTTTTCAGCAAGTGGAAGTAGATTGCCAACAATGTATGCTTGAAATCCTCGATACAGCAGGGACAGTAAGTACAAATCTATAATACATTTTGAAATACTTCCATTTGAAGACGGAAGCAAGAACTTGAGAACTAGTGTTTAGGAGAATGTATCTATCTTCCTTAGTCTAATTTTGCTTATAATATATTCAAGAGTAGCTCACATGCAGTTACATATTTAAGATTGCTTTTATGAGAAATAAATTGGAATCTCATGATCTATTCCAATAATATTTTAAAAATATTTACCCAATTCTGGAATACTTTAGCTTTGCTTAACTATAACTTAACTTTGGTCACTTGTAGGACTCTTACCAGACCAACCTGTTATGGTCATTAGCTAGGGTTAATGTTAATTGAAAAGCAGATTAATATGGAGTTAATCTCTACATTAATATTGACCTTCCTGTATTTTAATACAGCTTTAGTCTTTACAGCAGAAGTTAATAGATTTGATCTGAAGCTATGTATTCCCATAACATATGGTCTGACTACAGTTTTCTAGAGCTAGCTGGTTGTTTCAGTTGTGCTGTGTAAGTGTATATAAGAGAGAAGAAAGAAGAATCTAGTTGGAATATTACACAATTGTCTTTCACTGGAAAAAATAGAGGCACACTCATGTAAAATATGTATGTAAAATATAAGATAAATCCTAAATCAACAGTGGAGAACATCATTGTTTGGGATACATTTTTTTTCATTTCTAAATTTTCAAAAATTACATTGAAATAATTGATACCGTGTTTCCTTAAAAATAAGACAGGGTCTTATTTTCTTTTGACCCCCCGGAATAAGCATTTGGCTTATTTTTGGGGAGGTCTTATTATTTTTGAGGTGCAGGAGGCAGTGAGCATGGTCACCTCATGGCTGCAGGTGTGTTGCAGTATTTTCAGGGAGGCCTTATTTCAGCACTTGTGCTCAAAAGCCCGATTGGGCTTATTATCCAGGGAGGTCTTATTTTCTGAGAAACAGGGTATCATTAAAAATACATTTGCATGCTTCATTGGTTTTCTAGAAGAGCAGAGTGAAAATTTCAACATTAACAATGGCACTTTTGTGTCTGGTTTAACATGAGCTAACTCTTTTGAATAGTTAATTTTTAAATATATGTATATATTGATTACAGGAGCAATTTACCGCAATGAGGGATCTGTATATGAAGAATGGTCAAGGATTTGCACTAGTTTATTCTATTACAGCACAGTCCACGTTCAATGACCTACAAGACCTGAGGGAACAGATCTTAAGGGTCAAGGACACTGAAGATGTGAGTAAAGAGGGTTTTTGTCTTATGAAATGTAGCATTTTTAAACAAGGCACCATCTGTTTTTGTGCAGTGTCTATGTGACTGAAAAACTGTTCTAAATATTTTGTATGATGCATTAACATTCTCAATTGATTGAACATTTTTTATGTGGCTATTACTGGAGAATTAGTCACCAATGTTCAGCATCTTGAATGGGTACTGAACTCTGGAAAAATTCAAATCATGCAGTAAAGGGTCATTGCATATCTTTTGCTATAGACAAGTTGACCATTAAGCTAGATGCCCCATCCTGTCCTCCCAAAGCATCAGCTTCCACTGAACTATGTTGCTAGTGTTCTCAAAGACTCATTTAGTTCCATTACTTTTTTTTACCTAGAGATGCATTTGTCACTCTTAATAAGAAATGTTTCTAATTACCCTTACAACTATTTTGTGGCTTTTTAAAAACTGCATAAAATTATTGGTAAATTAAAGAATCAAAAGTACTACCAAACCTAATTGCATAACGATTTTAAATGTTGCACTTACAGTAAATAATCCTTCATTAACTTATAGCAACACAGGGTTTTTTTTTCTTTCTGGTACTCCTAATTTGGAGAAGTGACTTCCAGAATGTGGCTTAATGACATAGTATTCAATTCCATTTGGTGAAAACGAAATTCATAGAATAACAAGGTTGAAAAAGGCCTTAGAGGTCTTCTGCTCCAACCTCCTGCTCAAGCAGGACACCCTATGCCATTCTGGACAAGCAGTAATCCAATCTCTTCTTCAAAAACCTCTAGTATTGGTGGATGCACAACTTCTAGAGGCACAGCATTCCACTGATTATTGTTCACACTGTCAGGGAATTACTCCTTAATTCTTGGTTTGATGAGTCTGTGATCATCTTCCACCCGTTACTTCTTGTCCTGCTCTCAGATGCTTTGGAGAATAGATTGACACCCCCTTCCCCTTTTCTGTGTGACAGCCCATGAAACACTGTAATCATGTCACTCTTAGTTCTTTTCTTCGTTAGACTAGACATACCTAGTTCCCACAACCGTTCTGCATTCTTTGTACAGCCTCAGCATCTTTTTTGTATCATGAGACCAGAACTGATGCAGTATTCCAGTGCAGTGTGGTGTTACCAGTGCACTATAAAATAGTACTATCACTTCATGTGATTTTGAAACTATCTCTCTGTTGATGCAGCCTAGAATTGCTGGGGGAGGGAAGGGGGGGAGTTGCAGCACACTGCTGGCTCATACTTAAGTAGTTATCCATTAAGTCACCTAGATCCCTGTTATAGTCACTAGTGTTGAGCCAGGTACGACCTATTTTGCGCTTAGAGTGGTTGTACAAAATTTTATATTCAGAAGTAATGTTTCTATTACTTAGTTTGGCTAAGGATTCTTCAGTATTTGAGCTGTTTTTGGTCACATTTAAAAACATTTGCTACTCTTCCATCCATAGTCTAGTGATGTGTGTGAATGTTTGTGTGTGTGTGTGAATATAAATACGTTAATTAAATAACTCATTTTCCAACCAAAATGACTGACCTTCTTCCCTTTTTTTCTCTTTATGGTAAACTACTTACTTATTGCATAAGCTTTGGTAGAAGCATTAACAAGTTGCCAATTCTTACTATAGACAGGAAACGACATTGCTATATTTGTTTTATAATATAAGCATCTCCCTACCTTTCTCTGGGAGCTGAATTGCTATTTAGTATTTTATCTACTAAATGGGACAACAAGTGATAACAAACAGTGATAACAAGAAGATGTGTATGTCAGGGATACACATACACATTTGCACGAACCAGTAGGAATTATTGTCGTTGGTTCAGCGAACCAGTAGTAAAAAAAAAAAGCTTTCGACAATCGCGCAACTCACAGCTGATCTGCGCAATTATCAAAAGCTTTTTTCACTTTTTAAAACATTTTTTTCCTGCCCGAACCAGCAGGAAGTTGGTTAAAGCTAGAATACTACGTATGTTTTCCTTTCCCCAAAATTGGAATAACTAAGGCTGCAGCTGAAAGTGAAGACTACATAGTTCCATTGCAAATGGAAATAATTTTTAATAGGAAAAATATCAAGAATTCAGTAGTTTATCCTAGAAATATCAATTACACAAAATATACATTATTTTGGCAGTATATTTTACTATTAATGTGATAATATTGATCTAATCTGGTCTTTTCCAGGCATTCTAGAGTTGAATCACAAATGAGAAATGAGGACCTAACTTTCCTTTGCTTGAAATGGAATCATAATTTTGTTTTTATGAATTTAGTTATAAACTTACCTGCTACGGAGATGAATAAAATTAATGGTGAAGTTTACCTTCAAATCTTCTCTGTCAGAGTAGGGAAGTCAAAATGAAGAAGTGGAACTGGATAATAAATTTCAGTCTCTGTCTAACAAATTAGATGTGATAAGGCTGAAGATGGCTTTATTTTGAAATCAGAAAATACTATATTTAAATTGTTATTGTTGAAGAATTACCTACTAAGATACATGAGTAGAGGGATTTTAGTTGCATATTTCTGCTTTTCTAATGTTATACCAATCATTGTTTCATTTTCTTTTCTATAAGCTTTTCCTACCCATTCTGGCTTAAGTAGACATATAAAAAAGGTACTTGTAAAACTAATCTTCCTTAAAATAGGGATTAGTTTTCTTACAGAGCCCTTGAAATCCAATTCTTTTCTAAGCATCTAAGTCAAAGTCCTATAGCTTGCGAAGCCGTTTTCACCCATGAAGTGATACTTTTATCAGATGACACTAGTCTTCAATCTAAATGAATTAAATTGAAGACTAGTTCCATAATTCTGCTTGTTTCTGATTTTCCTTTTTTACTAACACATTACTTTTCAGGCTTTAATATGCTAAAATGTTCTCATTTGTACTGTTGTGAATGGCAATGCCAGGGGACATGAATGACTTTAAAATATAGTATAACTTCTTTTAATCAAAATGCTTTCTCTTCTATTTGGAATATTACATTTTCAAAACAATGTTAATAGTCAGCTTGAAGTAAGTTGAATACGATCAGTGTGCAGTAGTTGAGAACAGTGTTCCCTCTAAGGAGCGCAGGTGCGCGGCTGCACATGTGGCAACAAAACACAGCGCAGCAGTTTCCAATTGCTGCGCAGTGATTTTTGTAAGACACAATAATAGGAGAGGAGAGCCAGCCTGGAGACAGCAATCACTTCTAGGTTCACAAGGCAGAAAGTAGCTGAGAGAGGGGGTGTGGGGGTTGGGAGAAGGCATGTGACGGGCTCATAGCAGCGGCTGCTCAGATTTGCCATTTGAGAGAGAGAGAGAGAGAGAGAGAGAAAGAGAGAGAGAGAGAGTTAGTTAGTTAGTTAGTTAGTTAGTTAGTTAGTTAGTTAGTTAGTTAGTTAGTTAGTTGGTGGGCAGACTTAGCACTTTGTTAAGTTTGTTTCTTTGTGTGTTGTATATATACATGTCTCCATGGGTGCAATTGTGCAAGCATTTTTTCCTCGTTAAAAGAATTTTTGGATTTCTCCTCACCAAACCTTTAAGACTGAAAGGGTTAGATTTGAAATATGAGGAGATTGTCAATTGCCATACTGTTAGATTGATAGGCAATTATGGACTATATTGATTATATCCTCCTTAGAAAGAATATGCTACTGTATGGTTGAGAAAAAGATCAAACTTCATTCCATGGAAACCAACAACGTTCATAGGGAGGGTTTCTTTCTACAATGGGCTTCTTGGGTCAACAGTGAATATCAGTTATCAAAAATGTAGGTAGAAAATTAAGCAGGCAATAGGCAATTACAAAAAGGGAAGCCAACTTTCTGAATTCTGTTTCTTTGCACTTAGTGACTTATAAATAGTAGACTAATGTTCTGAAAACCTGACCTAAATTACTATATATTTTAAATACCTGTAAAGCTGTGCTGAAAAAGTTATTCTCAAGATATTGTGATAAATTCAATAAAAAGAAGGGAATCCTTGATGAACTTAAGGAGAAATGAGAGTATTCGATAGTAAATGGACAAATAATATTACCAATCAAAGAGAATATTTGCACCTCAGGGTTGAAATGAGATGTTCTCTCTTACTCTTTCCTCTTCCTCTCTTCTCTCTCTGTCTCTCTCTTTCATCCTCTTTCTCTTTGTCTCTCTTCTCTTTCTCCTTTTCCATTCTTCTCTCTCCTTCTCCCTTCTCTCTTCTCTTTGTCGCTCTCTGTCTCTCTCACCCTCTTTCTCTTTGTCTCTCTTTCTCTCTCCTTCTTTCCCACTCTTCTGTCACTTTCTTTCCCCTCTGTCTCTTTCTTTCTCTCTTCCCTTTTTTTTCCCTCCCTCCCACTCTTTTATCACTTTCTCTCTAACACCCAACTTGTCTCCATACTTATCTTCGACTGATCATGTTTGCAATAATTTACCTTTTCTAAATAGGCGCAGTTCCCTTACCGGATCCCTCTCTCACTCAAACACACACACACACACACACACACACACACACACACACACACACACACCATTTTTCTCCATTCCAATTCGGATCCTACAAATCAATTGCTCTGTGAAACATCTGTGAAAAAAATTCAGGTGCTCAGGCATGAAAATATGCCACTCAAACACTATACTTTTCCGCACACACTGAAAAAAAATTAGAGGGAACATTGGTTGAGAATATGTAGCACCACATTGTTCATACTTTACTTAAATTCAGAACCTGTTCAATATTCATTATTAGGTTGTAATTTGAAGCACAGGTATGCAAGCTAAAATGACGGAATTTCACAAAGCATAAAAAGCTTGCTGAGAAGTGAGTCCTATTCATGTTCATCACTTATCTGTCTCCTACAAAAAAGCAAATTTTGCCAATGTGTGGAAATTATCTCTCTATCTGATAGTCACCCAGAAATGGAAACTCCATTATCATTATCCATAGTTAAACATGGATTTTCCAATATCCTGTCCAGTATAGCCAGGTTTAAAAATGCTGTTAGGACCAACATTTATAGAGTAATCTCCTTTTTCCTTTCCATTCTCACATTCTGTGGGTCAGGTTTTAATTGAAATAGTCAGGCCAGCCTCAGGTACTGTATGTTGGCTCTCAACAAAAAAATTAGTGACAGTAGTTTTTGTATTTGCTTCGGAATATAACGGAAAAAAACAACTCCTTTAGATGTTCATTTTATAGACTTGCTAGCAAGTACAAAATTCATCGTTATTTACATTTTTGTTCATGATCTTTAAATTATCTGAGCTCATGACAAACCTTAGAGATAATTTCTTTTGTAAAATCCTTTTACCTCAGCTCCCAGTTCTTTATGAAGTGCCATCCTTTTCTAGAGTATAGAAAGTTTAGGGTATGGTATATTTAATAGATTGCATTCCATCAAACTGTAAGAACTAATGTTGAAAAAAGTAATTCTTTGTAATTTCCTGCATTGTAATTTCCCCCCTCAAACATCCTTAATTTGGCAGGATCTTTATTAAGCGAAGCTCAGTGTCTACTGTTCAAATATATGAAACTACACTCGGGAAATGGTCAAATAGAGGAACAAAGATCTCTGTTGATGGAAAGAATTAATAGTAATGCATTTTAATGTATTCTGTTCCTCATTTTGTTTCTGCAAACATAACTTGTCAATAATGGTGATTCTATTATAGAATTGCAAAACAAATAGCTAGAGATGTCCACTATTATACGATCTTTTTTGGGGAAAGAGAGGTGTATTAATATCTACTTAATTTTTCCCCTGGGAGCTCAAAGCAGTGTATTTAGCAATCTTTTAATGGGTAAACTTGACTGAGAGAGCATGGTTAGCCCCAATCATTTGATGGGTTCAGAGGAAACTAGAATATCCCTTGTCACAGGTTCAGCACCTCAATTAGTGTGCTATCAGACTTCACAAACTCCTTTGGGGGTGTTATATTCAGTGAAGATTAAAACTGAGGGTCTTGTCTGTCTACCTGTGTACGTATCTTTTTTGTTTTAATAGAATTTTTCACCTTCATATAACTTGGGATGGTGGGAGGAAAGCTTATAATAGTAATAATAATGCAGAGCTGAACAAACGCAAAATCCCTGTATTCTTTAGAAATTAAATGAAGTAGACCTAGTAAACTAAAGATGGGATTGTGCATTAAACACCAGCAAACAAAACCTTTTCATCTTTTGATATTATCCTGATTACATTGCCTGAAAATTATGAATTGTTTTTCCAACTATTAAAAAAAAGTATGAATGTTTGGAAAGTTCATTGATATGTTTACTTTCTCATGACAGGAAACTAGCCAGAATTTTTTTTTCAGACCAGCCCAAAATAAGGAACTTAAGCATTTATTTTATTCTCAGTTACATACCTTTCTTTTCTCTTTGTACAGGTGCCCATGATTCTGGTTGGCAATAAATGTGATTTGGAAGATGAACGAGTAGTTGGCAAAGAACAGGGACAGAATTTAGCAAGACAGTGGTGTAACTGTGCCTTTCTAGAGTCATCTGCAAAGTCTAAAATCAATGTTAATGAGGTAATATTGGTTGATTTTTCAGAAGCCATTGTATTACCTGACTTGTAAACATGAATGTATTTTCTATTTGTATAGTTCTATTGCATTTTGCCAGTAGAGTTTCTCAGAAATGTTCCCTTTCATGTGCCAGTCTAAAAAAAGCTTTTCAGATAATCACCATTGATATTTTTGTTCCAAAAATTCAATTAATTAAAAATGATAATTGCCCCATCAAAGCATATAAGCCTACATTGCTGCCTGTTAATGTTTTCTTCTTAATGCAGAAGTGATAATAAATTCTATTATTTCATTAACAAGACAAAACAAATGTCTGAGGAGAAATATCTTTGACTCCTGATGAGCAGATGGAGTTATTCTTATTAAATGATGAATACCCGGGTATTTTGAAGGCAGTAGCATTGTTTTTTTTATTTATTTATAGCTTTACAGTACTTATAACTGTTTGGTACCTTCAGTAAATGGTTAATTTTACAGGGTTTCTTACATACATACATACATACACACACACACACACACACACACACACACACACACACACACACACGTATATATTAAATGATATGTTGTATTTTTTACATTCTTTGACTTGGATTCTAAATGAACAAATTCATAGAAATAGACCTGAGCGCAAAATTTTTTTAAGTAACTAGTTTATAATGCCACCCAACTCCATTGGCTCTGGATAGCAAAATAATAATTTAACATGTCCACACACATCTCATGGACATCTATGAACATGGTTTTAATATTTTTAAAATAGTTTTAATATATATGGTACACCCTTGCTTGTCACCCATGTTGTTCCATTCTGGGTCAACTGTGATTTCTCATCCATCATTAATAGCCATCCTGCAAGTGGAAATTTGTAGTAATCCAACCTTGAGATTACTATAGCCTGGTTTCACTCATCTGAATATGATAAACACACTGTCTAGCAATGGTGCCACATCGAGGAGGACCTTCAAGTTGTGAACCTGGTCCTTAAAATTGAGTGCAGCCCTGTCCAAGTAAAGTGTGCCATCTTCACAACAGAATCAGCAAGATATTAAATATATGCCTGAATGATAAGATATACAGGGCAGGTTTTCTTAAGTTGCCATTCTGGCTGTAATAATGAAGTTGTAATACAGTGCAATGGGAAACTATCAAATTGTGCAAGATTGGTAGTAATGTGTCTTGCTAAGACTAGAAATACAAGATTTAGAATCTCCAAAAAGAACTCCAAAAGTTAACAAGGTTAACAGGAGAACATGAATTGCCTATTGGTTACTAAGCTCAGTAATTGCACTAATAAATTAAATAGACATTCTCATCTACCCTGTTTCCCCCAAAGAAGACCTTCCCAGATAATAAGCCCAATCTGGCTTGCGCTATGCGCTAAAATAAGCCCTCCCCCAAAAATATTGCAACACAGCAACAGCCATGAGGTGACCACGCTGGCCACCTCCTGCTCCTCAAAAATAACCTCCCCAAAAATAAGGCCAAGTGCTTATTGGGGGGGGGGGGGTCAAAAGAAAATAAGACCTTGTCTTATTTTCAGGGAAACTGTAATGAATGAAGTTTTTAATGTACTTGTCTGCATTTATTTTGAAGATGAAAATATGTATTCCCTTATTTTTCTTGTTGCTCTTCTCTTTCCCATCTCTTGCTCTGTTTCATTTTTCTTTTTTGAGAAGACTAGTTTCTGTACTGACCTTTAATATTCTTTGGACTCTGCCAAGATTGTGGAACTGCTAAAGATTACATTATTATTTTATGTTTTGGAAGCAAGAAGTGACTTCCTCTTGTAATTTCCATTTTTCAAAATCAAAAAGAGTTTTATCCAAAAGAGCTGTTGTTATACTTGCTTTGATTTTCTTAAACAAGAGCCATTATGGAAAGCACACTTTTTGCCAATCTAGTTCTGAACAATAGAATAAAAGAGGAGTCAGCCTTCCTTCCTTAGGAAAGGAAAATTGGACTTCTGGTTCCCATCCTTCACAAGTAGAATAATTAAAGAAAATTAAGATCTAAGTATGAATTATAAACTTAAAGTCTAATATATCTGGTGGATAACATTTCTAGGAGCTCATTTTTTCTTGCTTCTGTTGTTGCAATCAATATTTTTTAACAAACCTAAAGAATCTGGATGTCTTATTCTATCATTTGAGAGTATGAAGTTAAGGCTTAAATATACTGTCTGCTTTTACTGATAGTATCAGAGCATTTCAATCTCCCTAGATACATTATTTCATTTGGAAAAGTGAGACTTTAATAGTACTATTGAATGAGAGATTACCGAAATCATTTATATCAAACATTTCACATAATCTTAAAAAGTCTCAACAAACTCAACTGGTTTTAACACATTGCAGTTGTTTCCTCTCAAAAAAAAAAAAACATTTTTTGTTCTCTTACATACCGTTTTAAGTATACATTCACATAATTGTTATTCTTCTTTACATTTGTCATTCTTATACTTTTATTATTTCATTTAATAGATTATAATACACAGTTTGGGTTGCTTTGCTTACCATCCCTTCCTTACTTTTACTATACCACAAAAAAGCATGCCAACCTAGTTGCAAATAATGACCCTCCAATGTCAATAATCTTGTATTTTGCAGTAATATCCCTTCTTTCATCCAAGCTAATTGCTTGATAAGACAATTCTCAGTTTGGTAATCCAAATTGCAGTTGTTAATTGATAAGGTGCTTGTAATCTGTCTCTCATGTAAACTGAATTTGCATAACTAACTCCCCCCTCCCACATCTAATCCCAATTTAAATCCTACAGTACATCAGTGTAACCACTTTAGGCATTTGATTAAATGAGCTGCAGCTCACAAAAGTTTATAATTTTTAATAAAATATATTAATCCTTATTCTTGGGGGAGGGTTATTCTTTTTTCTTTTTGGGAGAAAAGATTTGGCAGTACGATATTATATAGGGCTGTCGGGATTACATATTCCTCTCATTTACCAGGAAAAAGGATTATGTTGCATAAACCATGAAGCAAATGATGATTTCAAAGAAACATTTGAACTCTGAAGTTCATGTTACCAGATTCTACATTTTTGTAGAACCTTGAATTTTTTTTCATAAACATGAATGGTGAATGACTCAACCCTGAATGTTTAAAAATTAAATAATCTATTAATAAAAACATTAAAGTCAACTGCTAACAATTACATTAAAATAAAAATAATCAGGGACTTCACATAATTAAATAATAATTTAAATAAATAAATGTATTATTAATAAATTAAATCCTCTAGAAGATGCACTTGCTTTAAGGATCTTTTCTGGTTGAGTGAAGATTGAAGGACATGGAAACAAAATAGGAGGATCTTGAAACGGCCACTTTTAGAGATGTAGCTACTTTGTATTAATTCACTTCCTTACATCTGGTTCAAATATTTTGAATAGTCTTAATAAATGATTAGTAGTAAGATGGAATGTCTTTGAGGCATTGTTATCTGAAAAGGTAGTAGGTACTGTCTGCCTATTCCTCCAAAATCTTTTCTCAAATCTGTTCATTGCAATCATTGACCTCTAAATTTTATCAACATCTAGCAAGAAGCAGTCAAGTTGATCTTATTAGAGTGCTGATATGTTTTGCTTGGCTGACATCAGAAACTCATATAACTGTTTATGGAATATTATTTTATTGAGTAAAAAAGATGCTGGTTTTATCATGCTTTTATAAAATGCCTGGTTATACTTTAGAGCTTTTAAAGATAATATCGGTACTAATTTCTGGATTCTGCAGTTCACAAAATACCAATGCTTTTTGGAATCTTCAGAGCAATGCAGGATTGGAAGGGAAAAATAAGTTAAATTAGGTTATAATTGAAGAGAATATACATGGCTCAGGGTTGAACAATAGTGTCCTTGGTGTTCTCTGAGCTTAGATTGCTTATACTGATGATGTTACCAAGTTGGGTAATGAAACATCTACAAGTAAATGACCAAGTACAGAGAGCACAGACAACTTTGCCTTAAATGACATTTCCCTGAAGGTTGCATTACTACAGAGCTGACTTTTACAAGAACTTGTGTCTGCAATCCCTGAGAGAGGAAGGTGCCTTTATTCTCCAGACTATACCCATACCAATAAAATGTGTCATTTGTATTTATAATTGCATGTACAAGATGATCTATCTCTGAGAGCAGCGCGTTGCAAGTGAAACACTTTGGCATTAATGATTTGTTAGACTTCTCTTAAGATTACTTAGCACAGCTTTTGTTAGATTGACTATTCTCAGAAAGTGTTCATACGTCCTGCAAAAATTAACTCTCTTATAAGAGAGAATGAAAAGGAGGCAAATAATTATAATGGCATCAAGGTGTTACGTGTACAGAATTTACATATGGACAGTAGCATATAATGTTTACAATAAATAGCTAGTAGAACGGTGCTATTTTTAAAGGATTTTTAGGATATGATACTGTCTTTGTTGAAGCAATAGTCATTTAAAGTAATGGGAATATTTGAAGAGCACTTTTTGTTTTGTTTTGCATGTGCATAGTTTCCATGGCTAGGAAAGTCCCAGTAGGAAATCAACTAAATCTCTGTTTTAACTGAATTGTCTTGTGTTTTTGTGACAAACTCTTCTTTCTGACATCAGATTCCTTTCCACTTCTTTCTCACTTGATGACAGAACAAAGATAGAATTTTTGTAAGAAGTTTCCATTCCGTAAGACCCATCTCTCTAATTGCTCTCGGTGCTTTTTTATGTCTTTCTTTTGTAGATCTTTTATGATCTTGTCAGACAGATAAATAGAAAAACACCAGTGGAAAAGAAGAAGCCTAAAAAGAAGTCTTGTCTGCTGCTTTAGACCCACAGCATGCAGCAGCTCTGAGCCAGGTAAGGAAACACATTCCCTTCAGGGGGACTTCTAGATGGGTTAGACTTTCATTACCAAAGTTCTCTGTCGGCTGAACAGTCAAATCCGATTATTCTTTTCTTGAGACATGTTTCTACTGACTTTACCCTGAAGCTACTCTGTTATGTAAGAGCAACTGTGGACTGGGGAACAGAAGCTGTAGTGGAAAGCTGTTTTCTGTAAAGTTTTCGCAAGCATTCTTTCTAATTTAGTACTTCATATAAAAACCATGCTTTAGTTTCAAAAGATCTGGATGCAAAACTTTCACACTGTAAACATGACATGCACAACATTTGGTGTAGTGTTTTCTTCTGATAAATTATTCTTCTTTTATATACTGTACCTTCTTTAGCCAGTATCATGCCATAACTGCTTTTTTTCTATTATAGATAAGAGTTTCAGGATTACAGTATATCCTGGGATGTTATTTTCCTCCCTATTCCTTGTTTTATTTGCTGATAACTCAGTGTTGCCCGGGAATTTATTTATAGAGGGAAAATATCCGGACCAAACGTAATTTCTAATCTTACCAGAGGAGGACCCTTGTGGAGTATTGTGAAGCCATTAACGATGGCAACTCCACTGCACTGTACAGTAGAAGACAGTATGGCACAACAGGCTGTAACATCCCCCAAGGGGTTTTAGGGGTATCTTACCCCCACAGTATTTTTCTCCAAAGAGTAAGTCATCTGTGTACCAAGTTTGTTGAAATTGCTCGAGGTGTTCCAGAGTTATGCTGGAACACACACACACACACACACACACACACACACACACACTAGATTTCTATCTCACTGCTTGGGGCATGTCTTCATACATTTGTTAGAAGACATGATTGCAGCTTTAATCTACAAACTCTAAAAGGATTAACAAGTATATAGACAGCAGGCCAATAATTTGTAAACAGATTAAGTAATTGAATAGTTTAAAATGCATTTGGCCTGTTTTGCAAGTGGGGGAATTAATATTATTATATTAATCAGCATTCAACCAGTGAGGATGTAATGTCATCGATATAATTTACTTGGACTTCAGTAAGGCATTTGATAAGGTAGACCATAACCTACTACTAGATAAAGTAGAAGAATGTGGGTTAGACAGCATCACCACCAGATGGATTTGTAACTGGCTGACCAACCGCACTCAACTTGTAGTCCTCAATGGAACTGCATCTTCATGGAGGGAAATATGCAGTGGAGTACTCCAAGGCTCTGTTTTAGGCCCAGTACTCTTCAACATCTTCATCAATGATTTAGATAAGGGAATAAATGGGGAACTCATCAAATTTGCAGAAGACACCAAGCTGGCAGGAATAGCCAACACGCCAGAAGATGTGCTAAAGCTACAGAAGGATGTTGACAAACTTGAACATTGGACACTATCTAATAAAATGAAATTCAATGGTGAAAAGAGTAAGGTTCTACATTTAGGCAACAAAAACGAAATGCACAGGTACTGTATAGGTGGTACTTGCTCAACAGTAATAACTGTGAAAGGGATCTTGGAGTCCTAGTGGACAGCCATTTAAGTATGAGCCAGCAGTGTGCAGCAGCTGCCAAAAAAGCCAACACAGTTCTAGGCTACATAAATAGAGGGATAGAAAAGATGTGGAGACTCTAGAAAGAGTGCAGAGAAGAGCAATAAAGATGATTAGGGGACTGGAGACTAAAACATATGAAGAACGGTTGCTGGAACTGGGTATGTCTAGTTTAATAGAAAGAAGGACTAGAGGAGACATGATAGCAGTGTTCCAATATCTCAGGGGTTGCCACAAAGAAGAGGGAGTCGAACTATTTTCCAAGGCACCTGAGTATAGAACAAGAAGCAATGGGTGGAAACTAATCAAGGAGAGAAGCAACTTAGAATTGAGGAGAAATTTCCTGACAGTTAGAACAATTAATCAGTGGAACAGCTTGCCTCCAAAAGTTGTGAATGCCCCAACACTGGAAGTTTTTAAGAAGATGTTGGATAGCCATTTGTCTGAAATGGTATAGGGTTTCCTGCCTAGGCAGGAGGTTGGAGTAGAAGACCTCCAAGGTCCCTTCCAAATCTGCTATTTATTGTATTGTATTGTAATGTGTACATTGTTAGATTTTTTTTTCTAAAGCATTTTTTCTTTTTGTTTTTTCTTTTTTAATATTTTGGTATTTTGTATTTTAACTTTCCTTGAATAAACTAAATATTATTATACAAGCTCTAAAAGGTGTTTTTACTCATGTGATTTATCTTTCCTGCTCAGTGCAAGAGCTGAAACTTGGGGATGGGTGCATGCACCATAAAATCAACATCTATTGACCTAGTTCCTTCTCTGTTTGGTAATCTTGCGCATTCAGAGGAAAATGGGGTCTTGAATTGAGGTCTTTTGAGAAGCTTACATAAATATTTGTAACATTTTAGTTCATTCAGTGAAAAAAATAAATTTATTGAATTAAAGTATTTACATCCCAACCTTCTGATGAAAAATGTTTTATGATGAATATGTATCATTATTGGCAAAAGATGCAGTCAATAACACAAGGGTAAAGCAGCAGCTGTAGAAATCATAGACCCATCCTCTTTATACCCATCTCTCAACTGCTGTCTCATATCCTATACCATTGCAGAAGGGCTCCTCACCCCTAGGACTGACAGCTGTTGAAAGAAACTGGGAATCCCCTTGTGTATATGTTTGCTTGTACTCACATTTACAGTGATTAATCCATTAACAAATATGAGAAAATTAGAACTATTTTAAACAGTGCTGTCTATACCAATGAAACATCTTTAGGGAGAAAGTTACCCAGTTGGAGTATTGATACAGAAAGAGCAGGTTCCCCAGTAGGAGGTCCTTCTTTCTGAAACCTAAATCATGGTGTGTAATCTGGAAAGTAAATAAAAAAATAAAAAATATAGTGTTCCCAGTTTAAATGACTCAAGATGTATTGGACAACATCCCAGAATTCCCTGCCACTGGTGCTGATTGAAGATGACTGGTAGAGCACTCAATGCTCTTTTATGCTGCTACAGTAAATAAGACTCTTGGTAGCTCACATTATCCTTTTTTCCTAAAAAGTCTATTTTGACTTGGATGGTAATGTTTCCCTTTGACTTCTTTACCTAGGATCGCAGGAATGAAGAACTGTTGCCTAATTTGGAAAGTGCCAGCATTCCAGAAATTCAAAAAAGCTACATCACAAATTGACATCATATCTGAAGAGGCTTCTGTTTTTATATATTATGTGAAGAAATTAGATCTTACAAAGGTTTGCACAAAGGTCCCTGAGGAAAAAAATAAGAAAATAAAATTGCTCTGTGTATAACTCTTGGAATTAAAGACAATAGTACTTCTCTTTTGCAATAGCAGTTAACAATGTGATAATAAATATAATTGACTCTAGTTGTATGATTATACAAGAGCATGGATGCATTTCAAATGTTAGATATTGCTATTATAATTTCATATTGACCTCTTCCCATAATCCTGTGCCCATCAAGCACTAAAAATGATCAGTCATTAATATTTGATATCTATCATGATAGATACAACTATACAAATTATACTGTTCATATTCACTGCAGCGAGTCATTTCCAAGTCATTGACTTCATTTTATATTTAAAAAGTTATGGACTATCATTATTTTCATTCTGCCCTATATTCTAATTAAAATTGTGCATTATGCTTTGGAAACAAATGGGTCTTTTATAGGAAAATAAACTGGGATAACTGATTTCTATGGCTTTGAAAGCTAAAATATATAATATACTAAACCAATTCTAATATTGCTTCTTGTGTTTTACTGTCACAGATTAAATTACAGCTTTTATGATTGATTAAATTTTAGTACATTTCCACTTTGTTTGTTTGTTACTCTTTTAGGTTGCAAGTCTCGGTTTTAATTGAAAAGGTGAAAAATATTTGTAATAGTAAATACAAGTAAATACACTAGTAGTTCCCACTTTGGTTGTACCAGAAAGTCTCTTACTGCACATATAGTGCATGCAGAAGTGGTTTGAAAATGCAGTTAAGAATGTTTGTATAAGTAAACAATCATTAAAGAATTCACACCATTGTATTAGACAAACACAGTAACTAAACAGTAATAGTATATTCAAATAGATATAATGGACCAGTAGATTATGAACATAGGTACCTTTTAAGTTTCAATTCTGGAAACTAGTATGGATCTGTTCTCTAGTTTGATTATATGTTGGATCCTATAATACAAATCTTTTGAAAAACTGTGGTTTGGAACGAGGGCTACAATGCAGTGGGAATGGGAAGAATATTTAACAACTTCAGATTTGTATTTTTGCCTACAATTCAGGTTCATGTGTCCTCCATAATGAGAGTTGTCATTTAGGTTCCAATAAACAGTATTCCTGTGCCACCTAGTGGATATAAAAACAGAGTAAGCTTTTCCCCCATTGAGAAACTTTGATCGTAATATTGAAAAATACTGATAATTCATTGAAATATTTCCTATTGTTGGAGAGAGGTAGATTCTAGTTACTGACCAGGAATTTTAGTAATCATGTTAAACATGCAAATTCAGTAAAATAATGGTTTTTCTAACTATATCTCCTGTTTGATCACGTAATTTCTAATATGCGAGCTAAGCCACCTTCTACTAATGGATAAAAACATAGGTAATAAATGTGATATGTTATCATTAATTGTCCATTGTGAGGCTTAACTTTTTCCTCTGCTGAACTGAGAATGTATACCTAGGCCAGGAGCAGTCAAGAAAGTCATAACATTTGTAAAAAAAAGAGCTAGTTGTGGATACTATTGCAACTCTTTTGAACTTCTTGCAGAAACCCCTGATGTAGGCTCTCTTTACTAGGCAGAGAAATTTGATGTAGCAGACAAAAGTTATCCAGAAAGCTAGGTGCCACCTGCCTTAACTTGACAGGCAAATTTCATCAGTGGTTCCCAAGCTTCCCCATTGCATCAGCAGTGAAAGCTTTTGTGGGCTCTCACATCAGCCAAAGATTTGCAGTACAGTGCCTGTCAGAACAACAATAGTTCTTCTCTTGATATGTTCACGGTCTTGGCATTCAACCAAAATTTTTTTTTAAAGTCCAAGCTTTTACTAGGCTACCAGATCAGCTGAAATGATTTCCCTAGTAGTTATGAGTAAAATGCCAACATCTCATGAGAGCTAGTAAGGATATAATCCATTTTCATTTTTATGGTGGCACCCAGGACATACATCACTTGCAATATCTTCACAGGACCAAGTTGCCTTTGGAGATCTATGTTCTTTTTTTAAAGACTGAAACTGCTTTTAGCTGCCACTGAAAGCAGCAGAGTTCCAGGATCCATCTGCCACTCTCTCCCTTCTTTCGGCCTGCTGATCTGCTTGCTTCTGCAAGCTACTCCTGGGTAAGTTTGGGTAAAGGGAGGCAAACAAGATGTAGGGCTCAGCAAGCAAGCAAATACTATAATGGCATCATGCAGCTTGTAAAATAAGCCTCAAATGACACAGTTGTCAGTTTATATTAAACAAGCTGTTTTATAACCTGCTAACACAACTTAATTTCCAACTGGCTGGTTTGTGGAAAATATGTACTAAGACAAACTTCTTCCCACCTACCCAAAAAATTCGCTTTGAGTTCATTACTCACAGTAGAGTAAGTATATAACTTTAGAGAGATCCAGAGAAACAAAAATATATGTGTATGTTCCTTAAGGTTAATTTTAAAAGATAGTTGTCAGTATGTGATGTAAGATATTGTGTATGTACTTTCCTCTCCCTCTAAATTTCTTTAGAAACTATATAAGCATTAGATGTTTTACTGTGAAGTAGATATTTTTGTGGGAGCCAGGAAATGGGGCTGAAATGAGTATGCTTGTCTTCTAGTCTCACTGGTTTTGTTAGATTTTTTTTGCCTAGTTTTTGTGATTTCACTGGGTTTTTGTCAAGAATTCACAGGCCTCCTAAATTTGGAGACTCCCTACTCTAACCCTAAACTGCAGTGCATTTCCTTGGATAGTTGAAGTGAAGTTTTTCTTTTTTCTTTGACACAATTTCTTTCACAGCAGAAAGTATTTTCATTAACTGGAGAGGCAGAATGAAAATCATATGAATTTTTTTCCCATTTAAACCAAAATATTTTGAGCTTATCTCAGAGCAAATTAGGCTTTGTAATCACTACAGGCAACTATTGTCAGTGTCATCAACATCTTAGAATTAAGTAGAACCAATAGACTTAGAAGGTTAACTAAATAATCAAGTGAAGAATAGGCAAAATTGCTCTTGATGTGTTTAGTGTAAAGGCATATTTCTTTCCCAGTGGGCAGTAGAGCAGCATATTGAAATTTATTATATTGATATTTATCTCTACCAGATGGCGTGTGAAGGCAATTTTAGTGAAAGTGACTGCTGTTTGTTTCAGGAAAATAATGCTTTATATTTTTCAAATGGGATAAACCTTTAACCCAAACTAGGTCTTTCAATTTCTTTAAAGAAAAACAACTTATTTTAACAATAACTTATGTTGTAATATATTTGTTAGTCTTGAAGATTCCACAAGACTCTTGATTGTCATCACACCCTAATACAACTGAGATTTCCTATTCCCTTCCTACTAAATCTGTTAGGACCAAAGAAGAGGGATAGTGCAAAGCCCTCAGACTAGTTTACAGAAATGAAAGAGACTTTACTGGAAAAAAATATTTTGCTCCAGTGTGGGAAACCTGTAATTTGCCCCCAAACTACTTTTTATGAGTTTCCTTTGCCCACCACTCCCAGCTACAATTTTTGCACGTAGATATCAATATTTGTGTTTATTAAATGCATTGACTGCCCAACTTCATTGCAACTCTGTGAAAGTTACAATATATGAAACTTAATGCAGGCCACACACATAAAATGTAATATTGCCCCTCTCCCCAAAACCTCCAATCGTAATCTCGCAGATCAGACAACCAAAAGGTCCTTGCCATTCACTATAACCCAAGGCCTGAGAACAAAAACCAGTTCTTAAGGACTTGTCTCAATAATTTTAGGGTAAGGCCATCCCAGAGGACAAACATGACAGAAATCACATCAATTGAACTTGCTTGGTCACTGGAGCATGCTTGCTCTATCAGATGTATAGGACAAACAAATTATGGAAGACAGAGATCCCTCAAGCAACTAGGACTTATGTCAAGAATGACTTTACATGTTTTAAACAGCATCTTAAATTTGTACCTAGAAGGCTACAGGTCACCAATCAAGTTCATAAAGCAGAGATGTTCCATGATGGGCCTATCATGACATGCCCATAATGGTGGTACTGCCTCATTGTGGAGCAGCCAATCCAAGACATTGTTGTCAGTTCTCTTCCAATTGAAGACAAGAAACCCAAACTAATGTATCTCCTAAACTAGACTTAATATAACTAGGTTGATATATCTCCAAAAGCTAGGGGGAATGTAGCATGATCCACCATGCTTGGCATAAGATCCATTTAATTTACATCATTTAACTTATCCCCACTGCAGCTTTCAGCCTGCCCACTGCCCATTTTTCTGTTTTTTAAACATAATTGATATTTCAACAATAACAAACTACTGCAAATAAAGAAACGTGGGGAAATTCTGTAAGATAACCAAGAAAATGGTCAATGCATATTTCCTTATTAATTTTCCCTTGATGTAAAGAACATTTCTCTCCAACAAGCCAGTAGATGGCACTTCAGTACTTCATATTACAGCAGAGAAGGTAAGTTAATAAAAAATAAAAGGTATGACTATCTAGCTCTCAAGCAAAATAGTAAGCAAAAAGATCTATAGAGTAATCTCTATTTTTAAAATTGTAGTTGGTCAATGTCATTTTTAAAAATAATTCTGATGATGATGCAGCATTTTTTCACTAATTATAGTTATGAAATGATAGAAGATGTGTGTCCCACATGATGATAACTTATGCAAAAGGAAAAAAAGATCTTGGTGCAAACTTGTTAAACTGTAAAGCATTAGAATAAAAGATGTTCAATTCGCTCTTCACACTCAGAGGGAAGCATCTACCTCCAGCTGTGTTTTGCAGGAGATTTTAATCTTATTTTCACAGATCCTTTATTGGGCAAGTACAATCACTGTTAATATTAATGTCTTTCAGAAGAAGCAGCTGTGCTGTGTGAGGTTGCCTTTGTGCCCCAAACTCTTTCTAGTTTCCCAGAGTAAACCAGCAAATTAGTTTGTGGATAAAAGTGAAAGTGCTGCTTTTGATTTGGGAAGCCCTAGTATACAGCTCACTGGAAAATCCCTCTTTATATAACCCCCAAACCCACATATTCTCTGAACCCATGTGTGGGGATTCAGTTGCAGTTGTCATAGGCTTAGTGACTTTGCACTCTAGTATCTTTACAGCTGCCTCAGTTTTTTTTAAAAAAAAAAACATTTTCTTCTGTGATTAGCAACCTAATTTCTTACTTGGTTTTTAAAACAGAAGTTGTAAACCAAATCTTTTAAAGAGTTTTAATTGTTGGATTTATTTAATTGTTTTAAATTATACTTTCAAGTTTTTATGAAATTAAAATTTCATACTCAAATGTTATGTCATCTTGTCACTAGGAGACTTAGTAGCTGGTTATATGAGAGAAAAAGAAAAGAATTGACACTCATGGGAGGTATATCACTGGAGGTTTTTAAGAAGAGATTGGACAAACATTTGTCTGAAATGCCATAGGGCAGTGATGGCAAGCCTTTTTCTTATGGCGTGCCAAAACTGTGTGCAATATAGTGTGCGTGCCCATGCCCACACCAATTCAATTCTCCCCTTCCACCTGCCCATGTATGTGCAACCTCGCCCTTCCAGTTGGCCCGCTGGGTCTGATTTTCGCCCTCCCCAGCCTCTGGAGGCTTTCCTGAAGCCTGGGGAGGAGGAAAACAGCCTCCACCAGCCCTCCAGAAGCTACAGGTTGCAGAAACTAACAAGACTGGCTGTGTCTGGAACAACTCAACATTATTGTGCACCCATACTGTGTCTGTGTGTTCCACTCTCTGCCAAGTCACTGCACATAAAACAGCAGAAAAATGAAGAAAGAACAATCACAGAAGACTCTGAAACCAACTCACATATTCCTCCCTTATCTCAAATCTCCTCTGCTTTATTCACACTGAAATTGTACTCCATAGCACTTATGGTACTGTGCACTTTTAAAATCTAAACTACAAGAAGTTTTATTTGCTTTGAAATCAATATGTCAAGCCCTGTGCTAAATTTTCATGTCACTCAATTTACACAAATATACAGAAGGAGTTCAGCTCCTCACAAAGGAATTGTCCCCTTAAAATAAAGACAATTTGTGTTCAGTTCTGAAATGCAAAGGATAGGCAAGTATAAGTTCAGAGTTGCAGCCATTCCATCTCCCTAGAGTTGTGTTTAGAGTTCTTTCAAATTCCTTTAATTTAATGGGGCCCAGAAGAAGTTTAAGCACCCTTCCCTAATTCTGCAAAATGATAAATAGTTTGATTTGTTGTCAAAAAGTCCTGAATTTAAAAAGCGGATACCTGCAATTCCCAAGTATAGGTTCTAGGAGAGTAATAGTTGTTTACTTCAAGAGTTGTTATTTTAATTGTAAATGCAATGTACCTGCAATAAATGTCGCTGAATTTCAGTCTCCATATATGCTTGCTTCCACGTTCATATTTTCTCTATGAAAAAAAAACAGAGAAAGGCATTTTTGTATGCTAATTTCCAACTGTCGCTAAAAGAAATTATGTGCAAATTTAAGCAATGACTGAATGATGAATAGTCTCTGGAGCTAAAATCCAGAAACTTTGAATAAAAAAATAGGTGTATTTTTAGGAGCATTAATAGAGCCAGCCTAAATTTCTAGAAGACATGAAATATCCTATGGGATAGGTCTTTATAAATTATTTCATGTGTCACAATAGAAAATATAGGTAGAATTAACAACTTCCTTTAAAGTTCCCTATCATCAAAACTAAATTCTGACCCCAGTAATAAATCTCAAATATATATCCAGCAGGTCCTAATAAGTTTTATAATAATCTGATGGCAGGAATTAATTTCATAGAAATAGTGACTTGCCATTCCTTCAAACACCTACTACCTTATATCAGTCAGGGGCTGTTTGCATGGTTGTAACATTGATATTGTAAATCAGAGCTCGGTCTGTACATGAAAGGCATTGAAGAACTTACATTGGATGCTTTCCAGGCTGTTCAAAAGGCTGCAACTTCCGTCTGTTCAGTAGCTGCCTCTGGCCCCTGAGATTTTAGACAAAAGTCTCAAATAAACTTCTGGCAACAGTAAAAGTGTCTGAGCCAGAGCAATTCATGATACTGAGAAGAAGGTAGCAAAACTGCAGCAGCTGCAGGAAGCTATCCTTCTAAATGCTGTGTCTGAATGCAAAGCATGCCTACAAAAAAATGGGGAAAGAGCCAGAAATGTATTGTGTATCATCAATGGCATGTTGTAGACATTTGCCTTTGCAGCTGTACTGGGTTCTTTAAAAAAGAAATCACTTTGCAGAGTTTTGAATTGATCTTGTAAAGAAGGTAACTCAGCTTCCTGCCAATTCCATCAACGAGTCAGATGACAGGGAATGGAGAGCCTCTGATGGAGAGCCCAGAAACATTTTTTTTTCATAGATTTTTTGTTGTTGTTCCTATGTAGTTTAAACACTTACTTCAAACAAGTGTGTGCAAATTGTGAATGCTATTTGTGGTTGAGCAACCACAAAGGCACTAGTCACAAAGGGGACACAAAGTCACAAAGAGGTCTGGATGGAAGATGTGACCACCATTTATTTAGTTTTAATTTAACTGATTTAATATAAGAGGGACATTTACATAAGAGTTACATTATTTATAGCTATTTACACAAAACACAAATGATAGCCTAGCATGATATGTAAGCAAACTCATATTTATTATTTTATTATCTCTTTTATTCATTAAACATGAAACGTAGTCAACTGAACATCTAAAAACATTTTAAAATGTGTCACAAATACCATTGATTGGTGCTAAAGGTTTCTGCAGCATCCTAGGTATCAACCAAATATCTTCTTAAAATATATGATGTTCCAAGTAGCCCATTTTTTTGCAGTTCCACTGAAAAACACTGGTGTTATTGCAGGAAGCTACAATTTTTGATGTGTTTTGTAAAATTCTTGGACATGGTACCAAGTGCCCTGATGACAATGGATATCACTGTTACATGTTTCATTCATAGCTGTGTAGATGACCAAGTCGTGATTTCATGATTTTTTGCCCGCCCTCCTCCTCCTCCTCCTCCTCCTCCTCCTCCTCCTCCTCCTCCTCCTCCTCCTCCTCCTCTTCCTCCTGTTGTTATTGAAAAGTCACAGCTCTCAGTTCTTTAGTTGATGTTGCCTTCATATGGATCAAGTTCCTCTCAAGAATCTAGGATGATGTAAAACACAGTACATGTCTGATTTTGCAAGTGACAGATGGAAATTTTGTCAATGTACAATGGGTTTTCTAAGAACCATCAAGATATTTTGGTATGGCACCCAGTGTGCTGGTAACCACTGGTACCATCATGGCTAGTTTATGCCAAAAATCTTCCACTTCAGTTTTGAGATCTTTGTACATTGTGATGTTCTCCAATTCTTTATATTCTATTCCACAATCTATTATTCTATTACTATCTATACAATGTTGGATTAGAAACCTCCAAGGTCCCTTCCATTCCTATGATTGTATGTTCTGTTGCTACATATATTATCTATACTTTCTTCTTTTCAACTAATTACATCTGGTGTGTTATGAACCAAGACTTTATCAGTCTATATTAATGAAATCCCACAATATTTTAACCTGCTTATTTTCAACTACTTTTTTCAACTATTTGTTCCTTCTTATTCTTCATTATCGGTATAAGACAATTTTACATATATTGCAGTGAATCATTTTGGTGGCTATGTTATGTCTTTGTTTATAATTAATTTGCTATATTTAATATTGTGTTATTATGTTTTTAAGATAGTTCAGAATAGTGAAAGCAGTGGTATTCCCCAAGACTCTAAAGTTGGATTTTGAAGAAATGGGATAAAAAAGACAACTGGAACTTTTGCACTTTGCTGTTGGACAAAATATCTATGTGGTTGTCCCTCAAGATTACTGGGAATAAAACTACCCCCACCCAACCCTCTCCCCCATAATGCAACATGACATATAGGTTCCATTTGGGTCAAGAATGAGAGCTATTGACCAGTCCCTGAGATTTGCACTAGACCAGTGATTGTGAACCTTTTAGACACTGAAACCCAAACTGCACATGCGCATGGCCAAACTGAAAGATGTGTGCACGCGCACAAACATGCGCATGTGCAGACATGCACATGTGCAACAGACACCCAAATACCAGCTGGCCAGTGGGAGGCAGGCATCCCAACACCAGTAGTGCGGCAAGAGGTAAAATATTTTTCTTTCGTGAGCTTCTATTTCGTTGTTTGCAGGGAAACAAGCTCATGAAAGAAACGGCATAGAGATCTGACCTGGGGCGACAGCATGCAGGCCAGCAGAGAGGGCTTTGTGTGCCACCTCTGGCACACATGCCATAGGTTTGCCATCCTGCACTAGGCTTTGAATCAGATTTCTGGTTCCCAATATGTTAATTAAAGCAAATAAAATTGCTAGTTTCGAATCTGGTAGTTCTTATTCTAATCCCTTATATTCTAGCATCAGGATTGCTCAGATTTTAAAAAATGAATATATATGGCTTGATTTGGACCAGGTTTTTTTTTTACAGTTGTCTTAGCCATTTTGAGGGTTTCTTAGTGAATTCACTTATCAATAATAATTCTCATGCAGATTTGCGTTCACTGGCCTGCTCCTTATATCCATTTGTTGGCCCAGTCTTAAGAGTTCATTTTAGAACATATTCCACAAACCATCCATATTGGGGTTGTTATTATAAATACTATTTCTAAACTGATCAATAACTCTTTGGTTATTTCTTTATCATTAAAATATTTATATTCTTTCTTTCAAAAGAAAATGTAAGTAGTGATTTAAAAAACCAAAGCAAGCCGCAGCATCACATATGTTTAAGGAAATAAGATATTTCTTATTCATAAAGAGTTCAATTAAACATATCAACATGCAAAATTAAAATGCCAGTTCTTCAAAAACAGTCCTCTTCGTATATATGTGATTCTCATATATACTGTTTCTTAACCTTAACAATCAGTAGTGGGTTGCTACTGGTTCGCACTGGTTCAGGTGAACTGGTAGTGGAAATTGGCACTTGCTTGCTGAACTGGTAGGGACAGCAGGCTAGACAAGCCCCCGAACTGGTTCCCCGGTTGCCGTGGATATTGCTGGCTTGGTTTTGAATCATTTTTTAATGTTCTGCGCATGCCCAAAATAATTTACTCTCAACTGCACACACGTATGTGTGCAAAACTTGCGCGAACCAGCAGCAATGCCGGCAGCAACCCATCCCTGTTAACAATCATGTTAGGAAATTTCTACTAAGAATAGATAGACTGGATAAGAAGTGGCTCAGATGATATTCTGAAAATCTACAGTGGGCTCCACATAGCATCACAGGGCTGTTGTGGGGAAAATAGGATTCTAAACTGAGTTTACAAACCATTAATTCTGTGATCTGAACCATGGTATTTCCAAGCAAATACTATAATATGGCTTAACATAAGCTGGTTACACAAGGGAGGGGGAAGTTCTTTGCGACACACTGAACCATCAATGATTCAACCCTGTTTTAGACAAATGCAGTGTATGGTGCGAAGCCAATTGTTACATCAATAAAATATTTTGAGGTTTTAACAATTAATGATGAAAAGTCAAACAAGGTAAAAAATATTTTAGTCCTTTTTTATTATGGATATCTTTATGGGCAGATGGAAGAGAGAGAAAAACAAAATGGGGACAGATAAATACCGCCTGGCAAGAGAATGAAGGAACTTCATTGAAATGTATAGTGGAAAAATTGAGTTATAAGGTTAATAAGGAAGGCTGTGGACTGATAGCATTTTTGAACCAACTCATAAATGATATACTCTGGGTATGGTAAAAATATGGTTAACACCTAAGAATGTATTTAATAATAGTAGGAGGGAAATCTAGTTGTGTACAAATTGAAATTGAAAGACCTTGGATAGATAGAGACATGATCTTGGAGAGATAGCACACAGTGCAAAGGGTGAGGTTGGAGCATTAAAAAATTTTTTCCCCTACTATTCTAAATAGTAAGTGGACAACATTTTGATAGTTGGGAGCCAACTGGCAGTGGACAATCTTTTGCTAGCTGGGAGCCAATATTAACAGTTTGAGGATAAGGCCAAAAGCTACAATAAATTGAGGGAGACAAAAAAGTGGTAAGCATCAAACAGAATCAAGATTTTTGTTGTTTAGAGCAAGGGTCCCCAACCTCTGGGTCACAGCCCACTATCAGGCCTTGAGTCTTTTAGAATTGGGCAGTGGAACAGTAGTGAGATTCAAAATTTTTTACTAGCAGTTCTGTGGGCGTGGCTTGGCTTGGTGGGTGTGGCTTAGTGGGCATGGCTTGATGGATGTGGCAGGGCAAGGATACTGTAAAATCTCAACTTCCTCTCAATCAGCTGGGACTCGGGAAGCAAAGAATAGATGGGAGCAGGGGCAATCAGAGGTGGTATTTACCGGTTCTCTGAACTACTCAAAATTTCCACTACTGGTTCTCCAGAAGCTACACACATGCTTGCCCGCCACACATGCAGATTCCTCTCCTCCCCTGCCCCCCCCACCACCACTGGCCCACAAAGCTGAAAAGATTGGAGAACTCTGGTTTAGAGGATCTAAGTTTTGCTGCTTCAAATATTTTCTCCCTTTAAACAATGTTAAGCCTATTTTTGGTTCATGCTTTAGTTTTTCTGTTTCCTGCATCCAAATGTCAAGAAATCATGCTAGCAATTTTTAGCAAGAGTAGTCAGAGCAAAAGCATTATAGGTAAGATGCTAGACCAGGAGGAATTCTAGTTCTCCCTTAGGCACAGACACCAGCTGGGTGACCTTGAACCAGTCACTCCCTCTCAGCTCTAATCAATGTCAGGCTCTTGTGACAAGCCATTTAAACTCCTTGGTGTAGCATGCATGGATGGATTCTGTATTAACCAGGTAAGCACAGAACAAAACACATGGACCCTGTAACCAAGAGGGACAATTGCTAAGAAAAGGAGCTACAGCAACAAAAGAGCATCAGAAGAGACATGGAAGATACAGAGCTCAGGCTCTGGATGCAACCATGGGGCTTCAGGTTGCTCCCCTCAGTTCTAAGTCAATCATCCATTCACAATGATGCTTGTTGGTAATCACATAGTATTCGAAAAGTGAGGTATGAATGACCTCACTTTATATACTGGATCTTAAAAATCTTGGGAGTAAAGTCTGTTCTTTATATTTATTAAAATTCAGCCAAGCAGGCTAATTTCTATTCCTGAGTTATAGGCTTGCACATGAATTTTATTAGTCCAAATAATCTATCTTTTAGACTGCCTGTCTAAAGTATTGCTTGGAGTAAAGCCAACATCTTTTTGGCCAAGTCTATCATGTGATTTCAGAGGGGTAACCTGAAGGGTGCTATAGCTAAAGCACTCTATAGTAACCTACAGGAATGGTTTCATGTTTGAACAATGGATTATTGCTGATTGCAATTCATTAAAGGTATCTCTGCTTACTTTATGCATTTTTAGGTCCATTGGTCTTCTTTATTACATGGGGACTGGAAAACTAACAAGACAAGGTAGCAAGGGAACAGAAGTACTCCCCTAAGCTTAATAAATACTGTAAATCACTTACTTGAATGTTTGTTGGAGGCTCCTAGTAAGATCTGAAATTTTATCATTTCAAATCACTTCCCATAAGACCGTCTTTTATGCTACAGTACCCTGAAAATGTGTCCTCCCTTCCCCAAACTGCTAGAATGTTTAGCTAACCTCTATTTTCTAAAAATTCTCATTCAGCTCCTGCTGTGTTACTGAAAAGTGGTGCTCAGATTACATTATTCACAAACAAAGCCCAAAAAGTTAAACCCTAGAACATACAGTGTTTGTATCACATTCCCCATCTCTCTCTCTGTAACACACACAGCCAAAGCTCGTGTCCAAGCCTGCAATCTATTAAGCCTTTAATTTCAGTTTACCAACTCTCCTCTTTTGCCACTATAGCATTTCTGAACCACCATTTGCCTATATGTTTTTCAGTCTTCACAAGAATAAATGTGGTGGCAGTATTTATATTTGAGGACAAATGACAGAGAGGGAGGCAGGAAGAGAATGATAGTGACTGTGGGAATATGAGCTGGCCTTATCACAGACAACTGCAGATTGTGTCTGAGTCAATGTGACTCTCGGGGTTAAAAAAAGTGTTTCTCATCTCCCTGACATATATCGAAATATACAGTAGTTATGAACTGAGATTGGCAGAAAGAAACATAGTAAGCTAAGATTCTTAACTTTCAAAAAGTTCAGAAAAGTGTTTGACGGGGTAAGTACTTAAATTCAGTGAAACTGTGCCACTGCGTCAATATTATAGCTGGAAGAGTCAAAACAATAGAACTGGAGAAAGACTTAAAAGTTGTACTGTATAAACCAACATGCAATATGCTCTTAACCTCAACAAGTGATGAAATGGGCAGGAAGCTGGCTCAAAAGGCTTCATTCCATTTTAAAGTTACATTAACTACCAGGAGTCACCATTTTAATGGTTTCATACTTACTAGGAATTTCTAGATATATCCAGTAAAGCTGGGTGGATTGGAAAGTTCAAGTCCAAAACATCTGTAAGATGTTAGGTTGTAGTAAATAATTGAAGTCCTGGGGATCAGTGGCTGTTAGTCTTGAGAGCAGTGTGACTGCTCTGAAGGCTATCTGTGGAGAGGTTACTGGGCTTCCTTGCCCAGCTTATTATCAACTGTGAGAACAAACTAATGGACTAGATGGGTCAGGATATTATGTTCTGCTCATTTAATTTACCTTCTAATAAATGGTTAATGAAGACTGTTTTTCTTTATAATTTATTATTATCAGTTCCACCAAAGCACAAGTGCATGATGAGAATATTACTAACTAACATCACAAGGCTTTGTTTCCCATCTGTCTTACTGTGCATGGAGATTGAAGTGATTATTCAGTCCCACTTTTACAAAATGTATGTATACACATACAGTATATGTGTATGCACATGTAGCTCTTATTAAACCTATGAAATATATTAAGAATCGAGTTCAATGTTCTATACCAGTGTTTTTCAACCTTTTTTGTGCAAAGGCACACTTTTTTCATGAAAAAAATCACGAGGCACACCACCATTAGAAAATGTTTAAAAAATTTAACTCTGTGCCTATATTGACTATATATAAAGTAATTTTCCCACGGCACACCTTACACTATGTCACGGCACACTAGTGTGCCGCGGCACAGTGGTTGAAAAACACTGTTCTATACAATGACAAAAAGAGGAATATTCCAGCATTTTCATTATTGAGTTTGAAGGATCTAGGAAACACTTCTGATACGCTTTCATATCTTTTTATCATAGTACATTATATGTCAGCTTATTTTATTCTGGTAGTATAAAAAGAAACCTACTTTGAGCTAGAAAAGGAGAGGACAGCTCATAGGTTTAGTCTCAGACCTCTTTGTTGTGATCTCTGGAAATTCCTTGGGGCTACCCTGAATGATTTAAACCTTGAACAAAAGTACTCAGTAGTTTGGTTTATTCTTCTGTTCAAAAGTTAGAATTTTGATACTGCAATCCTGTATGTCTTTTCCAGAGGAAACAGTCTAGTGGCCTAATGAACTTTTAAAGTTGCTAGGAATAAAATTACACCACAAAGCACTCCAAAAATTGTTGACAGGAAATGATCTTATGTTTCTCATATCTAGCAGGCCTCAAATGCTTATGCTTGCTTTCCCCAGCAAGCATAAACTTTGTTGAAGATTCTGAGAGTTGTCTATATATTGCTAAAATTGGAAAATATTGGTGACATGCAGAACTCACAGGTTTCCAGAGCTTCCTGAATGAGAACTCTTTGCAATCCTTACCAGTTAGTTATAGCTACTGAGACTTATGATTTAGCTCCAGTAAGGATAATAATGGTTTCCACATCTCCTTTCAGAAAACGCAAGTTACTGCTTCTGCTGTGTTCATCTTTGAACAATTTCAGGTCTTAATAGAAAGGCAACTTTTTTAATGGCATGACTTGCAGAATAGCTCTGTCTTTGGAATCCTAATCAGAAGGAAAAGCCCCTATTTTTGAGTCTAGTGATTAGAACAATTCTGTTATGTTTTAAGAGTTGCAAGGAAGCAAAGCTGAGGTGGCAGCCAACCATAAGACTTTGGCTGAACTCCAGGCATTATGTGCCCAAAACAGAATGCACTCAGTCCCACAGTATCCAACTGATCCTTTCCACTGCAGCAGCTGAAACAGCAGCCACAAAAGATAACTTCATAAATGAACAGTAGAGCATTTTGTAATCTGAGCACACAGCCTGAACTGTGGAGGCTAAGAACCAGATGTGGTCCTCCTATATCCTAGCATTTTTGCCACAGGACCATTGCAAAGAAAGTTAAGGCTGTTCTTCTCATTATTAGTGGTCTAAAAGTATGTGCAGATGAATTCCCACTGGCACACATATGTGCTGGTAGTAGGACATGGTAGCTGCTGCCTCATACACTGGGGTGCTGGTTTGTGTGAAATGATTTAAAGCAATCTTTTTCAAACTTGGCAACTTTAAGAAGTGTGGACTTCAGTTCCCAGAATTCCAGAATCACGATCTAGAAGCAAATTTCATTCATTGATTCATTGATTTCATTGGTTTCATTCAACATGGATTCATTGATTTTAATATAATTGTTTGCACTTTTGTTTGTTTGTTTCTATTGTAAACTACTGACTATACTATACTGACTACTATAAATAATCAGCAATGTAACAAATTCAGGCAAGCAAGGTTCAAGAAATACTGAAGTGGAAGAATCTGTTCACCTCCAAATCGTATCTCTCTGTCTCGATCTTTACATTCCAATGTACAAGATACTTTTTAAAAAGCCAACCCCAATCTTTTGGGTTCAAACACACTTTTCTAATTGTGAAAACATTATTGCTGGAACCCAGGATGACATGAAGGCCCTAGTCAGAAGGAGCTCTGTATTAGGAAAAACCACTCTTTCATCAAACTGATATGGCTGTTCAGATTGTTGATTTGTCAATTAAAATATTTTTAGTAAGAGAAATTATTTTACTGTGGAGAATAAAATATTGACTACTAACAAATGGAATAAGTAGGGTGTCAGAAGGAAGCCATCTTTTACAGGCCTGCGACATTTTCTACTATGGGAAAATGGAAGGGGGGGATATGTAGTCAAAATAACGTTCTTTCTCAGAGAGTCAAGGATGCATTGCCCTGCAGCTGTGATGAGATAACTGAGAGGCATCTCCAGTTTTGGATGGTGTCTTATTGGATCATGTGAGGGACACGTGGGTGCTGGGCAGGGACTTGGACTTTATTTTTGTGGGGGACCTGGAAACTTTCAGATTTGGGTTTTCCCAGATGTGCCAATATGACATCTCTAATAAAATGGCACTTTGAGGAAATTCAGTCCTCGGAATCTTCTTTCATTGAGGGTACTATTTGGAACCCTGACATAAGATTCATTTTTCTCCATAATACTCTCAAAATTGCAAACTCGAATTAAAGAGAATAGTTTTCAGTCATAAGGGATCAACATTTTTCAGTTGCCAAATCAAATCATATATCAGAGAAGATGTGTGAATAAGAGACGGTCCTTTAAATTCAATGCTGTCCTTATCACCTATAAGGGATGCATGCCCTTAACATTTAACATAAGATCCTATTTCCAATTTACACTGACTGAGCTAGTCAGCATTTAAAGAGATTTTCCATCAGATTTTGCTTCAACAATATTTTAGTGGGTCTAGGAAAACATGGTAGCGATTAGCAAAGAATGTTGAATAAGAATTCTAGCATATATTGTAAATCATTGGCAAACACTGACATCAGGACACACACCTTGTAGACTAAATTCTCTACTTTTATGACTTCTTTATCCTAGCCAGTTTTGGGACTGCAATTAATCCCCATCACGCCCCACACTAAATAACTCTTAACCTCACAGGGAGAGTTAAATTTAGATTTCCCACAGAATATCAAGAGAGTTTTTTAAGAATTTAATGCTGTGGGGGGCAGTGAGAAGGTTCTGAAGAGAACCTTTGGTATTGTTCCAACTTTTTTTGTGGGGGAATTTTTAAAAGAGACATAGTCTTTATTCCTTATTGCACCTAAGCATGGAAATGAAAGGGAAACTCTTGAATATAAAGGTACTAAGAGAGAAGTAGACTTATGTAAAGAAACTTCAAAAGAATAATCTTTCCAACTATTTCATTTGGGTGGGGGAACTTTGACAGTTAAAAAATGACTCTTATTTCTGAAAGCTTAAAAATTACTAGCCTTTACTGTCAAAATGTAGATACATTATCCGACCCTGATTAATGAAGTTTTAAATTTGCAAATGAAATGTACTTTGTCAGTGCATAAACTAGATGACTATAACATCATTTTTTACAACATATTCAGCCAGACATTTAAATCTAACTGCAAAGAAGCTGTCTGATTGATAGGAAAAATCCAGAATTTTTTTCATGCTCTCCTTATGTAGAAACCCAGCTGTCAGAGGAAGAACCACTCCAAACATCTGGCTGAATATTCTATTGCCTTGCTATTATGCCAGATACCTCCATCCTCTAGACAATGAATATAGTTTCTCTCTGCATTTTTGGCATGACGGGACAGGAATGGAAATGGATTAAGTTGCTTCAGACTGCCATGACAAAAGTAATTTTGGAACTGATGAAAAAAACAGAAATTATTTCTGTATTTATTTATTGTATTTATATATCGCACCTGGAGACCACTCTGTGTCAGTGGTGTATTAACCATTAAGCAGACTAAGCACATGTGTAGGGCACCAAGCCCAAGGGGGCACCACAAAGTTGAGAAAGAAAAAAAACAATGAAGATTTGTACAATATGTACAAAGGAGGGGCGTACCAAGATTCATCAATGCTTAGGGCACAAGTGAGCCTTAATCTGCCACTGCTCTGAGTGACTTTATTTCTGTGAGTAATATAAAACAGAATTTATGATGATGTCAGGTTAATAATTATATTATGTTTGTCACAGATATTTGCAATCTTATTTAGCAAATCTTATTGAGAGAGTAATTAATGATGAAGCATATTTATATTTAGGATGATTTTTTAAATCATAGCTCAATTTTAAGAAAACCTTATTCAAACATGAATGACTGATTTTAATATTTCTAATATGAATTGAAGATAATTACTATATTATTTAATAAATTAATATATATATATACATATAATATATTATTTAATATATTATTTAATATAATTTTATTTAATAAATTATTTAATATAATTTACTGTTTAATGAATTCTATAAACCCACTGCATTATAGTTTAATAAACACTGACTAAACTATTTTGATCATTGGAATTAATAGCCAGCATAAGAATAATTCTAGGAAATTTTATCCCTAACATTCCTGGAGAACATAGGTTAGGAATGCTGAGATATTAGCCAAAGTTTTTAATAATGATGATGTTGATGATGATGATGATGTAACCATAGAGTTGTATGTGAAGAACATAAATACTGTAGCTCATTCCAGCTATGCCATTTTCCCACTTTAAATTATAGCCCAACTACAAAAACATAAATTGACCAGAGAATCATCTGAACAGCCATTTTGATCATTCCTTCCACCTATTATGAAACCCAAAGGTCTTCCGTTGACTAAATCTTGCTGTTCTAGTGCCTGTACAGCTATACCATACTGTAATGTAATGTACAAATGAAATGAGATTAGTTGCAAGAGAAAATGATATTTTATTTACTGGCAAGAAGCCTACCATGGAATCAGAGCAGCTAACTCCATGATACTAATGGTGACAATGACTGTTTATGGTGACAATGACTTTCGGAAGCAACCCAACACTATTCTAGAACTCCTTTTTGGACTTGGGACATAGCAGATTTTTCCCAATGGGGAAATCACTCAGAAGTACAGAAAATGCACTGAATAATATATTTCTAACCTGAAGCAAGGGAGCAAATAAAAAGCTGTTTTCCCAAGGTAATCAAAAACTGCAGTTTTTCACTGTTTACAGTAGAAGTCTCAAAACTGAAAACCCTGGGAGTCTGACATCTCTAAAGGGGTGAGTGCAGTGGTGAGATTCAAAAGTTTTTACTACCAGTTCTGTGGCCATTTCTTGGTGGATGTGGCACAGCTTGGTAGGCATGGCTTGGTAGGCATGGCAGGGGAAAGATACTGTAAAATATCCATGTCCTCCCCATTCCAGGGGAAGGTTACTGCAAAATCCCCATTTCCTCCTGATCAGCTGGGACTCGGGAGGCAAAGAATAGCTGGAGGTGGGGCCGGTCAAATATGGTATTTACCGGTTCACCAACTACTCAAAATTTCTGCTACCAGTTCTCCAAAACTGGTCAGAACCTGATGAATACCACCTCTGGGTGAGTGGGTCAACAAAGTCAAACAAATATTTTAAAATTTCTCTTCTTAATTTCTAATAGAGTACATACTATAAATAGATACAACTCACATAAACCAAGACTTTTTCAGGCTTCAATCATTTTTAAGAACATAGAAGGATCCTGAGACCAAAATGTTTGAGAAATGCTGTTTTATAATATGCTACTGCTAGTTTGCTCTCAGACTGATGCAATGAAGAGATGTAATGCAGCAGATATGTGATCACATAGTGGTGTGATAGGATTCCATGCCTTATTTTCTCAGACAGCTTCTCCTTCCTCAGACCAGGAACCAGTTTCATACCACATGCATCAAAAGTCTGACCCTGATCTTCTTTGAAACCTTTAAACCCTGTTATACAAGAAATAAATATAAGCAGAAGGGAATGTCCTTTGGGACCAGAGAGAGAAGTCATACAAGACCTGACTCAATCTAGTGTGATTTGCTTAGTCTTTCAAGCAAAAAACATCAAGCTGTTGTATTACTGGAGTCAACAGAGCTCTAAGGAAAACTCACTGTGTTCTGATTGAACTGACCTATTGAAAATGACAGTGCGGGAATCCCCTGAAGAATAATATTTCCAGTGAATGAATATTTGACATGAGGGCTACTTTTTGTAGAGATCTGTGAACTATTAATTTGTAAAAGAAATTATACACTCAGTCATATCTAGAGTAGTATGGCCAAGGTCTACGCTTTGTCAAAGCCCAGAAATTCTAATTACTGAACAGGGATAGGCTGAAGCAGGGATAAGCTGTGCAATTATTAGTGTTCAGGCCACAAGGATCTCAGGACCAGGACCAGTTGCCTTCTCCTCCTCCTCCTTCTGAGGCACTATTTTATTTTCTTATCTCAAATGTTATTTTTTATTAAGATTGATACCATGTGTTTGGATTTGATTAATTAGAATAGAATATGGAAGGGTGAACATAGTAACTGTTTGCTACTCTATAAATCAGGTACATATTTCTGCATGTATGTGTTTCTTGAAATTATATGGTAGAATAGGGTACTAGAAATGATGCCTCATGGAAGTATCAAATGTGGCTGCAAGAAGTCTACAGTATATTGAACTTAATTGGTGTTATGTTATACACGTGAGACTAAAAAGTACTCTGAAAAATCTAAGTCCTTAAACCTTTAACAATATTTCTTTAAATAACACAGATTCACATTTAAAAGTAGATATTTAATTTAGAATTGATTCCCTTGTTGGCTTAAGTTATTTGTTTATTGAGAGAAGTAAGATGGTAGAGAACTAATATGAAGAAATTATACTTAATAGAAGGGCAGAGAAGAATGGAAGGAAGAAGACATTTTTACATTCTCTGTATCTTTCATTCAAGACCTGACAATATGGACTCTTTCTCTCAAAAAACCTATATATTCTGCCCAGCTGTACAATTATGACACATGTACTGCCCATTGCATGTGCAATGAGAAAGAGATAGGAGTGAGTATTGCAATTTTCTGGTCTGATTCATCATTGTAGGCAACAGATGAAGTCAACTGCTTCCTAAACTGAAAAGATGAGTCCTCCAATGGGCATACATCCATTGACAGACAGATGTGCACAATTTTGCTGTTTTTATTAACAAACAACAAGCACAGCCATCTGAGTTCATAAAGTGCTGATTATAATCCTGTTGGGGTGGTTGACAAGCTAAATATGCAAGCTAAAGAAAAATGCTGATGCAGAGAGTAGCTAGTCTAATAGCTCAAATAAAATGCTAACTTAAATTGGACCACATATCTCAGTTTCCCAATTTCAGTAAAATATATAGCTGCATGACTAAACTGTACAAGCCAATATGCATTTGCCCTTTTGTCCCCTCCTTCTAAGATTCAGAGGCAATTGTGATTCAATGTGTGATTGAATTCACACATTGAACTAAATTGTGGTTTACTTAATCAGCTTACTGAATGAAACACAATTGGCTGAATCTTACAACATGCTAAGCCAAAAATCATGATTTGGAAGGCACAGTAACCAACTTTACCCATTCTACTAAACTGAAACCACATGAAGATTCAGCTGGATATGTAAGGTGGACACCAGGTAATAAATATCTTCCAAATAAATGGATTCAGGTGATATTTTCTACAGAGTGGAAAAATAATAGTGCATCATCAAAATACATAAGCACCATAGCCTTATTCCAGCAATTAATATAAGTAAGATAAATAAGTAAGATCACAAGGCGGAAAGACAAATGTTGATATTAAAAACAACTATTGGCAAAAAGGAATCTCATCAGATGTATGCCTGACCTGGTAAGATGGAATCTAAATTATGTGATTACATCCTGTCTCTCCAGATAATTTTATCTTGCTTGGAATCATTCATTTGTGTTCAACAACATTGTGCTGTCTAGCAATGGGAACTGAAGCAGTAATAATTCATTTCAGTCCATTGAATCTCCATTTCCTTGATCCTTTGGTATCTCTCTATCTCATTTTTAAATGAATAACTTGGAAAATATGGTATTTATTTTTAGATTCAATTCCATATTAATATGGGGGGGTTTGTTTTTTGTTTGTAAAACCAACAGCTCTTTGAGCAAATCCATTATCTGCTTGAGGTTGTAAGCTGTTAGGAACTGCTATTCAGAGGATGGGGGGAAAGAAAACCACTGAAAGTATCAGTGAACAGAAAACAGTTTCAAATAACACTCTACTTCTATAGCCAGGGCATAACCTGGATATCGCACAAAGAAAAAAAATATTTTCAATGTTCAGAGTTCATCTGTATAAATATAAAGATGAAAAGTTTACAATCAGTAGAAAGGAGACAGAGAACTCTTGTTCTGGATTCCAGCCCTCTGGAAAAGATACCTTATGCTTCTAACCATTCCTTCTTTCTTTGATCCCCTATCCCAGGTCCCATTCTGATGTTTAGTAGGCAGTTCCCCTTAATATTGGTTGCTTCTCAGAAAAAAAAGTGGGCTCTCCCTCCCTCTTTGGGCTATTTTTGATCTGTTTGGGGTCTACATTTGGGGAATGAATTGAAGTTCATATATAAGGTTTGCCTGGACTGTCAGCAGATATTATGGATTGTTCCTGCTCAGAATTTCAATCAGTAATACTGGTGTCCTTAGTCCATTCCATCTCATCCTGTTTCTACTTCACTTACCACTCAGGCATTATTTTGTGGCTCCTGAGCTGGCAAATTTCAGATCCTTTCAAACCTGTGTATGCATGTGATTTAAAGTTGTTCTTCAGTTTATTTTGGTTCAGTATTTTCCTATAAAGATTTTTGGGGTATGCTTTTGGACACATAAGAGTTTCTCTAACACTGTCTCAAGGGTGCTTTTCCAAAAAGCAACCAGACTTTCTTGGGGATTTTTTCCTTGGAAATGTTTTACTTCTCATCCAAGAAGCTTTTTCAGAACTGAAATGGAAAGTTTCAAGGGGAAAAAAAGAAAGAAAATCCAGTTGCCTTTTGGAAGGGACCTTTGGGACAACCATGACCTGAATGATTGAGAATCTCCTTAGCCATTTTTCCAACACTAGTTCTTTGATGGAATGTGTATAGTGGTTTTACTAGAAAATTAGTGAGGAAGAATTGGATAGTGGTGTATATCACTTTTTCTTAGGTGCATGGTATATAGAACTATGTATCCCTGTGAAATGGTTGGGTATATAAATAAACTCAATAAAAACATTTATTTTACTTACTAGAGTGTCATATTAGAGTCATGCTTTGTTTTGCCCTATCTGAAACACCTGTGTAGGGTAGGATGGTCTTTCTCATCTTCAGTTCTAGCCATCTGTATAAACAAATACTCCCTAACCTTGATGGTCTTATTCTTAGCATGTCAGCCAGTATTCCAAGGGCAAGTTAAGATAGACTTACCTTAATAAACTCCAGTGAGATGAGATCAAAAATAGGTGTGAATATTGGTGGTTCGGTGCGTCTATAAATCCACATGGGATAGAACTGTGGTCTATATGTTATTGGAAGGTTGTTGCATACTTGTTTGGCTTTGATGCCATCATCTCTTTCAGGTTCCTTGACTGGCAGAAGGACCACAACTTCTTTATCTTATTTATTCCTGAATGTTTTCAACTCTAATTATATTCTTCAGTATTCTTGAATTCTCTTTGACTGCTATCTCATATTATGGCATTGTGTTCTATCCCACCCCCTCCACTTGTATTTCCTTAGAATAAAGCCTTAAGTGCTGATGAGGTCATTGCTTTCAAATCCAGAAGATCCCATGACCGGGGATGGGGCAATACAATATGTCATAGATCTTTATGGCTCTTGGTAATGCCAAGGCAGTTCAGCATCAGACTGAAAGTGGGTTGCAGTTGCTGCCTGAAGATAAGTCAAAAATAGCATTGCCATTCTGATTTTCATCATCTCTGCATCACAGAGGAGAAAAGGGCAGGGTTTAAACCCTGTGGTTGCAGCCACCATCTTAGCTTTTTTCAACCCACCTATAGACACCCCTGTCCAGAGGGCTAACCAAAGACTTCATCTGTCATTCAAATTTTCTGCTTTGTGGCACCACACCAAGATATACTGGCATTAACCATTACTACTTCATAACTATTTGGGAAAGATGGTACAAGAGATTTTATTCCTCTTATCTTGGTCTTGTATACCTGTTTTTTGTCTCTGAGCTAATTTACTATACATCCTGTGAAGGTTACTCTGAGTTCTGACTTCTAGACCCCACCTGCATTTTTTTTTCAGCATGGAAGGAAAAGCTCTTGACAAAGTTACTATGACGTTGGCTCTGTGGATATTTAACAAAACTTTATTTTTTCTTACTTCCTCTGTTCAAATGAAGCAGAATATTATTTTAAAGCTCTATTATGCAGTTGCAATGGAATTTCTTAGATGTTTTATGTATTTTCCTAAGAAAAATTTAAAGGACTTTTCATTTTCTCATTCCACTTCAAAACCCACCTCCATCTCGCTTGCCAACATGGCAATCTTCATTAGAAGGAGCCTCAATATATTTTCTAAGTAAAATTATTATCCAGTATAATTCTGTTTACAATTTCAGTTGGCCTGTAAGCTTCAGCAACTTAAAGCTTGTCTAAGGCAATATATATAAATGCAATAAACAATACCGCTAGACCAGTTTTTGTCCAAATATGCTCCACAATGTTTTTTACTGTAAGAGAAAGTTCAGAATAGAGGTGAGGCACCCAGGTCAGCTGTTGATATTGTCAATGACAGCTGTGCTCCTGTACTATTAATAACAAGCTTCATTTTCCAGAAACCGCTTGAAGAAATTTGATAGAGTGATTTTTTTCATAGATAAAGTGAAATGTTTGAGCTGTAACCCTAGCCAACAAATTAAATTCAGAGGTGTAGCTTCAATATGTTTAACAGCAGTTAGCTTAGGATATTTCTGCTGGATTTATAGCAGACTTTATGGAACAAAAGCTGTGTGGCTCTAAAGTTTGCATAATATGCAGCCCACATAACAAATGGCATGGTCTTTACAAATTGACACAGTTTTTAATTGGATATATGGATCTCTGTACTTTAGAATCATTATACTTTATCAATAGACCTTTTTTTAAAAAAATGCTTATAGGAAAGAAGAATGTCAGCTCCCTCCTTCCTTCCTTCCTTCCTTCCTTCCTTCCTTCCTTCCTTCCTTCCTTCCTTCCCATTCAACATCTGTTGCATTCCACTCAAATCTTCAACTCCTACAACTGAGAATGAATGACTCCATTTAGGCATAATAGTATTCTGAAATATGCTGAATAATTAGACAAGACAAGAATGACAGAGAAGTATAAGAAGATAAGTAACTTTGCTTTGAAAAAAATCTGTTCTTCAGAAACAGCTGTATAAATAAATATGCATTTTCTGCTCCCAATTTAATCATTTCATTTTTGCTTTTTAATATTAATTAAACATTCCTCAGGGATTGCTTGCATCCTAATTAAATTGGAAGCTGACAAAAAGGTTCAGAAGGAAACAAAGTGGGGGAGGGAAACAAGAATTATATTCCATTTTCATGAAGTCTGTGATACCTTGGAAAAATATATGTTCAGCATTTAAAGAATTTAAGAAGAATTAGCTTGCCTTGTTAGACATTTATCTACTGGAGGCTCTAGGCTTTGATTTAGGGCAGTAAAAAAAAGAGGAATGGCTTAGATCTTAATTTGGGGAATCAATTGGCTGTCTGCTTCTCTCCTCCCGCTTTAGTTAGACATCTTTGGCAAAGACCCATGGATGGTATCAAAGGGCTAATTAGCTGGCAGCTGCTGTAGAAAGGGGGGTAGTGGAAAATAAAGGGGAGTGAAAAGAGACAGATGAATATAAATTCATACTAAGAATGACAATCAGAAAGATAGCAGCTGGGAAGCGAGCCCATCCCATAATAGTAAGTTAGTGAAGAAGTCTCATATTGCCTTGTGGAGCCATATCAGGTGATAGGATAGGGGCTTGTCTCCCCATGCTAGAAGATGAGGCACCCCTAAAATGTCAGTTTTCACTCTAACAATGATTCTTTTTCCCTTATTTTTATTTGTATTACACTGACATTTTGGTACATTGATGAATTATAGCTAAAGCTTTACCGAATTGCATATGGAAGAAATAAAATAACTACAAATACATGTCTCTTGGCCTCTACTTTGTAAATATAAATTTATTTGTTAGATAGTTTAATATATTTCTGCCTACTCATACTATACATCTGAAAACAATTAACATAATGTACAACAGTAAAAAATACATTTTAAAATTAAACCAATATTTTCATTAAACAGTTGGCGAGTGAGGGAAGGAAAGCAAGTAACAAAACAATTGATCTGTTGTTCCAAGAGGGAAGGCTGAGTGAAGAGAAGCAATTTCAACAAAGAAGCATCATAAGATACACCATGAAATGTTCAGGGGAAATTTCAGGGCAAGCAAAGAAAAGGCACAACCACAAGTCTCTCCTCCCCCCAAATGACACTCTTCCAATCTTAACATCACAGATGTTAAGATTTGATTAGATCTCTAATGTGGGTAATCTGTCAAGTATCCTTGCTCCATGTTATCTAAGGCCTTGTATGTCAAAAACAAGTCTCGAATCTAGCTTTATAGTTAATCCACAAAGAAATAAAGTAAGCCTAATACCTCACTCATTTTCCCTGGCTTCATATTCTGTACCAGTTGTGATTTCTGGATCCAGTATATCTACTATCATGAGTAGCTGCATGACATAGTACATTGCAGTCACCAAGAGATTGCAATTACATGGATATTAGTAACAGTCCAGGAAAGGATATTGGGCTACAAAATTGTTGAATATCTGCTGTAATATGTATTCATTTCCATTCAATTTGTATAGTTGTCCATCTCACATATATGGCTAGCATATGTATCGCTTGAACCAGCATATTATTTTCCTCCAAACACTTTTAAGTTCAGAATGGAGTTTATCACTCCAATATTTACTGTGGCAATTCTTCTTCCTAACAAAGAGCATGTCTACATTTTTTGTTTGCTCCAATACAGAACAGGTGAATAGCTGTTTCTGGAGGGAAGAAATGGAAATATTACCGTCTCTTCATTTCTCACTCATTCTCAAAATAAACCACATATACAAACCATGAGTGAGATAACATAATGGTGGTTACAATTTTTGCCTTGCAAATAACAAATTACTAGTTCAAAACCTGAAATAATTTCTTCAGTTATTTTTTTTAAACTTTCCTGGAAGTTTATTAGAAAAGAGTTTTTCTTCCCTTTGTACTATTGTGCCCTGTACTATGTTTCTTTACACAGAAATAGTAAATCAATGAGATAAAACACCAACAGCATATAAGAAAATAACGCATACTATACAAAATTAAGTTTTAAATCAGTATTTGTTCTGGATAGAATAAGAATGATTAGTTACTTAGCATTTTGTATAGCTGTTAAAATATACATGCATCATTTCATAATGAGGATGTTGCCAAACTGTGAAGCTTAAGCTTCAGTGATTTGAAATTATTTTCATTTGCTTTGTAAACATGCCATATGAAGGCTACTAGTAAATCAATTTAACAAGAATATATTAACAGTTAATTCCCCAAGTACCAAATAAGGTTTATTTTGTTTGTTTGGATAAAAATAAAGTAAAAATGATCATAATGATTTTATTTTACTTTGTCATCTGTGTTTGGCTCTTTGTCCTAGTGGAATTTTGTCCATTTATACACAAGTCAATAAATGGTGGAAACCTTCCTGTCAATAAATAGGGGAAACAAACCACCCACATTAAATGGCTGTTTTCATGCTTATAGGAGGAGTGCTTTGCTTGAACTACCTGCTTTGTTTTTTTAAAAAGTCAATTATCATCAATATCAAATATTTACCTGATTTAAATTGTTATACTCTATACCTTTTTTTTAGCACTTAAGAAAATAATACTATGTTTTCACAAGAGTCTAAATCAGGGGTGGGTTCCTGCCAGTTCTAACCTCTTCTATAGAAGAGGTTCCACAAAGCTACAGTGCTGTTTAGAACTGGTTCCAGCTCCCTCCCCCATCTCGTCTGCACATCATCAAGATGAAGAGCGAGAGGAGGAATTCTGGGAGTTGAAGTCCACAAGTCTTAAAGCTGTCAAGTTTGAACACCCCTGGGGTTTTTTTTCCTAAAGGGTTAAGGGTGCAAGGGTCTTGTAACTTGACAGTGTTAGATTGGCTGTATGAAAATGCAGCCCTGCCCCAATGAGTGGAGCAGGTGCTGCACTACAGGGACTGGATAGGGGTTTGCCTGGAGGCCAAGGTTGATCGTCGACTTGTAGTCGGCGCAGATCCGAATGGAGCCGTTGGCCTTTACTGGAATCACTATGGGGGTTTCCCAATGTGAATGGTCAACGGGCTCCAGTACGCCCTGCGCCACAAGCTTATCAAGCTCGGCGTCCACCTTTGGCCTCAAGGCAAAAGGCACCCTGCGGGCCTTCAGCCTGATTGGAGCAACCTGGGGATCCAAGTTAAGGGAAATGGGGCTACCCTTATAGTGACCTAGCTGTCCATCAAAGATGTCAGCGTAGTCTGTTAGGACTGCTGCTACATCAGGAGGGGGCGTGTCCGCTATGGAATGGATTCCGTTAAGGGATAGACCTAAGGGAGAGAACCAATCCAGCCCTAAAATGGAGGGTAAGGGCTTTAGCACTATTAGGGCTGGCAAGACAGCAGAGTGAGTGCCATAAGCAACCCGTAGTGCGTAAGAACCCAGAGTGGGGATATGAGAACCTTGATAGTCTTTTAAGATGGCGTCGGGGGGTGACAGTTGGGACCGTTTGACGTTAGGTCAGAGCTTAGAAAAATTGTCCCAAGACAGGAGAGATTTAGATGAGCCGGAATCGACCTCCATTTGACATGATCTGCCTTCAATAGATAAAGTTATGTTGATTTTTTCCGTACCCTCTGAGGCCAGGTTGACAGCTATTTCAGGAAGAGAAGTGATGGCCTCAGACAGGTTGTAGCAGTCGTCTTGGCGTTGAAGTGGTTTGCGGGCTTGAGGGTTCTTTGGAGGTGGAGGTGGTCCGTAGGAGGTAGCAGGAGAAGGCAGGGAGGCTCGACAGACCTGGGCCAGGTGACCTTTCTTTCCGCAACGGCGGCAAACTGCTGCCTTGAAAGGGCAGATAGACCGGGGGATGCGCGCCACCGCAGCCTAGGCAAACGGCTGAAGATGTAGGAGAGCGGATGAGCGCTTGGGATTGCTGAGGCTGTTGACGACGAAGAAGGGCCCCCAGTCTGTCTACCTGAGCTTGTCTAAGGTGGTCAGGCAGTGGAGCTAACTCGTCAATTAAGTTGGTGATATATGTGGATTGTTGAAGTGGCGGTGGCTCAAGAGCTTGTAGAGAAGGCAAGGCATGAGTGTTCTGAGCGGCGGGTAAACTGCCAGTAACGGACATCTGGGCTAGGTAGCGCTCTATTTCTGATGAAGAGGAATCAGCCAGCTCGGCGGCTCGAGCTTCATCAATTGCGTAGACAAGGGTAACTTTTGGTTTACCCAGTAATCTACGTCTCAAAAAAATGTCCTTGAGACCGCATACAAATTGTTCTGCTAGGTTAGCTTCGAGATCCGGAAAGTCACACTGAGCCGCGGCGACTCGCAGAGCCTGTAGGAACTGGTTGGCCGTTTCTGCAGGCTTCTGCACTTGCCTGCGATATGCGAACCGACGAGCGATTTGGGAAGGAGTTGGAGCGTAGTAGGCTTGTAGCCCGTCCGTTAATTCTTGCCAGGCTAGATCGTAAACGGCCCTTGGGGCAGCAAATGACCTGGCAGTGGCAAACATTTTGGGGCCATATGCGGTTAAGAAAAACCCGCACTTTCTTGCTTGCGAGTAGCCTTGTCTATTATTTGCGATTAAAAAACACTCGAACCTTTCTAAGAAGGCTTCCCAAGTTTCTCCGCCGACTCCAAAAGGAGCGAAAGCTGGCATGCCGGCCATCAGGATTGTCTGAGGCGATTCTGGATGCAGCTGAGGAGATGATGAGGTGCGTTGACCTGGGTCAAAACGCCTTTTAAAACGTTGCTTGTTTTTGGTTACAGGTTGTTCTCAGAGCCAGTTCCCTAGTCCTCGTCGCCAGTGTTAGATCGGCTGTATGAAGAATCAGAGGCGTCTGAGGTAACAGTAACCATTTATTGTAACAAGAACGTTTGCAACAGTAACTAACAGTAGACCAGACAGTCTCTGGAGTTGTGTGTGGTAGATCGGATAGCCTCCGGAGTTGTGCAGCCTTTTATACTCGGCTGTCAAACCGTTTAGCCAATCGCCTCTCGTATGACAGCCCGGCAACCCGCAGGCGCGTCTGATTGGTTAAGACGCGCCTGGCTGCTGCCGAGCTGTCATTCGTAAGTGCGAGGACTTACGAAGCTATTCAACAGACAGCTTTAAGACTTGCGTGCTTCAAATGCCAGTTTCTGAGCCAACATTTTGGTTGCTAAGTGAGAGCATTGTTAAGTGAGTTTCCCCACATTTTACAAGTTGGCTACCCTCACCCAGTCACATGACCAGCAAGCCACTCCCACCCAGTCACATGGCCGGCAAGCCACTCCCCGGTCACATGGCCAGTAAGCCATTCCCACAAAACATACAGAAGAGGTTCTAAAAAATTTTGAAACCCACCACTGGTCTAAATCCAAAGTTTTGGGAGTAGAGCTCCATGTATATAATGGGATTTCCTCGTGTACTCCACCCTTGTTTAGAGGTGGAGCTCCAGAGACAAAAATAGTTGTAGAGATATGGAAAATATATTTCAATGACAAATGAACATAATAGGACACAATCTTAGATATTTCTAATCTCAGTATCCCCTATTTTTTATTGTACTTGCTTTAGCCTCTAAAGTTGATTTAACTAAATGTTTTCTTTCAGTTTTTTGACAGTGAGACAGAGTAGTGTTATAACACATGGCAAATATTTGTTAAATGTAGAAATGAAGACTCTTGTCTCAATGACTAAGGGTTTTCTTTAAAAATACTATCTAAAAATAGAAGAGGGTGTTTGAAGCTTTTATATGGTGTGCCAAGAACCATATGCAAAACTTAGATAGTGCCATGAGTGAAAAATAGAAGTAGAGCAAAAAAGAGTGTCCATTAATATAAATCAAATTAATATCCCTCCAGTAGTTTCCAGATAGTAGCTTATGAGAAGGAAATCAAAACCTTGAGGTTCATTCATATTTTTGTCATTACTTCATTTAATGAAAAGTCAACAATTCAAAAATAGATTTATATTCTCACCCCCCCCCCTTCTCTCTCACACACAAACCTCATCAAGTAAAATAGGCTCTAAACTAGACTGTGGGTTGAGCCCATTTGTTTGTAATTGGCTGCTTAACTTTGAGGGTTTAGGTTTCTGTCTGCTGCCTTCTAGATCTTCTTGAGATATTGTCTTTTCATTTTTAACTGTAAGCTGGTCAGACAGCCTTGAAATTGGTCACCAAATGTAATCATCATGGCATTACAAAAAAAAATGTTGAGACTTTGGAAGAGTGGTTAAGATAGCCTGAAAACTGGAGAGATACAAGTTAAGTCCAGCCTCAGCCACTGAAAGACACATAATAGTTTAGGACAATCACTTATAACTCAGCCAATGTTCACTCAGTTTTTGTGGAAAAATCTGGAGGACTGAATACTGTCTATGCTGCCTTCAGCTACTAGAAGAAAGATATATATCAACTGAACAATAAAAAAGTACAGCTCCGAGTTGTCTACTGCTATAATATTCTTACACTTATCTAAGAGTAAAGAAAAGGTACCCTTTAAACTGACTCCTGATGACTTCAATGTAGTTTCTTGACCAACAGTATAGAAGTAATTGCTATTGCCTTCCTTCAAGATGTTTTTCAACTGTCTAGTGTCATCACCAAGCTTGGTATTTCCTTGCATATCCCACCAAATTACTATCAAGATAAAATCTATTTAGCTTTTTGAAATCAGTGTTAGTTAGGTGTTGTAGTCTTATTGTATACACCTAAGTTGTTATTCCTAAAATAATGCTACTATTGATATTTTTATTGTAGATAGCGTTGTCAGATTGTTATGAACACCTAAGTTGATATATACAGTATCTGTGTTCTATTCTAACATGCTCAAGGGAACGTTAAGAGCCTTATATAGCAACTCTCACTATTACATTTTGAAAACATGATCCTACTTGCCTGAGACTTTCATCATTACAGATGAATTGAAAGAAATTCTCTCAGAAAGAGAAAATGGAAGATAGTCACAAAATCCTTTGCGGTATTTGAAGCATCCAGGACCTGTCAGAATATTTCTAGTTTCTTTCAAGCATTGTGATCACTAGTATTGTAGGAGGTATTGTGAATTGAATGCCAAATTATGCATGCAATTAAATCCAATGAGAGGGTGCCCTGCTTAAACAACATAATTAATGAGGAAAGGATACAGAGATGATTGTAGCAGCTTTTTTTAATGGTTGCCTCAATAGCATTTTAACTCTTTGGATGCTAATTTGTTAAAATGAAAAGTTTCTCTATTCTTTTCACAGCTCTTAACAAATTTTACAATATTTTTTTTTATTAATTTTTTTTAAATTTTTAATTTAAAACAAATACAACATCTTTCTTTACATGCTATAGAAAGTATATCAGTTGGTTACAAATAGACTTTTGTGCATCTCTTCCACAGTCAACAAACATAATTCATGTTAACTTGAGCATTTTAACTCAAATATTCATACATATCACCATCATCATATATCCATTTTCATTTGACTATAATTATATAATAATAATAATAATAATAATAATAATAATAACAACAACAACAACAACAACAACTCCGCCGTTGCCGGTCCCAAGCCCGGATGAGAAAGGAGGAGGGTTGGGGTCAGGTTGGCATCTGGTCCCGTAAAACCCCCCCCGCCAACCCATACAATATGGTGAAAAAAACAAATAAGAATTCCATACCGCATCGGTCGTCGCGCGGGTTAACAAGGGCCGCGGCGGATGTTGGGGTCCCTGGACATCCGTCGACAAGTGGGCTACAAGTGGACCAGCCAACAAAACGACAAAAATATAGTGCAGATGAAAACCGTGCCATAATGGCCTGTTACTACAACTCAGAGCCAGAAAATAGCCAGCTATTTAAAGCGAATGTATGAATTATGGAAACAACAATATCCAGATTCAAATGTTAGTGAACAACGACTAGCAGATCAAAGGCGATTTATTATACGGAATAAAGTGTTTAGTGAAGTTGAACATGAGGAAATTCAGGCAAATTGCAAAACCCAAAAAACAATATCACAAGCGGAAATAACTGATATTCAAGACACAACTAAAGACATTATAGTAGAACTCCCAGAAGAAGCTCTCGGGGAGGAAATAACATCACCACCACTAGAACCAGTTATCACTGAACCAACTGATGAACTAACTTAAAAACAAAAAGAATTGAAGGATAAGATCATGGAGCATTTTCTGCTTAATGAGGAAAGGCAACGTTTACCATCACTAAAAACTGTGCCTAAGAAAATTTTGGCCCCTATCATGAAAATGGTTAATGCAGTGTTTTCAACAATTGAACCGGGATCCATCTTGGAAACAAACCAGTTAATGTACAGCGCAGCTGTAATAGTCACTAATGAACTAGGCATTAAAATTAAAGTACCTAGTCACACAACAGAAAAAGCATCAAAGCCAAAGTGGAAAATCCGTTTAGAACAAAAAATCAAAAAATTAAGGGCAGATGCTAGTAACTTAAAGAACATGCATGAGCAACGGCTTAAAAACAACAAAATCATAGATCGGCTAATCAGACGATATAGATTGGATACAAGAAACATCAATGAAGCTGTAGAGATTGTAAAACAGCAGATAACAGCAACAGCTAGAAAAATTGAAAGATATGAGGCACGAATCATCCAATATAAACAAAATCAGCAATTTCGATCAGACCAACGGCGTTTTTATCAAAGTCTTAATGTAAATGGTGACACCAAAAGTGAAAAACCAGAAAAACAGGCCACAGTTGAATTCTGGAAAGAATTGTGGGAAAATGCAAAGGACTACAACAAGGAAGCAAAGTGGATACATGACTTTGAGAAAAGCATTGGCAACAAGCAAATGCAAGTATTAGAAATAACAACTGAGATGGTCAAAAATCGAGTTAAAAAGGTAAAGAATTGGACATCACCTGGAAAGGACCAATTACATGGTTTCTGGCTCAAATATCTGACCAGTTTACATGCAATATTGGCCAGGCAACTGAATGAAATTTTACAAAAGGGCCAAATTGATGAATGGTTGACAACTGGAAAAACATACTTGATTCAGAAAGATGCAACTAAAGGAACAACACCTGAAAACTACAGACCAATAACATACTTGCCAACAACCTTCAAATTACTCACAGGCATTATTGCAGATAACATGATGGATTATTTGGAAACAAACAACATCTTGCCAGTAGAGCAAAAAGGCAACAAAAGAAGGAGCAGGGGCACCAAAGATCAGCTTCTAATTGATAAAATGATATTAGAAAATTGTAAGAACAGAAAAACGAACTTGAATATGGTCTGGATTGATTACAAAAAGGCATTTGACTCACTGCCACATAGTTGGATCATAAAATGCTTAGAAACAACTGGCATTAGCAAAAATATTACATCCTTTACTGAAAAGGCGATGAAACAATGGAGAACTGAGTTGGCAGTAGGGAATGAGATCTACGGAATAGTTAATATCAAGCGAGGAATTTTCCAGGGTGATTCACTTTCACCTCTTCTCTTCATCATTGCAATGATCCCACTATCAGTAATCTTAAAAAAAATGAAATTAGGCTACCAAACAGCCAAAGAAGCTGAAAAAATTTCACATTTACTATATATGGATGATTTGAAACTCTATGGAAAGTCAGAAATAGAAATCCAATCATTGACAAACACAGTCCGAGTATTCAGCACCGATATTTCAATGCAGTTTGGCATGGAAAAATGTGCCACTGTATCCATAAAAAGGGGCAAAATCACTGCATGTGAGGGAATTGAAATGCCCAATGGCCAATTAATTAAATGCAAAGAAAATGAAGCCTACAAATACTTAGGCATTCTGCAGTTGGATAACATCAAGCATGGAGAAGTAAAAACTATTGTCAGGCGAGAGTACACCAACAGAGTTAGGAAAATTTTGAAATCTAAATTGAATGGTGGAAATACAATCAAGGCCATAAATACCTGGGCAATACCAGTTATAAGATACACAGCTAGTATAGTTAACTGGACACAAGCTGATTTGGACCTTTTGGACCGAAAAACCAGGAAACTAATGACAATGCACTACAGTTTACATCCACGTGGTGATACTGATAGACTGTACCCGCCCCGAAAATCAGGTGGCAGAGGATTATTACAAGTGAAGCAAACAGTTGAAGAAGAAAAACATGCACTGGCTGATTATTTAAAAGAAAGTCAAGAACATCTATTAATCGAAGTAAAGAACAAAAATCTACTGAAGGCCCAACAGACGAAACAAGAATACAGAAAAGATGTGATAAAATCAAGAATGGAGAGTTGGCAGAACAAAGCACTGCATGGCCAATTTCTGGAAAAAATAAAAGATAAAGTGGACAGTGAACAAACTTGGTTATGGTTAACAACAGGTACATTAAAGAAAGAAACAGAGTCACTAATCCTGGCTGCGCAAGAACAAGCTATCCGCACAAATGCCATTAAGGCCAAAATAGAAAAATCCTCTGATGATGCCAAATGCAGACTTTGCAAAGAAGCTGATGAAACTGTTGATCACATACTCAGCTGCTGTAAAAAAATCGCGCAGACTGATTATAAATTGCGGCACAATTCAGTAGCACAAATGATCCATTGGAATTTGTGCAAAAATTATAATATTAAAACAGCAAAAAACTGGTGGGAACATCAGCCTGAAAAAGTCACTGAAAATCAGATGGTCAAGATCTTGTGGGATTTCCGTATACAAACGGACAAAATACTGGCGCATAATACACCAGACATCACACTGGTTGAGAAAAATAAGGTCACAATCATAGACATCGCAATACCAGGTGATAGCAGGGTCGCCGAGAAGGAACATGAAAAAATCGCAAGATACCAGGACTTAAAAATCGAAATTCAACGACTATGGCACAAACCAGCAGTGGTAATTCCAGTGGTAATTGGCACACTGGGTGCTATTCCAAAAGCACTGGAATTACATTTAAAACAGTTAAAAATTGACAAAATCACCATCAGTCAAATGCAAAAAGCCGCACTGCTTGGATCTGCACGCATATTACGAAAATACGTTACGACGTCCTAGGCCTCTGGGTGGGGCCCGACTAGTAACCAATGCCAAATCCGGTGAAAAAACTGGCCGCTGTGATACAATTGTATAATAATAATAAAAATAATAATAATTTTAAACAATACATGCCCACACCAGTGGGAAAAGAAAAAATAAAAACAAAAAACAAAAAAAACAACAAAGAAGACAAAAAGAACAAAAGACAAGGCAGGGAAAAGAAAAAAAGAACACAGGTATATATTATTAAAAAAAGTATATCAGCTGGTTACAACATGTTTTGGTGCATCTCTTCCATTAATTCATATTAATTCAAATATCTTAACTCAAATGTTTACCATATTGACATCATTATACCTCCACTTTTAGTTGACTACAGTTATTGAAACATCCTTCATCCTCAACTATGCCAAAGATTTAATCCATAACCACATGCTGACATTTCATTTACTTGTTTGTAAAATCCTCTATTAACATCAAATCCTCATATCCTGTATTAGCTGAACATCCATAATATTTAATACCAAAAATTCCATCTTCCATGCAATGTAGTTTATTATCATTCTCCCTTCTTTAAGTAATTGTATCGTATATCGTAACATTTTCCCCATATTAGTTAACATTTAACTGTATATATTTTATTTTATTTTTTAATAGTGACAATTATTGTGATTAATAACCTTTGTATATGGTCCAAAAATATTTCCAACCTTCCCTTCTCATATCCAATTATTATTTATCATATCAACTCCACATTATATACATTACTATCAATATCAATTATTATTCAGCTATATCTATTACAAATAAAAGTAATTAGATTTAGCTAATTTTAAATTGTATTCTTCCATCTATCAGCCTATGTCTCTCCAATAACAAAACCTTCTTAATCCTATTGCCATTCGTGGAACAGATTTACCAAATGTTTTTATAAGCAAGTCCAAACAGGGATATCTTCGCACCTTTTTGCTCAGGATGTCTCTGATGAAATAATAACGTTGTCCCAGGCTTGTTAAACTTTTCAGTTTGTCTTTAATTCTCAAGGGTGGAATTAAAAATTCTGCAAGTGATGTTTCATAAAGTGTAGATTCTTTAATGCTTCTCATTCCTCCTGCGCTCTGTCTTTTAAGATGAATCTTCTGTATGGCTGCCTCCCTTTCTCTTTCTCCCTCCTAGATAAAACAGACGCCCTGCATGTCAGCAAGTTGAGAGACTTCATTTCTCACATTCTTTATTTGTATTTCAGGAACATTCAAACATTCAACGTTCTCACTTTTTAATTCATATTTTAATGTCAAATAGTCCAATTTTTTTCCAAATCTTTCATATGAATCAAACAACTTTTGAAATGCAGAGAAAAATATTTGAAATGAACCTTTTGAAGTATGTATCAACGCCATGTTGTGACGCAGTTAAATGCTCTAAAATATTTGCAAGTAAAGACACGCTGGGAGCTGTGCGATCTTATCTGATCTTATACCAACACAGCCAAGCAATAAAAGTGTCAGATCGTAAAAAGCCAATTTGTAGTAGATTAGTTTACAACCCACTTAAGAAGAGTCAGGAGGTAGCCTTTAAAACATTTAAGAAATAGGGTAACCACCGGCCATAAATCCATTGAAGAAAAACCAATTCGCCGCTAGATTCTTCTGTTCTTTGGTTTCAATTAGCTTAAATTTTAGTGCGGACCGTCTCTCTTTGAGTAATAAAATCAGCTCACCAGTTGAATTCACTTTCACAATTCTTAGGGGCAACCTGCAGTTTCGGTTAGCATACAGCTAATCCAGAAGGAGCTGGCAAGAGGGGTTGAATTCCAAGCCCCCCCCAGAGACCTGCGAATGTCTCTGAGGTCACTGGATCTCCCCTCACCTTTCACTGTCTCTTCGGGACAGCTAGGGTCCGAGACGACCCGTCCAAATTCCTTCGGAATAGGGGAATTTCAGGAATAGCCTGAAACTCTGTCTTCTCACTGCTAAGCCCCGCCTTCTTCACAAATTTTACAATATTGATAATATGGACTTGTTTAGTCTCTTTTTTTTTACATCAACTAGGTAAATAAGTATTATAGCTCAAGAAAAAAAATCACGGAAGATTTAAAGAACAGCTTACTTCTCATGGAAAATATTTTCTGATCTGCCTTTGTTTTCCGATTTTGGGGTATGTTTCTCACTTATTTCATCATAAGAAGTGATATTTTTTCTATTCCATATCTAAAATTTACATGTCTTCTTCTATCCCCATTATTTTATTTAAATGATACCGAAAGAGTCAAACTAAATAAGAAAAATGGATTTTGTCTCCATAATAGCAGAAATAGCATTTGGAAGAATAATTTCAGGACTCTTTACAAATCCGATTTTAAAAAAGATATTTGCAATGATGATGAAGTAATGCTATACCATACATGTTTTATTTTAAAAAAATTAAAATGGCAATGCTTTTTAGGGAAGAAAGCAATATTTGGGGAGCATTTGTTACCTCTCAGTAATTTCTTTCTTCATGAGATGCTTTACTACAGAAAACTGGAGGGAAAAATTTCTCTGATTCTCACTTCCTTTCACATCCTATCATGCAGTCTTTCTAAACCTCAGCCAGCTTTCAGATATGTGGAGTTCAGCCCTCAGAATTCTCTACACTGGCTGAGGAATTCTCGGAGTTGAAGTTCATACATCTTAAAAGTGGCTGAGGTTGAGAAATAATGCTCTAATACATGTCTTTAAAAGCAATTTTAGGAAACGTGGCTGGGAAAGTGCTCTTTTTAATGTATCTGGTTAATTGCAACGGAGAGAAATAATTCTAGACAAAATGGTATCCTGGATAATAACACTTATATGAGTATAAATAAAGTTTGTTTATTGATAGGAACAGTAATTAAAGAAATTACTGTTCTATTTTATTCTAAAATATATATTTCCCTGAGGTAAGAAAATTTTTAAAATGTTTAATAATTCATTCAATATTAGGATGCTTCTGGACTGTTCCTAATGTTGATAATTGAAAGATGTTGTGCAACTATTCAGTTAACCAAAAATATAGTGAGGAGGAGGAAAAAGAAAGCCTGGGATAGTTAAAAATGGAATGCAATGAAGAAAGAAAACAGTTGGATAAAAAACTGCATCTGGAAATCTTTTGCAATTAATCAGGATCAGTTACACCAATTATTTGGCAGATGCAAATGGGAGGAAGGAATGGATGGGGTGGAGTACGGCACTGTGAGGGACCCTAGCAATATTTTGAGAAATATTCCCTGGAAGCAAACTAGGGGAAATTAAAAGATGACTTGGCTGCAGCACAGATGGTTGGAGTGAATGTATTTACTGATGAGCCAGTTTAAGGAGATTTGTTTCCTGAGTTGCATCTGTGTCTCGTTATGTTGTGAGTTCAGAGTGGCCACATCATCACAAAAGGGCTTATATGCACCCCAAACCTTTCCTGCTTTAAATTTGTATTCCTTTTGCTATAGGGCAGAGATGGCTATGCGACTTCCTTTGGAAGGTTCCTCCTGAACTCCACCTGCGATTACTATCATTGAACTTAATAATTTAAAAATTGTGCTTAAGGCCTTCCTGAGTACATTTATAAATCGATTGTAAAAAAGGATAAATATTTAGAAACTGAAAGTAGATATCCAATTTCAATTGGTCCCAATAAAAGGTTGCAGAATTAAATGACAACATTGTATTACTATCATATAATAAATTTATTGTAATGAAGCCCCTAATCTGCTGAGAAATTCTTACTGTTGAAATTCCAATACTGAAGCACTCTCAACTTATACAAGATCCAAAGTCTTAATAACATAAGATACTTGACAATGCTTGGAGCTACTGCAGAGCAATATTCATTTCTTCTTCCCTCCACCCTCCCCATGTGACCTGTGCCATTTCCATATGTTATGGAAATGAAGATGTAGGGTTAAGCCTTCCATCCTGGAGGGATGGAACAAACACAAACATCCTGTTTAAACAGTCTGTTGATTGAATCACAAGAGGTCAGGAATATCACATTTTAAAAGAATCAGAACTGGGAGAAAAAACCCTTTTGATCTTTTTCTTTAGGTGAGAAGATGCAGTCCATCTAAATAATCCATTCTGGGCAAACACAACATAGAAACACTAATATTTTGCCTTGTCATAGATAAAAGAACAAAAATTACCCTATTTGTAATTATTCCAGTTCTCTAGTTGAAAATAATCATGGGGAAACTGCAAAGGCCCTTTACAAAGCTCTTTGTATCTTAGAGAGAAACCTATTTTAAGAGCTTTTCTATTCTGGCTAAAGTTATTCAAGGGGAAGATGTGGACAACCAGTTCTAAGCTATGTCCATCTTTGTCAGCCTGCTTCTTCAAAGGAACGTCTTTGAACCAACTGAGGCACTGCCCATAACAGATTGGATTTAAATCCAATAAATGAAACCCTGAAGTGGTCAGGGGTCAGTCTTGGCTGTTTGCTAGTCTAGATTTGCAGTTATACTTCCCAAAAGGCTAATGAACTTTCTAAAAACTAAACTTAGTCTCCCTTTTCCACCTTAGTCTTCAGAATCATCTTGTGCCCAGAGTAGCCTCACCTGAATTGTGTTCTCTCACTAGGAAAAACCAGCCAACTGCATATCATCATCTGTATCCAGATCAGACAAAGGGATAACACATCAATGCTCAGCTGTAGAATAATTCTAATTTTTTTACTACTGGTTCTGTGGGTGTGGCTTGATGGGTGTGACAGGGGAAGGATACTGTAAAATCCCCATTCCCTCCCCACTCCAGGGGAAAGATACTGCAAAATCCCCATGTCCTCCCGATCAGCTGGGACTCCAGAGGCAGAGAATAGATGAAGGTGGGGCCAGTCAGAGGTGGTATTTACTGGTTCTCTGAACTACTCAAAATTTCTGCTACCGGTTCTCCAGAACTTGTCAGAATCTGCTGAATACCACCTCTGATGTTCAGAAGATTTGTGGGTTTGGGAAGTTAGGGACCATACTGGGTTTTAGACAAACAACACATCTGTGAACAATAACTGATAGGGATCCACTTTCTTCCACAAATTTCTGAGGCTTTGATTATTACCACCGATCCTTAAGAATTAGGACCATGTAATAAAAAGGTACACCACTCCTTCTTTCTGTCTCTAGTCTATCTCTTTTATGATTTTACATGTAAGTTGACTTCTCTGCCTTCTTTCCACCTTATCTTCCTCTTTCCTCTCCTAAGGTTCTTTCACCAGCACTCCTTTCTTTTTTATCCAAAATTCTTGGAGTGTATATATTGATCTTGCTTTCTTCCCTAAAATCTTCAGTGTGCAAGCTGTCCCATCACTATTGATTCTCTGGAGCCTGCTTAAATGGTATTTCTACAATGTCTGTTTCTTTCTTCTTTGTTGCCATTTCCAACTTTCAGTTTTCTATTCCTCTTTGAAATCCAAAACTATCTGTCACATGTGTGGTCACTTGCATGCTGTACAATCCCTACCTAACAGAGTGATAGAGAAATAAAGGCAATATGAAACTTCCAGGTACACACGAGCACCTTGACATTATCTCTTAGGTATGCTGCACTCTCAAGTTAAAATGGACCTATCTCCACAAATTCTTCCAATTTCTACCTGAAGGACTCAGACCATTGGCATTAAACATGTCCTCTTCCATTCTCTGACTGTAAAAAAGGCACATTTACCGTAAAAAGATTAGATGGTTCATGTCTGATGTGAATTGTTTCATGAAAAGTGACTTTAGAAATGTCTGTACATTCCAAACAATACAGTACTAACAATCTTACAGACACTATAGTCAACATGCTTTTGAAAAGGATGTATTCCTTCCGCACCAACTCAGTGCTTTTTGGAAATGTAAGAAAGCATCAAAATACATTATATGACTCTCCAGTGGACAATAGTGTTGCTTAATGGGGTGGACAATATGATAATAGGATATGCATGCTTAGCTTCACTGTTCTTTGTTCTGCTTCAAAGGATAGCTTTTTTGTGCCTAAGATATGCCAAGACTTAATGTGTCAAGCAGATAATGAATAGACTAAGTTGCAGCACATGTGACCTATTCTGTTTTTACTTGGAATCTTTATAGAAATCAAATCATTATCTTTGATGGGGATTCTTTCTACTCTATTGAGGCTCTATCTTATAGGTAAGAAGATGAGACATTTGGAACTCCCTTTCAAAATGTTGGGATCTAGTTAGAATGTAACTGCATCAAGTGATTAATTTGTAGCAGACAGATTATCTGATCATAACATGACACACCCTTGTTGTTGTGAGGAAAATAGGAGAGGGAAGGAGTGTTGAATATGTCCACCAGCTCGAGCTATTTATAAATCATGGAATTGGTGGAATTGGTTATTGCTGCTTTAATTCTACATAGAATATTATAGTTTATTAATTTGTTTATTTGAAACACTTATGCTTTTCTTTTTGCCTTAAAGGGCCTTTTGAGCTGCCTTTAAGATAGATAAACACAGGGCACAAAAGGTACACTAAATAGAAAAGGAAAACTAGAAAAAAGAAGCCCCCAAGAGGCTACATTTGTATGGTTCTTTTAACAACTAGCTATATCACTGCTGTAATGGCCAGCAGCTGGAAGCTTTAAGTTTTCTTATGACAACTGGTTGGAAAGAATTCAATCCCAGAAGAAGCCAAAACTACTTTGTGTGTGTGTTTTTTTTTCATTTTGCCAAAGTGATGGAGTGGCATAGTTTTTTTTTTCTCCTTCTTACTCTTTGGCAGTCTGATGAAATGAGCTCTCAGCAGAATTGATGACAGTTTTGATTTTCTGTTTTGATACATTAAAGCAAAAAAGAGTATGAGGGCATTAATTAAGCAAGATAGATTGGCATGTTAATTATCCTTTGTTTCAGGTGCCCATTTGGGATATGGATAGCATATCCTGTGTATATCAAAGCAATGGGGAAAATCCAATGTGGTATGCTTGCTAATTTAAAGGTGGTCTGAATAATGCATAGCTATCTTAATTTCAGTAGCTGAAGAACAATGTGGGAAACCCACATGAAGATGAAATTCTGTTGCATTTGCTTGATTATTTTTTTTATAATGTCTCAGTTGATCAGTTATTTCCTGTTGGTATAATTGGCCTTTTTTGCCTTTTTTTAATAGATTGAAGCATAACATGTGGTTGTGCATTAAACATTACACCTGCAAAATGCACAATCCATTGAAATCCAGTTTTTGGAAGCTGTGCTGTTCACTTATAAAGGTACAATATCACAAGAAACGGATCGTCTTTGTAACAATCTACTAAGAACCATCTCTAATCTTAAACAAAAGAAATTTAACATATTCAAAACAATAGGAGGTCTACAATTACTCTGCATATTATGTGCAGACTCAGCTTCTAGTTAGAGCGTCCTTTTGTGGGAATAATTCAGAACAAGTCAGAGTTGCAAAGCAGGAATTTAAGAAAACTGTCTAGTATCCTGGATCTTAAAGGATGGTCCTTGATAGAGGATTGATATAATGTATAACCCTAAGTATATTTTATAATGATATCTTGATGTTGATAAATAATTTTAATAAGGAAGTAATTAAAAATTGGTGTATATATATATATGTGTGTGTGTGTGTGTGTGTATGTATGTATGTATGTATGTATGATGTACAAGTGTAATGGCAAAATCGGGGTCTGCCTTTCTACTTACGTAAGAATAGGAGACGACACCTTTTCCAGAGAAGAAAGGTTTATTATTATTGAATGCATTCAAGAGACCAGTAGATTTCCACCTAACTGATCTGACTTAGGTATATTTTGACAGAGGTTTTATACCTTTGAAATGGTTATTACAAATCATATAGACGTCATATAGGCATGCACTAATCCAGGTCATAACTTCTCACCTAAGTCAGCACAAGGTTATTTCGGGTAATTTACAAATATTTAAGGAAAATTACAATACATGATTCCCAAACCACAATAGGGAAGTAAAGTGAAACTAAAAGAGAAGTGAATCTTGGTTACTCATGCAGAAAGAGGAAAAGTCAGAACGCCACTCAGATATATTGCTAAAAATATGGTTAACCTATAGCTTGTTTACAAGGTGAACTTTGATTATCCTAAAACTGCGCTCTATGACTAAGATAATGTGGTTACTTGCCCACCCAGTTTCCTCCTACTTGCGAAAAACCTAGCTTCCTGCGTTTCAAGCAGAAAGAAATATGTTCCTTATTTTTGTTCTTTAGGTGAAAGAGCATAAGCAGAGTTTTTAATTTTGAAGTTTTGAGTTAGAAGAAGACAAGTAGCCTGATTAAGTATTGAGGGGTTCAATGGTGGACCCCATGCTGTTTCACAAGGACAATAATGAACATAAGCATACTCGACAGTTGATTGGTGGGATTATACATAATTGAAAACAGTGATATACAAATATAAATGGCTGGTAAATCTTTTTCATATCGGGATATGTGATTATATAAAGGTATATTATTAAACAGACAATCAAGAATGTAAGGGAATTAGGTTTATTGAAAAAATATTAATTGTAATTGAATATACATTGTACAATGAAGGTGAGGTATTTAGTTATATTAGATGAAAAATCTGTGATTGTAAATGTAATTGAGAATATGGATGCAAAAACACTTGTAACCAAACGACATGCTGTATGTAATGGATGAGATTTTTTTTAATGTTTTTTTTATGTTTAAAAATAAAAACAAATTGGAAAAAAAAGGATGGTCCTGGTAATATTGGAACAAATACGGCCAAAAAAATGTAAAGAAAATACAGAAATATTTTTTAAAAACTGCTTATTTTATTTATTTATTGTATTGGACTTGCCTTTGATGCAGCAGAAATCCCTAACTGACACCATTATCTGATAAGTGCATCTGACTATTCATTTAAATAAAAACAAAACAGTCACTTTGTGTGACCTGTAAAGGAAAGGAAAGTGCAAAGCAGCATCTGTCATGCATTTTTTATTGATTTGATATTGTAATGCTTCCTTCTTGCTTTGTCAATAGTTCCAAGTCTCCCATTGAAATTAGTCAAAAAGTAAAATATATTTTTCTCTTCCTTTCAGTGGAATGCTTGAGAAATTTTATTTCAGATCCACAGATATGTGATTCAATGATAACAATGATGATGTTTTTAAATTACCAATCACTTTTCTTGACAAGTGGTCTCCGGCTGCATAAAAGGAGGCATGGAAAAGAAAAAAGATTAGCTATGTCAGAAAAATAAATCTATAAAGGCAATGCCTTTATTAATCCAACCAAAGTTTTATATAATATTTGTAAGCTTTTGAGTTTGTTGTACAAGATGTTTAGAAACCAGAAAAAAAGGAGAAGTGAAAATTGTGACTGTTTATACTGAAGACAATGACAAGGTGATGTTTTCATGCATTATAACATAAAAGGGGGCATGTTTCAACTGGATTTATGTGGTCATTTTTGCTGTTTTGATTCCTCCTCTTTCAGATCCTTGTTGGAGCCACCTTGTTCCCTTATATTCAGGGCTGAAGGTATTGGAAGTCTGTAGAGGGTGTGAAGCTGAGCAATTGTTCTATGAGTGGACTTAGCTAGGGAGGCAGAGAAAGTGAGCAATAAGACAGGCAGAATGGGACAACTCATCTAAGCCAACTCACAATGGCCAACTTGCCACGGCCAACTTGGAACGAACTCCCTGTGGAGATTCGGACCCTCACCACCCTCCAGACCTTCCGCGCCGCCCTTAAAATCTGGCTGTCCCGGCTGGCCTGGGGTTAAAGACTCTAACCCCACTCGAATTGTATGACTGTTGTGCTCTTAAATGATGTAGTGTCTTCATGTTGTAAATTGTTTGTCCTTCCCCCCCCTTTGAACTGTGAGCCGCCCTGAGTCCCCCCAGGGAAAAGGGCGGCATACAAATAAAGTGAAACTGAAACTGAAACTGAACTTGCCACGATCAGCTTGCCACAACCAATTCACTGCAGACAATTCACCATGGCCAACTCATCAAGAGACAAATCCTTGCGGGATAATTCAACAATTCAAATTAATTATTTAAAATTATTTTTAAAATTATTTTAATGTTTGTTATTCACATTTTATTTTGTCCCTTCTTTGGCATCTTTTCTTTAATGATTCTTTTTGACTATTTCTTCGATATCAGTGTAACACATGGGGAATGTTCCACAGTGAGTTGGCCTCAGTGAGGTGATCTGCAATGAGTTGGCCACAACAAATTGGCTGCAGAGAGATGGCTGAGTTGGCTGTGGCGAGTTGTCATAGGTTCTGAGACAGGGGCTGAGATGTGGGACTGCTTGCTGGTAGGGCCAGTAGTCATTTGCTGCACTTCTACAGCCCTGTCTTCACTTGAGTAAAGCAGAAAGGGGTGTTTTTTTCCTCCCTTTATTAGGTTCACTGGGCTCATAATTAAAGTTAATAACTAATTCCTTTATGAAATTATTGATATGAAGAATTCCTTCCTCAGTTCCACACAGATACACAAATTACATTCCATATTTACGTCTTCTGAATGTGGAGCCAAGAGAAGCTTTAATTCACATGAGAGCTGCTGGGCACTGAGAAAGTTATATTGGTAAGAATCATTGTGTGGACCTTTGCCTTGGAAACATAATCATACCAGGATCAGAGTGATGCAGTGTTTCAGGTGTTGGACTAGGAACATTCAGGGTCAAGTCTATTTTTAGTATAGACACTCAATGGGTGACTTAGTGCTGCTCATTATCTCTCAGCCCAAGCTACTGTATCTCACAACCATGTAGTTGAGACGAAAAAGGTTGAGAGTGTGCTATATGTAAAAGTATGGTGTCTTGGTCTCCAGAATAAAAATATCTCTCCCCCCATATCTCTCTCTCTCTCTCTCTCTCTCTCACACACACACACACACACACACACACACAGAGAGAGAGAGAGAGAGAGAGAGACAGAGACAGAGAGAGACACAGAGAGAGAGACAGAGACAGAGACAGAGATACAGTAAGAGAATTCCATTGATTTGATTGATGAAATCGATCATAGTTGCATGAGTACTGTTCCTTCATGAAGTTGACATGAGTTAGAAGTCTTGTTACATTTAAAGAACATCTCTGCTCATGCTGAAAATAAGAAAGGTGGGCTTGGGAAGGTTGTATTGATTTTTACTTCAGCATTGCAAGATTTGTATTATATGATATTTTAAACAAGCCAGAACAAATGATGGAATACAGGACCATCTGGATTGAATTATAATGATGGGCTGCTTGGTTGTTTCCTTGCAGATGTTTCTGCAAAAATAAAATCAACCAAAGCTTGACTCCACAGTTCAGCCCTGAACTAAAATATTCTCTTCTATCGGAATTATAACTACATACTTGCAGCTCAATATGCCCCCCCCCCACCCGGTTCGTCTATCACTTTTTTCATAATTCTGACGGAAATGATTCCAGATCTGCCCTTTAGAACTGCTTATGAAACTGGTAAATGAAAAATGTGATACTAAATTATTCAGGAATAGTTATCATGTTTGAACACAATTCCCATTCTGCACATGAATCCTAATGCTGACTGAATTAATCAGAATGAATTCAAGAGTGAAGAAGGTTTCAAATGTTGTGTTTTAGAAGTTAGGAGGGCACAGCAGCATTTTTTTTAAAAAAAACCCCTGTTTTCTCTGCCAAAACACAACAGATAGGCTTTCTATAGAAGCATGAAATTCAGACAAATGTTTGGTCTACCTGGTTGCTAAGCAACATGGGAGCAAGGCTCCTAATTAGATCTGCTCACCCCGAGTGACCTCTTTGCTAACATACATTTTTATGCTTTTAATGAGAAATGAACGCTTAGTTTTACACCTTCTAGGTGTGATTGCCCCGACATTGCTATTCAGACATCTCTGAGGATAATTAAACCAAGAACTGTAGAATATATGAGATATTAGAACATGATAAATGAAACAAATAGGGCTCCATCTCTAAACTCTTCAAAACAGCTGTAGATGGAACTGGCAAGTCAGATATCTGTTTTCTTGCCAAAAGGCAAACACTCCCTACTACAGAAATATTATTTCCACTTTCTTCAAAATGTTCATCCTCTCCTCATGTGCTGCACATACAATTACATTTCTCCCAAATTAGCCTTTGCCAAACTGGATGTTTATATGTTGTGGGCATTGTTATTTAGGAATTACGATACCAGAAAAAGGTGGAGATACTGGTTTTATACAATACAATACAATACAATACAATACAATACAATACAATACAATACAATACAATACAATACAATACAATACAATAGCAGAGTTGGAAGGGACCTTGGAGGTATTCTAGTCCAACCCCTGCCTAGGCAGGAAACCCTATACCATTTCAGACAAATGGCTATCCAACATCTTCTTAAAGACTTCCAGTGTTGGGGCATTCACAACTTCTGGAGGCAAGCTGTTCCAGTGATTAATTGTTCTAACTGTCAGGAAATTTCTCCTCAGTTCTAAGTTGCTTCTCTTCTTGATTAGTTTCCACCCATTGCTTCTTGTTCTACCCTCAGGTGCCTTGGAAAATAGTTTGACTCCCTCTTCTTTGTGGCAACCCCTAAGATATTGGAACACTGCTATCATGTCTCCCCTAGTCCTTCTTTTCATTAAACTAGACATACCCAGTTCCTGCAACCATTCTTCATATGCTTTAGTCTCCAGTTCCCTAATCATCTTTGTTGCTCTTCTCTGCACTCTTTCCAGAGTCTCCACATCTTTTCTACATTGTGGCGACCAAAACTGAATGGAGTATTCCAAGTGTGGCCTTACCAAGGCATTATAAAGTGGTATTAACACTTCACATGATCTTGATTCTATCCCTCTGTTTATGTAGCCTAGAACTGTGTTGGCTTTTTTGGCAGCTGCTGCACACTGCTGGCTCATATTTAAATGATTGTCCACTAGGACAATTGTCCCTCTCACAGTTACTACTATTGAGCAAGGTACCACCTATACTGTACCTGTGCATTTCATTTTTCTTGTCTAAATGTAGAATCTTAGTCTTTTTACCATTGAATTTCATTTTATTAGAGAGTGCCCAATGTTCAAATTTGTCAAAAACCTTCTGTATCTTAAGCCTATCTTCTGGAGTGTTGGCTATTCCTGCCAGCTTGGTGTCATCTGCAAATTTGATGAGTTCCCCATTTATTCCCTCATCCAAATCATTGACGAAGATGTTGAAGAGTACTGGGCCTAAAACAGAGCCTTGGGGTACTCCACTGCATACTTCCCTCCATGTAGATGCAGTTCCATTGAGGACTACATGTTGAATGCGGTTGGTCAGCCAATTACAAATCCATCTGGTGGTGATGCTGTCTAACCCACATTCTTCTACTTTATCTAGTAGTAGGTTATGGTCTACCTTATCAAATGCCTTACTGAAGTCCAAGTAAACTATATTGACGCCATTCCTCTGGTCCACTAATTTTGCCACTTGTCAAAGAATGCAATAAGATTAGTCTGGCATGATCTGTTTTTGACAAACCCATGTTGACTTTTGGCTATTACTTTGTTTACTTCTAGGTGTTCACTAATTCGTTGCTTGATTATTTTTTCTACCTGTAATGCTTCCCATAATCACAGGGAATATGACACATAAACCTGAATGCACATGCAGTTACAGGTTGTCCTTGACTTATGACTATAATTGAGTCCACTATTTTGATTGTACGTCACAATGGTCATAAAGGGGATTACCACGTGACCAAACAATTGATTTAATCACTTTTTGGGTGATGCTTGCTAAGTGAATGTGTGATAGTAAGTGAATACATGGTCATTAACCAAACTTTGTGTTTTTTTGCTGGAAACTGAAAGTAAACACCGGTATCTGACAAAAGAATTATAAATTATGATCATATCACTGCAGAGAATTGCAAACAGCTATAAATGCAGGCCAGTTGCAAGCCACCTAAAATGCAGTCATGTGACTGTGAGGGGCAGAGCAGACATCAGAACTTTGATTCTGTGATTTTCAGGGTCTGTCATAATTTGGACCAGTCGCTAAGTGACTGGTCGCAAGACAAGGGCTACCTGTATTCTCATGTAGTGCAGGAAAAGATTACTATTGTTGCCACTTAAACTGACAGATGGTACATTTTTCAAAACAAATGTATAAAGGTCAATTGACAGATTAAAATTCAAAGCTGCAAATGACAAAAGATGGCAATTTTAAAGGAAGCAAATTATTAATGGGAATAAATATTTTACTAAATGTTCATAGGTCATAGATCCAAAATTCAAATCCTATGATTTCCTGATTCTCCTGACTTACCCCCTAAGGAGTAAATCACCATACATGTGGCAAGGAATGGATTGATTATGACTGTCTCTTGGTATCTAATGAATGTTATTTGCATCATTGTTTCACTGTGCAAATTATGTGCATTGTATGATTTCTATCTTTTGTGTGATAAACAATTGTGAGGTGATTTTTATCAGATGTCTTGTGAACAGATAGGGCAGAACTGAATGTGTGACTGCCATTGTTTGGATTCACACTTTGCACTGGGCCAAAATACTAAAAGTCAAACTCAGGTATTACATTAGTAAAATAATAAAGGTGAGACATTAATAAATACAAAATTAAAATAAAATAAACTTAAGTTTATGCCTTTCATTATCACAGAAACCTAGGGAACTATGTTTAAATTAAAATAATATTCAAGAATGCATGCATGGAATACATCTAGGGAGTTGCATTCCTTATTATTCCACATGATAACTGTGTGAAATAAGGGTATGAGAAAGGGTGAGAGCTTGGTAATTAATGGGGTGGGATGAGACGTAATGTGCTATTGTATTGAAATCCCATGCAAGATGCAGGCATCTAATGGTACCTCATTAAATACCTCTTTCAGGCTAATTAGACATCCCCCATTCCTAAAAATGGCGAGTCATTTTATATCAACAGGCAACCAAGGCCTTTATTTGAATTTCAGGAAAAATCACTAAGGCAGTAAGATAGCAATTATTGATGCCTTTGAAATTCTAACTTGAGCAAGATTGTCTGCGAGTCTAGATTAAAAGGGAGTTACAAGCATGACTGCAGGTTGTATAGTGTTCCTCGTAATTTGTCTCGCTGTCTGTACAACATTGTCAATGTTCACTTTCCTCTTACGGGAATACAGCCAATAGTCTAATGTAGATTCTGCCAAAACTTTAACTGTGATTCATAAACCATTCCTCTACCAGAACAAGTTTCCTTTATGGTAACATTTCTTGGATCTTTTAAAGACTTACCATTATTGCATTTTTCCTAAAGATGTGATTTTTGATAATTTGGGAGGCAATTTACATAATCCCCAAATGGGTTTTGAGCATGTGGCAATTTAAAGTACATTATGGCAATCCATCTGTGAACTGTATCTGATTCCAGCCAGGTCAATTTTCAGTAGATGGATTGAGGAGGGGTGTGTGGTGGGGTTTAAGATTTTCATACTTTCGCTGGTCACGGAATGGAGCAAACAGATGGTCCATAGTTATATGCAGAAGACTTTGAAGCTACATCTCATTTTCAAAGTCCACGTACAGAGCTGTTAGGCCCATTTAAGCTGTAAAGTGGATATTAAAGGAAGTGACCTATTGTTTTCTAAATCCTTTTCTAAACACCTGCAGCCTTCCTGGGCCTCAGACATATTTTTAACCTCATAAACAAGTATGGTGTCTTTACTGTATTAATAAGGAACACATTTGAAAAAGCATTTGTGGGTTCCCCTGACTTAATTTCTCAAACAGTGTTACCAGTGGTGGGTTCCTAACCGGTTTACTACTGGTTCACTGAGAGAGCTTTTTCATTTCAGTGACTGGAAGGGTGTTTCTGCTGCAGCCTAAAGCTGGTAATAGATAGGCAGATGTCCAATGTCCCTTCCAATTCTCTCATTCTGTACTAGAATGTGTAGAAATTCTGTGCAAGAAACCATGCAAGAGACATGTTAATTTCATTTTTTTCTTGTTAGCTTGTAATATCTTCCCAAAGGAAAATGTCATCTTTCTGTCCTCTCTTCTCTACTTTGAAACATGGTAATGGGAATAATGTCAGGGTTCCAAATAGCGTCCAAAATTAAATCAGAGTCCAAGGAAAGCATTCCTCAAAGTTCTAATTTATTAAGAGAGCCATGTTGGCACATCTGGGAAAACCCAAATCTGAAAGCTTCCCAGTTTTCCCCATCCAGTTGAATGTTCAAGATCTTGCCCCCACACGTCAATCACGTGGTCCAATCTTCCACTGCCATGCTGGCAGTTCCACCCACCCAGTTCCGGTCAGGTGCAGAGGTGCAAAGACAAAGGATGACCTTGGCTGTCTAGAAAGAATTTTGTTATGTCATCTAACGTCATACAATCCCCTTCCCATTTTGCATAGAAAATGCATAGTAGAATAATGAAAATTGTGACAGGCCAAAGATCCAGAAGATGGCTGCGGGCCTGACAATAATATCTTCCCAAAGGAAAATGTCATTATTATGGTCCTCTCTTCTCTACTTTGAAACATGGTAACGGGAAGACTTTCTGTCTGAAATATTTTCTCTTTCTGCTACCTCTCTTTCTCTTATCTCTTTCCCATCTCATATAAAGGAGACAGTGTTCTGATGCCTTCAGCACAGCTTTCAGGAAAAGGCAGTAGGGCCAAAGGTCTCTTTCTCAGGACATGTTCCAGTTGGCTTCCTTGTCAGACAGCAGGAAAACAGGGCTGCTGACAGCTGTTGTGGGGGAGGATTAAACCATTTGCTAAGAACCAGGTGTCATGGCAAAATCGGCTCATATTACCTTATTTATAAATCCTCAAGTAGTGAGCTTGAACTGAGCTAGTTTCTTGTGTGTGAACAGGCAGGCTAGGGGAGGAGTTTATAGTAATGAAAAAATATCATGAAAAGCAGGTGTGTTGCATGTTTTTTGTTGCACTATTCTCACATGCATTTTACATGCTGCTCATTAGGCTCAATAGATTTCATTCTCTTTAACTGCATTTGTAAACATCTGCACTTTATATTTTATTATATCTCTCAAAGTTTATGAGTTCTGTACGGATCCATATATTTCCTTCTGGTTTGTGACCCACGTGCATGGTACGGCAGGTAGTTGCTGTCTATCCTTAAAATATTTTTTACTTTTACCTGGATTGTCACTTACCAGAATGTAAAAAGATGGTAATTTGTTCTTTCAGACTTGCAAGTTTCTTTTAATGTAGACTTACAGCTCATTTATCTTGTTGTATGTCTGGCTACCTGAGAAAACTGACAATAGCATACTCTATCCATGAACTTTTGTTTCCAGAAATTCATTTCTTTTTCCAGAAAATTTAAAAGTGTGTTCCCTTTCATCAAATTGTGCATGTGGTCAGAGAAAACCCTCTGGTTTTCAGTGGAAGTCGGGATGAAATGACACAAGAGATGCCTACAGCTTAACTGAAATAAAATGAAGAGCATATCCAACTGAGCATATATAAGAACCTTTATTAGGGATTACCTTGTGGCAACAAGAGTGTTGAAATGCACTTATTTCCTTGATCCTATTGTGTCCATGGACAGCTGACTGGTGATTGTACTTCAGAGGATTTTTTTCCCTTGCTTGGTAAGCAAGTTCCTGGAAGACTTTTGCAAGATTTTGAAGACTGTTCTAGACAACAGTTGGGTAAAGTTGGGGGAGCCAACTCAATGTTATGTACTGAGCATGCCCAGAAAGAAGCCACATTGCTACAAAATGCAGATTCCACCCTCAGTTGCTTAAGCATTACAATAGGATGCAATAAGTTTTGAAAGCTGCTGTTAATATATCAGGTAACTAAAGTCATCTCTGTACCAAAGAGGAGTCTAAACTCAGAATAGAAAGGATTCAAACAAGCTTTTCCCTTTAATATTTCATGAAGTCAAGGCAGTTGTCCACAGGATCCAACTCTTCAATTAGAATGACAAAAGCAGTATCATGCAATCAAATGTTAAGCTGACCCTTTTGTTTGTATATACATCATCACAGGACATTTACAGAAAGGGCAGAATTGATGTCATGCTGCTGCTTTCGAAATCCCACCTACCCAACATGTCCTGAATCTCTGACTATATTATGATTAATGATTGTAACTATGATTTATGATCTTTGACCTTACTTTGTTGTTAGTACGTACAACTAAGAACTTATGCACTGGAGACAAATTCCTTGTGTATCCAATCACATTTGGCCAATAATGAATTCTATTCTATTCTATTCTACGTATTTCATTCTATTCTATTCCATTCCATCCCCACTAGCTTGGATAAATATAAATGTTGGATGTTAGGCAAAAGCTGTTGATTTTATAAGCAAATGATCACCGATAGACTAGAGTCTTTTGAAATCCTTATAGCTCTTCAATTGTTTAATGGTGTTAAGATAATTTTTTTATTATTAACATTGTTTGTCACCCATTGTGCAGAAAGATTTCGGTGGGTTTGGAATATTATGTGATCTTCAACTTATTGGGTGGCTCTTTAAAGAGACTAAGAAAAGTGCTTCGAAGTCTGTGGGGAAAAAAAGAAAACGTGTACTTGTTTCTATGCCCACCAAATATCTTTCAGCATCTTTTGATTCCTTCTAAGGACAAAAGTAGTGCTTGTGTTATGCCTATGTTTAATTCATTCGCAGGGGTAAAAGAAAACACACTCAAGCGTCTTCAAATCTCCTAATGGTCTTTAAAACTTGGCTGTTTGCTTTCAGTAGCTGAAACAGAAACACATTTTGTGTAATTAGACAGCACTGGCACTTATGGTTTTTTTCTTCTCATTCTATAAAAATTATACAGTGCCTTCATTGACATGCCCTAAATTATTAAGTAAACATTTAAGAAAAATCTGAGGGTGTATAAATTAAACTGAACTCTATTACAACTTGGGGGGAGGAGGGGGTTAGATTATTATATATACAGATTTCCATATTAAGGATGGGGAAGGATCACAAACCTACTTTTCTTTAATCAAACTGTTGAGTATGCGCCCCATTAGCAAAAGATTACATTAATTCCCAAATAATTAAAGACTGAGTATTAATCACTTTGATAGTACAGAATGGTTCTATCATTTGAAATAAACAGGGGGTCCATGGACACAGATTCACATGCCTGGAGAAAGCTTATCCACACAGATAGACTGATCCCATCAATCGCTTGCATTTATATCTCATCCTTCCTTTCAAAGGGTTGAGTGGTATAAATGGAAGGAAAATATACCTTCACTTTATTCCACAAGAGAAACCTGCAGTGGTGTAGCTTAAAATACAGTAACTGGAACAAAGTCACCACTAAATTCCACGATCAAACAGGACTCAAATCTGGAATTAAAGGCTAGTTGTGGTTATGCAGCATAGTTCTTATTGTGTATTCCCCCCACCCCCCAAAAAAGGATTCTGATTTGTCTTTAGTATCTACAAGATTTTAACTATCTCCTAGAAATTTACAATAAATACAAATGCTTCCTGGTGTGTATTGTAACTTTGGACAAAATACTAATGAAAGAAAGTTTCACTAAATAACTGACAACATGACTGGTTTTTCCATTTTCCTATGTAGACAATATAACAGTTTGCTAAAGAACGTATGAATGTACAAGCAGTCTCATTTGGAGACAGTTTGGAGAGGAATGTCACTTTTATTAATAAACTCTTGGGGAGATGATCCCTGGAGAAAACTACATTTTTGCAACTATGTTCACACACAGTAAGAAATGCAAAAAGAAAATACAAAATCAGGAAAAGGTCTGTTAGAGCTTGGGGTTTCAGTGAGGCATTCAGAGTTTAAGGCTTTGAAGGCAAAAAAAAAATCAAATATGAATAATTCTTGCTCGTTGAGATATTGGGGTATGGGAACGCGACTAGTAACATAGTACTCCTTGGACATAATTCTAGTACAGGATGGATTGTGGTGGGTGAGACAGAAATAACTATTTTTTTAAAAAAAAGAACAGTTAAAACCAGAGGGATAAACTGGTTGTACCAACTCCATCAGTCTACATTCAAGTCCCACAGTCTGTCTCTTCTTACAAACTTACACCTCATTTATAACTTCATTGTCAAGTGCTTATTCATTTGCCTGGTGCATAATCCAGGAATTAGTGCTCGCAAAAAAAGCAGAGTTTAAAAAAATAAATCCAATCACACAGACATACATGTAACACACTCTTACACTTGTGACCTAATGTTCTGTTGCTACCTGACCTGGAGACAAAGTGAATATATTTGGCAAACTTGAAGCTTATCCAAACGATCGACATTGGCAAGCACTACCTTAGGAAACTTAAGTTCCATTTATGAAATACATTTTGTCAGACAAGTTGTGCTTGGGGTAGTAATGTCTATCTACTTATATATGTTAACTTGTTCTATAGAAACCATCTTCTTCATTGTTTCCCCATCCTGGTCTGAGGTCTGAAAAAATATTTCTTTCCTTGTTCTTACTTCTCTCTAGTTCTGGACAGAACAGTTTTAGCAATTGAAATGATGAGTCTTGGAATTCAGACCCAGACTGCTGTGTTAAAATCAAACCCTGATTGAGTATGTTCTATTGTGGTGTGGACCTTCTTGGCATGGGGTTTGGGCTTGGCTTTCCTTCCTTCCTTCTTTTCACACCTGTTGACTTTGTCTTGAGAATTTGCTGTGCTCCCACGTACTGGGAAGTAAAACAGCCCCTTCTGTTTGTTGCCTGTTTGTGGCCTCTTTAAGATCTCTGTCTCTTTGCTCTTTGTGGGCAGCCAGCAGGGCTTCTCTCTTAGTAATCTGTCTCTATCTGGCCGGACACTCCTTAAAATTTCTTGAAGAGATTGGCTGTGAGGGAAAATTTCTTGTAGAATTCTTGGGACTTGCTACTTGGCAGAGATGCCTCATTCTTTTCTCCTTTTCTGTCTATCTCTGGTAAATCCAGCCAATTACCAACTAGATCAGCAAAGATGTTATCACCCAGGATCAAAGGTTGTCTGTTCCTACTCTGAGACATTAATGAGCAAGTCCAGTCTTTGTTCTCATCAGAAAACCAACAATCCTTACAAACTGACTTAGTCTCAGACAAGCAGCTGGTGTCTTGATTAAGCCAACTGCTTGTTGTGTTGTCACTAGATGACTCCAACATTCTTGGTGAATGATACTCTGTTGTGCTCGCAGTTGATGAAGGTCCACTGTCATCCTCACTACCTATGCTGCTAAGGGATGAAGCTATGTGCCCATGGTTAGTGTCTGGCAAAGATATACGGCAGCACAAGCTGGTAGAGCGTGACACAGGACTTGAGCATAAAAAGGCTGAAGATCTGCAGTTGTCCAAATAACGTTTTCCCAGCAGGGTCTCATTCTCTTGGCTGGCATCAAGCCTTGCCCTTGGCATCTCCTTATTGTTTTGATAGTAGTTATGCTGGCCAATTCCTGAAACCTGGTTTGGGTTACTTGAAATCTCCAGCTGTTCCAAAGCTGTCTGGACCTGGAGCAGTTTCAGTTCTTGCAGAGCACCCATCATGCAGTTCATCTGTTCATGCAGCCCGTCTCCAACCTCCTTCATGGATATCTGTTGTAAAAGAAAAAGACAGAGGATAAAGGCAGTATTCACTAACATTTATAATGAAATATGCGAATATGCGAATCAACTGTAATCTACTTCTGCATTTTATATTTATCATAATATTTTCCATTACATCCAACTTTTATCCTGATTTTTAAATGTACGGTTATATAATTTTCACATTACATGCTTTGGCTTATTAATATTTTTAATTGCTTATAAAATATAAGTCATATATTCTGAGACAATTTGATTTGATTGCATTAATGGGTTGCATCAATTTTAGTCTTCTTTGTTTTTTACCATGATTTTTATTATAGAAAGGATGATTTTAATTAATCAGCACATACCACATTCTATTCCTTTATTTTCTCAGAACACTTTATATTTTTAATCAAGCATTAAGAAACATTTGAAGAAATTATCATGTGACATTTTATTGTTACCAACAAGATTGTTAAACTTAAAACCATAATTACATATCTATGACTTTCCAATAAAAAATTTCAAGAATCATCTCCACAATCCTTCACAAAAAACTGTGTGTGTGTGTATGTGTGTGTGTAGGGACTATACACAACAGACACACCTACATTTTATCTGCTGTTCAGGAAAAGTAATGTTCCATCAATTCAGAACAAGAAATGTATAATCAAATTGAAAATCAGAACAGTGATTGAATGAAAAAATGCATACAAATTCATTAATTAAAACATAACAAAGCTGTTTTTATTTTCAGGTTGCAGTATTATTGGCAAATTGTCTTCTTGTAACCCAAATAGTATGTTAAACATGCCAGCTCTTCCCAACTTCTACTGTAACTGTTCTACTTTGTTCGTTTTTTTCTGAAGGTTTTCTTCCCAAGGCAGCTTCACAAAACTAACTCCGCATACTTCCTAGCAGCTGCCGCTACTTACTCCTTATTCTCTAGAACGGAAGGGAAAGGTGGAATTATTTGATGTTCTGGTTTTTCAGAAGACAATGAAAAAAAACCACCACTGACTATTTTAACCTGTATTTTGGTCAAACTGACTACAATCACTTTCTGTACAATGCTGTTGTAATGTAGTTATACAATTACCATACATGGCTTACAATTACGCCTCCAAGATTATCTGCCTTCATGTTACTAAGCATGCTCTACTATCTGCAATTTCCATGTCCTTGGGAGCTGAATGTCACTGACATTGTTCTTCAGAAGCCAGTGACCATGCAACCACGTCTTCTGTAGTAAGTTTCAAAATTGGATTCAGGAACAGCTGAAATAGAAGCAAGAATCCAGTCTGCCTGCCAGAATGCATACAATATATAGTTGCTGCACACTCCCTAAATTGAGGTTCCATTTCAAATTCTCTCTTTCTGGCAAGTTTACAGTTAAATCTTAAGTTCAAATCAATCAAGCTTCTGCACAGTGCACAAGCCACAGCCATCTTCTTTTTATAGACCAGCTATTATGTTACTCATATGCAGAACCTCCGGAGTGGGGGTGGGAGAGAAGAGGGCATCTGTTCTGTAAGCCTCAGAGAAAACTATCACCTTACCTCTTCTCCAGGTTTGCCTCTCTCTGTCTCTCTCTTCCTTTCTGCCTTGTAAGTGGAACACCCTGACTTTCTTTTTCTGAAGCATTGCAAAAGTGACCTGGGAAACAGCTTGGATGCTCTCATTGGACACTTCCCACCAAATTTCCTTGCAGGCCAAGTGGTGTAATCAGGCAATGATGAGTGACAATGGGTCCTGCAGTAATGACTGTGGCTGATAGGAAAGTCAGCATATGTTGTAGAGCTGGGCTGTGCAGTTCATTGATTCAATTAACTCCCCCTTTTGGGGAAAAGGAGGGGGCATCCTCCTAAACTAGGTCTCATGTGACACAAGGAACCATTAGGAAATATGAATATTTCAGAAGCTCTTGTTCTCTGCTTCTACTGAGAGAGGGAACTGGAAGAAACACAAGATTAAAGGTCTTCCCTAGAGAATCAGATTCATCACTCATAGCATTATGGCCTGAACAAAGATAAAAATTGTCCAGATTTTAAGGCTGTAATACCCACATCTTATTTATAATCACAACTATAAATTAGATTTCTCCTTTTTTAAATATCCACACAACAATCATGTGAAGTATGTTGGGTGGGTTCCAGCTGCTGCTACTGCCGGTTTGCTCAGGGACGCGCTGCGTGCACGCGCTTCATGCGCGCATGCGCAGTATTGTAAAAAAACACTTCTGCGTATGTGCAGAAGCTAAAAATAAGATGGGGGGCATGGCAGGCTGAGTTACTACCTACTCGGCTGAAGCAGGCTGAACCGATAGGAACCCACCTCTGGTTGGGTTAAGAGAGAATAATTAGCCTACAGGAATCTAGTAAACTCAGCATAAGATTGTGGATTTGGGCCTCCTGAGCCCTACACCCGCACTCTAATTAATACTTCTTTTCAATCTGTTTATCACTGACATGGCAGCAGTGGTGTTTTCAATGGTGGAACTTGTCTTTCAGCTACAGAGAGTCAAGTGCATCCTATGATCCAACAGAACTCACCGAGGGACAAAAGACTATGCCAAAAGTGTTATGTGAACACTTGCTTATTCTTACATATTTTAGGTGCCAGCAACTGCACATACTGTAAATTAAATGTAAGGCAGTAAATTCAACTATTCTTGCAAGAAGGCTTTAAAATATAATAGAAGTCAGAGGAGACTATAATTTAGCAAAGGATGTAATAGCATGAGGAGAAAATGTCAGTAATAAAATTAAAGATTCAATCTACTTGGCAAAATACACTGCTGTATCACAAATCTTGGGCATAGCTACCTAGTCCAAGCCACAATAATGTCATTGGCATCATGATACTTATAAAAATGACAGAAATCGTGACTCTCTGTAGAAATCCAAGCTAAGTACTTATCTGGTACCTAACTAAATCTATCCTATGTGCATTTTCTTAGAAGTAAATTAATTTAATACTATGTACCCTCAACATAGAGCATGAAATATTAACTATACTTTCTTGAAAGCAGGTCCCCTTAATGGATCCTACTTTTTAAAGTAGACTTCTCAGTCTATACTGTTGTTGACATAAGCTCTTAATTAACAAGACGATGAATATTTTAAGCAAAAGCATTCAGAAAGCACAAGATTGTTCTAGGATAAGTATGTTTAGTGTTGAACTTAATCTAGGATTATTATATTGTATATAAAAGCAATTTCTTTTATTACCATCTAGCAGTTACTTTGCAACTTTGATTTTTTTATTAGTGAAGTTTAACACGGATAAAAATGAAACAGATGAACACACGCATATTTTGAAATAAATTTTTTTATCCTATTTAATCAACAGTTCATATAGTTTATCTTGTATCAGAGATGGGTTCCTACCAGTTTGGCCGAACCGGTAGTGGTATGGCGGCATGGGTCGCTGGAACTGGCAGTGATCCAGGCCTGCCACGCCCCCAAACTGGTTCTTCGGTCGGCGGCCTTGGCACCACCATCTTTTATGTTCTGCGCATGCACAGAACAAGTTTAATTGAGTTGTGCATGCACACACAGTGTGTATCCAGCGTGCGTGGATGAATGAACCGGCAGTAAAGCCGGCAGGAACCCACCCCTGTCTTGTATATTTAATTTATTACGTATATAATCTCAAATTTACATCATATTAAATAACACAATGCACATGATACTGTTAACCAAAGTTATATAAAGACTGTTATATAAGCCACACTTCAGCTGGATGTCTAATGTAACCAGATTTTGGTGTTCCACTTATAGGAGAATTTGCTGTGAAGTCAGTTAAAACAACACAGTAAGTTGCAAGCAACCTAAAAATAACAACCAATTAAATATGTTTGCTCCTGTTCCTTAAAAACAGTTAACTTATGGTTTATATAAACTGAAGAGAAATCAGAATGTAATGTTTCTTAATGTGAGACTTCCATAGGGAGTCCATGAAATCACAGAGGGAATTAAATTTAATTTTGGCCATAAATTAATGAGATAGTACCAGGCTCTGAAACCAACCTAACCATAGAAACCCAAATCTGTAAGGCAGATATTTTGATGAGTCTTGCAAGTGCACCTGTTTTAAACATGGACTGAAAAGCTTCTAGGGTTGAAAGTGCAACTCTGGACACCATGAAGATGAGAAACAACCCTTAGCAAGACATTTTCAAGTTGCAGGAATAAAAAATGACCCCCTTGAATGGAAGAACTCAAGACATCTGAGGAGCAATGTTGCATAAACTTGGCCCAATATATAAGGAAATGTGAAACTGCATCTCAAGATATGAATAGGTTCTCATCTGCTATATTGGAGTCATGTTAATTTGCCATTTATGCATCCTATAGTTGAGTCAAGCAAAACTAAATTTAGGAGTTTTAAATAATATGTTATCAAACAGTAGTCTATTACAAACTTTTCTTTCAGGCTAAAGGAAGTCAAGGCCCTCAAAAAGTTCACTCCAAATCCTGCTAATGCTTTTTTGGTCTATACTACATCTGAAGAAATTATGCAATGTGAAATCATAAATTACATTTTTTTGTTTTAAACACAGCAATTCATTGCGTATTCCAAACAATTAAGGTATGGAAATACAGTGGATGCAAGGAAATAGAAGGAGGAATAGTTTAAAAATAAGAATCTCTAGAACAGTGATTCTCAACCTTCCTAATGCTGCAACCCTTTAATAAAGTTCCTCATGTTGTGGTGACCCCCAACCATAAAATTATTTTCGTTGCTACTCTATAACTGTACTTTTCCTACTGTTATGAATCGTAATGTAAATATCTGATATGCAGGATGTATTTATATTGTTATAAATTGAACATAATTAAAGCATAGTGATTAATCACAAAAACAATATGTAATTATATATTGTGAAATATTTATTTCTAATTACAATAAATGAAATTTTGTCTTGAAGCATGGTGTAGCTTTAGTTTTTCTTGCCTAAGTGTTAAGAGTTTATTTACTTCTACTCCCTTCCCCTCTTCTTTGGGGCACCCCTCAGATATTGGAAGGACTGCTATCATATCACCCTTTAAGTCCTTCTTTTCATTCAACAGACATACCCAGTCCCTGCAACTGTTCTTCATATGTTTGAGCTTCAGTCCCTAATCCTCTTGGTTGCTCTTCTTTGCACTTTTTCTAGACTAGAGTCTCCATATCTTTTTTATAGAGGCAGCCAACATCTTGTCTGCCTCCTAAATTTTGGGTCTGAAAAGAACCACATCCTGGAGGTTGGACAACCTTGGCTGCTATACAATCATAAACACACATACACAGAGACACACAGTGGCTTTATTCCCACAGCCTCCTTAACTAAGTTGCCTGCAGCTGCATTCACAACTTGCTTACCCTGCCGGATGGATCTTCAACTGGTTTGGGGTTGTTTGCAGGAGTGCTCTAACCTTGGTGGTGGTGGTAATCTTAACCTTAATTTATTGGGCAAACGTCGTGCATTGTTTATTTTTTAACTTTTATTTTTTTTAAAAAAAATTCTCTCTTCAAGTTCATTCGCAAATATACACTCTTATAATTACCATTAATTATATCATTATCATAATCATTTATTTTCTTACAATATATAGAATTACAATTTGGGTCACTTTCTTGCCACTGCATTTTATTTTGCAACAACCTTGCTCCTTCTATCTTCTCTTCCTCCCTTCTTTGCCTTTGCCTGGCGCAGTGGGTAGAGTGCAGTACTGCAGGCCACTTCAGCTGACTGCCTATCTGCATCTCAGCGGTTCAAATCTCACCGGCTCAGGGTTGACTCAGCCTTCCATCCTTCCGAGGTGGGTAAAACGAGGACCCAGATTGTTGGGGGCAATATGCTGACTCTCTGTAAACCGCTTAGAGAGGCCTGAAAGGCCTATGAAGCGGTATATAAGTCTACTGCTATTGCTATTGTTGAGGGCAATATGCTGACTCTGTAAACCGCTTAGAGAGGGCTGAAGCCCTATGAAGCGGTATATAAGTCTAACTGCTATTGCTATTCTTTCTTCCTCTCCTTTCCCTACTTCTTCCCCTCTCTTTCCTCCCCTCCCCCTCTCTTCTCCTCTCCTACTCTTAATTCCTCTCTTACTTCTTCAGCTTTTACCCTTCCTTTCCCTCCTCCTTCTTCTTCCCCTCTTTCCGCCGCTCTTTCTCTCTTCTCATTCCTCTTACCCTCTCTCCTACTCTTAATTCCCCTCCTTTACTTCCTCTGCTTTACCCTTTCTTCCTTTCCTCCTCATCTTTCCTCATTTCCATTGTTGCCCTTGCTTATTTACTTTCTCTGATGGGTTCTCTGGGTGGCATTTCAGGAAACCCAACTTTATATTTTCATACATATCATTTTCTGTGTTACATTTTATTTCTAATAATAATTCCACTTGTATCATTTTTTAAATTTTTTACTTGCATTTTTTTTGCTCTTTTCCTTTGTGCATGGTTTATAGTACTTTTAGCAAGCAGGTTTTCATTGTGTGAATGGGGCCAATTCGGGCTTCTGAGTTTGGCTCTTGATGACAGGTCTGGTTGTGGATTTAGATATAGTTAAAAGTACTTGGCAGCAGCGTGGAAAACATAACCGCGTGCACGCCTCGCATAATTACAGCCTGGAGCAGGACCCCTCCTCCTTCGCAGGAACACTTTCCTGCCATTACAAAGTCTCCAAGGCTAATTGTATGGGGTGTGCGCGCACACATATGTTTTTTATGGTGGAGCTGCAGTGACACACTGCACGGTCAGTGATGACTCCGGAGCCCATCAGCGGGGGATTTCAAGGAATGCGAGGTGGAGTTGCGCTGGTCTCAGCAACCCCTGTGAAATGGTGTTCGACCCCAAAAGGGGTCGCGACCTACAGGTTGAGAACCGCTGCTCTAGAAGATGCTTATGGTAGAGAAGGGTCATACACACATAAAAAAATCCTGATTTTTTTTCCTAGCGCTTTCAAAATGTCTTTTAAAGGAAAAGAACATGTCAGTGACATTCACGCATTGGTGTACTAGCTGTGCAAAACAGTGCTTGTATTTAATTGTGCTCGTACAATACTGTCCTGAGTCTTTAGAAGCTGGCAGGACAATATTGCTTCAAAAACACATGTAGAATATTCATATAATTAAGCATGTTAATTTTTATCCAGAGATTATTATTTTTTAAATAATGCCCAATTTTAACCACCAGTATAACAGAACTTAATGGGTGAGAGATAAACTGTCCATTATTTTCCTGTTTTATTAAAATATTTCAGTATATGGAGACTTACTTAGAAGAACTAAAATACTTTATTCCTGATTTCTCCATCTATCTCTCTTGCTCAGAGTCTGCAGGGCTTCCCTGGAATTCAGTGCCATCCAATTCCCTTGGGCAACACTTGTTTTCATTTCTAATTTGTCATCACATCTGTTGTGCTGGAGGAGTAGGTTCATATTTTGGTACAGAGCAGGGTAAGAGTGTGATAACAGAGCCCAGCTGAATGTGCGGCCAGAAAAGAATCTTCTCATAATTGGAAGGAAGACAGATGTCCTTCCCCTGAATGAAAGAGGTGTGAGAGGAAATTGTTGTTCAGAGAAACCCTGAGAACAGGAAAGGATTGCCACAGCAGCTTTTAACAACGAGGGGGAGGAAACAGAGCCTCCAGTGAACAATATTTGGGTTATTGGAAGAGGATGTTATAATTAGCACAAAAGGAATGTATAGAAATTACATCAATACCATTGGGGTTTATTCTTTGACACGCGGGAGAGGGTTGGATGTTAAAGCAATGGATTCAGGTGTTTGTATTCAAGCAATTTTTTTCCAACATAGGTATGCAAATAATGCAGAGTTTAAAAAGATGCCTGACACTAAAGCCAAATCTTTTCATATAAGATAAATTCAAAAGACCGATCATATTAGAAACTATCGATGTGGCAAGTATATAGGAATAGGAAAAGTGCTTACCATTTCATAGTGCTTTCAGTATTCTGAGCAGTTTACCAATGTCAGCATTATTGGCCCAACAATCAGGGTCCTCATTTTACTGACCTTGGAAGTATGAAAGGCTGAGTCAACCGTGAGCTGGTCAGGATCGAACTCCTGGCAGTCTGCAGTTAGCCTGCAATAAAGCATTCTAACCACTGCGCCACAAAGGAACCTTCTGTCACAAAGAAGTTCATTTCAAAATCACCTATGATTTAGTATGTCCCTAATGCAAGGTGGCTTTACTCTTCTAGAGGAAGCTTTTATATTAAACAGGGAAAAAAACCCAAAATCATCCTATTAGGGATAATACATACATACATACTTTTAAGATGGAACCTATATTTTCAAGTACTTAGTATTACTTTTAGTCAACTATTTGACTTGTTAAAATCTGAGCAAATGTGTTAATTAACAAAATATTTCAACTTGACAGTAACAGTGATGGGTAGTGCTAATGCTTGGCGTGGAATAAGCCACAATCTTAAAATTCCCCTTCATGAATATTCTAAGATGTACTGTAACTAAAATGTTTTCTGGGGCAATTGAGTTACTTCACAGTTCTACAGTCCCCCACATCTAAACTGGTTAGGGAATCATGTTGCATGATTTACAGAGGTTTTTTTTTAAGTCCAAGGAAGCTCTCTTGCATGCCTTGCTTTTGGGTAAATTAAAAAAAAACTAGTTTCAAATGGTTTTCAACTTAAATATATTTTGGATAATTCTCAGTTGGTTTGTATAGACCAAAGGAATTTACCCAAATCTGATTTCCCTACAGATTAATCTACCAAAACATTTACCTTTTAGTCATGTGTAAAAGGTATTCTAAAGTTGGCGCCACATGAATAAACTATAAGCCACATTTTCATGTTCTAAGGAAGAATAGTGAAGACTGAGTCAGCATTCCTTATCCGGACCTTATCTAACTAAATATGCATACGAAATTTCTATCACTTTTCTACTGTGCCTAGTACAAGGGTTCTTAGAATAGGCTGCCAAACTACTTATCTATAATTTAGTTTCTATTTTAGTTTTCTATGTGCCCCCTCTCTCAACTGTATTGAATTTCTGTTAGGAAATTGGGGATAACTTTATTTAAAGTGGAACTGGGAGATCTGTATCCTTGTCCAATATCTTGCTTTGCATACTTATTATCCTCAGTTTGTTGAATATGCAAGTTGCAACTTCTTTCTGTCATTTTTGTGCTGGATTTTAGCAGAAAAAGCAAACTAACTGTTTGAACTAAGCATGATTTCACCATATTTTTCATTATCTCTGTCCCCCTCTACTTATCCCCCCACCTACCTGATGCTTATTATCACAGTTGTATGCCATTTAAAGGTGAAGCCACAAAGCAAATATTTGGCCACAAAGTAAATATTTGGCATGAGGACGTATCAGAGGTGGGCTGCTCCCAGTTTAGCCTGGATCGGGTGAACTGGTAGTGGTGGCGGTGGGAGGCTCCACCCAGCTGGATGCTTCTGTGCATGCACATGCACGAGCGAACCAGTAGTAAAAAAAATTGGAACCCTAAAATGGGAAGGATGTAATCTGGCAGCATCCAACCTGGATACATATGCCACTGCATTCTGGATCATAAAGTTTCCAGACAGTCCTCAATAGCAGCCCCATGTAGACCAAATGATGGTAATTTAGTTGAGGAATGATAAGGACATGAGTGACCATCTTCAGTACAACTTGCTCCAGATAAAGCCGTCACTTGCACACCAGATAGAATCATTTATAATCAACAGTAACAAAAGCAGCTCAAAGATCTAGGAGATCAGGCTGGTAACACCACTCCCACCCAAATCTGAAAGCTCATTCACGAGATTAACAATATAATTTCTCTCCCATGCCCAGGTCTGACCTATTGCCAAGATCTATGTAAACAGTACAGGTAATCCTTGACTTGCAACCATAATTGAGCTCAACAATTTCTGTTGCTAAGCAAGACAGTTGTGAGTTTTGCCTGATTTTATGCCCTTTCTTGCCACAATTGTTAAGTTTTAAGTTAGTAACATACAGTAGTTGTTAAGTGAATTTGGCTTTCCCATTGACTTTGTTTGTCAGAAGGTCACAAAAGGTGATCACATTACCCTGGGACACTGCAACTGTTGTAAGTACTTGCTAGTTGCCAAGTGTCCACATTTTGATGTCATGACCATGGGAATGCTGCAATGGTCATGAGAAAAATGTAAAAAAAAAAACCTTTTTCAGTTGAGGACTATCTGTATCTTTGAGACCCCTCTACACTGCAGCCCCGTCTGCAACATAAAGGAAAGGTTAGAGATAGGCTGACAACTGTCCACTTTTGTTGAATCTTGCTGTGGCTTCTTAAGGTGGGCAAACAATGCCTTTTTAAGGATCTCTTGCATTTCCTTTTCTCTTAAAGAGGGATTGATTACAACCTGGATTTAACTCCCTTTCGCCTCCCTGCTTGAATTAGCCATGTGAACAGGTCTAATCCACAGCCTAAGATTGCAGAGGATTCTGTCTACTTGGGATCTGCAGGCTCAAGAGCCAACAAAGGAACTCGGTAAATTGTCATATTTGTCAGTAGATTCTGCCCATCCAGCTTCTACCTCAGAGACAATGCAAGCAATTTCTCTCTAAAAAGAGCATCCAGATGCTTTACACTGACCTCCCCTTCTGGTCTTATGGCATGTGTTTTGCCCTCTGGCCATCTATGAGCTCTGCAGGCAGGGCAGAATTGGAAGTTCTAGAAGTCAAGGAGACCACCGGGGCATCAACCTCTGACAACTTCAGGATATCCTCCATTTTTGCCTCCAGGGAATATAAAATTTTGTCCCCCCCTGCCCCCCGGGGTTGGCCAATGTTCCTGGCTGCGCCCATTGGCACTGCACAATATCCATGAACAAGTCAGGGTCCGAAGTTGGTCTCCTTAAAAAGACTCTCTGGATCTTGGGAAGCAAAAAGGAACAGCCTTGCCCTTACTCCCTGATGAACAATGGGTGGATTTCCCCCCCCAGTGCCCTTCCACCCTTTCTCCCGTTGTTTGGGAGGATCTGGCTTACTGCACTTTGAAGAGGGACCTGCCAGTTCCTCCCTGGCCCTAAAACCTTCATCTGCCATGGTGGACCTGTAGATGGTTGGATTCTTGGCTTGTGAGGCAAGGCTGCAGTAGCGAAGGACACTGGACACTGGCCAACCGGCTTCGCAGCATCTGTAGATCTGCTTGAGACCTGGAGGCTGGCTAGACAGCCAGGACACTCCAATGCTGCTTTCCTGCAACAGGGAAAGTCCACTGGAAGGGGAGGAAGGCCCTTGCCGGTGTCCGGACAGCGCCAGGCATTCCCTTGCAGCGATCTGCGCTGAGGTGGTGAGGCGCGATTTCCAGGGATCTGTTTCTGGTTGAGTCGGAGCAAGGGGCGGTTTGGCGCTTTTAAAGTGCCATCGCGGCTTTGCACTGCTGAACAGATCCTCCTGCTTCAATTAGTGTCCTTAAGCAACATAAGGAAGACAGACGATTTTAGTCTTAAAATGGCCACTCCGCCTCGCGTTGCTGAGAGGAGGGCTTCAATGTCCATCCCTGCCTCGATGAGCGGCGTTAAAAAGTGTGCAAAGGTGTCAATTCCAAAATGGCCGCCACGGTCCTCGGAGGCTCAGGAACACCGGTCATGGTGCCAGGGCTCTCTGGATGCTCCTGACGCGTTCAAATGGCCAAGAATGCCACATAAAACCTTCCTGCCATTCTCGCACCTGCTGGCAGCCGCCGGACAAGTGGTCTCTGTTATTCCGACCGCTGTGTGCGACCAGCAGCCAGTCGAATTGCCAACCGTAACCACACTAAAAAAAATAAAACAATCGCTTGGAGAGTTCCAGTCTATCTATGAAGGGACTGGAGAGCTCCCCAAAACTAGTCTAATGGGTGGACTGAGTTTTTAAACTGACCTCAATGAGGCAAAGGAGGCGTGACAAAGAAAAATCTATTCAGTCCTAGCACAGATAGCTGTGTTAACCCATGCTTGGACTCTCCAAGCAGCACACAGGGAGACTAACCATTTGCAGTCACTTTTTACAACCTTCAATAATCCAACAGTGAAGGCTTCCAAACTACCCTAAGTCTTTGGAAGGTTTAAGGGACAAAAAGACATAACTAACTTCCACAAAACTCCTTCCTGGGAATGCTTTTCCTATTGCATGTTTTAAAGGGCAAGGCTTTTACCCTTAATCCTTCTTAAAGACCATGAAAGATTGGCCCCACCAATTCAGCATGACCCCTGAAGTCCACAGAGACTGCTAATGAAAGCAGCAGTAGTAGTTGTAGTAGTAGTAATAGTAGCAAGCCGCCACCGCTATTCCTGGCTGGTTAAAAGGTTCCAGAAAATAACTCCACCTGCCACCTCTCAAATTGTGCTGCTTGTCAGAGAAGCCAATATCGACTGAACATAAGGAATCTTTCTACAGTCTCCAAGCTATCAGAAATGTCACTTGGGCATCCTCACTGAAAACTGGTTCAAAACGTACAAGTCGCTACAAGCCATTCCTTAAGGGTGAGTGAACCACTCCTCCGCATGTTCCACCTTCCAAAAATACTCCCACTTGTTTAATTTGTTAGTTTTAGCAACAGGGATGGGCTTGAGCCTTGTGAATGTGCCAAGGATTACAAGCCAAAATGCAAGGCAAAAATATAACTTGATTACTCCCTAGATATTAAAAATTACAGTTCAACTTTAAAAGCCTTCAGGGGCACAACCAAGATTTTGGAGAAACACAGGTTGTGCACTTCTATTTTATGGTACAGCACAGGATTTTCAAGCCAATAATCTTCTTGTATATGATATTTCCACAGAAGATGTTTTAATTTTGTCATACTGTGCCTTAGACACCTGTTTTATATACTTGAGGGGCATTCTCAAGTACTTTGAATAGAGTACCCTGCCATTGAGATCAGAGCCATGTCTACATGGGTAAATCTTACAAACTTGTAAATATAAAAATCATAAAATATTTCAATGTTTTGTTTCATACTTTTGAAGGTCGGTGGAGGAGGATAGGAATCACATAAGCATTTAATATAATAACAAGCACTTCTTCCAAAAGGCCTATTTATTTCAGAATTTTTGAAGAGTGAATGTTTGTATTTCATGAACTTCCATGGAAAGTGGAGGATAATTTCTATTATCCGAGTTCTCCCTTTTCTCTCATTCTGTAGTTTCCACTTTGGTTGTGTAACTGATTACATCTCAGCTTCAAATTCTGCCAGCTGAAGCTGGATAATAAAGGAGGACAGCAAGATAATGAACAGGACACCCTAGAGTTTGCTTAGCTACTTGCCAGAATGCTGAAGTTAACAAATGAATCTTCTTGGGACAATGCCATTCAGATAACCTCTCCCTAGGAAGTGAATACTGGTGCTTCATGATGTAGCAATGTACAGTTACTCAGAATGGTAATAGGTGGCAGGACAATTTTCCCTGTCACAGAAAATGTACTCAAATGCAAGCATTTCCCTGAAGCTCCCAACCAACTATTAATCTAGTACAGTGATGGCAAACCTATGGCAGGCGTGCCGCAGGTGGCACACAGAGCCCTCTCTGTGGGCATGTGAGCCGTCACCCCAGCTCAGCTCCATTGTGCATGCGCCTCCCGCCAGCCACCTGATTTTTTGGGTTCTGCCGTGCATGCGTGGGGGGAGGGGTACATGCGGGGAGATGCATGTGCATGCATGGGAGGCGGATGAATAGGGCCCGGGGCGCTCCCTCCATGGCCCATTTTGGCTGCAGTGAGCCTACTAGGCCTAAAATAGGGTGCAGGGGGTCACGCATGCATGCACGGGGATGGGGGAGTATGGGCAGAGTGTGTGTGCGCATACACAGGGGGCGGGGCACTGGGGGGATAATGTGCGTATTGCACGTGCTTTTGGCACGTGGCAACAAAAAGGTTAGCCAACACTGATCTAGTATCAACCAGGTTCTGGCATATGATGAGTGGTTTCACACCATTCTTTTTATATGAGAATTAAAACCAGGATTTTGAAAGAAAAATTGCAGGGGGAAAGAAACATTCATGTTATGCAAGTGATACTGAGGGACAAGGGACAAGGAATTAGCTATCAAGGGATACTGGTTAGCAAAGTTGAAGCCACACTTTTGTTAGGCACATACAATTGCTTAAAGGGAATGCAGCCACTTGAATATGAACAAAGAAGTTTTCATAAGCAGGGGGACCATCTGACACTAGCTCTCTCCTCCAGTCCTATCCTCCAGCCCTGTAATCCACCACAAAGGTCTGAGCAAAAAAGAAGGTTTATATCTGTGGCTTTCTGGAAATTGATTCAGGGGGAAAACCTAGCGTTCATAAAACTCTGTATCTCTGTTTATGCCATGGGGGATTTAATATGGCAATAAAGATACATTAAAGTAAGGATCAGCAATATGTAAATGTAAACCTTTCCCAAACCTCTGCCTAGGATCTCAGCTCTTCTTTACTGTCTTTTTAAAGCCTATGAGCTTAAAAAGAGCTTGGTATGCCTTACCCAACCGTGTGTTGAAAACTGATTCCTTATTTCTATATCCCTTCCTTCACAAAAGCATCTAATCATGACAGTCAGGGGAGACCAAGCCTCTGTCTCTTTATTAAACAACCACTGATCACTGCATGTTTCTGAACTTCAGCTCCAACGGTCAGAAAGGACACTACTGACACCTAAATTGCAGTTTATTGTTAATCTCAGACTATTGATCTTTTAATCATAATATTAAATATTGTAGACTATTACGTTATTATTGATTATATAAGCCACCTTAAAATTATTTCCAGTCTGAAAAGACTGGAAATATAAATGTACTATTATGGCATTTAATGCTGGTCTAGCTGATTCAGGATAACTAGTGGGTTATCTTTCTGTTCATCAATGAAAGGTTGTGCCTTTAATGAAACAAAACAGCAATTAATAAATATGTACACAATAGGATGGAGGGAGGGAGGGGGGAAAGAGTGAGAGAATGCTTCCAAGAGATTCAAAGATAATATTTTTTTTCAAAAACTGTAGGTTTATAACAATAATTATATCAATTGTTTTAAATTATACCAAATGGGAGATAGGATACTGGCAGATTAATAGTACAAGTATCACATCAGCATCAGGAAGAATTATCATTTTTACAATACAGCAAATAGTGGCATATAGTCATTCATCTACAGCACTGCTAGCAAATTTCTTTCCTTTGTTTCACATTTTCAAATCAAAGGAAAATCAATGCTTTTTCCATATGGTATAATATATCAAATATGCTGGCTTTTCATCCACCGAGCTTCACAAGTCTAACAGCATAAGAGCCAAGGTGGCGCAGTGGTTAAATGCAGCACTGCAGGCTACTGCTAGATCAGCAGGTCAGCGTTCAAATCTCCACCGGCTCAGGGTTGACTCAGCCTTCCATCCTTCCGAGGTGGGTAAAATGAGGACCCAGATTGTTGGGGGCAATATGCTGACTCTCTGTAAACCGCTTAGAGAGGCCTGAAAGGCCTATGAAGCGGTATATAAGTCTACTGCTATTGCTATTGCTATCCTTTTTAATGAATCAAAATGTCAATTTAGAAGATCATAACTTACATCTAGGCAGTTCAAAATATCTGAATGAAAGCTGTCCTGAAAGAAAGCTGAAGGCATCTTTAATTATAAGCTTTCATGGAAAAAAGTTCTTTCAGAATATGAAAGTATTCTATTCATTCAAATTGCATTTATTATGATTAGGTATGATTAAGCAGGTATTTAGCAGGCTAAAATTGAGAGTTCCTATAAAACCCAATGTTAATACCTTTATATTCAAGGTATAATTTTATATAAGTGCTGGCTAACTTATGGTTCACCACAAAATGGGTGAAACTTATATACCTGCAGATGTTGGCTTACTTCATTCATCTGCATGAACAATGTCATCTTTGCAACACTCTAGGATGTTGTATGAACCTTAAATAAGTCACCGAATTGTACTAACTGTTTTCAAGGAAAAGCATCTGACATCATAGGATATGTCTTGGCCCAGTCACAATGTAGATGCATGTTTCAATGGAATAGTTTTCAATCATCCCATGTGTAACTCAGCAGCATGAAAATAAGTTCAGGAGCAATGATTATGGCAAACTGTATTTAAGAAAAGTAGCTGGCTTATTGATGCATTGCTACTTCAGGTACTATACTTCACCATGCAGTCACATAAATGAAATTTCTTGGGAGCAACTGCAATGGGGTATTAACTAGTTAAGATGAGTGCTTGTAACAGACTTTATCTTGAGTCATGATTAAAAGTGGAAATGATGGAGATGACAGAAACCACTGGAAAAAAAACAGGATGTTTATTCCAGAAAGAGATGCTAAGAGAGCAGAAAGAGAGGCATGGAAGATAAATAAGAATGTAGAATGGCTGGCCCTAAATGAGTTGATTAGAACATTTAATTCACTAATTATATGTAAGATTTGGAAGTTCTATAAACCATTCATTTACCGACCTCGGACAGATGGAAAGCTGAGTCAATCTTGAGCTGGTGAGAATTGAACTGCCGAACTGCAGCCAACAAAAGTAGCTTGTAGTACTGTATTCTAACCTCTGCACCACCATGGCTCATATAATATAATATACCTTCTACAGACTTCGCTTACAAAATGAAACTTATGGGAGAAAGTACAGCCACAGAATGAATCCACATCACTTTCATTTTTTTATTAAAATATGTATTTCAGGAAGAGTAATGAATCTAGTATGCTAGTAAGCAGTAGTTCAAAGTGAGGACTTTCCTGAAAAGAAATACTTTCAAAACGGAAACTATTTAACCGCTCTAGACCACTTTACGTTATTTTGTTGAGTGGGTGCTCAATGAAGCCCAGGTTCCACAGAGTTGAAACAATCACCAGTGTTATCTATAAAACATTATCTAGGGATAGAAACACAAGTTCAAATCTTCCTTCAGCCATGCAAGCTCAGTCAAGACTTTGGATAAGCACTATCTTCAGCCCAACCCAACCCAAAAATAATTATCGTGGGGAAAAAAATCAAAAAAGCAAATATACTCCTTGAATTCCTGGATGGAAAGCAGGATATGACGCTAATTAATAAACAACAGTGACCATGGGGGGGTGGGACAGGAGAGGACAGATTAGCATTAGACTATAATGTCGCAATGCCACTTTCATCATTCTGATGTTGCTCTAAATAAACAAACTTTTGGCTGATTTTCTATTGAATGAGCAAGGTTCAAGATTTTAGAACCTTGGAGAATAATATCAAATTCCCCACTATAGTTCTGAAAATATGTATGAATATTTCAGGAAGTCCAGCATAGTTGCTAAACCCACAGCTGCCATCTGGCAGTCACACATAAGGAAGCTTTTGTTCTTTCTTCTGACCATGTATAATTTCACCTCTCTTCCTCAAACTTTAATTTCATTTGTTTGTATTTTAATCATATTTTCTTTCTTACATCATTTCACGGATGCTGCTTTGTAATGTTTCAACACATGAATGTGATAAAATAAAACAGATAAAAAGAATAAATAATCACCTAATGTCAAGAGTTATCAAGACTGACAATGGAAAAGGATTTCATTCAGAATTTATACATCTAAGTCAGCGATGACGAACCTTTTTATTATGGTGTGCCAAAATTGCATGTACGTGCCCACACCAATTCAATCCTCCCTGCCCACCTGTGCATGTGTGTGTGACCCCCACCGTGCATATGCACACAACTCCTCCCCAGGCTCTGGAGGCTTTCCTGAAGCCTGGGGAGGGCAAAAACATTCCCCAACTGGCCTCTGGATGCCTCTGAAGCCATAAACTTCTGAACTTCCGGTTGGCCCGTTGCGGCTATTTTTCTCCCTCCCCAGCCTCTGGAGGGCTTTCTTGAGGCCTGGGTGGGGGGGAGAAAATAGCCCCAATGGACCAACCGGAAGTTCAGAAATGATTTGTTATCGGCTTCCAGAAGGCCTCTATGGGGCTGGGGGACGGCCTTTTCTCTCTCCCCAGGCTTCAGGAAGCCTCCAGAGGCTGGGGAGGGTGAAAAACAGCTCCAATGGCTCAACCGGACGTTTGGGAACAAACTTCCAGTTGGGCGGTTGCGGCAGTTTTTTGTCCTCCTTAGACTTCAAGAAAGCCTCCCACTTGGCCAGTTGGGGCCATTTTTCAGTCTTCGGAGGCTTTCCTGAAGCCGGGGGAGGGCATAAACCGCCTCCCCCACACTCCAGAAGGGCGAAAAATCATCTGGCTGGCACGTGCATGTGCGCCGGAGCTGACAGCTGGCATGCCAGCAAATATCACCATCACAGATCTAGGTAAAGCATGAGAAATGCAAGTTTCATCTCCACCATCATCATGTTCTCCTTGGCTGAACAATTAAAAGGTGCAACACCCCATAATAGAAAAGTAAAAGAAAAATTAAAATTTTGACAGTGATTAGCATTCCTTCTTTGGTTGACAACTATTAAGATATGCCACCTTAAATGAGCCAGCCTTAGAGCTTATTGCAATGTGACATTTATTCTCCTCCTCTTCACATGGAAAAGAATCGGTTTTTCTTTTTATATTACGCACATCAGCATTTTGTTCAATGCAAACTGAGCTCATAAAACCAAACTCCTACATAAATTGCACACAGGCTGTTTCTTGTTGTTCTCTGGAGACACAGAGAAAGGGCTTTGGCTATGGCACATCATAGCTAAGTCCCGACAGAGCTTGTCATGAAGAAAGTGCTAAAAAGAGGCAATCTTTTCCCTGTTGTAATGTGGCCAGAAAATCCAGTTGCTTACACTGCTTGCCCTTTTACCTCTAAAGCTTCATCTCTTTCAATAAATGAAGCATTGATTTAAAATATTTTACATCAAGATCTGAATGTAGGATTGGAGGTGAATATAATGTTTAATTTAACTTACTTAACTTACTTCTCTTGCCTTGGCAAGTTTGTATGTAATTCAGGATGGGTGTGATTGATATATGCATATACATATGTCTGCCCCAAGATGAAATCAATGCTGGACATAAATCAAGCACAATATCCCCAAATTCTAGAGCTTTCATCCTATATAAAGAAATTACACATGTTCCTAGCCTTCATTATTAGAGTAAGTAGATAAGTTGTGCTATAAGTATATAGCTTGTCTTCAGAAGTTGCAGGTGCTTCATCACTCAAAGTTTTTAAGAAAGACTGGACTATCTGAAATGGTATAGGGTCTCCTGATAGAGCAGGGGATTGGACTAGATGACCTCCAAGCTCCCTTCCAACTCTATTCTGATTGAGGGGCTGCCACAGGGAACAGGTGGTCAACCTATTCTCCAAAGAACCTGAAGGCAGGACAAAGAAGCAGCAGCAATGGATGGAAAGTAATTAAGGAAAAAAGCAATATAGAACGAAGAGAAATGTCCTGACAGAGAGAACAATTAATCACTGGAATGGCTTGCCTCCAAAGGATGTGGGTGCTCCAACACTGGAGGTTTTTTAGAAGAGATTGGGCAACCCATTTGTCTGAAATGGTAGAGGGTTTCCTGCTAAAGCAAGGGCTTGGACCAGAAGGTCCCTTCCAACTCTGTTATTCCATTATTTCTGTTAAGTAACCAAGCTAGAAACCAAACCTCTAAAGTTCTGGCTTTATGCCTAAATGTTAAAACAGACAGAAAGGACATTGTGATAGGGCTGCATCTGGAAAATTATACTATGATTAGCTAGATTAGCCCATGACCTGGTTGCTTAAAATTATAATAATGCTTTGAAATTGATCCAGTAGAAAAATCAAGAACCAAATAAATGCAGTTATGACTGGATAGTAAGAAGAGAGTTAAATTTTCACCATAATAATGAGAATGCAATGATTCAAGGTTGCACTCTCAGTTTAATCAAGCTTCCCCCCCTCCCCCCGCAGTTCATGGTCCATATAACATTTGGCAACAGCTGCTAACATTTTAGTAAGTAAAGGTTTTCTTATCACTGCATCTCCAGGCTTTCTGTCTAGCCTTGTCTGTTCTAGCCCTTTCTCGTCCTATAAGTGAGTTGGACATTTAGTTAAGGTTGCGTTGCTACCCTTGAGTACTGCAGTGTGTCAGTGCTTAAATGAAAACACAATGATGTGAATCCAACTGCACACTTTGAACAATGCCAGACGACTAAACTACTGAGCCAAAGGCTCTAGGGTTGGGTGTGATATTGGCAGATAGCTACACGCAGATGAAGTTTTCCTACTATCAATCAGACAAAATAGACATAAGCTCAGACAAAACCTGATCTAGTGTCTACAGGTCCTGTCAGAATTTATATGAATCTTTATTTCATATTGAAGATTTATGAGTTTAAAGATGCAAATCAGTTCCATTTGAAAAATGCCACTCTAATTTCATTGGATCATAGAGATCAAGTGTTCTTGAAAAATAAGCTTGAAAGCACACTGATAATATGGCTATTATTAAAAGTAAGCAAACATACAATCCACTCACAATGTATGCCAAATGGCAAAACTCTTACTGATAGCTATGATTCATGGACGCAAATTGTTTTCACATAGGAACTGCAGGAGGAAAATTGGCAAATAAAGAAACAGGCTTAACCTATAAGAACACAGTCCTGCTAGATCAGTCAAAGGAACATTTTAATGTTTTTCAAATTTGACAAATTGAAAATATGTGGATTTCAATGCCCAGCATTTCCTAGCTTGCGTTCCCCAATTACAATCTACACTGGTTGAAAAACACACATCTGTAAATATCAGTTTTACCCTTACATATTATTCAGTCATTTAAACATGAAACCGTTAAGTGCTTCAATTTCTCATTGGCCTTTATCTTCATCAAGGGGAAGCTAACATGATTTTAATTCAAACCAAGATGTATCATTGATGGCACAACCACTGGCCTTTATTATCCAAGAGAATGGATTTTATCTTTTCCCATCCACTTTGCTGTTCATGAAATCTGACATACCGGGAATAGTCAGCTGCATTAAAGCAAAGAAAGGTGACCTATTTTGTTCTGTTTTTATTAGGAACAGAGTAAGCGTACTGTAAACATGACCGCAATTCTTGAATGTTGCCTCCAGTTAAATCCAGGAGAACTTATTACTCAGTGAAAAATGCATTTGTTCAGGATGTAGCATTAAAGGTGAAACCTCTGATGGTTAGTGGAGAAACTCTGGGGGTGGGGGAAGCGACGACATTTTAAAACACTAGCAAAATATGGATATTCTTGTGTAGTTTTTTAGGACCAGAGATCAAGTTTTACAGCAGCATTTAACATTTGATTGAGGACTGATACCGTGTTTCCCTGAAAATAGGGTCTTATTTTCGTTTTGACCCTCAAAATAAGCGCTTGGCCTTATTTTTGAGAAGTCTTATTATTTTTGAAGTGCAGGAGGCAGCAAGCGTGGTCACCTCATGGCTGCTGCTGTGTTGAAATATTTCAGGAGAGCTTATTTTCAGTGGAGGATTATTTTCAGGGAAAGGGTTAATATGGATATAATTGTGCAGAAGGAAATTCCATTAAAAATATTAGGCAAGAGAAAAGACTTTTTTTCTGACAAATTTACACAGAAGAAAATTCCATTCAGATTGGATAGATTAGAAGGAAAGATTTGTACTTTTCAACAATAGAAATTCAGACTTAACTCTGCAGAAAGCAAGATATTTTGGGGGGAAATAATTAAAGTGTAAGCAATACAAATGGAAGTGACAATTTACATTGTGTTATGATCCTAAAGAGAATTTTTATCAAATAATGTTTCAATACCAGAGAAACGATCTATAATGTATGAAGGCACTTCAAATGTACAGTGTATTAGAAATGTTAACAACATGCAGGGACATTTTATCATGCTGCTGGACATGTAAAATAGGTAAAAAAAGGATTGCAATACATCCATTGGTATAGAGGATTTTCAAGATTAATATCCAATTGGAACCAGAACTTTCCTTTTAGGATTAATAGATAAAACAGTTAGAAAAAAGTTATGGAAGTTATAGAACTTATATATATAATATATAAAGAATCTTACATAACTTTTTTCTACCTGTTTATCCATTAGTTTTAAAGGGAAAAGTTCTGGCTTCAACTGGATATTAATCTTGAAAATCCTCTGCATCAATGTATGTATTGCGATCCTTTTTTTTACCTTTTTTTTACATGTCCAGCAATCATGATTGTGATTGTGTGGGTTTGTGTTTGTGCAGCAAGATTATTACATGCACAATGATGGAAAGATTCAACATTACCTAATATAAAGGACTTTTGATTAAACTGAGAGATCCTGCTGAAATAGATAAACTATTTTTTTATTCTAGAAAAGACACTATCTACATTTATTGGTGACTGGAAACCTCATATGGTACTTTCTGTGCAAAAAAAATAAAAATGAACGTGCAATTTTTGATGATTAGACTGTATAGATTATAGCAAGAAGCGTATTATGATGTAACTTTAAAGAGACAGATTTAAATAGAACTGTACTTAAAATTACTGTAAAGAATAATGGAAACCACTTTTTCGTATCTTTTTTCTTCTTTTCTAATTTTTTAAAACTTGTTCTTCCCTTGAACTTTTTTCCCTTTCTTTTTCCTTCCTTACTTTATATTATCTTGGATCAGATTTTATCTTCCTTTTAAAAAAAGTTCAATAAAATCACTTTAAAACATTGGCAAAGTATTTGTATCCTTGTTTGGTAAATAGCAAGAGGAGGCAATTCTGCTTGTCAGTTCATATACTGTCAGCTTTCTATTTAGAAAAGCACAATTCTAATCATCACCACTATTGCAGAAGAACTTTGGAAGGTATGATGGCAATGCACTGTGGCAGAGGAGGTATGAAATAACAATGTGTATGCTTTCAGAATAAATACAATCTCAGACTGACAAGTAAAAAGCAGGCAAGATCTCTTCTCACTTCATCTCATTGTTTCATACTGCAATGCACAGAGATGGCTTGATTCTTTTCTTATATATCTATGGAATTATGGTTCCACTTCCTGACACCTTGAATCAGTCAATATCACCAACCATGCCGTCTGTGCTATAGCGGATCTTCTACCACAATAAAAATGTGCTAATAGAAAATTCCAGATAGGTAACAATAAAGGAGTAGAAGAATAAAAATATTTGTAGCTCAGAATTGAAACCACATGCAATCTTACATAACTTGGTGTTCCTTGGTGTTCTCTGGGTTTGTTTGTTTTCTTGCAGACATTTGATTACCCTAACTAGGTATTTTTCGGAGTATAAGACACATCTTTCCCCCTGAGCAATTGGATGGTCGCATTATAACCAGTTATGGAACGAGAGCGTATGGGCCAAACGAGCCACTGTACCGGTACGGTGGCTGTACTCCTGGCTACTAGCGGTACGGCCGTACTGCCCGGAACATACCACTGCTCTGCAGGCTAAAAACGGGCGTGTTTTTGGCAAAAACAGGCCATGTGAAACACCGCAGAGTGCTTCTGAGGTCTGGGAGGCTGAAAACACGATGCATGGAGGACAAAAAAAAAGTTTTTTCTCCTGTAAATTTAGGTGCATCTTATAGTTAAAAAAATACAGTAGATAACAACATAATTCTCATGGAAAAGCTAAAATGCACACAAGCACCAGAGATGATGAACACACTTGTATCATATTGTTTACTGCTTTAGTCTGTATCCATCTCACTCACCATGTAATTCTTGATAAGGACTTTCTTCCATTGCCCTGATAAGTTGGAATTGAGTTCCCTTTCTCTCAGTGTTGATTCAAGGGTATTTGGCATCCCAGGCCATATTGGCGTCATCTCCCACCAATGCCAAAGATTTGCATTTTTAGATTAATTTAGATGGAGGAATGGACTTGCCTTTCCCTAAGTTTTGGCACCTAGGGTCAGTGCCTACTCTAAAGCTAGTTCTGCTTACTCTGCCTGATCAGTTTATTTGGCTCCAAAGAGGAAGAAGACATGAAAACAAAAGTCCTTTCTATCATGTTTAATACCCAATATTACTTGGGTATTAAGTAAGCTTGTCTCTTATGTGCTTGGTGAGCTTCATCTAACACTTTATGAGTCACAGGCCAGCTGACCTGGAGTTGCTCAATCCACTCTGTCAGGGAAGGGTTTTGCTGTATTTCTTGGGGCAATTCCGGGATAGGCACAAAGTCCTGACAGAGACCACTTTGTACGGGGTGAAACCTGTACTGCTATATATGGAGTTACTATACACGACCTCTGCAAAAGGCAGTAAGTTGGCCTAATTATCTTGCTGATAATTTATGTAGCACATATTACAGGATGCCAATAATGGAGCAAGAGTCTCACTATCCAATAGGTTAGATTAGGTAAACTAGTGTGTCATTGATCATTATCATTGCTGGAGGGAGAAAAGGGGCCTGGTTTCCTGAAGATGGAACAAAGGGGTTGCTTCATCTGATAACATATATGCCTGGATATGTGAAGGAAATCTTCCCATGTTTTCTATTGTCAGATGAACTCAGTGCCCTAACAAGGTATATGAGTTCTTCTTAACTGAATTCTTCCTGCATCTATAATACAGTATTGGGAAGGATGATATATCAAATTCTTGTCTGCTGATGAAACTAAATGCTTAGGCTTCTGTGGTGCCTGCAGGGCAAATTTATCTTCAGAAAATAGGAGAGCCTGTTAGGTCAAGCCAACACTTCTTTTAGCCCAACATTTTTGGATTAAATGTAATAGCTCTTTTCCTCAACAGAGAGTATTGTAAGTATGCTACTTGTAATTCTTTTAGATAATAGCAACCACCAAGGCTCATAGACCTTAGTAACCCAGTGCTCTAAAAAACTGTTCTTTCCCAAATGCCTCAACTGGTGTACATCTCTACTTACGATTGAGTGAATTCCAGTTTGTTCAATGTCTAAAGAAGTGCTACTTTGGTTCCAAATCTTCCTGGATTTAGTTCAGCAGAAGTTCTAGTGATACAACATGTAAGATAGCCTCTATCTATATTTCCATAAAACTATTCTCTGCTTTCAGATCATATAAAAGGGTGAATAGCTGGTTTTGCTACCTGTTTGCAATGTGCGTGCTCTGTTCAATGTAAATTGTTCTTCACGCATGCGAAGACCAATTACAGTGAACTGTGCATGCGCAGTCACTAAAAACTAAAATGGCAGCGGCCCAGCGGTGGTGAGGGAACCGGTTTCGGGGCATAGCAGGCCTGAGTTGCTGCCAGTTCTGCGACCGAGGTCTGAATTCCACTATTGGTTCAGCCGAACCGGGCCAAACCGGAGCAACCCACCTCTGGTGAATAGAGTCAAATCCTTTCTGAATATGTTTGTTTGTGTGTGTGTGTGCGTGTTGTGTGGTGTGTGTTTGTACTTCCCAAACATGTGGAGTGAGGCAATACTGGATGATACTTATGGTATGCGGATCACCCCCAATTTGGATACCTCCAGGCTCCCCTATTTGCATTCGAGAACATCCTGTCCAACCAAACCATGTGGGTTCTTTTCCTTGGTGCAAACTGTTTATAAAATGGGAGTTGTGAGAAGTATACAAAGAATAAAATCATGCCAGGAGAATGCCTGGGAAATAGTGACAGTTAACAGCAAATTACTCCTGGCCACACTGCTGAAAGAAAATGAATGAAGATATAATGGTCATGTTTGTATTTATAAATATGTGGAAGGCCAAGACTTGAAGAACTATCTTGATATAAGTCATTACCGTCTCTGCAAGGGAGACATAGACAATTGCAAGTAGGACCTATAGTGACTAATGGCTGTAAAGACGTTTCTATAACGCAACCGTGGGACAATTTTTGCATCATTCTTCTTTGCATCTACTCCTTCATTCTGCATTTCACCCTTCCTTTCCTGGGGTTAGCCCACATACATAAAGTGAAGGACATCCTGCTAGTATTTGATAACTCCAGCCCTTAAATGAGCTTATGATTGCACTGTGAATACTGGAAACCTTTACATTACAGGATTTAAAACCATATTTTGCCACCATGAACTATTTGTAAATAATAAAGATAGGATACAAACAAACAAAGAAGAAAGAATATTATAGTTGGGCTTTTGCACTTCTCCTAAGTAGCATCATGTTTTTGTTTTGCACTGGCTATTTCAATTATGCTTCATCTATTCGGTTTCCCTTTAGAAATTGACAACAGCCCATTAATGCAATTCCCAGTCTGTGTTAGACATACTGTATTTTCGGAGTATAAGATGCAGCAAGGTTTTGAAGAGGCAATTTTTTTAAAAAAGTGGTAGGTAGAGGGATAGAGAGGGAGAGAAATAGATGAGAAATACAGTAGGTAGGTAGGGAGAGAGAGAGAGAGTAGGTAGGTAGGTAGGTAGATAAAGTTATATAGAGAAATAGAGGTAGAAAAATACAGTAGGTAGGTAGGGGGAGAGAGAGAGAGTTTAGGTAGATAGGTAGAGGGATAGAGAGAGAGAAATAGAGAGGAGGGGAAATATAGTAAGTATGTAGGGAGGAAAGAGAGAAATAGAGAGAGAGAGAACTATAGTAGGTTGAAGACAGAGAGGATAGTAGGTTGGTAGGTAGAGAGGTAGGTAGGTAAAGGTATAGAGAGAGGGAGAAAGAGAAATATAGTAGATAGGTAGGGAGAGAGTAGGTAGGTAAGTATGTAGGTAGGTAAAGGGGAGGGGGAGACAGAGAATACAGTAGGTAGTTAGGGAGAGAGAGTAGATAGGTAGATAGAGGGAGAGAGAGAGAAATACAGGTAGGTAGGGAGAGAGAGAGGAGAGAGAGAGAGAGTAGGTAGGTATGGTAGATGTTTCTAGCTGTATTTATCCATGTGCTGGAGAAGGAAATCGCTGACAATTTGCAGCACCTAGACTTTGTTTCTGCTGGCACAGCACTTAATCATTGTAATTCTCATCAATCAGTTAAAGAGCTTTCCAAAAGGAAAAAAAAGTTTTGCACTCTGCAAACCTCCCAAAAACGGCCCGTTTTTGTTGCAAAAACGGCCCCATTTTTTTAAAAAAAAGGCATGAATAGTCCGGGGGGGGGCTTGCAGAGTGCTCCTAGGGGTTGGGGGGGGCAAAAATAAGCAAAAATGGCCCATTTTTCGTGAAAAACGGGCCCATTTTTTGTCAAAATAATTGCATGCATAGCCTTATGGAGACTATAGAGTGCTGTTGGCGGGCGGGCAGGCAAAAAAACAGTGCATTTTTTGCTCATTTCTGTCCTCCCCAGGAACTCTCTGAAAGCCTCCATTAAGGGTATGCACAGCCATTTTGGTGGAGGGGCGGGGGCTTCAGGAGGCAAAAAATGCTGTATTTGATGTATAAGACACACCCAGATTTTCAGCCCTCTTTTTTTGAGGAAAATACGGTATATCAGAATGGGTGGGTGAATGGGTCTGTAATTGATTTGCACCCTCGCACAAAAGCTTCTATGGGCGGTGGAATGAGAGAAACACACTTGTAGAATCGCTGCTGGGAAAGAAATGATTTTTATAGTGTGCAATATGATTAAATCTGTAGCAGATTATAGTGTTAAAGCACTAAAATCCATTTTGGTTCTAATTCTAGTTTCATCTAGCTCTGCTTGGAGTTTTGTTCTGTGATGATAGTAATCTTTGGAAGAAAAGCAGCCTTTTGAATTGTAAAGCTCTTCCTCTCATCATGACTTCTATGTGACCTTTCTTTTTTTTAAAAAAAAACCTAAAACCTGCAGTTCTATTATTTATTCATTTGAGAAATACACTTCCCATGTCTCTTCTTGTTCATCATCCTCTTCTTTTTGGACTTACAAATACTTATTTAACAGCATCCTGGATCTCATTACTAATCCATTAGTACAAAAACTAGGACACCAGAAGGAAGCATCTGCTGGTGGACAAGCTTAAGCCTGTCACAGCAAGCAAGGCTTCTGTCTGAGCAGCAGCAGGGAGAAGGGTAGATCTTCAACAGGCAGAACAAAACACCATATTTGCTGGAGTCTTCCCAAAGGGAGCTCTTGTTTCCACTGCAATGGTAGCAACAACTGGAGCTCACACAATGCAGTTGAGTAACATCATATACTATTTGGACTAGAAAGATGATTGGGAGCTACCCAGACTTGGTTATGACATGGGCATCTATATAAATGTTATAAACAAACAAACAACAAAAGTGCCATACTTCACTGATATACAGGTATCAATTTAGGTATACTATATATCGATCATATATTAATCAATCTGTATACAGATATCACTCAGTACAGTGCCCTTCCCCTAACTCGTGTTCTCCATGGAGGCTAATGTTTAACCCCACTTATTCCCAATTAAGCTGCCTGACAGGTTATGAAGTTGATGTTGAGACATCAGTGAAGTATCAGGCAAGGTCTTTGTATATGATAATAATGTAGAGGTGATCTACCTCATAAGGTTATGGTGAAAGGGCTAAGAAAGAGACCGTAAAACAGCATCCACATCAGAAGTGGTATAGAAACACTGCTATGATTGTACTTCAGATAAAGATGTAAAACAATTTGCAAAGCAAGGTAGGCAAGCCCTTAAGAGAAAAGTCTGGGTGGAGAAAAAAGCTGACGCTTCCCTCCAGAAGGGTGAATCTGCCTAAAAATATATGGATAAAACAGGCAAAGACATGTCATGTAAGAAGTTAAAACTGATTGTGGAGAAGCTAAATGCATTGCAGGGGACAGTGATGCGTTTCAAGCAAACCTCTTTGCAAATAACTCATCATGTATGCATCTTCCTTTTGTGGAAATCTGCTGGCATTCCAGAGTCCTCTAATTATAATGTTAAGCTGCATTAATTCAACGCAGTTGGATTAATTCAATACAGATCTACAAACTATTTCAAGCCTGTTGAGGACTTCAGCTATGAAATGGAAATGCAGCCCACTGCACATTTATAAAATACGATAATAATAATAAAACCAACTCAAGATTGTTGGGTGTGGACTAATTAAATTTATCTTTTCAAACAGTGCAACTGTGTAGAAGCACTTTCTAAATATAGTTGCAGGATACCAATCTAGTGGGTATTTTGTTTCTTCCAGGATGGGTACTTAAGCAGACCTAGGCATGTTCCTTGGCATTAAAAATGACACAATGGAAACTTATGATTATGAAACAACAAAAGAAACTTACAGAGGCAGCTAATAATAGGAAAATATCAACTGTAAGGGTTCAGAATTATCTACAGAGGATTTGAAGGACCCCTCGAATTATATAAAATTTCCTCCCCCCCCCCCCCCCAATATCTGCAAAATACAAGTAGCATACATGCAATACTTGAAGCAGGGTATTTGATGCAAAGAAATTGAAGGTGATGTTTTGTAACCTCCATAATGTATCCATATCAGGAAGAAAGAAATGAGGTAAGATTATTTAGAGTGTGCTGATTCAATGTTTTTGTTTTGCTCCAAGTAGAATTGCTTGTTAAACAAAAAATAATATGCCAAAGGACTCAGCAACAGGATGCATTATGATGTCCATTAATCATTCTAGTTAGATACTTTCCACTTACAACTGATTGCTACCTGAATGGATTACCAAATTTGCTAGTCTCGGTCAGTTATACTAGCAAAACAAGACAAGAATAGGCAAAGGGTGGGGATGGTGATACTTTCTGAGCAAGAAAGTTTAGGATTCTGACTTCAATTACTTGTGCATTGCTACTCCTCTCCCTCAATACGGTTCACCAAATACCTATCCGACGCAACTAGGTTTAGTTTTCATGTCACCGGGAAAATTTCAAGAGTTAAAAAAAAAATCATTAATGATTTTTGCATACCTGAGATAAAGGCCAGTGGAAGACGTTTCTAACAAAGCTTGGAAAATATGCACTTTATGAAAGGGGTGTGTATAACTTGGGGTGGGAGCGGATACAGCATCAGCCAACTACGATCGATGGATCAATATAACAGTAATGAGATCAGCGCGGTCTAGTATTGGCGTGACTATTGCAAATGATCTCTTGCTAGGGAAATGCCTAGAAAGTTGCAAAGAGGGCGACGCGCGTTACGTTTGCAAGGTTTAATCACATCACCTTCCCTTCTTTCCCCACTCATGCCTTACCAACTCTTGTTTCAGACGGCGCAGGTAATGATCCATGTTCTTCATTTCCATCCTTCCATCCGAGTTCAGCTTTTGCCGAGGGCTTCAGGAGCACCACAAACGCCGCGCCGAGCTCTCTTGCCTCAGCCGCGGTGCTTCTTTTCCCGCCCCGCTGCCTTAATCCAACGGCCCCTTTAAACGCCCATCTGCCGCTTCGCCGCTGGGGAAGCGCTCTCGCGCAGATGATCGCCCAAACTTTTTTTTCCGCGAGGAAACCGCGACCGACGTAAACCAGAAGCCAACTCGCTTTCTTTGAAAGTTAAAATACGCACGGAGAAATGTCAGCGGTCGGAATGGCAAAGCTCGGGATTGGCCAGGCTCTCGCCCGCCAACCCTCTGCAGGCACAGGAGCTGCAGACGGGCTTGCGCCGTTGCTCTCTGGCGCTGCTTCTTAGCCCCAAACCCGCTTGTGGCTTTAATTGCAAGAGTCGTGCGGAGAAGTCCCGTGGCTAGGCAAAGCGCCAGCACCAGGCTGGAGAACCTAGGAGCGAAGCGACGGGAAGGGTAGCTCCGGCGGCGCTGGACGGCAACTCCCGCCGCTCCCGCACGTGGTAGCAAAAGTGAAGCCTAGAGGAGAGGCGTGGCAACCAAATCAAAAGAGGCGTTGCTTGCTTTGTTGCACCGGCAAGGACAAACTTCCCGCCCCATAGGGCGGATGCGGCGATCCTAGTCCGCTGACCCTCATCTTTCATTGGCAGTCCCGACGTTATACGACTCACGTGGAACCGGGAGGTTGCTTCCCATTAGAGGAACTGGGCATGGCTAGTCCAGTGAAGAGAAGGACTAGGGGAAGACATGATAGCAGCATTCCAATATTCAGGGGTTGCCACAGAGAGGGAGTGGGTGGTGGGTCAACCTGTTTCCAAAGCACCTGAAGGCCAGACAAGGAATAATGGATGTAAACTGATCAAGGAGCGATTAACCTGGAATAAGGAGAAATTTTCTGACAGTGAGAGCAATCAACCAATGGAACAGCTTGCCATCATAAATTGTGGGAGCTTTATCACTTTCAAGAAGAGACTGGACTGCCATCTGTTAGAAAAGGTGAAGGGTCTCCGTGGGCAGGAGGTTTGGACTAGATGACCTTCCAACTCTGTTAATCTGTTAAACTGGCAGCACCTTCTTTATCTGAGGGGCAATTAGCTAACTTTAGATCCCAGACTTTAGGACGTTGTAATGGAGGTAGATCACAGTGAAGCCTTTAAACTGATTTCTCTCCACTCTCCTTCCATGCCAGTCTATACAATTGTTTTATCACATATCATTTGATATCCTGTGTGGTTTTTTTTAAAGTACTCTGAACAGTGGTGCTTTGGGCATTGTGACAACAGGAATAAAAACGAGTTTGCTTCTGCTGGTGTGTTAGAGATATTTACTTGGATTTTGTATGTACATATATATCCTCATCACATCATCATCAAAAAAAATATTGGTATCAGTGTCCAGCCACCTGACTGCTTTAAAGAAAAATATATGCCCAAATGTGGAGAACAGCATGGACCCAGGAGGTTCTTCCTGCTATACTAAGCAGGTGTTGATTGTCGTTCCTAGATAATTATTTAGATTTCTTTTTGGTTAATGGGCTTAGAGGCTCAAGTCTTGAGGATTACAAACAGTCCACTTCAAGTGGCAGCTTGTATGTGATTCAGTTTCCAGGATCAGACCCATCCTCATAATACTACTGTACAATGCCCAGCTGACATCAAGGACATTCCTTAGCATATAGACTCCAATGGAGGATCATTTCTCACACCAAGGATTGTAAAGAATCGCAGTTACTTTAAAAAAAAAGTGATTTAGTGATTCAGTGATTTAGACACATAGAATCAAATATAGGTTTATAGTTCTCTTTCTGAATTAAAAAGCTAATATTTGAGTCCTCACAATACGTACCCAACTGAAAATTTAACTGGCCAGATTAAGTTTGAGTTTTAGAAAAACTGAAGCGAGATGTCCATCATGCACAATTCCTCATACTACTTGATGGCATCCAAAGAACTGCCATCCATCTGAATAATATACTGTACATTTGAAAACAACAACAAACTTGGTTAGTCCTACCTTGGGACTTTTATTGTGGTACTTGTCCACTGGAGTGCCATACCTCATCTCCTGGAATTGATGTTTTGGTTGCAAGAGCTTCTTTTCTTATCTTGTAGCATTTTTCAGTCATTATTGGACTCGTCTCTCTCCTCACTATCACTCATGCCCTCATGATCTCCTATCTGGATTACTGCAATGTGCTCTACATGGGGCTGCCCTTGAAGAACATTTGGAAGGTTCCAACTGGTGCAGAATGCAACTGTACAGTAGTAAATGGTGTTTGGTTATTCATCAGATTTCACACCTGGGAGGCTGCATTGGTTGTTGTATTTCTGTGTGCAACTCAAGGTGCTGGTTGTCATCTCTAAAGCTCTTCACGATTTGGGATTGGGTTACCTGAAAGACTATCCCAGTTCTTTCAACCCATCCAATCCAGTCTGGAAGGATGGGTAATAAATCTTCATCCTTACAATATTAATTAATTAGGAGTATCTTGTAGGATCCAATCTGGGTCGGTTACCAGGACCAGAGGTTTTTTGTTCTGAGTTTTCATACTCATGCTAGAGCCCATCTTCGGGAGTGTGCTGTTTTGTGTATGGTATTTATTTGGTGCCTGTTCTTTGTGGCCTTTTAGATGTTGATTGGGGTGTGTTGATGGTTGGCTATTAAGACATTGGCTGTCATTTGCTTATGCTGCCCAGGCCTTGTTTTTTAAGTACTTGATAAACTGGTGGCAAATCAGCACTCTTGTTGAACTGACAAGGGGCCCGTTTTCCTGGATGTTTTGTGCCTGCTCATCCAACAACCTAGTAGCTGCAAAATTGAATGTATTCCCTTGTTCATTGCAGTGTGAGGCTATCAATGAGTTTGGTCTCCTTATTTGACCACTCACTTGTTGTCTTGCAATCTGGTGGCTCTCGTCTGTCCTATATAGTCACAGGGGCAATCCATGCAGGGTATTAGATTATATTGGAAGTACCACCCCCCCCCTCAAGCAATCTTTTCAATGAATAATTTGTCCTCATATGGTAGCCTCTGGGCGGTGTGCAATGCCCACTTGCAGATGTTGGAAGCTATTTCGGAAGGAGTACCTTCTTCAGATACTCTTCAGCAGAGGGGTCTAGTAGGCAGAGGGAATCTTATGTAGATAGTCAGCCTGCTGTTGTTAGCAAAAAAATGCCTCAAGAACAGCCACTTTCTTCTGTGGGAGAAAGAGAAAAATCTAGCCCGTTCTCTCAGGCCCCTCCTTCTAACAATTGGCAGCAGCTCATCCTTCAGCCTTCGGTGACAGGAGGAAATAAGAGAAGCCACCCCATTAGTACAGCTGTGAACGCAGCAGCTTAAACTCCTCTTATCCTTGAACTGTTTTAATTGCTACCTCTTTGTTGTTAAATAAAACCCTGAAAACTGAGAGTTAGTGTCTAAATCTCCTTTTAATTCTGCCCTCCTTTTGTCCTGAAGGTTTGAAAAATAAGTCATTTGATTAGTGAGATTTGCCCTAAGGGTCTTTTCAGCGCAAGACGAGAGCAAAACTGATTCAGTGAAGACAAATTTGTCAAAAGACATGAAGCTAACTCTCTAACCTTTCACCCAATCTCCCAATTGGGAAATAGTGCAAATTTTAGAACACATGAAAATTGCTACATAATTCTTAAAATGTGTGTGAGTTTCCAACCAACCTATTATTCATGGACACATAAATGGTTTGGGTGTCTCTGATTGTGCTGATCATTAGAAAGGCATTAAAAATATGGTTACTTACTCAAACACTGGAGAAGTTTTGCATATAGGAATGTGAGTTGGGATACATATTAATGATTACTGCTATTAATCCTAATATTTATGATTACTATTTTGTTTAGGATTTTGGACAGGGTATGCCACCCAGAGTCACAGAGTTGGGTGGCTATATTATTTAGATAGATAGATAGATGATAGATAGATAGATAGATAGATAGATAGATAGATAGATAGATAGATGATAGATAGATAGATAGATAGATAGATAGATAGATAGATGATAGATAGATAAATAAATATCAGTTTAAAACCTGTAAAAATGCAACCATAGACAGGAAAATTAACACCCAAAGAATTCCCTCTTCCAAGCATGGATATAACTGATGTAATAGAAAGATACATACAACCCTTGATAACCAAGGAACTTCAGTTCCCACATCCAATACTTATGATGTTAGCTAGCATGGTGATAAAATGTTTGTAACCTACGGTAATTTAGATAATTTGAACAATATACCAACTCTGAGTTACACAAATAAAATGTAAATTATTTAAAAGTTAAATAGGTATATAGTGTATGCATGCTTGATACTTGATTCCTTATCTTTCAATTGCACAATATAATTATTTATAATTATAATAATAATAATTGGATTATAATTCACAAAAATATAAGTCTTTAACCAATTTTGTTGTATTTAAGTACAATGACAATAAAGATTCTTTAAGGTACAACTATACATTTAGGCTTCAAAAATCCTAATGACCAGCAAATGGCAGCAAACGTTAGATTTTATCTTTCTCTTTGCTGACATACCCATCTATGGTAGTCCTGTTTAAGGTGCAACATTTTTTTTCTTGTGTTTGCTTTATGAAACCAACCTGAAAACTCTGAAATTTGCTCAGTCACAGCAAAATGTACGTATTCCCTCTGTCTGAAGTGACAGGAGATGTCCCATTGTCTTCTCTCTAGGAGGGCATATTGTAGAGTAGTCCAGCTCATTATTTTAGATACTAAAATCATTTTACTAGCTATTTAAATACATAGAAATTACTCTAGGACTCGTTGTTTCATTGTTATGCTCTTATTTCTTTTTATCTAAGTCCAATTTGCCCTCACAGCTGGAGTTATGTTTTGAGAGAACTACATCTTTTTTTTTTAATGATCTCTTAAGGGGAGGGATGGAAGACCCTCTGACATTCACAGCAGGTATCATTTTTACCAACAGCTTTCAAATAGGAACATGCTGCGTGAAAGCCTTCCTTGTTAGATAATGGGAAAAAATATGCTTCTTACCCAAGTCATCTCTGCTGTTTTTCTTAAAATCTGAATGACAGCACAGCATACAGATTCAGCATAATAGCCACAGAAGTTGTAATAATCAGTGAAAAGTAATATTTATGTTTGTGAAACCTAAACATCTCTTGTAATATCATAAAAGTTATAAATCTGGCAGAAGACAGGGATGTCTGGATAATAATAAACCACAAGGTAGAAAAATCCATCTATTTTCTATTTGATTTGCTAATCCTCTGGAGCAATATCAAGATACACAGAGATTTGGGGAAGCATATGCCCTACACAGAAAAAAAAAAACGCATTTGGGAGGGTTTTCCTCTATTGTGAGATAAAATCCAATTATTGAAAAACTGGGTGCTAGCAGGGACTTCATGGATGCACCTTGATTGTAGAAGCCAATTACATCTTTATCACTATTCCTTTACATAGCTATAGGAAGAAAGCATAGTCTACTCATTGACATTTACATGAAACAACTCAACTGATACTTGAGCATTTTGCAGTGGTGTTCAAAAAAGAAACTCTACTTTACAATGAATGATTCTGATTATCCATTTGCTAAAAGCTGCTACAATGGACAAATAAGAAAAATAATCCGCACTGAGAGACCGCCTCCTGCCGATTACCTCCCATAGACCGATTAGATCTCACAGGTTAGGTCTCCTCCGGATTCCATCTGCCAGCCAATGTCGGCTGGCGATTCCCCTGGGAGAGCCTTCTCTGTTGCAGCTCCGGCCCTTTGGAACGACCTCCCCGTGGAGATCCGGACCCTTACTACCCTTCTGGCCTTCCGCAAAGCCACCAAGTCCTGGCTGCTCCAGCAGGCCGGGGGGCTTGTGAAATATCCATCCCCACGGAAATTGTGAATGTTGTATTTTTTTTTAAGTGTTGTTTTGTTTATTATCCCCTTCTCTTGTCTATTGTAAGCCGCCCGGAGTCCTTCGGGTGTGGGCGGCATACAAGACCAAATAAACTAAACTAAACTAAACTAAACAAGCAAAGCAAGTGGGGGCTTAGCGATACATGGTGTTTACACCAATCTGACATTTGTGCGAAACTGCTGTCTTTTCAAACACATTAAAATACCTCTGATCTTCTTCTATTTTTATTTATGATTGAAAGGTAAGTCTCAGTTTAGTGGGTAAGTGAACAGGAGGAGCAGAAAAATAACCAGGGAGACATATTTCAATTTTCTTTGTTTGTTTTTCACACTAGTAAATAAATATGTTCCGTCTGGAATGGGCTGTAGCCATAAGTGACATATTCTATATATGGAAAGGATTCCCACAGACAAGGTGTTACATTATACATTTTCCATGTGATGGGAAATGGCTATACCAGTCATAACTTCAATGCCTTTCTTTACTTCCCAGTGATATGATAATGATTTTCCTCAAATTTATCAGTTAAACAACAACAACAGAGTGAAGGGCTCAGAACTTTCTGGCACTCCCTATTACTCACAAACGCCTTAATTGAACCTCCAACTCTTTTCAATTCACATCCAACGTTGTTTAAAGAGCGGAGAAAGCGATGACGCAGCCGCCCTCATCAAGGGACTGAATCTAAAGCTGGTCTACCTAGCAGGGGCATGTTTAAACAACATTATCAGACCCAGTCCTCGAGATGAGTGGATGAAGGTTAACCCAGTCTGGATGCTGCCTCCACCACTAGGGAGAATATTGTCTGGCCAGCCTTTGGGTTTGAATCTGGAATAAATGGGCCAGCATCTTAGATGGGCATTATAGCCTTTTTTTTCTCACATTAGCAAATGGGGTAAGCATTCATAAGAAATGTATAGCTAGTGAGTAATGATAATGCGATGAACTGAAGCAATTAACTAAAGCAGGAAAATTTCCTTATGTAATAATTACAAGCTTTAAATACATGTGATTTTGATTATTCCTTCTACTTGTACAGTACAAGAAGAAGGAATAACAGGATGAGGAATGAGGACTGGAACTGTGCATAATTCCTAGAATATAGATTCCAAAGTTTTGGTATAAGATTCTACTGTGTATTTAATCAAAACGTTTATTCCCTTGAAACCATTGAGACAAACTTGTAAGCAAGTACATGATTTTACTGATGCTTTACTAAATGACCAACCTCCAGAGCCCAAGGCTTTCCCTAACTCTTAACTTTGTTACAAACTACTCTTTTCACGGCAATTTACCATGCTATGTAGCATAATTGCCCAAAGCCTTGTCTTGTCCTAACATTTTCATTATCTAATCTGTGAAAAGGTGGGAACAAACTTTCTTGATTCAGAAGTCTTAATATGACTCTTGATTTAACATGAGTGTATCATATTACTCAAAACACCTTATGTAAAAAATAATCTCCTAGTTGTGGTTGCTCTAACACTGGAGGTTTTTAAGAAGAGATTGGACTCAAAAATGTCAGTTTTTGTTGCAGAAAAATCAAATCCAGAAAGCACACACAGATAAGTGATTCAGCTGGATTCATTAACTTCTTTATATAATTATAACAGATGAATAAATGTACAATACCAATATTAGATTATTTCAACATGGTAGAAGTTACAAGCAGGAAAGAACAGTTTGATCTCAAAGCTCAGAGCAGACAGGAGCTTAAGTTTCTGTTTCAATTCTTTGCACAGACTCAGATCTGTTTAAGCACCCATTGGCTGATCTTGTTGCTATGCCTATTCATTGGCTGACCTTGTTATCATGTCTCTCCCGGTCATGAATATTCTAACAAAAAAGGAATAGGTTTTCCTGCTTGGGCACAGGGTTGGACTAGAAGACCTCAATTCTATCATTCTATTATAATGAATTTCACTGAAGCTTTTTTTAATCTCACAAGTGGGGAACGTGACAGTTTTAACTACTGATAAAAAATTGAAGCCCATAAATCATGGGCCTACTTTCTGAATCCATGTGCTCTTCCCATCCAGTTGGGCTTTCCCAATAGTTTATTCAGATTTGGATACTTAATGTCCCTGTCTTTAAAACAATGTCAATTTTGAAAAGCAACTCATTTTTATATATGGATATATAGACACAGTGAACTACAGAGAAATCTTTTTTTTTGGCAAAATTTCTCCTCGTATTCTGAAGCTGCAGCAAATGTTGTATATTTATTTTGGATGGCAATTTCTGAGGATGAGTTATTTATTAGCACAGATACTGTATATATGATGCTGAATGTATAACATAAATCTATTGCAAAGGGAGAAATGGATGATGCTAAGCCTTTAAATTTGCTGTGAAATTCGTTCCATTGTCTTTCAACCGTGAACACTTTCATTCAAACTAGTTATTTGAAAACTTCTGCAGGACAAGCTTAAAGACTAGCTGCTTAAATTTATGCTCCCCCTCCACCCTATCCTTTTCACTATGTCTACCATGTTTTGTAAACTACCAGTGAGGGCTCCTGTATTTTATACATTATTCATTTATCTAAGTAGCTTTGAGAATTTTCTTGGCAAAAGAGAATGAAAGTGTTTTTTTTTTTAAAAATAGATAACTTTATCAGTAAATAAATAAATGCAGAGATTTAATCCTACTTGAATTTTTATAAGGCCAAGTTGAGAATTTCTACATCACCCATCTCACTTAAGTGACTAGTCAGTTCACAATAAAAAAGAGAAAGCACAAACATCACTGCATCTTCGTGAAACAATGGTATTTGCCACACTATTTTTTTAGTTAAAACATTTACTACCAAGGGGCTGTCTTTCCAAGTTCCATCTTCCATATTGCAATTGGGGAGTGGCATATGGATTAAAGTCTGTGAAGGTGATATGGGAAAAGGCAATTTTTTACATTCTTGGCTCTAAGCCAGATAGTTACCAAGCTGAGAAACTGCAGCTGAGAAAAGCATGAAAAAAGTGCAAACGTTAAGTATAATTTCTGTAGTCTTACAGTCTGACTGTCACAGTCTGACTAGTGATATAATTAACTGAATAATTAATACATTTTATTATGTTTCTGTGGAATATTAATAAAATGGAAATTGGCTGCTTACCAGGAAGTTAACATTTCATATTCAAACAACACGTATTCATTCTAGTGATTGCCCAATTTGCATTTTAGATTATTGTTATTTCATTTTACATCCCCTAATTTTGCTAGCAGTGTAATTTCCACCACTACTTGGCTTTCATATTTAAAACAGTCATTATTAGTTGAATCATTGCAATGTTTATGATATTCATGCATATACCTTTCTTTTACGTGCAATGTTCTGAAGTTCTCAAAGTTGCTGCAAATTAGCATTCATAACTTGGATATATAGCAGCTCAACAAGGCAAACTGTGCAGACATTCTAATATTCTGAAACATTTTTTATAACTTTAAACATAGACTGTTGTGGGATCACTTCCAGAGGAGATTTTAGTAGAAATTAGCATTGGACACAGCAGTTGTCATAACACAAATGTTTTAATTAGTTTAAGATTTGGACTATGCCCAGACTTCAGTTTTCTTCTATAAATTTCTTTAGGTTTTATTGTTTATAGAACTTTGATGTAATATCACAATGTATCTGAATTAGTGCCAAGAAAATTTACATTTAATCCAGTAGGTGCAAGTACCCCGATATCCTCTAACTTCTGTATGCTTGTTTTGGCCATCTCAGCCACATTTCTCATTGACTTCTCTTTTCGCTCTTCTTAACTCAGTGTTAATAGGAAATTTATATGTATTACTTTATTCACCTGTATGAATATTTTTCCAGGAATAAACAAATAAAATGCTAAATAATGTGTGCTACTTGTTTGGTGCTTTTTGTATCAACATTTCTTTTTAAATTGTTGAGATTTTTTTGCTATTTTCTCTAAAAAGTATAATTTGGACATTATAAGCTAGAACAAAGATGGGAAATCACTTGCTTTGGGGCCAAAAGCAGGAGTCCATTTAGACTGCAAGTGACCCATCCATCCAGCTCCTTTCTTCCCAGATCAGTACGTATAGTTTATTCTTTCCTGTGATAAGGGAATGGAGAAATAATTTTTCCTCCTTAAAGCCTACTCCCTATTATCATCTAATTCACTGGAACAAATATAGAACAGAATTCTGTGTCTAGATACAGTTCTCCATCTCTGCTACAAGATGAGAGATTTTTGGCTGGTGAAGTTCAAGAAGACTGGAGATAGGAAATGTTATTCAGATCTCCAAAAAGGTGAAGTAGAAAACTATAGATCTGTCAGCTTGACAACAGTACTGGGGAAAGTCTTCAAAAAAGTTATCAAACAGCATTTATGAGCATTTGGATAGGCTGTAGTTAACAAGAAACAGTGAATTGTCACAAATAAACTATGCCAGAGTAAACTTCTCTTCTTTGATATGACCACTTGCTTAAGTAGATCAGGGGTATGCTATAGATACATACTTCTTACATCAACCAAAATATCACCAGAATTCCTGATTGACTTCTCCTTTACAAAATGGAAAACTGTGGAGTATATATGATACCATTATTAGATGGACTCGTAGTTGGCTGAATGTTTGTATCCTAAGAGAGCTTACTAATGGGTCCACTTCAATTTGGAGGATAGAAGGTGTCATAGGGCTGTATCTGAAGCCCTGTGCATTTTTTAGGTGGACTAAGGTGAGACAGTTGAGAAGACACTTAGAAACACTTGTATATGATACAAAACAAAGAAATAAAACTAAGTTTGAAATAAAGTTAAGTAGTGACTGACATTAATAGGATGGATTGAAACAGCATGAAATATACATTTCTGCATCTGAGTAGCAAACATGTAGGGCATGGGCATGAGTAAAAGATGGGGGAGACCTACCTTGGCAGTAGAAAAGTGTAAAGGATCGAGGTGGTACAAAATGAGTACAAAAGGAGGAATCCATACGATCGAGCTGCTAAAAAGGCAAATGGAAGTGCATTGACAGTGTGTTAAAAGCCACATTGTAAGAAGTAATTATTCAACTCTACTTTGCCTTAAGCACATTTCAAAAAGTCTGGTGACAAATTGAGAGACGTCCAGAGGCGGCTACCAAGATTTTTAAGTGTCTGGAAATCCCATGAAGAACAGTTAAATGTTCTTGGTATATTTGGCCTGTAAAAAAAGATGACTAAGAGAAGATAAGATAGCAATCTTCCAGTACATAAAAAGCTGTACCTTAAAAGCGGGTGTGGATGTATTATCTATTGCCACAAGAGGCCAGGACAAGAATCAATGGGTTAAAATTAAAGAAGGTTCAGACTAGACATAATGAGTAACCTCTTGAGTGTATGAATTGTCAGCTGGTGAAACAGGCTTCTACATGACATGGTGAGGTTTCTTTTTTTTGCTAGGCCTTGTCACAGGCTGAATGGTTTATTAGTGAGACATGTTGTAATGGATCCTGCTCTGAGCTGAGTAAACTAGACAACTTTTATTCCTTTCCAACTCTTTGATTCTGTAGTACTGCTTTTTCTTTGTCAGAACTAGTATATTACAGCAGTTTCTTTCAAGGAATAATTTTAGCAACCAATGTGATTGTACAAATGTAGCAGTGATGAGATTCAAAAATTTTTACTATCAGTTCTGTGGGTGTGACTTGGTGGGCATGGCAGAGGAAGGATACTGTAAAATCTCCTTTCCCTTCCCACTTCAGGGCAAGATTACTGCAAAATCCCCATTTCCTCCCAATCAGCTGGGATTCAGGAGATAGAGAATAGATGGGGGGTGGGCCAGTCAGAGGTGGTATTTACCGGTTCTCCAAACTACTCAAAATTTCCTCTACAGTTCTCCAGAACTGGTCAGAACTTGCTGAATACCACCACTGAAATGTAGGGTTTTTTGGATGTATATGTCAACATAGAAGAACCACTCTGTATAGAGAATCAACTACTTTACCAATCTTGTAAAATTAAGGGTGGGGGGAATCAATACAAGTAAAATATAATAAAATGAAATGAAATGAAATGAAATTTTCTGCCTATTTGGGAATATGGTCCAGTGCAACAATCACAAAATTATCCATTGAACTGTTCATTGCACAGAAGGGTGAATTAGATCTGCTCTGGAATATGTATAGTGGGCAAGGTCACATAATAACTCCAGGGAATGTAGAAACAAAATTCTTTCTTTAAAGAGACATTTTCTGCTGTGGACACACAAGTCATTTTTACAATTAGAAGACAAACGAGAAAGGCCAACATCCTCTGCTCCCAATATAATTGGTTTTTTTGCTACTAATGGAAAATATAGCATAACCAAAATCATTCCTACTTAACAATAAGCCCATCATAGATCCATTGAGACTGAAAACCCAAATTCAGTTTCAGCAGTACCTATGGGTGATTTTTAAATCCCCATTTAGGATATGACAATTCTTATCTCCAGAAATTTGGGTTCGTGTGTATATGTGTGTGCGAGTGGTTGGATTGTCTGCCTTTGAGGATGGAAATTCTAGCAACAATTGTATCAATCAAAGTAAGAAATCAAGGTTAGAACCCTAAATTAATTGTATGATTTATTGTAGCCAGATTTGAATATCTATTTTCTATCAACATTACAGCATGAATTTTGAGGATAGCATTTCATTCTGCTGCTACTGGAATTTTAAACAATTTTAATGGATTTTCTTATTGTTCTTGATCAATGGAAGTAACAATATACTCATATTTATCATGCTTTAACAGATACTGTAATATTATAAAACTATTATATTGTTATTAATGGAATTGTAAAACTCATTGTTCACTTTGAAGAATATTAATTTAAAACATTTGGGGCCAATTAGTATTTCTTTCTGTGGATTCCTGAAATTTCTTTCTTCTATTTCCTCCCCTTCTTTTTCTCTCAATGGAAGAAACACACATCAATGAATGCCTAAAAGCATATTTATACTGTAATTTGTAGCAGTTCATTGTATCTGTCCTGCTGGGAAACATGAGATACTAGATCAATTATCAAAGCAACTAGGATGTTAAGTGCTGTCAACCGATGGGCAAATTACAGTTTCTTTCACATAAAGAAAATGAATTCCAGCAATGATCTAAGATACTCATTTTGATGATAAATATGGAGGAAGCCTTTCTGCCAGAGACAACAGCATGTCATCTTTCTAGGGCTTTGATTTAGGAAAGTAAAAATAGTCATATGATAGATAGATAGATAGATAGATAGATAGATAGATAGATAGATGACAGACAGATACTGCTGCCCCATAAATGACATCTATCTACTCAAGTGGATTAATATTCAAGGGTGGAGACAGTAACAATTAACTCTCCCTAAAATCTATGGATAGGGCCACTATACTAGACTGCAAAAATCCTGAGGACCACAAGTCCAAGAGAGTCAGAAAACTCAATTTCTTTGTTGCCATCTAGTAATCTGGAGTTTTCAAACTCAGAACTGGTAGTCCTATATATGCCAATCAGATACATCTAAATTCAGGCGGCACAAAAGGACAAATCTCTTGATACTGTTGACCAGACACCAGATGAGGAAGCCCACAACATCTAGCTGTACCAAGATAGTGGTGCTTGTTTTTTTACAATTCTGAAATTGTAAAGCAATATATTCTTAAAAAATGAAGAAATTATTTCCAGAGATACCCACAAATGTTTGAAAAGATGGAACTGTAATTGTTCTATTGAAACTCCCACTTTGGAGTGCTGGTTGTTATAATAAAAGCCACTAAGAACCAAATAAACAAGTAATCCTCTTTTATATTCCTTGCAACTATTCTAAGAGGGAAAGTGATACATGGGAGAGTAAAAGTCCAGGAAGATTTCATTCCTGGAAGCCATGCATTGGTGAATGAAGACTTGGAATTGGATTCTTCATAGAGTTCTGCAGTTAGTCTTTCTTCTAAATCTTTGAAATTAAAATGAAATAAAATAAAATATCTCATAGTTGGTAACAAAAAATAGATATAGACTGAATTCTTTTACAGATTTACAGGATTTATATTCTTTTCCACCAAAATCTTGAAGCTCAGAGATATCTGTCCCATTATTCTACTTCAGTCTATGAATTCATGTACACATACTTGAACATAAACACATATACAGCACAGGTGGTATTCAGCAGGTTCTGACCAGATCTGGAGAATCGGTAGTGGAAATTTTGAGTAGTTTGAAGAACCGGTAAATACCACCTCTAACTGGCTCTTCAGCCCCCTCTATTCTCTGCCTCCTGAGTACCAGCTGAACGGGAGGAAATGGAGATTTTGCAATATCCTTCTCCTGGAGTCGGGAGGGAATGGCGATTTTACAGTATCCTTCCCCTGCCGTGCCCACCAAGCCCCAGCACACCATGCCAACCAAGCCATGCCCACAGAACCAATAGTAAAAAAAAATGAATCCCACCACTGATATACACATATATAGTACACATTCACACACTACAGAGCAGTGAGTCTAACAACTCTGGTAGGGGAAAAAGTCTTTTATTGCTACTATTATGCAATTGCAATAAGAAATAATTTTCTATTTTAAAACATTGGCCAGCTACCAGTATTTGGTCTAACTGTTTAGCTGACTCTAGGCATGTGGGATTTTCTATCTTATTTATACTTATTTTATTGATATACAAAATGTTATTGGGAATTTTGATTATAATGGTAAAGTCCAATATCATCTCTATCTTGTCAGATAACATTTGTTCTATAGCTGTTATTTTTTTCAATAACATCTTTTGGACATGGTCCATAGAAACACATTATTGATAGTAGCTACTAATTTCTGACTCCATTCTCCTTCAGCATTTTCATTGTTATAACATTTGGCGTTTTATAGACTTGTTTTTTCCTCTACTTAAAATCTTTAGTCCTCTCTAGTGTTGTTGTTTTTAATTAATAAAATTTGCTTGTACGTTATGCTTTCCAAAAAAAAAAACCACAGGATGGATTATTTCCCATGAGAAAGTTTTTCTTCTTTATAATAAATTCCAAAATCTTGTTGTATCTCAGATGTTTCTGGACCTTCAATCTGTTTATAACTTCCTAAGACGAACATCTTATTTAACCTTTTGCTGACTTTTTTTTTGAGATTCTTTAAGTTCTTGTGTTTATAATTAATTTTTCTTTTGTTCGGGGTTGAAGATAAAGTCATCTGAAGAAAACTTTTCAAACTTCCTGTTCTGAAAGTCTCAAATAGCTTTAAAATGGTTATTAGACAATTTGCAGAAGAGATTACAAAATGCAAACTTAGTGTCCTTAAAAGGCTCCACTATGGTTGTCAGCGGGATGCCTTATTCCTTTGTTCCTGAGCATTCAGCACTGCAGAAACTTTATGTTCTGTTCTCCTCATGAGGAATAGCTATCCAGAGCACATGTGGGCAATCTCCCATCCTCTTGTTGGTCTTCATGGTAACCATCAACACTGCTTTTAAAGACCCATCTTTATTTTGCCAAACCTCCCCTGGATATTCTGGATTTTGTTTGCCATCGTCAAGAGATTAATTCCCAATAAATCTACCTGAAGACAACGTCAATATTCTTCAATGAGTATTTGCAACATGGCAGCCTCAGCAACTTGATTAAGGTTAAAAAAACAGCAGCAATAGAAGAAATATGATGGAATCGCTCAATTTCAAACTAACACTATTGTTCCTCCATGTGTACAAGACCTGTGGCTGGAAATCTCAAGTTCTGTATACTACTCTTTAGTATTCCTGTGACCAAAACATCTAATTGATTTTCATGGAGTTTTTTGCTTCCATAGATGAGCATAAACATAGATCACTCAGGCATCTGGAACCATCAAAAACTAATAATAAATCTATCAATTTTATTTTATTGTGTTTATAGAGAATTATAGTCTGTTTTATTTTCTTTTAAAAGCATACTACCTTTAAAAAAAATACAAATGGATGGAATTGATTACTCAAATCAATTTAAATCATATTATTTTCATTCTACCCTGCCTCAAGGCATCTCCTTTATCTTCATATTTATAGCTTCTACCCAGCTATGGCTGCACAATGTAATCACTATTGACGCACCATCTAGTCCCTTGTTGCTCCGCCCCACAACATTTGGAAGTAAACAATTTGTTCTGCCTCGAATTTGATGTTATTAAGAACATTTCTGAATAACATTAAAAAATGTTTCCACGCCCTTGTCCCTCCAAAGCAGTTCAAAGTTTATCTTTGATCATCTTATGATTTGCCAACCATAAAATGCTAAGTCTATGCAGAAATCATGTTAAGTATTCCCTTCAGCTGGCCAACAAGAGAATACCAAAAAACCAAAAAAACCAAACTATCCTTAGTTATGTATCATCAGTTTCTGTTGCTTTCTGAAATAACAAAAAGTCCCTGTTACACTTAATAGAAAATAGGACCAAACTAAATGGCTTGCAGTTCACCATCTATGTTTTTGAACTAAAAATGTGTTTTGTATTGGAAATAGAAATATCTTGAAATGTTTGTTACTATCAAGCTAATCTTCCTTCTTTATTTATTCTTTTTGCAAGCTGTAATGATAAGCTGACAGCATCACAGCGATTTTGCAATATGGTGCTTTTTCCAAAGCTGTGCCATAGATTCTTGATGCTGCATGACTACAGTAGAGAAAAGAAGATACATTCTGGACAACACATATAAGCTAGAAAACAGGTTGCAATGAAGTATGTACGTACTTCCATATTCATATATTGGGATAGAGCTATCCATGTCTGTGGCAGGGACGTGCAGTCAGGGGAGGCAGGGGAGGCAGAGCCTCACCACTGTCATCATGAAAAGAAAAAAATGTAAAAGGAAAAAGGCAAGAGATGAGGTCAGGCTGAGCTAGTTGCTGCCAGAGTCACTGTGGATGACTCTGCTTAACTGTTTAAAAAAAGCCTCTAAAAAGCACCCTCTACAGGAGGAGGCAGGAGAACAACGTGCCTCATCTAGTCTGACTTTAGGCGTTTTATGATCACTTGAGCAGAGTTAAGCAAGGGTTAAAAGCCAAAAAATTCTTGACGTAGGTGAGGCACGTCGTTCTCCTGCCTTCTCCTGTAGAGGGCGCTTTTTAGAGGCTTTTTTAAACAGTTAAGCACAGTCATCCACGGTGACTCTGGCAGCAACTAGCTCAGCCTGACCTCTGCTCTTGCCTTTTTCCTTTTACATTTTTTTTCTTTTCATGATGACAGGCAAGAGCAGAGTTGAAATCCTCTCTGAAACAGCTGGAAAAGGTACGTGTGGATCGGAGGGAGGGGAAGGAATTCAAACTTCATCCTCAAGTGTAGATCCCTCCCCAAGTGTAGTTTGATTGCAGGCAAAGCCACGTTGCCTTTTCAAACACACACACCCACACACCCACACACACCCACACACACCCACACACACCTGGATAAAACTATATAAGCCCAGCTACACTGATTACAAGTTGGAAAAGGCAACGTGACTCCACCTGCAATCAAAGGCTCAGGTCGGCTCCTCTCCGGCTTCTCTGCCTCTTCTCTCATCCCAGCCTGCAAGCAGGAGGTGAGTGGATTGGTGGGATTTATTGTGTTTGGGGAAGGCAGCAGGGGAATGGGGCGGTATAGCAGAGGAGCTGCTTTCAAGCCATTGGAAAATATATCCAATCCAACTTCTGTGTTTGTGTTTGTTTGAGAGAGAGTGAGTGAGAGAGAGAGGGAAGGGGGTGGGAGAGGTAGTCCAATCCAACTTCTCTGTGTGCATGTGTCTGTTTAAGAGAGGGGGGAGGGAGGAAGGAGGGGGAGAGAAAAGAAAAAGAATGAAGGAAACTTTTTCGCAAAGGAGAAAAGCAAATGCTGTTGCTTTAAATCGGAACTGAGCATGCCTGGCTGTGGAATTCTGGGAGTTGAAGTCTATAAGTCTAAAAAAAATTTGAAACCCACCACTGTGTCAGTGCCTCACCAGCCATAAACCTCACTGCATGTCACTGGTCTGTGGCTGTGGCTCCATGAAAGGGTCCTCTAAGCCCTTTACCCACCATCCTCATACAGCATCTCCCCAGGCTTCTGGAAAAGCTGGTTAGGTTTGTTTTTACTATTCATTGTATTTCTGAGCAAATCTCTCTTTAACAGTTTAATTCTAGAAGAGCAGAGTGATAGATCTCTTCTGATTTTTCTCTCAACTTAGCCTAAGGAGGAGGAAAAGTGTTAAAGTTCATCATTTCTAATCAGTGAGATGATTTAATGAAGAAATGCAAGCCCTTTATTATGTACATCAAGATAAAGGTATTAATGGGACTGAAAACGAAAGGGAGAAGGAAAAGAGAAGAGTAACTAGAATAACTGAAGAATTGTTCAATTTGAAAAGATTTCTCCTGGCTGGTTGTTCTCTAGCCAGGATCACATACACAAACATGAAACATTCCCAGTAACTCAGATTTGTCTACTTAAAAAAATCCCAATTCACATCAATGATTATTATCCCCTAGATTGTTCTATTTGTTCTGCTTCTCCAATACTCAGTTCTCAAAAAATTGGGGCAGGTTTAGGTTGCTTTAAAGTACTTGGGGAAAATGCTTCCTCCTCCCATGAGGAAAAAAAAACCAGGATAAAGACAAAAGGTACCCTACAACTGCATTAAGAAAACTCCCTTAATAACTTTTTCTACCAATAGACAAGAAAATTTGTAGCTCAAAGATAAATTGTGAAGTCCTTGGTGCTCTTGGAGCTTGGTTGTTAGCTTGCAGACATTTCATTAGCCAACTAGGCAACATCATAGGTGCTACTAAGTATGGAGTTTGCTCTCTGTTGATATACTGTACATATTGTCACTGCTGGTGAGGATGGAGTTTTCTCCTTGGTTATTTCTTGATAAGGACATTCTTTTCTGTTGGATATTTTTGTCTGATGTTTATCTGGGTATAGGTTGCTGGAGAGATGTGTGCTGTCTTTTTGTTTCCTTCTTAGGTTTTTTTATTGTCTCTTTTGAATGGTATGTAAATTTGATTTATCTCTCTATATCTATTGATGGCTAATTTATCTGAATGCCCAGTTTCTAGGAATTTCCTAGCAGTTTTGGATTTAGTTCTCAGGAAACTACAGTTTCCCAGTTAAAACTACAGCTGAGTCTATCCATGGTGTTGTGAAATCAAGGAGCTTCATCATGCATTCTGACTGCTAATTGGTGTTCATGGATGAGCTCTGCTTTTTTTTTTGCCTATCTGCCCTACACAATGATTGTTACAGTTCTTACACTGTATTTTGTAGATAACTTTTGTTTATTCATCTAGGACTGCTGAATCGCTTGGTTTACTTAAGAGTTTTGGAGATATGTGCTATATGATGCTGTGTGGTTATAGTAATAAGCTTGTTATTTCTGAGAAGTTTTTGATATATGTTATCTTTTTCATTGCTTGTGTTGGTTGTTGTGCTGTAGGGTTGAATGGTCAGGCACTTTTTGATAAAGTTGTGTGGGCATTCAATTTATTGGAAGGAGTTGTATAGGCAGTCACAGTCAGTTCCCCTTTTCTGGTGTTCTGGCTTGTGGCAGTACACTTGTACTTATCTGAATAATGCTTTTACGCGGCTCCTCTTATGTGAGATTGGATTGTTATTTTGGTTAGTACTTGGCTAGTGTGGGTTGTTTTTAGATACCCTTGTGCTTCTAATTTGCCGTCATTTCCTCTGCTGATGAGGATATCCAGGAAGGGTAATGTGTTGTTGTTTTCATCTTCCCTTGTGAGTTTTATTCCTTTGAAGATGTTAATTGTTTCACATGCCTTCCTCTAGAATGTAAAAATAAAAATGGAATGCAAAGACTGTTTGGATCGATTTTTATATGGACTCCTTGATGAAACAGGATTTACAAACATAATATGATGATCCAACTAAATCAAAGAGAGAGAGAGAGAGAGAGACAAGAGTATATGTTGAATCCAGTGAAATTTGCAATTGTAAATTCAACCACATCTGTTTGCAAAGTGCAAAATTGCAAACTTTTAAATTTAAAAATGAATTAAATAGAATTAAAAGAGAAGAATATGAAATGATGTATTAATGGAAAGTTATAAAATAACAAATACTCAAAAACATTGACTAGGCAATTGCCAACTCAACACTGATTCAAAGGCGCATGCATACACGCGCACAAATAGCTATGTACTTGTTTACAATGGACATTATTCTTCATTGTACAGAGTTTGGACATAAAGGCTCTACAATATTGTTGCCTTTTAAATATAAACTAAAAGCATGATGCTAGCTTATTAGAAATAGTCCACATCATATGAAATAAGAATTTGTTTTTCAAAATTCATTTCTCTTTCTCCCTCTCCCTCCCTCTCTCTCTCTCTTTCTCCCCCCTCCCTCCCCCCTCTCTCATTTTTAGCAAGCTGTGTCTTACAAAATGAAGAGTGACAACTAAGAAATTAAAGCAATTATTATTTAGTTGATTGTCCAGTTGATCTATTACATTCCCTCTACAAACAAATGTGGCAAAATGCCAATAGAATTGGAGACTTAGAACACTTGTGTCTGATCTCTAAGGAGAATTAATAGATATTTTTTTTAAAAATATTTCTATATTAAGTATTTCATCATGGAAGTAATCTGCTTGCAGAATGGTCCTATTGACAAATATTTCAACATGATTTTGAACAGAGTAACTTTTAATGAAATGTTTCAGTGATTCAATGTGAGAATGTATGACCTACTTTAATAGTGCCTATAACATACTACATAACCAAAGCCAACATATATTGGTTAATAGAACACCCATAATACAATATATTGCATTTGCTAAGAAATGCATTGAATACTTGGCAACATTACACATTAGTTTTATGCAAACATGATCATAAATATCATAAGACTGAAACTGGCATTAGCCAGGGAATGAATGGCTACAGGGGATTTATGCTCTTTTTTCTTTGGCAGGAAGAATGTGAGTTCTCCTGGATAGAAATTGAAAGAAGAAAACTCCCAGCCCATTTTTCAATGGAGGAGCTTCCCTCATTACTATTCTTCATAGCAGTTTCTCAGAAAGGTTTTTGGGAAGGGGCAAAGCATAGAGAACTGTACAAAATACATATAGGGATATATACAGTACTAATCATGGGGAAGGCAGGGCTAGCAAGGTGTAAATGGTGAAAGTGTACTTATGTTGTGACACATGGAAGTTCAGAACTTAGCTGTTGATCTGTTTGGAGGCATCAAGAATCAATGTTGACTGATGGGTCAATGGTATTTGTAAATTCTAAGTCACAAAGTATAGCACAGTGAATATTCTTCTGATTTTATTGTAATTGTAACAAAACTACAATACTTAGAAGGTTGATGATCGATAACACCCTCCCCCCTCTCACCCCCTCACCCCAATCCCCACAAAAGAAAATTATTTGGGGTCAAGATCCTTCTGTAAGACAGAATGAATGAATAGTGAATTGAAAAGCAAATGCATGACAAAAAGTCAGGGTGAAAACCAAAGAAAAGAACAAGAAAGTAGTGATTGGATGGAATTCATGAATTCCTCAAAAAGAGAAAACAATAAAGAATAAAAGGAAATGTATGAAGTAGTGTAGAGATACAGTGGAATCCTGGATGGTTTGCAAGGAAAGAGATACAGAGGTATGGGCAACTAAACTGTAAACTAAATTTTATCATGCTTCCATTTCTTTTTCTCACATAAGCTTTAATTCCTTTGCTTACTATTTACAGTATTGGTTTTGTATGTTTTGTGTAATATCACTTAGCCACCAAAAACAATAGTGGAAATATGCATTTAAGAAACTTTTATAAAAACAAAATGATAGATGGCAGCAAAGTTGACTTAAGAATCATGTAATCAGAAGTGGGTTGCTACCGGTTCACACCAGTTCAGGGGAACCAGTAGTGGAAATTGCGACTGGGTCGCCAAACTGGTGGGGACGGTAGGGGACAGCTCGCCATGTACCTGAACCTATTCCCCGGTCACCTGTGCCATTGCCGGCATGTTTTATAGTCATTTTATAATGTTCTGTGTATGCGCAGAACAATTTATAGGCAACTGTGCATATGTAAGCAATGTGCAGCTGGCGTGCAAAGCGAGCAGTAATGCTGGCAGCAACCCACCCCTGCATATAATGTTGTGTAGGCAGAAAAGATACGCATTATTCTGGGATATAATATGGATGGTGGTCTGAAAGGAGGTGAATATGCATGTTTTATTGCAGGTATGTATATGTATTAAAGGAAATCAAGAAGAAATAAATAACAGCAGTGATAAATTTCAACAGGTTTCCAGAAAGTAGTATGTAAATTGTGATTGGTATGTGATTGATACCTATTAGTACCTATTGAGGAATACTTCTAAATGGGCTGTCTTACTCTACATCAAGTATAAGTATAACTAAGCAATTAAACTAAAAAGCATGGATTCAAAGGGAAATAAAAGTGGGAACCACAATTCTGTTCCCACTCTGGAACAAACTTTCAGTTCATTGCACCATATCTAGTATTACAGGCATGGGACCAGGTTATATGAGGGACTGCCCCTCCCCAATTTCATCTGTCTTTCCCCCCACATCTAGCAGAGAGGACATGTTATGGGTTCTTTCACCTAGGTAGTGGTGGGTGCCTGCATTGTGGAATCTTTTCCACCTGACGTGAGGTTTGCCTCATCTCTCGAATTTCCAAAGATCTCTCAAGACTTTTTTTTGTTTCAGCAGACTTGGGGACCCCAAGGGATTGCTGAGATAGTGAGGTGGCTCTGCCATTGATACCGTCTCTTTATCTGGTTTTATTTTTGCTCAATTGTTTATAGTTTTTGGTATTTTTATTGTTAATAATTATAATGATTTTACATATTTGATTGTTTTAACTTGGGAGCGCTAAGTCACTTGTTTTGTGAGATGATCAACTATATAAAGTAATGTGAAAGATGGAAGAATAGTAAGGTGACCAGACGTCCCAATTTTGGCGGGACAGTCACGATTTATAACAATTTGTCCCGTGTCCCAGGCAGTTTTTAAAAAGTCCCGATTTTCTGGCTTCATGTTGAAAGCCCAGTGGATTTGCTTAAGAAATCTTAACCAGGGCAAGACAAAAGACACTCTTTCTAACCCTCTCTCTGTCTTAGTACTTTCATTGAAGATATTAAAACGTTAAAGCAACAAAACGGACTCTCCCCCGCCCCTTTTACTTACTTTTATAAAAAAAGATGACCCAGTACCATAGAGCTCCAGGAAATATTTTGGCTAGAGAAGTAAGGACTGTTTCTTCCTGGATTTCCCGGAGGGGAAGGGCACGGAGGTTGGAGGTCGGCTCATGTGGAAAAAATGGTGGCAAAGTTTCTTTGAAAAATATTTCCCTGGGACTAATAATTTCACCATTTTAATTTGCTCAGTTCTTTGTATTAACATCTACATCATTCTGGGTGACTTGGAGTGCCTGCCTGCTGGTAAGTGAGCCGGGTTTTTTCTTTTATTTTTTTAATGTATTTTAAAATGATATTTTATTTATTGTGCATAGGATTTTTAAAAATAGTTTTATTCTGTGTGGATTCTTTTTTTAAATTGTCTTAGACTATTTAAAAAAAGATTCTATCCAAAATACAAAATACCAGCTGCAGTTATTCACTTAAGAACTGTGGCAAGAAAGGTGGTATAATGTGTTTAGTGACCAAAGTTACAATGGCATTGAAAAAAGTGACCGATGACCATTTTTCACACTTAGCGACCATTTTTCACACTTAGTGACCGTTGCAGCATCCTCATGGTCACGTGATCAAAATTTTGATGTTTGTCAATTTATTTATATTTGTAAATTGTACTTATGTTGAAATAAAAAATATTACAATACTATTTTTGCGTTATATGAAAATTTTTGTTGCTCCGTATAAAATTTTTAATCACCCCCCCCCCCGGTCAAAGGTGTCCCTCTTTATCAATCTGAAAATCTGGTCACCTTGAAGAATAGTTGAATCCATGCATATAGGAATGCAACTTTAACTATCACCACCACCAGCCATCCCAAAGTCTTACTGGTCTGACTGTACTTTCAGAAAGGTGATGATCAGGCTCGCTTTTTGGTGGATCATATTAGAGTCTAGCTGGATACCCGTGCTCTGCTATGAAATTATGTGATTGAGCTCGACACTTACAGCTTTAAAATTAATGAGTAATTATGATTGGCCTCTCCCCTCCCCTTTTTTCCCTTAGGCTTGCCCCCACAGAATCCTCTCCTCTCCTTTTCTCTTAGGCTTGTCCCACAGAGGCCTCTCCTATATTATCCCCTTCTCTCCCTCAGTCTAACGCCTTAGCATCAGAGCGTTTTTCAGGTGGGGAGGTAGAGTAAAATGTCTAAATTCCCAGACAATTATCCAAGGGAGAATGTGCTCTATTTTTTCCTCTTTATGAACCACATTATTTGAGGGTAACTGAGAGTAATATACTTCATAAATTATTGACATTAGAGAGATTAATTCTGTACAAATAATTTGCAACATTACAATATTTGGAGTGTATTTTAAACAAAGTATGTCAGCTGGATATAAGGAGCTATGATTTGGCAAAGTTGCTTAAGGAGGAAGTAATTACTTGAAAAATAACCCCCTCTAGAAAGTCTGCAGGGTTGCCGGGCTGACATCAGTGACACTTCCAGTAGAATATCACAGTTACTAAATTAGCTGTAACATCACATGACAGTTTGGAAATGATTATCTTTGTCAGTGCTTATTCTGGCTGCCAGTTTCTATCACTGTGTCATTATCTCCACTGCAGACATAAATCCATAGACGAGACATATCTGGGTTTAATTTAAAATCTATTTATAAAAACAACAGTTGCCCAGAAACTCTATATATCTTATGGCTTTGGATAAAGGGGATCTTTTTAAGTCTCTGTTCCATATTTTGGTGTTTTTCTTTTTTTTAATGAAGCTGAAATTATGTCATGCTGTAAAATGAAATTACAAATATTTTCTTACATACAATCATAGGTATACATTAATATAGTTATTCTACTTTTTTACATTTGTCATTCTTATACATTTGTTATTCCATTTAAAAGATTATAATATACAGTTTGGGTTGCTTTATTTACCATCTCATCTGTCTGTTTTAACACCACCTTATTTTTCCTTTCTTTTCTCCCTCCCTCCCTTCTCTACTTTCTTCCTTCCTCCTCTCCTTCCCCTTCCTTCTTCCCTTACCTTTCCCCTATTCCAACTCTTCCCCTTCCTACCCTCTCTCCATCTCTTTCTCTCCCTTCTACCATTATTTCTCTCCCTCTTTCTTCCTTCCCTCTTCCTCTCCTCCTCTCTCCTTTTCTTTTTCTGTTGTTATAGGTGTCTCTTTCAAATCTCAATTTATGTTTTCTTGGGATGCTATTTCCGCAAACCCAAGTATAGTTTAGTATCATTTCTTATTCCCCTCCCTTTGCTAATCTAGCCTAACTATGTTTTTTTTCTTTTTTTTTTTGCTAGAATCAATTATTTTCTTGGACTCTTATTACAGATTCCTTCCTTTTCTGAAGCTGAAATTATGTTATTGGACAATAATACATCAGAGTATGCTTAGCTGTAATAGTAGAATCAATTTTTGCTCTTGGTTGTTATTAGAGCACAGTATATTGTACGTGCAAACATATACTATGCTTTGTCTTGTGGATTGGTGAAATGCATACAGAAGCAATATATTGTATAATTAATTTCACAAAAATAAGAATGTAGGACAAATGGAAACACACTGCCAAATTAAAAAAAAAACCCATAATGAGGAAATAAGGTAACTCAGGTCCCAAAGGTGCTTTTTCTGGAAGCAGCTGAACTTTCTGGTTTTCTATTTGAAGACATTTTGCTTCTCATCCAAGAAGCTTCTTTGGCATTCCCCACTATCCTATCATAGCTGAAGAAGCTTCTTGGATGAGAAGCAAAATGTCTTCAAATAAAAAAACAACAACAAGAAAGTCCAGTGGCCTCCTAAAAAGCACCTTTGGGACAACCATGACCTGGATGACTGAGAATCTGTTCAGACTTTTCGTCTAGTACAATGATGGTGAACCTTTTGAGCACAGAGTGCCCAAACCGGAACGCACATGCGCACTGGCCAGTTGGTCTTTGGGTTTCCAGAATGCGCCGCCGTGCACATGCCTGTTTTGGGGCATTTTTGGGCCACTTTCATGCTGTTTTTTGTGCTGTTTTTCAAGCCAAAAATAGCCTGAAAAGGGGCCTGGAAAGGGCCAGAAAAATGGCCTGGTTTTTGGCTTGTTTTCAGGCTGTTTTCAAGCTGGAAAAGGCACATGTGCCCATAGGTTGGCCATCATGGCTCTAGTATGTTCAATATTATTTTTGAGACCACCTCAAGTAGCATAGGCAGAACAACAAGATAAAATAAAACAACAACAAAAAACCCCCTCCAAAACACAAAGAATCATTATTTTATCTATGATAAAAAATCAGGGGCAATGTTTGAATTGTATATTACCTGGAACTCTAACATGAAAAGTAGACTAATTATTCCTTTGCCCAGGGACCATTTTCCTCATGTAAGTGTCTCTCCCCAACCCACCAGTTAAAATCAAGGTTCCACCACAAAACCGCGGTCGACTAAAGCGCGCTCGATGAAACCGCGTACCTGACGTCATCACAGCGCGACAAAAAAAGCACGCTGTGAGCGGTAAAGCTAAAATTAACACGTAAACCTAAACCTAACCCCCCGAAACCTAACCCTAACCCTAACCCTTAACCTAACGCTAAACCTAACGCTAACCCTTAACCTAACCCTAAACCTAACCCTAACGCTTAACCTAACCCTAAACCTAACCCTAACCCTTAACCTAACCCTAAACCTAACCCTTACCTTAACGTGAATCGGCTTGCTTTAAAAGCGCTTTTTAAAGCGCCCTTTTTTCTCCGCGGTTGTATTTGTCACGCTGCTGATGACGTCAGATACGCGCTTTAATCGGGCGCGCTTTAGTGGACCGCGGTTTTGTCGTGCCACGAAAATCAAAGGAACTTAAGAATGTTTTAACATCCTGTACTCAATAATTTGAGCTTTAGATGGGTGCTTTTTGGCACATTAAACTCCTACTATCAATTAAGTTACATGCATTTTATAAAACAAAATATATATTGAACATATATGATGGCCCAAACGTGCCAAGGTTTCTTTACTTTAAGCTACTTTAGAGTTTCTTTAATTTGGCAACTTTCAGATGTATGATGGGAGTTGGAGTCCACATATCTGAAAGCTGCCAAGATTGAAAAACACTGGGACAAATTCACTAAAAACTGTTGGAAGAAATGTCCTTCTGGGTTCAGCTCCAAGTGGGGAAAAAGACACTGGAGACATGGTGGCTGTTTGGAAAGATGGTTTAATGGTGGACAGGACCACATGGCTTGAGTCCTGAACAGAAAAGGTGATCACATGCTTCAATGTTGGGTGAAGAAGAGAAGAGCCGCAGAAGGGCTGAAAATTCCTGGCTTTATACTCTCTGTTCAGCCCCACCTGTCTTGTTTCCTTTTCCTGTGTAATAAATGTATTCTGATTGATTGTCAGACTCCCATGGGGCCAAGTTTGTGTTTCCAGATGCCGTGTGGTGAGTTGGGTAATACTATCATGCCTTAGTCCCATCACTTTGGAGCTGAAGGGGAGAACTCTTTATTATGTAGAATAGACTGGCTTGGGCATCTTAATGGGCTTTTAAGAAAAGTGGGCTATTAAGAGTGAGTCTGTTTTCTGCCTAAAAGTATGTATCTCCATTTCTGATCCAGGGAAATGTAGTATTCTGCCATTTTAATATTTCCTAGGATATTTCATTTTTTCTAGGAGAGGGCTGAATGCTAACTTCCTACACAACCTAATATTTCTTGTTTCTTGATATCGTCAGATCAACTTGTTACCGGAGCATGCTCTTCCTTGTGATTGATTTTTAATGCTTTAATAAGTATTCTAAAAATATATTTTTTGATGGGAGGAAGAATCTTGTTTGTCTTACACAGGTATAATCATTACATGTGTTTAACAGGGTGTCCTACAGGCTTGTTCTGCATACATATTTTTTTTTAAAAAAAAAATAAAAACACATGGTCAGATTGCACTCTCTTCTGGTGAGAAACAGGAAGTGCAGTTGATATATTTAAACTATTTTAGGTCTTAATATGCTCAATATGCTTTCCAACTGTCCTTTTAGCCATCAGGGGGGAAAAGTGCTAAATTAGTTGTCCTCCTTTCAATCCCTATTCTGTCGGCCCCCCCCCCCCCCAGTTTGACAACTGCTCTGTCTGCAGACAGTTTTGATCAACTGTTAGACTCACAGCTTTAACCATTGGTCTAGAATCAATTTTTCCTGCTTTACCAGCAGATCACCTCTCCAAATCCAATCAGGTTTGTAGCTAATCAGTGAAATAGCAGCAGTGATATCAGCTTTTCCTCCCTCTAAAGTGCAAGTTATACTTTATCCAAGTGCAAAGTGCAAATTATACTTTATCCAATTTCAATGTAATGAAATGTATTTGTATTTGTATTATTATATACAAATTATATAGGCGACTTGGGGCGAAGACACTCTTATGATGCGGAAGGTTGAGAGTTCAATCCTAGGTAGTGGCAGATATTTCTCTCCTAGGGTACAAAGCAAAAATATCTGCAGCAAACTCCACATAGCATCAGGAAGGGCATCCAGCCACTAAATGCTCAGCTCCATTCAGTCTCCCTGACTCTATGAATTAAGGGATTACAGGGTGTTAAAAAGAGAGGTTTTTATGTATACAAATTATTATAAACTATGGTTATAAAATAGTAATTGTAAATAGCAATTGTAAAAAAATAGCAATGTATTGTGATTTGCATTATTCTTTCTAGGGGGGGATGGTAGTTATACAAAGACTAAGAAAGTGGAAATATGTACTCTAGAAACAAATACAGGAGGAAAAATAATGGAAGGAAGTAGAAATGGAGCCACCAATTGAATCTCTTGTGTACACACACACACACACACACACACACACACACACAGTGTAATTGTTGTAATTTATATATACCAGATATGCATACATATACATTTGTAGCTTTATTAAAGTTAGTTCCAGCCACTGGAAATTTAAGTGTTGTTCATTTAAAAAAATAACATATAAAGTTAATGACACAATGCCTATTCCCCGGTGAGTTTCTCGCACTGAGGATCAGTGATGCAGATTATTAAATCATCTGCAGGCATTACTTTTGCCTGAATGAATTCCCTACTCAAGTCCCATTTTGAAACGAGATAGTAGAGGAAATAAGGAAAACGTGCAGCCCTTGGTCAATTACAGGTGACATCGAAAAGCCAAACAGTTCGGGCTCGATGATAGAGCAGGAAATCCCAGCAGGGCAAATTAAACCAAGAACTTTTTTTTGGGGGGGGCGAGTTCAGAAGATGCCATGGATATAAAACACTTGTATATGGTTTCCCAGTAGACACCGGCGTATCTTTTGTGTCTCTGAGAATGGAGGCCAGCTGGAAGGAGACTTGATCTTTACTTGGGTGAGAATGGGTTTATTAGTCATTGCGTGGAACATCAATTTCGCGCATCAGGAAACACCCTATCTTCTAATTCAGGGGTCTCCAACCTTGGCAACTGAGGAATTCTAGGAGTTAATGTCCACAGGTCTTAAAGTTGCCAGGGTTGGAGACCCCTGTTGATGCCCCTTCTCGTTCATCTCATCTTTCGTTAAGCCCCCCTCGCCGTGCCCTCATTCAGTGCCCCATTTCCAAAGACACCTGACTTTTCTTGCTTTCAGCCACATCTTTCTCCCCCCTCCCCCTTAATGGTTTCATCCTCCTTGAGTGGGCCAATTATTTCCAACCACCTCCGCGTTTCGCTCAGTTTCTCTTTTGAGCGTACAAGTCAAACGCGTTCATCTCTCCTGTTAGGTCGGCGCGCGCGTGCTACACAGAAACCTAGCGACGACTCGCATCTTTTTATTTCCAACGCCGGCTTGATTTCTCGCGAGATGTTGGACGGCTCGAGCATCGTACAGCAACCTAGCGACGACTGGCGACTTTTTATTTCCAACGCCGGCTTGATTTCTCGCGAGATGTTGGACGATTCGCGCGTCCTACAGCAACCTACCGACGACGGGCGTCTTTTTATTTCCAACGCCGGCTTGATTTCTCGCGAGATGTTGGACGGCTCCAAGATGGATGCGGCAGATTCGGTTCCTTCGATGGCGGAGTCCTGGTTGCGTACTCGGGATGTCCTTCTCCGGGAAGGGCCTGAAGATTTCGGGTCGCTGCTTCTTTCAGCTCCGGTTCTGGAAGGGTTAAAGGCGGCGGGCTTCCTAAGGCCTTCTCCGGTGCAGCTCAAAGCTATTCCGCTAGGCCGTTGCGGTTTAGGTGAGTGAGGGGAGGCGGGACTGCAGAAATAGGGCTGTAACGAGAGGAGGCCTCGGGCTACACAGGTGCTGCGGTCTCAGTCTGCACGTAGTGGGTCCGTATCCTTCCGTCTGTTGGCGTGATGGAAAAATACTCGGGAAATGTGATACGTTTTGGAAGAGATCCGTGCGTCTTTTTGCAGGCCTATTACTTTGACCCAAAGGTGCTTTTTTTTTTTTCAGGCGGCAACTGGACTTCCTTGTTTTTCTTTGAAGACATTTCGCTTCTAATCCAAGAGCTTCTTCAGCTCTGACTGGATGGTGGGGAATGGAAGGATATATAAATTTATATTTATATAATTCATATACATTTATAAATCTCATTCCATTCCATTGAAGGATTTATAAATATATATTCTTTTTCTTATTCTTCTTGTGCCATATCCGTCATAGGCCGTTAGCGATGATGTTGGCACAATCCTATTTTTGTCAACAGCCGCATGAAAAAGTGCTGAGTTTTGTCCAAACCAGTCCCTTAGGTTTTGAAGCCATGGTGTTATTCTTCTGCCTGGACCTCATTTGCCTTCAATTTTTCCCTGGAGAATTAAGTGAAGGATCCCATATTTTTCTGGGTGTCGCATCACATGTCCAAAATATAAATATATCATAAATATTTCTATAAATAATTTTATATAAATATAAATTTATACATCCTTCCATTCCCCACTATCCAGTCAGAGCTGAAGAAGCTTTTTGGATGAGAAGCGAAACATCTTCAGAGAAAAACAAGTCCAGTTGCCTTCTGAAAAAAGCACCTTTGGGGCAACCATGACCTGGATGACTGACAATCTCCATAGACTACCTATCACTTTAAGGATAATTGATTGGAATTTAATGCAGCTTAACTGTTTTTTTGTGTTTCTGCTTATGTGTTGTACTTCCAAATGTGTTCAAGAGAAAGTAATATCTCTTGTGGGTTCCAGAGATTCCACTGCCATTAGCAATACAGGCAGGCCTTGGCTTACGACCACAACGGAGCTCAAACTTTCCATTGTTATGCAAGACATTTAAGTGAGTTTTGCCCCATTATATGACCTTTCTTGCCAAGTTAATCACTGCAGTTGTTAAGTTAGTAACAGGGTTAAGTGCATCTGGTTTTGATTGTATTTGTCAGAGGGTTACAAAAAGTGATCACATGACTCCTGGACACTGTAACCATCTAAATACATGCTAATTGCCAATTGTCTGAATTTTGATCAAATGACTATGGGGATGCTGCAGTAGTCGTAAGTGTGAAAAATGGTTGTGAAACAGTCATAAAACACTTTTTTCACTGCTTTCACTTTGCATGGTTACTAAACAAATGGTTGTAAGTCAAGGACTACTTGTATGTGACAAAAAGATTAGTTGGACTTATTAAAGAAAACTGGTACAGTTTAAACTTTCCAGGAATCTTAGATATACCCCCACCCTCAAATAATGATTAAGGAGGACTGTCCTAATTTATATACAGTAACCTTTTTGTTCGGACTTCCAAAACATTGATGTTTTCTGGCATGTATTTTTCTTTGTCTTTTAGACCTTATTGTGCAAGCAAAATCAGGCACAGGTAAAACCTGTGTGTTTTCTACTATTGCACTTGACTCCCTTATCTTGGAAAACTCAGTGACTCAGGTAAGAGCAACTGTATATACTGTTTAAATTGAGACAGGAACCTCCATCTCAAAAGCAAACACAGCAATCAGCTGTAGTGATATTGCTGTTGTGCATGCTGCTGTTTAGAAGTATATTTGTAATATTATCTTTATTTGTCATCTAAAATTCCTGATGAGTCTGCTTCTAGCTGACTATATAAGTGCAGTTAATTGAATCAGGTACTGATTAGCTGATCTCTTCTGAGAATTATTATTCTAGGTTGTTTGTGTTTGGGATGAGTAGTTCTTGGATGATCTCAAAAACCTAAATGGACCAAAATTTTAGAACAGTTGGCTAGATTGGGAAGTAGAAGAAATGTTAAAAAGAAGACAATGCTAAATAATTTATCTGTTGCCAAGAAAACTATGTGGATAAATCCATGGAATCACAGAGGGTTAAACTTGATGTGATGTGATGAGGATACTTTGCTTTTAATTTTATTTTTTCCAAGTATTTAATTATATTTATTGGCTGGTCTGAGAAAGGTAGATAATTTCAATTTCAGTTGATTTTTTACTGTTAATTATAGAATTAATATTTGTTTCAGATTCTAGTCTTGGCACCTACCCGAGAGATTGCTGTGCAGATACATGCAGTAATTACAACTATTGGGATCAAAATGGAAGGTTTGGAATGTCATGTCTTCATTGGAGGAACTCCTGTAAATCAAGATAAAATGAGACTTAAAAAGTGTCATATAGCTGTAGGCTCACCTGGTAAGGAAACATTGGATCTGAGATGTTTTAATCCCATTATTTCATGTGCTGGATAACTATATGAAATAAAAAAACCTTTAATTTTCACATATTTTAGAAAACAATAGTTAGATTAAAAAAATAATTAGGGTAACCTAATGTGTTGGACTAGTGCACACAAGTTCAACTCCACTGTTTAACTGTGGAAGATTGTTAATGCTAGTTAGTTGCCATCACTTGTCCCATGTCCTATTATTATTTTGGGATAAAAACATGGAGAAGGAATGTAATATCTGTTGTGTTGAATATCTGGTGAAAACTTGATATATATATAAGCTAGTGAAGGAGTGAATAAAAATATTGTAGACATTATGGAGACAGTACAGCTAGTTCTTGTTAGCAACTGACTTTACGTTTGCAACTCAATCCTTGCATTTACAACCTTCACATGTTTATAAAGAAAAGCTGAAGTAAGATCATAAGCACAGTTGTAGTTAGTGAAGACTGCTAGTCCAACTTGTGATTGTTAAACAAGGTCTTTCTACATATATACTGTATTTCATTGATCTGTATAGATTTACATGATAGTGCCTCTTTTCTTCCTTATTGCTGCATTAAGGTCGCATTAAACAACTTATAGATCTGGACTATTTGAATACATCCAGCATTCGTCTTTTCATTCTTGATGAAGCAGACAAGCTTCTGGAAGAAGGCAGCTTCCAGGAACAAGTAAAGTAAGTATAGTTAGTTAGTTACACATGATTTCTTCTTCTTTTTCATGTGTAAGGTTTGCATAAATATAATGGTCTGAGAAATTTGTGAATAGGCTTGGAACAAATGTATGAATACAATCCTGGAAATGCAGAAGTTCTGTAGTCTGGGGATTTCTTTATTGATTTTTAAGTATTTGTAAACTGAAAAAAATTATTTTAATAATGCCTAAAAATAATTTTGTGTAGTTAACAAAGAAACATAAAGACCTTTCAGGTGCAAAAAGAATTAGAGCCATGTATCTCTTGGGTCAGTATATTCCACAATATGAAAGCCATTATCAAATAAACTTGCCTTTGAGTTCACAGTCCTCTTATCTCACATTTGGGTATTTTCTTAGTTCCTGGACATAATAGCATCGTGTTAGAAAGGTAGTCAATGATATAAATAATGTTATATAACTTATTCTTGGGGTTGTCTTTCTAAGGAGCTGGTGCCAAAGTTTAAGAATTATCAATACTACCTCTAAGCACATTATCTTGACAGTCTTTGTCTTGCTTACCAAGACTGGTAAAATTTAGGTGCATTAGAGTCATTCCTCAATTATTTTTTTTAAAAAAATTCTTAGTACTTGCTGATCTACTTTAATATTCTGTTCTAAAGATCTTTACTTGAATCGGAGAAGCACATATAGTAGTGTCTGATGTGAAGCTATTTTATGTTTACTATTTTAATTTTTGTTCGTTGCACTAGCTATTCATATAATTATCCATATGAATATCCATATTATATGGATTATCCATACAATATGGCTTATTGGTATTTTAAGCAATTGAAAATAATATGTATACATATGCACGTGTCCCCCCTCAACATATTTATTGTGAACAATGTTTTCTTTTTTTCCATATCTTAGTTGGATTTATTCTTCTCTACCAGCCAATAAGCAGATGTTGGCAGTTTCAGCCACCTATCCTGAATCCTTAGCTAATACTTTGACTAAATACATGAGGGAACCCACTTTTGTGAAGCTGAATTCTACTGACCCAAGTCTTCTTGGTAAATGAGTTTTTTATTTATTTTTTACAGAAATCCAGTATTTATGGAATTTATGATTAAATGTGCATCATATAGGTTATACAGTATATTCTGTTCAGCTCTTTTGTGTAGTAACTGTCAGTGTTCCAAATAGCATCCAAAAGTAAATCATAGTCCAAGGCAAAATATTGCTCAAAGTTCCAATTTATTAAAAGAGCCATGTTGGCACATCTGGGAAAACCCAAATCTGAAAGCTTCCTGGTTTCCCCCACCTAGTTGAAAGTTCAAGATCTTGCCCCCACACCCATAAGTCCATCACATGGTCCAATCTCCCACTGCTATGCTGGCAGTTCTACCCATCCAATTCTGGTCAAGTGCAGAGGTGCAGAGACAAAGGATGACCTTGGCTTTCTAGAAAGAATTTTGTTATGGCTACATAGTATGTAACTCCTTACAATCCCCCCTCCCATTTTTCCACAATAGAAAATGCATAATAGAATAATAGAAGGTGTGGCAGGCCAAAGATCCAAAAGAAAAGATGGCAGCAAGCCGGACAGGCTATAACCACATACTGTGGTGCAAATGTATTAATTGTTAAATATGTTTCTTTCTCAAGGCATTTTTGATTTTCCATATGATATATAAGCCTATTCTGTTTTGGTTAGGATTGAAGCAGTACTACAAAGTTGTGAATTCTTACCCATTACCTCATAAGACCTTTGAGGAGAAGGCTGAGCATTTACAGGAGCTCTTCAGGAAAATACCTTTCAACCAGGCTTTGGTTTTCTCAAATCTACATAGCCGGTATTCTGAATTTTGTTTTGTTTTTAAATCTGAAAAAGTTCAAAGAAAAATTTGGGGGGATTGGGAGTCATGTGCATTAAATGAATGTCAAATATATATAATTTTGAGGTAAAATAAAAGGCTTAGGATTTTGCTTAAAAGTGTTTGGAAGTGTTTTGGCCCTCCCCCATGCACAGTATTCCTCCTATTCAATAAAGCAACCCACATTTTTTCAGACCTGTCTCAATAAGCATAGCGTAGAGATTGTGTGGTGGAATCAAGCCTTCCAATCATTTTCAAAGCATCCACACCCTCAGGAAGTATATAGTTAAGACCATTGGGCACGTTAATTTATAGAACTGAGATGTTTGATCATTAAAAATTAAGCACATTGCATAAGAGTCAATATTCTTTTCTAAAAAAAACCTGCCCATTTTAAGAATCAACCTCCTTTTAATAAATTTTTAAAAATCAAGAGTTTATTACTAATAGAGCAGAATAAGCTATGAGAGGAAATTTTTTTCACAGTGTTATATCTTCATAAAAAGCAATATGGTTTTATGGAAGTAGCCCCTTTGTTTCTGCCACATATAAGGCAGTTTTAATAACTGGAAAAGAAAACTATTACAACAGAGGAAAAACACATGTACATATAGAAGTCTCTTTCTGACGTTTTATTTTTATGTCTTAAAGAGCTCAACACTTGGCTGATATATTGTCGTCCAAAGGTTTTCCTGCTGAGTGTATTTCAGGTAAGCTTGTAGATTTGTTGTTGTTTTGTTGAGTATTGTGTACATAAAAATCGTTATTTTTAAAAGTACATGCATGCAAATTCAGTAAGTTTTCCTCCTGAGTAAATAAAACAGTATATCTTTAAGTGGTATTGAATTATATTGTACTGTTAATGTAGTTTTCAGTAGTACTATCATTTGCCCTGTGCTCTTCCCACTATTCCTGGACTGTCTGTTCCTGAGATGGGTGCAGATTTGAGCATGTGGAAAGTGTTAAAAGGAACCCAGTGACTGGAAATTCCATTGTGAAATAGAAATCTACTGGTTAAGGCATCATTGCTAGAAACTGGGAGACTCCGCTTTAGTCCCATCTCAGGCACAAAACCAGCTAGGTGACCATGGTCCTCACTTCTAACACATTTATATAGTCTTATCAGGTTTGTTTCTAAGATATACTTTAAATGTTATACATTAAATTCTGCTCTCAGCATTCTTACCAAAAAGTTCTTGCCAGATAGTTAAGTATAAATTTATTTAAAGTTGCTGATGACTAACATGTTACTGTTTTCTTCAGGTTTAAGGTCAGCCAGTTTTCTTAAGAATTCAGCTAGTAGAGTTCATGCATTTCCTTCACTTTTCGTTTTCATTACTTATTTATCTTTGTTTTTCTAGGCAGTATGAATCAGAACCAGCGACTTGATGCCATGGCTAAGCTGAAGCAGTTTCATTGCAGAGTGTTAATTTCTACAGATTTGGTTAGTTTTCTAATTCGTTTTATATAGCTAATAAAATTACTTAATACAAAACTAATTCTGCCTGCTGTCCTCAGTAGAACTTTTATAAGCATATGCTTATAACAGTGTAGGCTGTTATATTAAGAACACTCTTTTTGAACTGGAACACTTGCATTTGACCCAAGCTATTAAGAATTTGCATTGCTTTTCCTTTATGACTTTGTAATGTGGGAAAAGAAGTCTAAAAAGATAACTTTTCTAATTTGCTTGGGTTAGTTTCTACTTACAAACACTTTGCTGTCTCTTTTCTTTCAGACTTCCCGTGGAATTGATGCTGAAAAGGTGAATCTAGTTGTTAACTTAGATGTGCCTTTGGATTGGGAAACATATATGCATCGGATTGGTAGAGCTGGACGCTTTGGTAAACACTCTTTATCACTCAACTGTTTTGTGGAAGCAAAATGGAACAACGGTTTTGCCCAACTGATCTTAATCTCTGCTTTATTGTAGGAACTTTAGGATTAGCTGTGACATACTGCTGTCGTGGAGAGGAAGAAAATATGATGATGAAAATTGCACAAAAATGTAATCTTCAGCTTCTTTCTTTACCAGGTAAGATCCTGTACATGACCATAATTTTATGAATTTAAGCCTTTTGAATTTAAGCCTTTGAAAATGGTGTTCCAGAGATGATCACATTTAGACAGTAATTGTGTACTATTGTACACTTAATTGTGCACTATTGTACACTTAATTGTGCATTCATAGTCTTATTCAGAATCCTAATATTTAATGAAAGGGTTTTTTTAAAGGAGGAATTACTGGAGTTATACATTTCACATGAACTTCAGTACATGTTACAAATAATTAAATAATATTTATTATTCCTTATCATGAACACTTTGAACATTTTGTATTGGTGGTGAGGAAGCAGTTCACTTTATCTACTACAAGTATGTTTGGAAATGGTTTAAAACAAGGTAGAAATTCTAAGTTATGTTTAGCAGTTGGTTACACTTACTGGAAGATGGAGACTATTTTCTTATGGATGTCAGAAGAAAAGATATCCAAATTCATTAGCCTGCACTTTGAGATTCCATTGTATTTGTTCTATAGCACTGGGTACAATCATTTAGTTTCTGGTAATGCTTTTGTTTATCTTTCCTCATTTTAAAATGAATACTTGTAACAATTAAAAATATGTCTGCTATGTCTTGTATTTAAAACATGCTTCATTTAAGTTTTGTGTTTCCAGATCCTGATTTTTTCACTTTAATATAGTGGAGTCTGAAAAATAAAAACATAAGATTTTAAATAATGTAAACATTGAAGTTGTGATATGTTATCAGCTGATTCAGTCACCCATGGCTGATTTTGTTTTTCTTTTCCTTGAAGAAACTTTGCCACCAGAGCTGCTGGAACATTTTGAAGGAGGACATGTAGAAGTCACTGCTGTCCCATATCCCAATGCATCTGCTCATACAGGTCTGTTGCCAACTAAAAGGCCAGAAGGGACAAGGCAACCCCCAACAATAAGTGCTAGTACAGAGATGATTGTTTCTGATAACTGTCCAGTAGCCAAGCCAAAACATAAGCTTCTTAAAAATAGAACAGAGCATGCTAAAACAACAGTGAATAGAAATAAACATGACAATATCCCACTGGAAAAATACCAAGTAGAATCTGATTGTGAAACTGCTGTGCACAATAACGAACAGGTGGACAAAGAAAGTTTAAGGAACATGCTTCCTAAAATCCCTTGCCTGTCTTCTTTTAAGAACCAGGATTCTGTCTGCTTATGGAGCATGGTTGATTTTATTGAGGATTATGAATATTTCATTAAGGAAGGATTGGAGAGAGATGTAGAGATTATAAGAACTTACGCAAATCCCAGAAAGCAAGATAAACAGTTAGATTCTTCAGATTTAGTAGGAATGGAATCCAGTAAGTACATGGACGCAACAACTGGGGCATTGTCTGGGGAATCTGATGATGATAGCATTTCTTGTAGTTCTCAATCATCCATATGTAGCCAAGAGAATCAATCCTGCATCAAGACCTCTTCAGATATACAGCAAACAAATAATAGTATACTGTCAAATGACCGGATACATCCTCAGCAGTTCAGTCCTGCCCTTGAACAGAAGCAAGACACTTTTCTGGTCCAAAAGAAGATGAAAGGAAATGTGAAACAGAGTAAACAGATCAAGCGTGACCACTATCACTCCATTCACCAAATGAAAACTGAACTTGCAGAAGAGGCATCCCAAAGGAAAAGTGCTTCTTTGCCTCACAATGAGAATTTAACTCCTGATGAATACTGGAGAAGATATTACCGGGCATGGCGGAATCATTATATTGAAGCTTCTCATTTATACTACCAAAAATATCAGAGACCATTAAACATGCTGACTGCATATCATGCTAATGCAATCTACCTGGAAGAATTGTTGAAGAAAGATCGGTAATATTAAAAGTAATATGTGTCTCTCGTCATACCTAAACTATACTTTATGTTTAGATATCTTAAGTGTACTCATTTGATGTGTCTTATTTTGTATACATTTCAATGAAACCATTTTGCTAATAAACTGGACAAGAAATAATGTCATTTTGTTAGTAGCTATTGCCATGTTATCTTTATGAATCAATCCATGGAATGGTATGTGGAGGAGACCTTGGGAGACTGAGCAAAAAGATCCTGGTCAAGGGAACATTCAGAAAAAAAACTAGATAGTGGGGAGCCAAGAGAAAGGGAATATAAACTTGTAAAGCACAAGAAGACATGATATCATACAATTCTATGGCACTCTCTTCATTGCCATAGACTTTTTAAAAAAATTATTACAATCCTGAAAATAATAAAATCTAACTAATACTTAGAATAAACAAAAAAGTACAGTTAAAATGCAGAAATCAAAGAAAAGATTATAAGTGAGTTACCATTTTTGCAACATTTATCAGTACAATTAACCTCTTAATGGTTACAACATTGTTTACATTTTTCTATAATTATTTTCCTCCTAAGCATCAAAACTATCATAACTACATTTTAAAGATACAACATTGTTCTGGAATGGGTTAAATGGGTAAAGAATCGGAATGGGATAGATGGAATGGGATAAATGGGTAAAGATTACATCTTAGAAGTTAGAATATCCAGAGAGGAATTGGAGAATCATTGTAGATTGTTTGCTTCTCATCCGACTCCCGTTATTTCTCCAATTAAATCTAAAACTTGTGTGACACTATTCTCTAGCAAGTCTAGCCCTTTATCTCCTTAAAAGAAATTGAGCCCCTGGAGAACACCATATTGTTGGTGATTTATTAAAAGCCAATATCTAGTAGTGGAAGTCTATTTGGCTAAACTCTAATAACATAAATTTCTATGGCCAACTTTCCCAGGGTTGGAATACAAGCGTAGTGATCCAAATATGAAAGAAAGGTGATTGTATCCACCAATCAAACTATAGATAGATTAGTCTGATTTCACATTACAGCTAAAATTTATGCAAAACACATGACTAATAAATTAAAGAATTGGGTCATCAATAATAGCTTACAGAGGAACAGGCAGACCTTGGAACAGGAATTACAACAGTTGATCATGGTTTTGTATTGACTTATGAAATAAGTGTGATAAATAGGCCCATAGGATCTACTGCCTTTGTGTATTTTCATGAACTTTTTGATTATATTGATAAAACCAAACCATTGAGTTGAATTTGGATAAAATGTTATTAATTTTAATCATGCTTTTATATAGAAATATTCAAATTCAGGTTAGGATCATCCTGGTAGGCACCTGACAAATATCAAGACTTTGAAAGGCATAAAATGAGGGGTGGTGTTTGCACCTTTACTTTTTAATGTATTTATTAATTTTGTACTTATAGTTACAGTTCAAATTTGAAATGTTTATTCTTGGATGCCTGCCTCTTAAATGACCATTATTTTTTGTAGTTTTCTTCAAACTTTTTGGATACAATCACAGTGCTTTTCCAAAAGTGTGAAAGATGGGTTTGAGACATATTCCTATCCTAAAAAAAAAAATTCATTATTTGAAAAGCACATTTGAAAGATTTTTGATTGGTCATAAAGTTCCATAGACCAGAATGCCGTTTTTTCTCCTTAGTTTCCCCAATTTGCTATTATTAAATGTTTATAAGAAAATAGTAGGGACAACAGAACAAAGCCTAGTTGGCTAGAGAAATATAAAGGTTTAGTCTAGATTTTATAATGTTCTTAAACCATTTAAAGGATTTTAGAATGCATTCTTTTCAGATAATAGCTTTTATGCATGATCTAGTCTTCGATAAAACATTTAAGATTCCTCTCATTACAGTGTTCAATAGGTGGTGCTATTGACACTGCTAGTATATGTAGTCCTGTCCATTTTGTTGCTGAAAACCACATGAAATATAAATTTCTATATTTAAAAAGAACACCCATACATTAATGTATTTATTTTATCTTATTTGCCAATATAATACTTGTATTGATATCTCCAATTTTACTTGTAAAGAAGTTATACATTGAGTGAACCTGAGATAATGTGTGATTCAAATTCATTCAGTGAACTTTTAGTAGATCTAGTCAATCTGCTACATGGGCTCTAATTTTCAAAATCCTATTGATGGAACAACATTTTTCTTGTGTGTGTTATACATAAGTGTGTTTTCTAGAGTTTGTTGTCCTACACATAAGCAAAAACTTTAATCAGAAGTGAAATTATCAAATTAGCTCCAAAACTAATTTCCCTGCTTTGTTTCAGTTGTTTTATATCTAGCATCTCATAATTGAAACTGAGTTGGGTAGATGTCTTAAGTTCTGGTATAAGAGCCAGTTTGGTGCTGTAGTTAAAGCAACAGGCTAGAAACTAGGAGTCTTGAGTTCTAATGCCGCCTTATGCCCAAAGCCAGTTGGGTGACCTTGGGGCAATTATTCTTTCAGCCCTAGGAAGCAGACAATGGCAAACCATTTCTGAAATCTTTCCAAGAAAATCGCAAGCACTAGTCCAGGAAGTTGCCAGGAGTGATTGCTGACTCAAAGGTGCAAAAAATAAATTCTACTACCTAGAGAATCTTGTCTCCTTGTTGCTTATCAACCTGTGTAGAATCTTTAGACATATACTCTTCTCCTTCCTTTGCTTTTACTCAATACAATTAGTTGTTATGTTAGAACTCTCATGATTTTCCTTTGTACAAGGACCTGATTTTCTGCTGTGTGTTGTTTTACATATATAGAAGTAATCATGTCATTCAAATGAATAACTTTCATCATGATTTATATATGCGCATGGAGTATCATACTTACTGAGCATTATGTGTTCACAAGAATAAAGCCTGCTGCTATTTCATTGTAATATTTATGGTGGGTAAAGGTTTTTCCAGGTTTTTGCATTCCTCATCAGACAAGGTTTTGCATGCAGGATTTTTAAATTCCTTTTCATCTTTCCCAGTACTGTAGTCTTTATATGGAGTTTCCTGTTATTTTTTTTTAACGTGGATAATTCTAAACATGCTTAATTATTGGTATGCCTCTGATCTTCAGACCACATGGCACAGCCCAGAATAATAAATTTTCCACATAGTTGCTTTTCTACATGAGCAACATAAGCAAGCTAAGAGAAATAATTGGTGCCCAGATTGTAACAGGATATTTAAAAAAGCATAAAGAGGTGATGTTATATTTTATTTAACTGCCAAAATTCCAGAAAATAAGAGAAAGAATTCTGACCACTGCTAAACTTTGTTCAAAATCCTCTTGAAATGTAAAGAGTAAAATGAAGCACAGGTAAAGTGCTTCATTAAAAATCAATCCAATCTCTGAAACTTGCAACAAGTATGACCTACTGTTCAATTTCCATTATCTTTAGGCTTGACTTTGCCATAGGGAACCAGATATATCTTGATTTCATCTAGCATGATGGTATTTTCAAAGGCTGCTGTGCTAATAATCAACTGGAGTGCCATTTCAACAGATCTTTAACCTAGAAGCATACTTTTTACCCTGTTAACCTATAATTACTTTTACAAAATAATGCTGCCTGGTTGTAAAAATGACTTACAATGTACAAAAAGAATATATACCAGTCCTATCTTTAGTAATTTATCTTTATTTAGTAATTAGAAATAATTCATACCTCATTCATTAGCAGTTTGAGAATCGACACATTTCAGTTTTGCCTGTGTTAGGCTCTTCTTTTTTTTCCTTTGGAACTTTGAAGTTTGTCTTTAACACTTCTGTTAGCATATGAATATTTTTTAATTAAGGTACAAAGTAAAGCCAAACATTGAACAATTGTTAATTATTAGATATGTACTTTCCAATATTTTCAACACTATAGTTTTAAATCTAAAATTAAAAGCTGGGTCCATAAGATTATTTTGAATTTAAGATGTTCTCAGAATTAAAAACAGCTAGATTAACTTTTCTGTTCTACAGTTATGAATGTAAGGTTATGTGGAGGATAAGAGTTAAAAATAAATTGTACTGTTCTGTTCCTTCAGCATTTGGAGTTTCAACACAGTATAGAAAACAATTAAAGTAGAACATTTTCTACTAAAAATGCAGACTTCATTTTCATTGTGCAACTATTGTAACCATGATATACTGTATTTCTCTTTATCAGCTTCTCTCTTCTCCATCTTTAATTAAATATAATTTTGGGGAGGAGGAGACAAGACTGCAATCCTATTTACAATCTTCGGGAATTGTTATACCACCTTATAAGAATATTAAGAATATTGCCATTTTGATTTAGAAGTATGCCGTACTAAAGTTCATACAATTTGTGAAGAAGCAGGCGCAGGTTTGTACAATGTATAATCTTGATAAAATATCAAGAGCTTTTCTGTAATGTTCATAATACTAGAATTAAATCACCCAAAACATTAAATGGCATTAAATGAGGACATGTATTACTGATAAATATATTTCATATCAAATGTTTTGAGTTTTATATAAGTCATTGCTAGAAGATGGCTTTAGGATTGAACAAGATTTATTTATCAAAATTTATTAGCTGTAACGACTAAATAGTGTATCTACCTACAAAATGCTATTGAATACTGCTTACTGCTTTCACATAAAATCTGCTACAAATTTCTTGGAACAATGTAATTGTCTATATTGGAAGTAAAAAACCAAACTAGATAGATTTTTGATCAAATCTGGCAAAGTTACGATTGTGATGTATGTTATCTTGGAGTAGAGTAGATGATTTAATCAAAAAGATGACATCAGTTAAAAAAGTGTTCCGCAAGAGTTGAATATTTTGTGGCACATAATTCATTTAATCCAGAATGGATACATCAGGTACAGCAGTGACACAAGACACAGTACTGTAAATGATATACAAGTTTCAACATAAGCACTACAGTTCCAAAAAAAGACAACAAGAAACTAAGAATCCTTTAGAAAGTTTTGTCAAATGAATCTATCTGCAGTTTTGTACAGTACGTTTGTCTTGGGTATGATGTTTTGTAGTAAGCAAAGCCCATTTTAGAGTATGAAAATAGGAAATAATACAATTGAGATAAAAGTCTGGTAACAACGTAAAACCTCTAATGCAAACATAATTGCATTGTAATGTCTCACTGATTTATCAAAAATATACCATTGCACACATTCTGTAGTGTATTTTATTGGACTACGGAGCTGCTGGACCTCCAGCCATGGTTGCAACAGTAATTTAGGAAAAGATATACAGATTATAATCTTTCATCTGCATTTCTATATAATGTAATGTGATTAGCGCTTTTAAAAAAAGAAAAAGCAATGTGCACATACATGCATATGATCAAATTAAGAATTTATTGACTGCAACCAAGACCACTGAAAGGTATTGAACATTTGGCCCCATAACAAATTATTAAAAGAATTCTTTGCCAAATTAGCATTAAATCTGACTCTGCTTCTTGAACTTTACATTTCACAATGTAAACACAATGGATGTTTCAATTTCACTGTCAATTCTCTGGACATGAAGATAAAGTTGTTCCCTTTTTGATTTAGCAATGTTCATTTCTGAAATTTGACACCTCATGGACTTTAATGTAGCTTTATTGATACACTCTGGCACCTTGGTAGTATTCATTCATAGCACTGCATTCAAATATTCCCGAGGATCAAGTACAGACCTCTAGTACTTATTTAAACAAATGTCAGATTTAAGGGTTAACGTTACTGAGCATCTTAGCTTCAATCATTAACTGATTTTGGGGGCGGGCAGGGGGGGACACGGCGGAAACAACAACCCTCAACCAACAATCATGTATGTATGATGGGATCTCATATTTTACTGTAAATGCTTTTATTATTTTTAAAGTGATCGCTGAACTAGAGTAGCAGTGATATTTAAAAAAATATTGACACTAGAAGTAGCGCAACTTGTAATTGGCTGCATGGGCAGGATTCAACATTTCTGATCCGTACAATTACATATAGCACGATCCTAATCACATTTAATCTAAAAGAAGCTCAATGGTGCTCAATGAGTCTTAAATGGACATATAGAGGATTATAGTCTTAGCTGGTATAGAAGTTTCTCAGTTTTGACGTGGCATTTAAATATGGTTATTGCTATTGAAAACCTGGTTACAGAGTAACCGTTTGATTTGTGAGATGGACATGAACAGTAATTTAATTATGAACTAATTCAAAGCATCTACCTAGGAGAAGCAAATCAATCACCAGTTGAACACATTTAAAAACATAGTTATAAAAAAACCCTCTAGAAAAAATTCTGGCCATGTAAGAAATATTAATCAGACTGTTAAAGTTTTTCTCTTTTATTGCTTTTTGCAATCCTTATTTTTTGGATGGGAGATGCAATTCTAACAGTTATTTCCCTTAACTGTATTATATTAACTGGCTATATTAAATTCAGTGTTCTTATGTTCCAAACAGGCATTTACACAATCAGTTTGTAATTGTGAAAAGAAAAGTGGAATTTAGTTGGAAAAATTGAAACACAAGATAGAATGATATTCTTTAATGAAAAAGCCAAGTCTGCTTTACTATATTAGATCAACTTTGAATTGGTTACAAGAAGGAAAAATTGTCAGTGACAGTAACATGAGTCAAATAAAGAATTAGGCTTAAAGCCTTTGGTCAGATTAACATTTTGTCTATGTATCTACTTCTCAATTGATAATAAAATAGCAGCAAAAATAATTAAAATAATATCTTATTTCTTGAAAACATGATGCATTTGATATTCCCTAAATTGTAAAGTATGTGGGGCAATCATTTTGATGGCGGAAAAAGCTTAGATCCATTAAAATCTAATTACTGTTATGCACTTATTATTTAATATGAGAGTCGCACTTACAAATACATGTAGTATATCCTTCATTTGTCATCATCAGTACTTAAGGATAGATATAAATGAGATCATCTCCTTTTCTTCTAAAAAGAAAGGAATGCTATCAGCACGCCAAAGGAAATTCCCATGTATATTCGTCCCAATACAACTGAAGGAAAATTTTATATTATGCCCATTGATACCAACAAAATCCTGTTAGTATGTGAAAACTACAGATAGTCTTTTATGACCATTTATTTAGTGACAGTTTGGAGTTGTCATGGTAGTGAAAGAAAGCAACTCATGACCCATCCTTGGAGTTTTGCATGACACCCACAATCATGATTTGAACACTTGGCCACCGGTTTGCATTTATAGCTAGTTGCAGTATCCTGCAGTTACATGATTGTGATTTATGACCTTCCCACCAACTTCTGGCCAGCAAAATCAATTGGGGGGGGGGGAGCCGGATTTATTTAACAACCAGGTTATTCACTTAACAACTGTGGGGAAAAAGATTGCACAAATAGATCCCGTCACATGATAATTTGTTTAACTACCACATTGCTTAATGACCAAAATTCCAGTGCCGACTGTACTTTTAAATGAAGCATATACTTTTTGGATGTATGGCAGTAGAGCAAGATACTAATATATACTGTAATGAAATGTAAAATCACTACCTTTAGAATTTTGTAGACAAAAATTAAATATAGTTATACTTCTGTATTTTTAAAATCAGTTTCAAAAGCAATGATTTTGGTAGATGGAGCATGACAAGTCATAAATTATGTCAAATAAGATGAATGTTTTAGAAACATTTGACATATTAACAAAAAAGGTTTTCCATTCCCACATGGAGATGAGCAATATATATTGACGCTAGTTGGGTGAGATAATAAGAAAAATAAGAAACTACATTTACTATAATTAGATATGTAGGCTACATAATGGCCCTGTTCTCAAGACACTCAATCCAGTAATCTATTCCAGGCAATTCATTCTTCTGCATGCGCAGACAGCATATGACCTGAGATTTTTGGGCTAGCTGGCTGACAGCTGTGTTTTATGTCATTTCAACTTCCAAAGGAGATTGAAGTTTACCACTTCAGATAATGCCCAAACATATTCCTTCCATTTTTTTCTCTGTCCATGTAGTTATAGGTAAGGAACATATGAATAGTAAAATGAACACCAAAATGAAGTGGCTGTAAGGGCCAATTTTTGTGGGCCCTCTTCTAAAAATTAGTCTTGATCATGAATTTAAAAAAGGGCAATTTCAGTAGGTATAATGAATGACATGGATGTTAGTGAACCAGGTCTGTGAACCAGGTCAAATCTTCATTGGCTTAATTGTCTGGGTACTTTTGAGTTAGCATGACATACTCATTGTGATGCAGTCACATGAAAATATCAGGGAATCAAAGTTTGCCCTCTAGTCACCAAGTTTTAGAAAAATAGTTATCTTGTCTGATAAAGAGACCTGGTATCTCTAAATAGTGGCAATCTCTTTTTCACAAAAAGAAACTGGCATTTATGAGAATGCAATAGTATTTAAATTTCTATTGAAGTCAGTCTCAACAAATTAACTGTACATGATATTCCAATCTGGTTCAGATTTCTGACTTTTCTGAACATTCTGAATTTTTCATAGCAGGAACACATACTGGTACTTAGAACTTTAGGATTTTGAAAATGATTTTGAGCTTGCCCAAGTGGATCCTTTATCAATCTTGGAAGGAAGGAAAGCTCAATCATCCTTGAGCTGGTCAGGATCGAATTCCTGGCAGTAGGCAGAGTTAGCTTCAATATTGCATTCTAATAACTGTGCCACCACAACACCTGGTACAATACATGGTACAATACATATCAACACCAGTGATTGTTGGATAATAATGTTCTGTTGGATAAACATGTAAGTTATCCTTTGGCTTGTTTTAATAGGTTTGTGAAACTAGCCATGGTAGCTTAGTTTACCCATCACTATGACATAAACTATGTTTAAAACCATGGTTTGCATATCATTGCTAGGCCAGAGGCAGCAAATGTATGCCTACTACTATATTTTGTGTAGCTTCCTGCTGTACTTTTTGGGGAGGCAATTGAAATTTGTAAGGTATGTTGTAATGGAAGGGAGGGATTTAAAGGGCCAAATATTTCCTATAGAAATATAAATTATACTGTGAGTAGATTGAAACTCAACAGAGCCAAACCCAATTTTTACATAATTTGCTATTTCAAACCAGATACATCTGATTTCTGCTAATGGGGTGAAATGAATTGGATATAGGGCAAAACTCATATTTCTGTAGCTATCCTTTGCATAGGAATAAAAATCAACACAATATGTTAAAGAGAATGGAGGAATATACTTCAGATTGCCTAGGTAGGAACTGATTGTTAAGGTGAAGCTAAATGAAGCAAAGGAGAGATTCAATAAGGCATTTCTGTAAGTTGCATGATCAATTTCTTTAGATTATGTACTAGTATCAAAAAAGAAAGACTAGAAGCTTAGCATATCTGCAAGTAATAGAATCAGCATCAACATCACCAGTGAAATTATGAAAACAAGGCAATACCCAGTAACCTTTCTCCCCATCACAGTATATGATATGGGTGGTTGTTACTAAGTAAGAGTTCAATATATAGAAATGAATTGCAACTCTGAAATTAAAAAAAAGTCAGTTCATAATTTCACACGCTAAAACAGAAATATCTTCAGGAGTAGTTAAAACAAAAATGTCCAGATAGTGTATGTTATCCTGTGATCTCACTATTTATTTATTTTTTGCCTAAGAACTATGTAAAGGGCCCCAGCTTAGACAGTATAGTCATAGTTGCCATCCTGACTTCTTTCAATCACCTGCAGATAGCCCTAGGGTTAACCCAGGCACTGACATTTTGGATGGCAAATTAAGGCCTCCTTCAGATTACTAAAATAATGAGTTTTTCATTATATTGGGGACGTACAGAATCTCCAACATTTTTTTTAAAATTATAAGACAGTAAAAAAGGTTTTAAGTTGCACAGTTAACAGTGTGGTTTCCATGCAGTGTTAAGTAACAGATTAACAAAATTTCCTGTTTAGCCTAATGCATGGTTCCAGCTATTTGTATAAGCCAATGGATAAAATTTAGAGTTGCCTTAGTTGAATCCTTCAATTGATAAGACCTCTTATGGTGCAATGTGCAGGAATGCCTCATTTTAACAACTCAAAATGGAAACATTTACAAAGATGGGATTTTTTATAAGTTATTTGAAGTTCAGTTTTCAAAGAACTGGTCACATCCTATTCAAAAATTTGATTCCAGACTCAGTTTAAGATGTATTAACATGAATGCTACCGTTTAGTGGCTTCCAATAATTGCTCATCTGATAACTTTAATTTTAATGTGAAAAAAGAAACAAAAAGCAAATACAGAAGATAACTTTGTCAGCACAGTTTTCTCCTTTTCCTCTGAACAATACTTGAACATGCAGTCTGTCTTCCTTCTGCAACACAAATTCTAACTCAAAATATCTTGGGCTATATGCTTTGTGAAGATATATAAAAATGAAAGCAAGATATCAAAAGACAGCATGTTGTGGACATCAGATATGTCAAATATTAAACAAATCTAAGATGGTTAATAAATTGTACACTTTAGTAAGAAAAGAAGAGTACAGTTCACAATGCTATTCAGCAGTGTGTGTCTTCTTGGCATAAATGTGGCCACGCAGATTTGCCTCCAGAGAAAGACATTAGGGGAATATTGGTATAAAGCTTTAGATGGTTATACCACACAGTCCTAAACTTTCTAAACAGTGTAACAACAGTTAACAATTGGTGAACTATTCTGAAACATAGATTATTTTTAAACCATCTATTAACAGTATTTTATAAATTGATTAGAAATGAAATTCTAATATAAAGTAGGCCCCCAAATCTAAAAGCAACATCTCCTCATTGAAAAGAAATGATGCTTTCTCTAGGGAAAGTAAAATATTATATTGCTGTATCCATTAAGCCAATGCAACCCAGAGAGTTTCACTAAGAGCCACAGGACTGTATTACAAAATGAGATTCACTTTCAGTCCATGCAAAGTTTTGGCTCTTAAAATAGTCCTAAAAAGGACACATCCACTGACTATTGGCTATTATATACAATGGGAGACACTTCCATTACTATTAAAGAAACACATATAAAACATAAAAGAAAGCATGGGCATAGAATACATTTCAGTTATGAACATCTGCAGCAGCTGCTTCAAATAATTTTGCACTCTGAAACTTGCTTGAATATTTTTTTTAAAAAAAATTAATTTTCTTGAGGCCATTTTCTGGACTTTAAAAATACAGAACTAGTTAATCTAATCACATTCTCTACCACCAATCTGTGATAACCAAAGTAATACTTTGAAAAGCAAAGAATTGTGGTGAACTATGAAAGCCTGTTCTTTTGTTCCACAAATATGATTTTTTTTCACAGACAATAATTAGCAGACAAATACACTGTTTGCAACTGCAATTTTTGTTGAATTAAAGGCAATTACAGAATTGTGTTAAGAAAAAGTGCCATCTAAAATGAATATTTCATTAGTGCTTGTGTGTGTGTGTGACTGCATGCAGGCATCTGTTTTGCTACTGCGCACTAAAGGCTGAAGCCTGCAAAGACACACTCATGCAGAAAGGGATGGACAGTAGGTAGAACCGTTGAATCCACAGGCATTACTTAAAGCATGTTGTTGACCATGCAAACAGTAAGTCTTTGCAGGATTGAGCCCAGAAACAGGAAAGTGTGCTCAGATCTTTCATAGTTGGAAAATGCCAGTTTTGTGGTTCTCTTATTCGTTCTTACACACGCATGTACACATGCACAAAAGAATGAAAATTAAATTTGTGTGACAAGATGAATTCTTTTTTTAAAAATGTTTGGGTATAAAAGAAAATAAAGAAGTAATTTTGGTTAATAAAAGATCCTGCTGCATGAAGACAGAAAAAAAAAATCACAAAATCCATTTTGGTCACCTTTTTCAGTCATTTCCTCATGAATAAATATTATCCATTAAAAACCTTTAAAAAGGTGCTGAGATACACAGTGTTATAATTCTACTTCTTTACTGACCTTCTTGTAGTTATGACAGGACTTATATATCACTATCCAAAAACTATTCTACGCCTCATGTCTTAGAACAAGGCTTCAACTTGTCAAAGAGAGATCCTTTGGCCACTCTGTTCTTACATGCACACACACACGCATACACCCATACATACAAACACAGCTTCCTGAATCCTCTGAGCTCGCTCTGCAGCATGAATGTGAGTTTGAAGGAAGCTGCCTCCTTCGGCTCTCATCCTCAGTTCTTAGATGTTGGTCAGGTTGGTCCATTGTCCATCCAGCCATTCATCTAGGCACAATTTGCAGCAAAGAAGGAACATGAAAGTTGGGGAGAAAGGGAGAAAGATTGGCCTTCCAATCTACTGCTATCATGTTTGACCAAGCCAGTCTTACAAAGCTGAAACCTTGACAATGTTGCTGCTAGCCATGATTGTGTTCCTTGAATGGCTGGGGCTGGAGGAGGAAGGTCTGTTTTCCCCTTCTGGTGCCAGGGCCGGTGGTGTTGGGATGCTGATGATTGCTGTGGTTATTTGAGCAGCTTTGCAGTTCGGTCTCAGACCATCATCTGATTTCATATTTAGGCTGGAGCGACTATAAGATAAAAAGATATTTTTTGTTCATTGTAAAGGTAAGAACAGAGCTGCTGCAAACTTTGTATATGTTTGAACTCCCAATTTTAGAACGTATCTCTTATCCTTGGACTGTAAGCAGGCAAGAACCACACTCTAACAACATCTGTATGACAGAGACTGACAAACAGATGTGGGTAATACCACTCCATTTTCCATGATGGACAGGCGGAGACACATCCTTGCACCTCACAATCCTTAATATTCCCAACCAGAGAAGGGTCTTTACTTTAGCCTGATGTGGTGCACTACCTTCAGCACTCCTAGCTGGAAGATACAAAAAGATACCATAACAATTACAAGTATGGCCTTGTGATTCAGTACAAGTAGAAACTATTGAACATGTTCTTTTGTACTGCCAGTTTTACACAGCACCTTGAAATTCTCTAATTGCCCCTCTTCTGATTAGTAAAACAGGATACAGTGATCACCAGTTCTTATTTTCTGATATTAATCCTAAAATAACATATAAGATTGCCAGGTTCTGTGAAGAAAATTAGATGAAGAATACTTAAGAGCAATTGAAATTGTTTATGTGGGACAGAAATGGGGAACTATGGCCTTTTTATGACTTGTAAACTTCAACAAGTCATAAAAGGGGATGTAGTTCCCCACCTCTAATGTAGAGAATGGCTTTGACTAAGTATTACCCTCTGGTAATTTTTATTTATGTCAGCTGTTATACTGTATCTTCTTCAGATTTGTCAGGGGCTCTATAATTCTATATTTTAGGATAGTCAACTAATAAGAATGAAGATTTTTGGCATATTTTTCTATGTGTCGTTCCTGTTTATTAATTTTTGGGATGATATTTGAAAACTATTTTTCTGTTTTCTCCTTTCAGCTGGTTAAGACTGCAATAAAGTTATTTGATTTTGAGCTGCTATGAACTTTGGATATGTTTGAAATATGGGGTGTGTGAGAAAAAGTTGGTGGAAAAAGTTGACAGTAAAACTAATACTTTGTTGAAGTTTGTCTTTTATTTTCCTGAGTCTTCCTCCGTTATGAAGCAGGCTTCTATTTTTCTTTCTAAAGTTCAGAATGCCTTCATAGTCATGCATTGAATTTTACTGTTGTAAAGTGGAAAAGGGCAGGCACCTATGTGGTATTATTTGCCATCTTCTCATGACTCTGGAGGCTTCTTTATCCTAACCCTGAAAAGCTCTCTGGAAGGATTTTCCTCCTGATCCTTTCTCTTGTGATTTATTGAAATGTGGAGATTCAAAAGGCAAATGAAATGCAAGGGTTCTGTACTCAGACAGTCTATCAAAAGCTATATGTCTAATAATATGGCAGACAGTTATTCCATCTCTTGTAATCCTGTCTCAATGTAGGAACTCTCTCCTTAATTTGTCTGTGCCATAATGCTCATTAAACATTTATCTGGAACTTGTTTTCCTCTTTCCTGTTATAACAGGTATGCCTTCATATCCAAGCATCACCTGGTGCTGACTCACATATTCCTAATTAGAAAATATTCCCAGAAAACAAGCTTTCCTACAATCAAAGAAAAACATCTATTCATTATAGTTCCAAACCTCCTTCAACTATTATGATTAGTTATCTATGTCATATTTCTAAAGGCTTACTGTACTTTGCTTAAAAGATAAAATTTGACGTTATCCCGTGCAGTCTATAAATACTATTATCTGTACATACATATGTGAAATAGAAGAATTCCTAAAGCATTATGCCTGACTTGATGTTCCTAAGTAAGGTTTATAAATGTAGCTCAAATCTAATTTGTATGGAAGTGGTATGTTATCTAAAAGGGGTAGGTTTAAGTTTCTATGGAAAAAGAGGAGTTTAATCAGGATTCTCACTAGCCAGAACATAATATAAATTCCAACTAGTAGAGAACTGTAATTCACATTGAATTTATGTGGGTAATTGCATATATTGTTCAGGATGAGGAGAAAATCAGAATACAGACGAGGTAAATAATGACGTGATCCAGGAGATGTCAGAATGCATCATTCATGAAATGCTGGAAGACTGTGAAAGCATTAGTCAACCCAAAGAGCATGACTATATATTTGAAATGCTCACATTGGATGGGAAAAACATTCATCTCCTTTATTAATCTATGCTATATTATATGCTTTTCTAAGGGTCCAGCTTGATAAACACCCAAGCCTTTCAGAACCATTCCAGAAATGAGTGACAAAGGATAGGATTATGCATGGTAATCTGGTTCAATTGCCAGCAATCATCTCAGAGCCCAAGGTTTCACAATTTCCTTTTTTATGAATAAATTTAGTATAGGAGCTGTTGCAGGAGAGGATGAGGATTGAATTAAACAAATATCAGTAAAGATTCAAGTCCTAAGAGGGAGTTGAGTTGCCAGATTGGGATCTTGGCCCCAGGCTCCAGGTACCAGATCAACAGGGCATTCATATGATCACTGAAGTGGTATTGATCATCCTTTGCTTCACTGAATATGTCTGTGAAGTCTCAGTACTTAAAGAGAAGACCATGAAGTGCTTCTCGGTCTCCTTTGGCAGCTAAAATGCCAGTTCTCTGGTAGTTCCCCAGAGCTCCAGGAACCTAATAAAAATTATGCTCAGTGGTTCTGAGATCATGTCTGCTAGCTCCTTCAGAACCCAGGGATATAATACATCTGGTCCGGCAATTTGAAGTTGTCTAGAATAAATAGGTATTCTCTGGGCTATTTTGACTTGTATTCCTATTCTTGGACTATTTTTTCCTTTTGTATAAAGACAGATGCAAGGAATGACAGTTCCGTTTTCTCCCTGCTACATGTCATGTCGTTGCCATCTTGTCCTATTAATGAACTGCTCATTTCCTTTATATTTTTTAGATGTTGAAAAAAACTTTTAAAATTATTTTTGGTATGTGTTGCTAGTCTTAGTTCATTCTGTACCTTAGTTTCCTGACTTCATTTTTGCAGATTCAGGCTACGAATTGGTATTCTTTTTAAATTATGTATCCCATTTTCCATTTTTTATTTTTTACATTTTAATTATTAAGTATCAACATAGATGATTGAAGTTATTTTGTGTTATTATGTGTGTTTTTAAAACTTTTTAAAAATATAACATGCTTATTGTTTTATTTTTATTTTTTTCTGAAAGCTGCCCTAAGTTTCTTTTTATGAAATAGGTAGCCATATTAATTTGATAAATGAATGGAGGAGCATTTTCATTAAGATCTCAATTTGTTAATTACCATCCCCATCCATTAAGTACTGAGACTTTGCAGACACATTCAGTGAAGCAGAAGATGATCAGTTACCACTTCATTGATCATATGAATGCAGGTCAGGACTGGGAAAAAAATCTTGAAATCTAGGAACTTGAAAATCAGTTTTGATACAGAAAAGAAAAGGCAGATTTCTCCATTCTTAAGTTCATATGAACTTGATTTCAGAAAAGTAGCTGCTTTGTTCTTGTTTCTAAATGGTTCTTCCATGTACATGAGTGAAACAATTCATATTATCTTCTTCTTCTGATACTAATTAGATTAGTGCCCTATCGAGGATCTTTACCCAAGAAGGAAGTGACAGCTCAATAACATTTAAAAAGCGAACAGAAGCTGACATTTTAGCCCCATTAACTGAAAATGCAAGGGATGAAGTTATATTTGCTTTTAATTTGAAGTAGATTTTAAAAAATCAACTGAGAGAGGAAAAACCCAACTCATTTGAAACATTGATATATTTTTCTTTTGCTACTGAAAACTTTTTAAGTTAGGAAAGGAAAAATGAATTAGAACCACATAAACTATTGTCAAGTCAATAACACATTGTTTTTAATTGAACCATAACCTTGAACCATTTCAAACAAAATTAATCAGACTTTGCTGCATTCCTTGAAATAGCCCCTTGGAATTTTTTGTTTTGTCTTCCAGCTATATGTAATAAAGTATGTATTAGATCTCACATATATTATATTATATATTTTATATTAAAGACAAATTCCAGATTTGGTTTTTGAAAGCTGTGCTTTTGTCTGCCTTCATTTTGGGCTAATGTACAAATTAGTAATTTAGTAATTTAGTAATTTAATAAATTTATGTGCCGCCCAATCCCGTAGGACTCCGGGCGGCTTACAGAAACAAGATAAAAGTTAAAAGTTAAAAATAAAAAAGAGAAACAAATTTAAAAACAACACACCATACATTCCGTCTAGGTGGGGCTGGACCTTGTTCGTGAAGTCAACAGCCCCAGGCCTGCCAGAATAGCCAGGTTTTAGTGGGAGAGTGGGAAGGGTCCGGATCTCTATGGGTAGATCGTTCCACAGAGCTGGAACAGCTTCAGAGAAGGTCCTCCCCGGAGGGGCCGCCAGCCGGCATTGTCTGGTCGACGGCACCCGGAGAAGGCCCAACCTGTGAGATCTTATCGCCCATTGGGAGGTAGGTGGCAGGAGGCGGTCTCTCAGATATCCAGGTTATATAGCAAATTTTGGTTTCTTGCTATGCTTGCCATCTAATACATAAAAGCCCATACAATAGATCAATACATTCTGCAAAAGGTTAGGTCCTGACATCTGAGTGTGATATGTTAGTTATTTAAATGTTTACTGGATGATGCTTGCCATTACATAAGGCAGCTTTTCCTCAATTCGATACACTCCAGTAATATTAGGCTGGTATTTTTGAGAAGTCCTATATATAAAAAAAATAGGATGTGGCCTGGATATACTATGAGTTGCAATTCCAAAATATCTCAAGGTGGTTGTTATTTAAGATCTTACTTTTGGTTTCTTAATCCTAACATTAATAGCCACAACGGTATAACAAAACATATGGCAGAATTCCCTCATCCAGCTAAATATGGAATTAGAAAATGCAGATTTAAATTTTAGAATTCTCCAAATACTTTCACATAATCTTTTCCAAGCTGGAAAATTATCTTGAATGCAAACTCAGCATAGTACCTAAAACCACTTTTCCATGTTTGGACTGGATGCCTATATGCTAGTCCACTTACATCAATGAACCCACCCTCTTCTCCACTGTACCTTGTTGTGAGCGATGGTTGTTCACTGCATTGGATATGTATGGTGCTGAGCTCCTGCATGCTCCGTAGTCGGGTTGCTGGCACACTGGAATTGGGGAGGTGCGTTGTCTTCTTACTACGTCGAGAACAGCAGGAGGTAGTCAAGCCCTGTTGACTTGAAAGGGAAGGGCTTCGGGTTGATGGGTAATTTTGCATTGAGCTCTCCAAGCAGTTTTGCTCAAACATCTGCTCATCAATGAACTCATGGTTCTGTCAGAGAGAGCATCAACAAATATCAGTAATCAGAGTTAGACTTTCAAACACTTTTATGTGTTCTCCATGGGAATCATGACAGCATTTCCTTTCTCTAAAATGCATCTGGCTGTCATGCTGAAAAATAATTTGCTTAGGTTTCAGGTTTCAGGTTTATTGGGATTTATATGCCGCCCTTTTCCCTGAGGGGACTCAGGGCGGCTTACAACCACAGGGGAGGGGGGTGCAAGGTCAGAAACAAAACAATATGTGCACAAAGAAAAAAATAATAAAACACAACTTTCATTCAGCAATCAAACACTCGGGCGGGTAATTGGAAACCTATCCCCAGGCCTGCTGGGAGAGCCAGATCTTGAGGGCTGCGCGGAAGGTCTGGATAGTGGTGAGGGTACGGATCTCCATGGGGAGCTCGTTCCACAGGGTCGGGGCAGCAACAGAAAAGGCTCTCCTCCGTGTGGTCGCCAGTCGACATTGACTGGCAGATGGGATTCGGAGGAGGCCCAGTCTGTGCGATCTAATTGGTCGATTTAGGGAGGTAATCGGCAGAAGGCGGTCTCTCAAGTACCCAGATCCACTACCATGGAGTGCTTTAAAGATGGTCATCAGTATCCTGAAGCGCACCCGGAGACCAACAGGTAGCCAGTGCAGCTCGCGGAGGACAGGTGTAACGTGGGCGAACCGCGGTGCGCCCACTATCACTCGCGCGGCTGCATTTTGGACTAGCTGTAGTCGCCGGATGCACCTCAAGGGCAACCCCATGTAGAGCCCATTGCAGTATTCCAGTCTAGAGATCACAAGGGCTCGAGTGACTGTTGTGAGAGCCCCCCGGTCTAGGTAGGGCCGCAACTGGCGGACCAGGCGAACCTGGGCAAATGCCCCCCTGGTCACAGCCGACAGCTGGTGATCAAAAGTCAGCTGTGGATCCAGGAGGACTCCTAAGTTGCGGACCCTATCTGAGGGGTATAAAATTTGACCCCCCAGCCTAAGCGTTGGTGTATTAGCCAAATTATTGGGGGGGAAGCACAACAGCCACTCGGTCTTATCCGGGTTGAGTACCAGTTTGTTAGCACTCATCCAGTTCTTAACGGCCTCCAAACCCTGGTTCATCACGTCCACCGCTTCATTGAGTTGGCACGGGGCGGACAGATACAATTGCGTATCGTCCGCATATTGATGGTATTTTATCCCGTGCCTCCGAATGATCTCGCCCAGCGGTTTCATGTATATGTTAAATAGTAGGGGGGATAGGACCGAACCCTGAGGTACCCCACATGTTAGGGGCCTCAGGGACGATCTCTGCCCCCCGACCAACACCGACTGCGACCTGTCCGAGAGGTAGGAGGAGAACCACCGCAGAACAGTGCCTCCCACTCCCACCTCCCGCAGTCGTCGCAGAAGGATACCATGGTCGATGGTATCGAAAGCCGCTGAGAGGTCAAGGAGAACCAGGATGGACGCATAGCCTCCATCTCTGGCCCTCCAGAGATCATCGGTCAATGCGACCAAAGCGGTTTCTGTGCTGTAACCAGGTCTGAAGCCGGACTGGAAGGGGTCAAGATAGCTAGCTTCCTCCAAGGCCCGTTGAAGCTGAAAGGCCACCACCTTCTCGACAACCTTCCCGATAAAGGGAAGGTTGGAGACAGGACGAAAGTTGTTTAAGATGGCTGGATCTAACGATGGTTTCTTCAGGAGGGGTCTCACCACCGCCGTTTTAAGTACGGCGGGGAAGTGCCCCTCCCGAAGGGAGGCGGTGACAACTTAGGGTAATATAGTTCAGTTATATCCAATTCCATAGTCTGAACATTTGTTTTGCCGTTGAATATCAGGAGGAAATATCCTGACAGCTAAATGTGGAAGTGTTCACATAATTGATTGGTGTGATTCAATAAACAAACATTTCCTAAATTAAGAAATATATTTCCTATTTTTATTACGGAATCAATTTAAGTATCCTAATTTGTTTCCAGATATTAGTGTATTTTTAAATAAAACCTGACATTTAAATATGTGGATGCCATATGCCGATGCCATATTTCTGAACTGTTATAAATTAACTCAAATATAGTTGAACGGTGGAGTCCTTCGGTTGCTTGCAGACATTTCACTACCTGACCAGGTAACCTGACCAATGCTAGTGAGTGTGAGGTTTGCTCCCTGCTTATATACAGTACCTTGCCCTTTCACTATTGATCAGGATGTGGTTTTTCCTCCCATGGTAGTTTCTTGATTAGAATACTGGTTTTACTTGATTTTTGTCTGATTTTACCTGGGTGTTAATTGCTGGAGTGGACCTGTTCTTGTCTTTTTGTTTCCTTCTAAGCTTGTCATTGTCTCTTTTGAATAATGTGTAAATTTGGTTTACCTCTGTGTGCTTATTAATGACTGATTTGTCTAAATGCCAAGCTACCATAGTGTTTTTGGATGTACTTTAGTCTAGGATGCTCACAGTTTACTAGTTCAACTATGTTGAATCTGTCCATGTGTTCTAAAATTGAGGAGTTTTCATCATGTTTTCTGAGTGCTAGTTAGTGTTCATAGCTCTTCTGTCTGTCTGTCTTACACAGTGTTTGTAATAGTCCGTATAGTGTGTATGTTAGGATTCCAAGTAACCCCCAATGAAAGAAAACTCCGAGGCTTGATGTTCCTCAAAGTTCCATCTCCTGCACCTACAAATCCATCACATAGTCCAATCAATTCACTGTTCCAACTGAGACAACCCCCAGTCACTCCCATCCAGGTGCAGATCAAATTCCCTTGACTCCCAGAGAAAGGAATGTTGTTATGGCTAATCCTCCACCACTCCTTGTAATCCCTCATTTTCCCAGCCACAAAGTGTGGCAGCCCTGAAGCTCCAACAAAAAAGATGGCTTCCAGGGCTGACATGGTGTTGACCCCTGTTTTTTCTTCTTGGGCTACTGGTTGACTTAAGATGTTTTGGAGGAGTTTAGTTGGTTTGTGTGCTATGGTGCTGTCATATGGTTGTAAGTCTGATGGCTGTTTCTGAGATGTTTTTGATGCATGCCAATGTTATTCTTGATAATATGTTAGTTGTTGTGTGGCAGTAGGTTGAATGATCAGGCACTTTTTGATAAAGTTGTATGGGAAACTGAACAGTCGGTTTCTATTTTTCTGGTATCCTGGGTTGCTACAATGTCTTTGTACTTGTTTAATACAATAGCAGAGTTGGAAGGGACCTTGGAAGTCTTCTAGTCCAACCCCCTGCCTAGGCAGGAAACTATCAGGAAATTTCTCCTCAGTTCTAAGTTGCTTCTCTCCTTGATTAGTTTCCACCCATTGCTTCCTGTTCTACCCTCAGGTACCTTGGAGAATAGTTTGACTCCCTCTTTGTGGCAACCCCTGAGATATTGGAACACTGCTATCATGTCTCCCTAGTCCTTCTTTTCATAAAACTAGACATATCCAGTTCCTGCAACTGTTCTTCATATGTTTTAGTCTCCAGTTCCCTAATCATCTTTGTTGCTCTTCTCTGCACTCTTTCTAGAGTCTCCATATCTTTTCTACATCGTGGCAACCAAAACTGAATGCAATATTCCAAGTGTGGCCTTACCAAGACATTATAAAGTGGTATTAACACTTCATGTGATCTTGATTCTATTCCTCTGTTTATATAGCCTAGAACTGTGTTGGCTTTTTTGGCAGCTGCTGCACACTGCTGGCTCATATTTAAATGATTGTCCACTAGGACTCCAAGATCCCTCTCACAGTTACTACTATTGAGCAAGGTACCACCTATATTGTACCTGTGCATTTCATTTTTCTTGCCTAAATGCAGAACCTTACTCTTTTCACCATTGAATTTCATTTTATTAGATAGTGCCCAATGTTCAAGTTTGTCAAAAATCTTCTGTATCTTAAGCCTATCTTCTGGAGTGTTGGCTATTCCTGCTAGCTTGGTGTCATCGGCAAATTTTATGAGTTCCCCATTTATTCCCTCATCCAAATCATTGATGAAGATGTTGAAGAGTACTGGGCCTAAAACAGAGCCTTGGGGTACTCCACTGCATACTTCCCTCCATGTAGATGCAGTTCCATTGAGGACTTATACATTAAGTGTGGTTGGTTAGTCAGTTACAAATCCATCTGGTGGTGATGTTGTCCAACCCACATTCTTCTACTTTATCTAGTAGTAGGTTATGGTATACCTTATCAAATGCCTTACTGAAGTCCAAGTAAACTATGTTGATGGCATTCCTCTGATCCACTAATTTTGTCACTTTGTCAAAGAATGCAATAAGATTAGTCTGGCATGATCTGTTTTTGACAAATCCATGTTGGCTTTTGGCTATTACTTTGTTTACTTCTAGATGTTCGCTAATTTGTTGCTTGATTATCTTTTCCAGAATCTTTCCTGGTATTGAGGTCAGGCTGATAGGTCTATAGTTTCCTGGATCTATTTTTTTCCTTTTTTGAAGATGGGAACCATTTCAGCTCTTTTCCAGTCCTCTGGCAGTGGCCTGGTGCTCCAGGATCTCTGAAAGATATAGTTCAGTGGTTCTGAGATCTCATCTGCCAGTTCTTTCAGAACCCTGGGTGTAATCCGTCCGGTCCTGGTGATTTGAACTCATCTAGGGTAAACAGGTACTCACCATTTTCTTCCCTTCCCTTTCAATTTGTGTTCCTAATCTAATTTTTGTGATGATCTTTTTGGTAGATTGGACTGTTTTATCCATTTGAATAATGCTTTTACACAACTTTATCTGTGGAAGGTTGAGTTGTTACTTTAGTAATAGAACATTAAGTTAGCATACGTTGTTTTTTGATAGACATAGTTTATTCAATTAGGATTACTGAATTGACCAGCTTCAATGCCAATATCAGTCCAGAAAGCTAAGATGATTTAATTCAGTTTGACAGTTTTTATCAATTAAAACATTTAGTTCAATGTGGTGTTTGATTTGAGTTTTTGATTTTGACTCGAGACGTAACTTGGATTTGTTGATAGCAATCAAATAATCTTATTGAATATTTGAACATAAACTTCATTGGGCCAATTCAATTTTGTACCCTTATATATTTTATGTAGGCCTAAACTAATCTTTTTGATGCCTAGAGCAAGTTGTTTTTCCCATGGAAAATAGTACATAAACAGTCCAGAATATTTGTAAGATACACAATCGAAGATTGTCATTATTTGAAGCAAAAAATAAAGTTCATTATTTAAGCCGTCCTTTAATAGCTAGGTAGTTTGGGGTCATTAAAAATACTAATTGTATATTATGATAAAAACAGCTGATCTGTGCTTTTGACCATCTTTTGAATGGAACATCATTATTCAAAGTCTCTGAGAAAAATCTAAGTAGTCTATAAATAGGGGCATACCCAAGAACATGTTGTCCTATAAATACTCATGCAAATAATTTCAATTCATGTTTTGAGAGTTAGCATCAGAAGGTATTCTTCAAGGGAATTCTTGTTCACTAGGTTTGAAATGAAAAGCATTTAATTCAACTTTGGTGGGTCACCTATTAAAGTGGGGGTAGTCTTTTAGCTATATATAATTGCTGCCTATTTGAACATTCAGAAACAGACCATTGGATATATTTGAATAAAACTCTGGAATGAAATTTTATTAACAAATGGTTACTAGTAGCGCAGAACACATAAATAATTGTTTGTTTTTGAGACTTGTTTACAAGAATGCCAAAGTAATAAACCATATGTCAATTTTCATTTAAGATAATTCAGATGTCTTCAATTTTGAGGGCTATCTAAAATGTTGTCAGCTTCTTATAGGTGGTCTGATTCTCTGGTGTCCTGTCAATTCAAAGTATGGCTATCATTGTAGGGCAGGTAGCTTGAAATATATCTCAACCTCAAGCCTCTCCCCTGAAGATATAAATCAATGAAAGAACAAAATTCAAGAATCAGCAAGTGCAACTACATTTTCCAAGTAGTAAAAATAACTGTTGCCATTTGTAGCATGCTAGATCTCCTCTCCAAGTCTGTCCACCATGAACATGTCACATGATCTCACCTCTTAAAGGCTTAGAAATATTTCTATTGGAAATTTGAAACTCTTTTTTTATCCTAAGAATAGAGCAATATATTTGTGTATGTACATGTCCAGATCTGTATGTACAGATGCCTTTTACGTTACGTTGTAATTTTCTTGTTTGTGACTTCATCCTAAAATGAAATGTCTTCATACACTGAGCTCTACTGACTTACCATAAATTTTTCAACAGGCCACAACAATTCTCAACTATGTTTTATATAAATCCAGAACATAAAAGTAGAAATCTTGGACTAGAATTGTTATAGTTTGCAATCTAAAAAAATAATGATAGGCAGATCAGGAATGCATAATAAAGGTATTCAGCAAATAGGTGAGAAATGAATGGGAACTTTACTTTTATGATAAGAGTTAAAAGGAAAAACAAACATCTTAGCATATATCAAAGCTACCACATCCACATCAAATAATTAAACATTCACATTTAGCATATTTGAGCTTTTAAAAATAGATAAAGCAATTGCTCTCCCTCATTCAATAGTCTTAACAGTGCTCAAAGCCACCACAATAAAAAAGCTCCAACATGCACCATCTGCTAAAAGCAGAATCATCACAAGGAAGGAAGCAACACTTGAGACATGGCACAGAGATGGCAGTAAACAGATTGAATTAAGAAAGAAATACCTTGAAGGTGGAAGTTCGTACAGATAACAGGGGATCATCCACAAGATAGGACAATCCCTACAGGACAACATGTCAACAAAAGATAAAAACACTATTGATTGTTCATTCCAGCATTCCAAAATCCAATCCCAACATTCTGCCTAGCATTTCACACGTTTGAATGGGCAATGAGGCCTTTCCTCAATCTTATTTTAGATTGAACTGTCATCTCACTGATAGCAGAACCCTCCAAAGTAGCCAGGAAAAAAGTAAATTACTTTATAAGCCACTAATGGAGGCTCTCTCAAATGGAAATGATTGACAAAAACTGAGGTTGCTTCCAGGCCTAGATTGCACAGTGCACTAGCTCTGCCTTATTCAAGGAAAATTTCAGTGCACGTAATGCCATGATTTAATTATAATCAACCCATGCTTTCCCATTTATAATTAGAGGCTTTTTAATAGCAAAACATTAAGCAAGGAGGATATTGGGAAATTGTTATTCAAGATACTGTGGTGTTATATTCCCAGGCAATAATCACAAACAACTTAAACTTTTGACAAAACCTATTTTTATTTACTTATTACAAAGGCATAACCTTTGTTTGTTATCTGAGTATTAGTTATGAATTATTACATACTGTAGAGCTTTTTTAAAATGCAGCTGAATATATAAAATGTGTAATATGATTTCTAAATATTTAGATGGTTAGATTAAAGGTTCAAATTAACTGCTTTCTCCTCCTTTAACTCCCTCCCCCTCCTGTAACAAGAAAAAGTTTTGGTTACTTTTCTACTCCTACCAATTTTTTAATTTTTACTTGGAGCAGAAAGTCTTTACATTGCAATGTAATTTTTTTACAAACCTCCTTTACAAGCTACTTTCCCCTACTCACAACCTCTTTGGCCTGCATGCTGGTTCAGGCTATACAGAAACCAAAGGGGCGAGGGAAATTGATAACTTAGGGATTTTATTGTTGTCCTTTGACTTGCTCAGTTAATTGTTTCCTTCACAAACTGGAGCTTTCTTTGTTGTTTCAGTTCTATTTCTGGGTCAGCACCACCAGGATCATTGTCCATCTGCCATGATTCGTTCCCTGGGTCTCCTCAGTTGCTCTGAAAGCATTCAGCTTTTTCTCCAGGGCACCTGCAGGGATGATCTTTCCTCAACTCCATTCTCTTTCTGATTTCTTCTATTCTTTGGTTGTTCTAAAAGTCCTCAACTTCTCCAGGAACTAAACATGTTCCAGAATAGTCTTTAGCCATTTTCTTTGAGAAGCAACATCAGCAGCAGTAATAAACGGCCATGATTGTGATAAATCTCAATAATAGCAATTCAAACACCCAGAACAACAATCAAGATTAAGGAAAGCTCCTTAAACTCTCCTGTATTCGGCCTTAAAATGCCACCTTGCATCTTTGTGATCTTCAGGTGTACATGTAGTATTGGACATTTAACTGAAAGTTATTGGTACCTGTAATTTCATGAGGTTTTTTCCTAAGTAATTCCCAGTAATTATATTGGGGCAGGTAGAGTCCCAGCTGCTCTTAAAGAGTTGGATATCTTCTCACAGAGAAGAAAACAACATTATGACAATTCCTTAGCAGCTGTAAAGAGAAAACTGTGCAATTGGGTCAAGTGAGAAAATTTATTCTGGGGAAAGATAAATAATACATTAGGGATTCTGCTTCTTCCTCTATTATGTGAAGTATATATCCTATTTCCAACTGCAAAGCTATTTTGTGTTCTACTGTAAAAGCTTTTCAGTCCTAAAGCAAGGCTTTTTCCTTTAAAAGTGACTCCAATGTTACACACCCTTCCAAAATAAATAAATAAGTTTTCTGAATAATGTGGTAAGTATGCAATCTTCTTTCTGGAGAGCAGAATGAAGAATTAAGACTGCACAAAGTCTTTGAATGGGGTACATAGCGAGCAATAACTTGACCAATAAATCCCTCTCCCCCCTCAGCTACTGTGTAAGTGTAGATACATAGCAAACACTTCTGAAAAGGGAACTGGCTATGCATGTACATCAGTGGTCGGATTCAAATTTTTTTACTACCAGTTCTGTGGGCATGACTTGGTGGGCACGGCGGGCGAAGGTTACTACAAAATCCCCATTCCCTCCCAATTAGCTGGGACTTGGGAGGCAGAGAATAGATGGGAGCGGGACCAGTCAGAGGTGGTATTTACCAGTTCTCCAAACTACTCAAAATTTCTGCTATCGGTTCTCCAGAATTGTCAGAACCTGCTGAATATCACCTCTGATGTACATATAACGGAGGCAAATAGAGCAAGTCTTAGAAGCAACAACACTGAACTTTCTGCAGAACAAGGTTGCTTTCATGTTTCAAAAAAGAGTGTTTTATAAAGTGCTCCTTTTCAATAGCTTACATTGTCCTATTCACCAGTGTGTCTTAGCTAAATCTAACTCTGGCTTTGATAAGAGAATCGCCATTATGATGCTTTGTTCTGATTCTATTCACTCTATATATTTGGCAGTTCTGGAAAAAGTGAGATAAGATGGACTAAATATTGCCTGGGGATAAACAAAGCTAATATCGTGAAGCCAAGGAGAAAATTGGAATTCTCTGGCTATTCTAATGAGGCTACAATTAACTAATGGAGAAAAGCACTTAAACTTTTGAGGAATTGTCAGTTATGGCCAAAGGCTTGCAAATTATAAACTGGGAAGGAATGGACCTTGTTTTCCAGGTCTCCTTTCAATGATTGGAAGCAGAAAACTCTGGAAAATATTAATTTGGAACAGAGTAGTGTAGATCAATGTTTTTCAACATCTTTAATAGGAGTGGACTTCGATTCCCAGAATTTTCCTGCAAATATTCTGGGGAATTCTGGTGGTTGAAGTCCACACATTTTAAAATTGCCAAGGTTAAGAAAACACCACTCTAGATTAACAGTGAGAGTGTGTGGAAAAGGGACTCAGAGATAGGAAAGCTGGGAAAAGACCAATTATAAGATAAAAGATCTAGTATGATTACTAAATGAAACAATTGGAATTGTGATTTCAAAGACCTTTGTCTGGAAGCACCTGAGAAAATAGAAGCTGCATATTCATATAGAAAAAGGTTGAACATTTCAATACAATATTATTTGTTTGCTTATTTTTTAAATTGATAGCAAATACTTTCCAACATTGTTTTACTTAAATAGCTGAATTTAAAGATGATTCACCACATCTCAGATGTTTTAACACAAAGCTTCGACAATAGACAATACAAAAAGCATTATTTCTGATTTAAGGAAAGGTGAATTGCCCCTTGAAACCTGTTAGCAATGCTTATGTATAGGTCATTTTTCATTCCACTAGCAATTGTGGGACACTACAAAAGAACTCTTTGGTGGGTCTAGAATTCATAGTCTACAATGAGACAATGTGTTGTTGTGATGTTTTTTAATCAGTTAGGTATGATGGAAAGGCATGCATGTTCAGCACAAATGCTGAATGAACTCTTTTGATGAATGCACTGGAAAACACACTGAACATGCTATATGTCAGTCCTTGAATGACAACCTCTCTTCAAAATGATAGATGGTAGGTCAACAGCAACACACCCTTTCCAATAACTTAACAGCTATATATTACTGATTGAGATTGCAGTGAGCCTCATCTGATTCCAATTCCATGCGGATGTAGCACTGCATGCATTTTCATTACTATTTCTGGTAGATAGAGATTTCAGCTGAATGGCGAATCTTTTATTCTTATTCATTTAGATTGTATATACTTTGGCCATTAATTATTCTTTAAACAGCCAATCTCCAAAGTTTTAGAAATGTATTTGCCTGTTCCCCATTTAATTATGTTGAAAATAATTCAACAACTAATTATTTGAATCCATTGTTATTCATTAAATAGATTATGCTGACAATATAGTTTGTTTCTGAAGAACATATAATACATACTCAAGGGAGCTGGAATGATATTGTGGCCCCCCTCCCAATCCATCTAAACACAGTATTCATAAAGTTTAGTTGGGGTGAGTACCTTGTTCTTACTCTTCCCTTGTTTATTCTGTAATTGTGTAATGGGATTACATTATGTTTGTATGTTTGTGTGCACACAATATGTATGTGTGTGTATTCCATTTTTCAACCAGAGCAGGTATCAAGATATACCATTTAATGTTCACAACAGCAGTATGATTTAACTAAAAACACCTAGTCAGATTCATGGCTAAGAAAGAAGGTTCACCCTTTGTTTAAATTATTAATAATGTAATTTAAAACATAAATATGCATTTCATATAATTTGGAAAGCCACAATTTAATAAGCTATAATATTTTAAGGAAAGAAATTTATAATTCATATAATTAACAATCTATTTTCTCACATATTTTTCTAAATCCTGCAAGGCAACATATCATCATCATCATCATCATCATCATCATCATCATCATCATCATCATGATGGATTGAGAGGAACGGATTGTTGTTGGGGGCAATATGCTGACTCTGTAAACCACTTAGAGAGGGCTGAAAGCCCTATGAAGCGGTATATAAGTCTAACTGCTATTGCTATTGCTATATACTAATAACCTTGAAAAATAATTTGTAGGTTTTGTTTGGAATATTTTAGGAACAGGATAAACCATGTCTGTACCTCTATGCTCAAAGGAAAATAATTACATTCCTTGTCAGAGTGGACTCCTTTTTATGGTTCAATCAGAATTAGGATGCAGATTTTATTACCTGCTGTTTAACACAGATTTGTAGGTTTGAAAATGCAAAAATACTTTTGTGTATAACATAAATTTAATCTAAAGAACAGACTTATATATTTCCGTTACTATTAATGTAACTTTCCTAAATTATAAAACAATTATATGATGCATCTTTTGTTATTTTCAAATTGCCTAGAAGAATACAGTAAATAAACTATATTTGCTAGCTGTACATATTCACTTAAGTTAGGTGAATACATGCCTTCTGAATTTTTCTGTTATCTCTCATTGTGGAGATAATATTCAAGACATGTTTGCAACATTTATTGCATATGGTAAACATGCTTATGTAATACACTATTCTCCAAAATCCTTTTTCTTCTCCTTCTGTGCTCTCCATGTTAAGGTTTTCTATTTGTTCCTACAAGAGTGGCAAGAATGACAACAATTCCTCCAAGGCTTTGCATTCTGTACTCACAAGTGGCCTTCATAGGACTTTCCTCATGTATAATTCATATATTTAGTAAGGTCTATTGCTTTGTATAAAAAGCAGGGAGGATAAGATTGAAAATGTTATAATTTGAAGAAGGGTAAAGCAATAAATAAAATAAAATGTTTATTAAGATAATAAAGATACGGATATCAATCAATGCAACAGTGATCATTAGGAGGTAGTTGCATAGAGCAATTTTGGGCCTTCATATGTACTTAGGGACATATTCCATATACACATATGCTGACACATCTGGCCAAATGATCAAAGTTCAGGTAACCAAAAGAGTAATGTGTTTTGGTATACAGCAGATTGCTGTCATATGTACATTAATAATGGATCCACGGAGATGGCCTTTCAGATGTTCTTACAGTACTCCCAAATCTTAGCAGCCCTACACAGCATAGTCAATGGTGAAAAATGAGGGAATGGTGTAATACAACATGTAGAGGGCCATCCATTGTTCACCCTTACTCTAGAATACAGGATTACTATAAATACTATGGGATGATTATTGAATAGCCAATGAATAGTTTGCTCAGGTTTCATACTTCTATTTCAGAACTTATGCACATACTGCCTTTTCTGTTTCTTTTCCCCCCTAACTGTAGTTAACAAGTGTATTTGATAACAGTTTTGCATATTTGCAATAAATCATAATGTAATGACATTATTACAGGGAGGGAGGAGAATATGGAAATCCAATTAAAATTAGGCTTATCAAGGCTCAGTATTGACTCAATCCTGGCATGCTAAATTTAATATATAACCCCTGCATAAGCTTGAGTGAAAAGAAACTCAAAAGCACTCCCTCTTTTTACTTACAGTTGTTTTTTCCAGGCAATGCAGCAGGTGGTGATGCTGACTTTCAATGATGGATGTGGCTTTGCTGATATTGTGCTCATCGTCCATAGACCCCTAAGCAGACAGAAAAGGCAACCATGAGATCATTTCTACAGAGAAAATAGCAGTCTTGTCCAGCATCTGAAAGTCCAATATGTAAAAGATGAACAAGAAAAAGACAAATAAGTGCTCTTAAGCTTCAATATCCTTGCCTAATAAGAAGGAGCCCTAGTTCTACTGCATAGGGTTATCCCAAAAGTTAAATTTTAAAAAAGAAGGAAGAGGACTGAAAACTCCCCCATCCCCCGTCAAAGACAGAGGTAAAGACAGAGACAGAAAGAAAGACAGATTGGCAGGTAAAGCTACAAAATAAAGCTTAGTTGTTGTCTTCCCTAATCTCCAGCTGGGCACTGATTGGAAGGTTATATACATTCTAATCCAGACCAGAACAACAGATTGGGAGAATCTGATTCCATGGTAAAGTGCTGCAATAGCTCTCCAGACTGCTTTTGCTACAACATAGTCAAGACGATTTTATTCCTGGTAATAGAATCAACAGAAACATACCAGACAATCTAAAAATTGCCTAAATATATAATTTAGAACTTAAAAAAATATATCTCTCTAGAAAGCTGCACTAAACAGATCCACAGTCACAAAGGAGGCTGGTTTACATTCCTAAATTGTGCCACCAAAGCAGCTACTTTTATATGTTTAGGTTAGCTTCTGCTTCTGCTTTCTTTGACACACCAATAACATCTGCAGCTGCAATGCAAAGTATAATTTAATTCAGGTTGCATGGTTCTTGGTAGGAACAAATAGATCTTTGGAGGAGGTTAGTACACATCAGTATAACAAACATATTAAAAAACTACAAGGAAACTCTATTATTTACAGCACAGACGAGAGGATGGATGCTTAACTTTCTCCTTTTTGCCACAGCTGCACCACAGCTTTATCTTCAGCATGGAACATCTGAGCTACTCGTAAAATGGTGATTGAAGATGTGGACAAAAATTCTGATGGTTCTCTAAATCCTGCACATATGACAAAAGGCTTCATTTATCTGGAAATACTTAAATTTCAGTTATCAGGGGTGAAGAATTGTTGTCAAGTAGACACTTTATCAATAATCAGCATTTATGCAGATCTAATAACTGGTCAGAAAAAAAGATTTCTGTGCAAGTGATTCATATTTAACACTTTCCGAAGGGAAACAGGATCTTTCCAAGTAATCATTTTAGAAAGGAATGCTTACTACTTCATCATTGTAGGGAATCAAAATGAATCTCTTCTCTGTCATCCAATCTCATGCTTGTTCTTGGATAGTAAGCTATGTTTTCCCAGCATTCAACATGAAGCCATGCCACAATGCTTGACGTATTTTTTTGCTCAGATAGATATGTATCCTGCTTTTTCATCTGGGAGAGCTGATAGGATTTCAGCTCTGTGCAGGCACAAAGAATTCCAGCTCCCTACAAGTCGGTACAGCTCCTTGAAAAAGGATTTCAGCTTGGCTCTGCTTGCTTGGAACTGAAAAGCTTTGGCAGGGAGCTCTTTCAGTCAGTGCCCAGAGATGAAAAGAGCGCAGCAGCTTGTAACCTTCCCTGTTGACTTCTCCACTGACTTTTAAGGGAAGTTGGCAGAGAGGATTGTGAATGGCAATCACATGAATGGGGGGGATGGGGGGGTGTTGGTGTGATCAGCTGGGAGCTAGGTGTGATCAGATTGCCAAGCATCCAGATCACATCATGCGACCATGTGTACATGTGTGATATTTTGGAACACATGGAAATCCTTTACAGGCATTTCCAAGGCCATTGTTAATTTGATCCACCATAAAGTGAACAGTACAATTTCGTGTTTACAATATTAGCAGCAAGTCTAATTTTTTACAGCCATTACCTTGCACAAGTCCTTGATAGGGTTGTATCTTATGTTTTTTGTCCCATACCTACCATCTGTACTTTTACATGCACAGATGGATGCTGTCTGGTTGAATTAAAGACAATAATTAAGCACTTCCCATTACAGATTGCTTGATGATAATTCAGCCTTATTATTATTATTTACCCATTGTGGTTCAAAAACACATGTCATTTCAAAGGAAATGGAATTTTGTTCCAAGCAAGGCTATATTCACAACTCTATAGCTCTATAGCTTTATCTGAGTCCTTTCTCGGTTATTTCACTAGCACACTATTACTTAAAACTGGGAGTGAAACCTGGGGATATGAGAAGCTTCTTATACTGAATCATATCTCAACTAGGGTTGATATATCTGGATTTGAATCTGGGATTTTTTCATGCAAAACACATGTTCTATCATCTCAGCTATAGGGCTCTTCTGAAAACAACAACTGCAGTCTGGATTATTTAGATTATGTTAGTGACTCTGCTGGCCATTTTGCTTTCTTTTTGTGCTTCCTTGAAAGAGACCTTGAAGAGTATATTTTGAAGCAATCCCAAAGTATCAAGGAATCAAAGTCTGGAATAATCTACCTAGTTGTAAGAATTTTCTGAAAACAATTTGTAACTTGGCAAAACAATAACTTTGCATTGCTTCCTTTCCTTATATTATTTTGGCATAATCCGAAATTGCAAATGTAATTTGTTAGACATTTTCATCAACTCAATTAAATGCAATAAATTGTGACATTCTACCTACTGTGAATGACCCATTTTTTGGAATATAGCTGTAATGCTGATCTAATGAGGACATTGCCTATTTAAATGATACTTATCAAAATAACCTCTGTGGCTGAAACTCTTTGATGAACAATAGAGGCCCTTGTGAATGGGCAGTGCACATCACTAATTTTGTGATTCAAGGACATGATTTGCCTAGAACCAGATATATTGGTGACACTAAAAATATTATTTTTGGTGTCACTTTTTTGTTGCTATTCTTTAGAAATGTCATGGCTAAGTATGTGTGTGTATTTAATTTAAATTTCCTGACCTTGAACTTCACCTCAATTTCACAGCATGTCTTCTTTAATCATCGCCATCAATTTTATTTGTGTTCAGTAGTAGGGACTTTCAAAAACCATTAAATATGTTAAATCAGTAATTATGTGCTCAAAACAGCTCCTTTAACTGGGATTGATGTTTGACAAGGACATATCTTACAGAATCATTAAAATGCACTTACTGTATGATAATGAATATTATCATTACTGTTATGGCATCACTAAAGATTGCAGTTATTGACTCCAAATTTTATATTTCAAAATTCTAACTGAACAAGGATGAAAGGCATAGTGATATGATAATTGTGGATACAGATTTTTTTCTTCAGAAGTTATACTGCTACATCATGTATTGTGCTTCTGTCCTTGCCCTAATAATTATCCTATTTTATAGTTTTAGCTTTTATGTTTCATATAGTTGCATTGGCTTGGCTGCTTGCAACCTGTTTTAGACATTTGTTTTAAAAAATAAATAAAATTAATGCAATGGAGAAATGCAATACTGATGGAATTATGTTTTATACATTACATATGGAAATTGCTACCATAAGGTATAGTGATAGCCATAAATTTAGATGGACTTGAGACTCAATTCATGGAAGAATGGAAGAGCACATTTTAAATAGCAACTATAGGAGAGCAGAAAGAGAATAAAGTTATTTCTATTGTATCCTGCTTGTAAGCTTCTAGTTGATTACAATATGATATTAAAGAACAGACAATGGCTCTTTAACAGAGGTGTTATCTAAATTATGCAACAACTAGAAACAGCTGAACTCCTGATACTTTTCGGTTAGGCTATCCCATTGAACCCTAATTCTCTAGCTTCATTCTCAAATCACAACAGTGCACACATAAACACACCAAGGGATGAAATAGTTGTAAAGGAAGTACTTGAGGTGGGTACAGGCACCATGAGTGCAGAGGTGAGCAACTAGGCTGCCTACTAGAGGGCATTAGTTGTTTTCTGAATCTGATCCTGCTAAATTTCAATCTGTTCTCCAGACTGAAGAAGATTGAGACCAAAAAAGGCTAAGATAAACCCATTGTCTTTTGCTCTGATTTGCCAGAGCTTTTTTATGTTGCTACAGGAAAAGCTACTCCTATGGTATAGGGTTCCTGACTAAGCAGTGAGTTAGACTAGAAGACCTCCAAGATCCCTTCCAACTCTTCTATTCCATTCCATTCCATCCCATTCCATTCTATTCTATTCTATTCTATTTATTTTGCATAACATATACAGTAAAGAAGGATGCCTTAATAAGCCAAAGCTAAAAGAGAAGATTTGTTCCTGACTTTCTTTTTGGAGTTGTTGTGATGGAAAAAAGCCAGAGGTCCTACTTTAAATATCACACTATACAAATCACAGAAGTTTCCATAGTTTATTTTGGCTCTCTTGCTATACTTGTTCATTTTGAAGAATTCTGGCTTAGTGTGATATCAGAATAGCTCACTTTTTCTGCATGTTTTCAAATAAATTGTCATATACAGTATTGGTGGATATATTTTTTTTTACATTTTAGGAATGTATATAATGCTAAACAATCTTTCCTTCACCTTCATCTAAAGGTATATCTATTAATTTTCAGGTCTCACCCATTTGGATCAGAATGTTGTGAAGTTTACTTTTCCAAATTGTTCACATAATAACAACCGTTGCAGCATCCCCATGGTCACATGATCAAAATTCAGATGCTTGGCAACTGACTCACATTTATGACAATTGCAGTGTCCCAGTGTCATGTGATCCCCTTTTATGACCTTCTAACAAGCAAAGTCAATGGGGAATCCGGATTCACTTAACAACTGTGTTACTAGCTTCACAATTGCAGTGTGATTCACTTAAGAAATGTGGCCAGAAAAGTCGTAAAGTGTAGCAAAACTCACTTAACAAATTTCTCACATAGCAACATACATTTTGGACTCAATTGTGATTGTAAGTTGAAGATTATCTGTATTTATATGGCTTTCTAGAAGCCTAAAATAGTGAAGACCTGCAGGATCCTAAGGGAAGGGTGTTTCATAGAACATAGACTCCTATAGAAAAGGCACATTTTGTATCTCCCCCTCCCTCCTTAAATGGCAGCATTTGATGAAAGGGAGCTGGAGTGTGCCGACTGTATCCAATCTATGCTTTAGCAGTGCAAGAGCTCTTTTTTTAAAAAAAAAATGTATATTTTTAATGGTAATTTTTGACAATATGATTATGTAGTATCAGCAGTAAGAAAATTTCATTGGGCTTGTGTCTAATAAGGTTAAGTCAGTGTTTCTCAACCTTGGCAACTTGAAGATGTCCGGACTTCAACTCCCATTCGCTGGCTGGGGAATTCTGGGAGTTGAAGTCCGGACATCTTCAAGTTGCCAAGGTTTAGAAACACTGGGCTAAGTGCATTCCATGAACTGGTGGCACTGTTGTTTGCAGGCAGAGTAAATAGGAGGAGCAGGCCTTTTTTGGAAGTGGTAGCAGCACATCAGCACTTATCAGTGGCTCCTGAAAGTCAAAGGGGACATAGCAATGACACAGAAATATCTTCAGAGGGGTTAGGCTTACATTTTGATGAACCAGACATTATGGATTTAAATTCGGCAATTTACAGTATAAATTTGCCAATGCAATCAAGTATATTAAGTCAATGACCTACAGAATTTAAAATAAAAAAACATTAAGTCAGTCTCAATCCACTAGATGGCTGCTAAAGCTGAACTATGGATCTAAATGTGCTCCCTGTTCTTAGCAGGGCTTTATGATCTATTAGCTTTATAAACCCGATTTGTATATTTATTGTCTAACAAGGAAGGAATGTAAGCTTTTATAGATGGCAACTTGAATTCAGGCAGCTGATAACTGTAGCATTACCATTGCCTACTAATCCATATCTCCCATAAAGTATTGGAGGGTACGCAAAAGCATTTCAATAAGCACAGTGGAAGAAGAACTGAGATTCTGTCAAGGTTATATTTAAACCAGGTATACTTAGATTTAGGCTAGCAGATTACCTGTGGGTTAGTCTGTAGTCTCAGTTCAATTCAAGACAATGGGAAATGTAATGCTTGTAATAATGTTTGTGGCAATAAGAAACAGAGCAAAATTGCACAGCATTTATCTATCAGGTATTCCATATAAATCAGAATGCATATATCTTCTATTCTATTCTATTCTATTCTATTCTATTCTATTCCATTCCATTCCATTCCATTCTATCCTATCCTATCCTATCCTATCCTATCCTATCCTATCCTATCCTATCCTATCCTATTCTATTCTACTCCACTCCACTCCACTCCATTCTAATGAGCTTATTATATTTTCTAATATTGAATGCTATGATTTGGTTTTTAATTTATATAAAGCAGAAATATAATATACAAACACCTGCAGTTTTGCAAAACATCATTTCAGCAACATACTTTCCCATTTCTTTTTAGCTGTGTGTATTTGTGTACAAGGGGCTGTATTTAGACTGATGATACTTCGCCTGGCAGGACTTCACTGATGGAAGGAATTTATGAAAGCAACAGGTAAACAAAAAGAGCAGAAACAAGTTCCAGGAAGTTCTAACACATCTGTTTCAAGAAACTGTGATGTTATAAATACGTCAAGCAGTCTAGAGTCTGATTTAGATTCCTGCAGCATCTTCCCTGGGGTTGCATAGTTAAACCATAGACTTATTAATTCATTGGAGCTGGCATTGGGAGTAGGGGCCAAGTCACGACAACACTGTGCTGTGTCCAAAGGGTGCAATGTGTTTGATAGCAAGATTTCTAAGATGTATTATTTTATGGGGGGTGGGATACATGTGACTGTTAAATGCCTTTTTCCCATTAGGTAAAACTGGCACCTGGTTTTAGTGGGCAATAAAGCTGTAGGTAGCAATAATTGGAAAAACTCTTGATTCTGCCTCTAGTTTTAATTCGATTGTTGATGATTATTGAATGGAGTTCTATTCTCCTACTTATCCTTCATGACTACATTTTTGCAGTTGTTCATGAAAATAAATTTTATATTTTCTTATTATGATGGCTGTTAGCTTGGCCATTAGAGTCAACCAAGAGTAAGATTGAACAATCTGAATTAAAAATTTGAATAAATTGTCCCCACACTACAAACATTGATGTAGCTAGAGAGAATATATAAAATATATGGAAATAGATGTGTCTGGTGGTAATACACCAATGAGTGTGTGTGTGTGTCTGTCTAATCATGCATGTTATTCCCCTCCCGCCCCACCTACACCTAAATATTATAAATTTTATTAGTAAGATCAGAAGGCATGATATCAGATAATAAGCATTGCATATTTGATCTGGAGGGCACATTAGAAGTATTTTTTGTTTGTTTGTACACAAGTTTACTTGTATATTTCAGTGATACCCTTAGTGAACAGAAGACAACACAACTTCTATAATGGATAGAGTTAAATATGACAATGTTTTGCAAATTTGAATGCATATTTGCAATTTAAAATAAAATATATATGATAAGAAAATACACACCATTTTGGAGACTCTTCCAGAAGAGTTCTTTGTAACACTTTGTCAACAAACATGTCCTGTGGCCAACTATGGGGCTATCTATTACTATTTTTGGATTTCCCCCCACTTTTATTTGAATAAACATGCTAGCTCATAAATATTCCTTATCTCCTTCTGTGATCTCTCCAGTGTTTCCATATCATTCAGTATTTCAAGATAAAGTAACATTTAGGGGAAAATATTCCAAAATATTCATTGCACGTGTGTGTGTGTGTGTGTGTGTGTGTGTATTCATGCTATACTATCATGCAGAAGATATAGCTAAAGTGAGTTGTTCCAGAAAACAAAATAAGGAACCAGAGGTTTAAATAGCAAAATAAGTAGATTTTAATTGGACATTAGGAACTGAGATGACCCTTGGAAAGATGGGCTTATCAGTTTTGGCCCCTCCTTGGAAGGACCATCCTTTCAGTTATACAGTAGTGAGATACAAGTAGCCTTCAAAATCTTGCCAATCCCAGTCTTAAAATGAAATAAAATTCATGCCAGCACCTTTAAGTGTTAACTTGATATCCAATGTCTCATTGTCAAGAGACTTAAACCTGCTCTAATTTCACATAGTTTAAAAGTAGGAACTGACCCAAACATGTATACCAGATTGAACATCTTTGAACTCAGTTTTAAACTGTTAAGAGAATTTAACTAAATTCCCAGTTGCACTGATAAAACCAGGACAGAAATGTATCATTCCATCTGTGCAAGTAAGAATACATTTTAAGGTTGTAGCATAAAAAAGTTGCAGGCTAAGAGAATGAATGAAATTCAAATAATGTTAGTGTTGCACCTTAATAGTGTTAGGCAGCCTAGGAGATGAGGTAATAGAATTATTTGCTAGCTATTTACAACATGTCAGAAACACTGCTCTACACCCACAACCCAGTATCCTTCATAAAAGTGAAGCTACAACTTTGTATATTGGGAAAGTGCAAATAGGATGCTGGGACACCTGCAAGGTTAGGAGAAAATGAATGATTTAGAGATTATTAGAACATTCTAGGCCTCTAGCAGTTATGAATAACCCTGATGTGTATTGACTGTTGCAAAGTCTGAAGCAGAAGAAAAACCACAAAATCTATAAAATAAATTCAAAGTTATGATATGTTCTCAAACCACCTGATTTGATTTGGTTGTTTTGCTTTGAAGCATGTTCCTGCTTCAATTTGTGAATCAACTTTGATGAGTTGATTCAATAAAGGGTTTTTAAATCAAAATACTCCTTTGGAGCTTTGAACAGCCATGCTTAATAGCATCCTTTCTCTCTACTCTCCAATTGTTTTGTCCTGTAATCTCCAGAATCCTCGGGCAGAAAAGAAAAAGGAATAGCTTGCCAAATAAGCAAATACCAGCTTCTCTCCCAAAATGGTAATATTTAATCAACACCTTTCTTCCATTCTAATATTTCATAATCAAAAGGTATAAAAATAAATTAATGATTTTTAACACATTAAAGTGGTTAAAAGCAGCCATGGTGGTGTACCAAACCTTGGTAGTGCAATGGTTAGAATGCAATATTGCCAGCTAACTTTGCCCACAGCCTGAAGTTCAATCCTGACTGGCTCAAGGTTGACTCAATCTTCTATCCTTTCAAGGTTGGTAAAATAAGGACCCAGATTGTTTGGGGCCAATATGCTGGATTTGTAAACCACTTATAGAATACTATAAATCATTATGAAATGGTATATAAGTTTAAATGTTATTGCTAAAAAGCTGAAATCCTTCCAAAGAAAGATGGAAAGATAGTCAGTTAGACTGATCAATTTATTGCTGTTAATCATTATCATTTGATATTATATTAAAAGTTAGTAAATTGAATTTGTTGCAATTTATTAAAGGTAATTTGTTCTTTGCAAACTGAGTCTGTAGTTGTGTTTTATTAAGAAAGAAAAGGAAATAATTCCAGTTTGGGAGAAAAATCCATAATTCAGAATTCAGAGTTGTAGTATTCTGACAATAATATCATGATACTTTGTTTCTAAAAAGCCCTCAGGAAAAGCCCCTGAAAATCTCTGAAATTAAAGAGATATAATTCATTCATCCTTATTCCCAATCTAGTTAGTTATTAATTCTAGCGAAATTGATATCTTAAATATGGCAGGCCTTCTCCTGGGCTTCTAACAAAATTTAAGTCTTTTTTTCCCTCTCAGAGACAGATACAGAGATTGGAAAAGCTGCTGATGAAATTTGCTTCCCTTAACTTCCATCCTACTTTATTATATTTAGCTTAGGCCAATTGAATGTTAGGATTCTGATGCAATATGCCAGTGGCCAAGACTAAATATATGTCTGAATCCTCTATTTTGTGTTTATAACAGAAAATTAAGATGGTCACTATTTTCAGAGATTCCAAGTAGCAGAATTACTGATCTGATAACCTTATAGTGTAAGGAATTTAATCATTTTGGTATACAGAAATGGATCTAACAATGGATTGTGTCTATAATTAACTAACAGAAAAACAAAACATAGTGGTGATGGATGACCATCCAAATGTTCAATTGGAAAATAATGGTTTTGTTAACTTGGATGATGTGCTTACTTGTCAATTGAGTCTGATTTTATTCTGCTAATATTAATTTTCATAATGTAGCAATTAACTTCATTTAACATTATTAAAATATAGAGGCATGTATATTTAGCATCTACCATAGAACTGAGTGAAGCAGAATTCAAGCCTACCTACAAAATTCACAAGATAATATGGAGTTAAACCTTGCTATTATGATTCTCATTGTCTAGTCCACATACCGTCAATTCCAGTGCTTCATTGAGAAGGCCATTGCGCTTACTGTGAAGGTAGGCGTGGGAAGTTCCCGTTTTGGCTACACGAATCCTGGCTAACCGGGCTTTCTGCAAAAGAAAGGAAAGAGGAGACAGGTTACGTTTCAATATTAATGGGTGATATCTGAATCTGAATGTTTAAAACTTTATTATTCTGGAAGTACAAAATAGTGGAGATTAACATGGGCTTGTTCTCCTATTATTGCATTTTTCTTTATCATATAATTCTGCAAAAATTATTTTGGGAAGAGTAACTTGGTTAAAATCTGTGAATATGTTTTGAGTGACGTACCACATAAGATTGAATTTACTGAAATAAAGTACAGCAAAAAACAGCAACCCCAAACAAACATCAATGCTGTTTTATAATGGAGACAATGTAAAATAAAGAGTTATATATGTTAATGAAGTGGATCTGTATAATATATTGAAAGGCTTGATCAATTATTCCATATGATCAATATTTAATGCTGTGTTTAAAAACTGAACTATTTTTTTGTGGCTAGGTATTTCATTTTTATGCTTTTCTTTCACCCCATTTACACTTATTTTTATTTTATTGCATTCTTTTTATTCCTATATATTACAGCAAATATTTAAAAAAAATGAAGCCATCATTATTGAGTTACATACTTTTCTTTCTACTGACATGCAACGAAGCTAAGCATCAGCATTTTTACTATGAAAATAAGAAAATGGATACTTTATTAACAAAAGTTAATAATTGCTAGTATTTATTATTTCTATTCATTGTTGATTAGGCCTGAATTTAAACTCTGAAGTCTATAAGAAAAATCCTTTCTCAATTTTATATCTGGTCAGTGACTGAGATAAAAAGACCATAGAGTTCTGCCACATGCAGGGAATGCTCTGCCTCTGAAGCTTGACTCCACACTATTGCTATTGATGGAGCAGCAAATGCTTAATATATTTTTGAGTATCATATTCTTGCTATCCTTTACCAATGTGTTCAGAGGTGGTATTCAGCTGGTTCGGACTGGTTCAGGCAGACCGTAGCACCACCAATTAGCTGCCCCCATCCACCTGCCACTGCCCTATCCTGTCCTTGATTTCTTGCTTTCTAGCTCATCTCAATCACGTGTTACAGCTGATTCCCCCCTCCCTCGCTGTTTTACCTACTGTTGCTGACTTGGAAGATAAGCATCTGAGCTTCTAAATACTTCATTTTAAGTGCTGTGCGCAAGCACTTTAGGCGCACAGGAACAAAAAGCATGCATCCGCATGCAAACACGTGCTCACCAAAAGAGTTGTTAAACTGGCAGCATCTCACCAGTGAATGTGTTCCTGAGTCTCTGTTTCTGCAATAATGTGCATTTGGATGTTCTCTACTTTATTTTCTGATTAGGAAGACTGACTGCCTACAACGGTATCAGCCCATTGGTTGCAGACAAAGGCAGATGAAAGTAATGATTGGTATGAAGGGCTGAATTCATTGCCTGTTGGGTATGACTTGTAATTTCAAAAGGGGTCAGTATCAAGTCTATTTCACTATTAATTTGGAACGCTCTTGACTTACCTACAACCAAATAAGGGAAAGAGTGAAGGCATTTTGCATATTTATGCTGCAATCCTATTGAATTAAACTGCCTTCGGTAGAAACTATTTCAAAGAAACTATACTTGGGATATAAATATAACGATGGTACTCTAAACATATTCAATGACTGTTCTTCAACAAACTACAAGAGTATCACAGAGGAAAACTACAACAATGAATCTAGCAAGCATGCCCATCAAATCTCAGGTGTCTTGTCTCTATACCAATATGGAAATATGAAAAATAAGCAGGATAAACTAGGGTTCCTAAATCAGGAAGACAAAACTAAACTTGACAGAATGATGCTTATGTTTGTCTCATAATACTGGAAATCTACAACTTGACAGAATGATGCTTATGTATTGAAAACATAGAAGGCAAAAGAAACAGGTGCAATAGAAAAATGTATTCATATTATACTGTTGCAGCAGATTTGGGCTTCTGCCCAAAGTAGCTTACAAAAGGAACAGGACTCAAAACCACGAAGGTGCAAGAGAGACAGGTTTATTGATGCATCAAGTTCAGCGTGTTCACACATCAAAATCTGAACTGTCCGGGCTATGCCCAGGGCAGTGATTTTATACATTTAATCAAACTTCGTGAATCAGAAGGCGTTTAAAGAGGCGTATTCATACAAAATGTTAAAGCCCCTTTGCAGAACAGGGAAGTACATTTTGGAAAAATACAAAAGCAGAAATTCATACAAAAGTATCAAAAACAGGAAAGCAAAATGCTAATTTCATACCAACAGTTTTCTGCAACTTCTCTGTTCTAATATCTTACACCCACGGTGTGCCCATCCTTGTACAGTATCTTGCCGCACAATTCCAGTAATATTTGTAATACTTATGAGGAAGTAAGGAATCAAAGTGTATCAAGGTTAACGCAAAGCTAATATGGAGTTATAGCAAGCATGTTATAGGTACCTAGCCTTACTGTGGCTGGGTGGGTTTACCTGTGCACCTCCTCCTGCCTCAATACTATATGAAATAAGAAAATACATACTTGCACAAAAATCTAGGAGTTAAAGCATGGAAATACTTTTGAAAATATTTGAGTAAAAATAAAAGAAGAAAGAAAAGTGATGCCACCTATTTTAGACCACCTAAACAGATAAAGGGGATGGGTGAGGTTTTTCTGTGTCAAATGACAATTCTTTCAGAGACACATACAATAATGGGATAATGGGAGATTTGACATTTGCGGGAAATATAAGTCTGCTAAGAGTCAGAGGTCTAACAGTTTTTCTTTTGTTGGTAACTTCACTTGTCAGAAGATGGAAGACAGAAGAAGGAAGTGCTACTCTGAACATAATCCTCTCCAGCACAAAGAAATTGTTTGAAGGAGTAATGGCAGCTGTTATTTTAAGGAAAGTCATCCTGAAATTTAAAATATTTAATAGAATAACAGAATAGGAAAAGACCTTGAGATCTTCTGATCAACCCCCTGTTCAAGCAGGAGACCTTATACCATTTCAGACAAATACCTGCCTATTTTCAAATGTGCTGAATGACCACACCCATTTCTTCTTAAAAATCTCCAGTGATGGAGCACCCACAACTTTTGAAGGCAAGCCATTCTATTATTTGTTCTAACTGTCAGGAAGAAATTTAGGGGACTGTCAGGAATTTAGGGAAGGAGAAACAGATCTGCATATTAGATCCTGGAATAGTAGTTTTTAATGAATTCTGAGGGAAGTTAGGTTGGATCCTATGGGTTGAATTTTTGAAACAGAAAAGCATTGGGAACTAAGGGAAATCCTATAGAACGAGGGACTACAAGAGTCATATGTGAACAAAACATACGAAGAGCAGAAACTGGAGAAATCTAAAAAGGTTAGCATGAACAAAATGCTAAAGACAAAAGGAGATATTTATAAGGAATGGGAGAAGGATTGAATAAGACAAGTAGAATATAAGGCTGTTTCTTCAAACAGTAGGAACTGTGTCAGCAAAATTAAACCTGAGAATGTTTTGAAAACTATACTAACAACAATAAAGGTTCCTTTATCTTAAAAAAGATTATTATCTTTTTTAACCCTCCCGGAGAAGGGCGGCATACAAATAAACTAAATCTTAATCTTAAATCTTAATCTTTGAGTAGTTAGAGACAAAAAGAAAGGCCAAGAACATGTAGGTCCTTTGCAAGAATGAAATCTTGACTTGGCAAAGGGTAATGTGAGAAGGCAGAACTTCTTAACTCTTCCTTTGCCTGTGTCTGTAGTTAATGTACATGCACTAGTTAGTCACTTTAGTAATCTGGGATGTAAACCAACAGACAAATTTGCAGAACAGCTGTTAGTAGATTCTGGTAATTCTGGACAACTCCAGAGGACTGGAGGAGAGCAAATGCCATTCCTATCTCAAAAAGAAAAAAGAAAAAAGAAAAAAAAAGGAAGGACTTGGGCAGTAGTGGATTGCCAATTGTTTTACTACCAGTTCGGGCATGCTCCCGTGCATGCACATGACACTTCTGCACATGTGAAGAAGCGGCCAAGTGGATGGGCGGAGCCTCCATCCGCCACTACTACTGGTTCGCTTGATCCTGGCTGAACCGGGAGCAACCCACCTCTGGACTTGGGCAAGAGCAGAACTCTTAATTTCATGTCTATAAACAGAATAGGTTACAACTGATTCTGATGTTTCAGAACTACAAATAGGCAGAAAGCAGGAGATGTTTCAAAATGTTATTAGGAACAAGTGAAATCTTCAAAATACTGAGCAAGACTTTGAATGTCATGGATGCTTTTAAAGAACAGCCACTCCTATTTTATCCCAAAATGCTTTGCCTGCCAACATGATTGATGAACATCTTGACTGACATTTGTCCTTTAATGAGATGGGTTTTACTCACACTTTGCTGTGCCTGGAACATCTTTCAACCATTTTATTTATTTAGCACACTGTCTTTTCTCACAATTCTAGGCACCTACAATAAACTTTCTGTAGAATACTAATAAGCCCAATCAATTAAAAGCCAAAACATTTCCAGAATTTGGACCCTGGCCTTATAAATCTGTGCTTGCTCCTGTTGATCAAGTCCTCAGTTTCTGACACTGTCATCCCATCAAGGTAAACCAGGTCAAGAAACAGACACAACAAGGATTACTGGAATGCTCTTTTTTTGGTAGAATAACACAGTCCCTTGAAAGTGTGTCAACTTTTTTTCTTTATTCCATCTTATCCCAAGCAAAATCAAGGCAGGGTTATCTTTCATTTCTTTCTCACACTTCCCTCTTCCTCAATTGTATAATGTTTCCTGAGACTCTTCCCTTAACAGTTTGATTATTCCTTTTGCGTCTTAAAACCAGATGTCCCTCATGTCATAAATGTTTTTATGATTTCAGTATTTCGTGAAATAATGTTTCAAATTCAAACTTTCTTACTTAAAACAATCTTACAAACAAAAACCCTACATTATTGACCACAGATAATTAATTTTGCATAGAGTTGCTTATATTTCATGGGGAAAAAATAAACAATGCTACATCTTCACACAATAAAGACTAGTGATTAAATTTAAAAATTTCCATGAATTTATTAAAATTGATTAAGCTATTAGTTCAGTTTAATACTATTCATATTGACTAGTAGATGCAAGTAATGATATTTCTAAATATAATCATTTTAAGGTTTTTCAATGGAAGGTTAACGCTCAGAGTTTATAAAAGCAATACTGTAATTCATATTATACCACCATTTCTACCGGTGAAAACTGATGTTCCGGCCAGGTTATACCTTGTCATATGAGGGCATAACATTAAATGTTCTCCCTACAAGAATAAACCAAAGAAAACAATATAGAAAACATAAAATATTTGCTTCTCCTAGCAAAAATTTACCATGGCTTATAGAAAACCTTTAACCAACTCTGGTGGTTTCAACTTTAAGGTTTAAAACAAGAGAGGAAAACTTTTTATAAGCTACCTCATTTTAGTCTGCTGACAGGGTTCATTTGATCATTTCAAGAATCCTGCTGCCTCTTATCTTTGCTCAAGCCATATGGTGCATGTCAGTATGTTATATCCTTGCTAGCAGTGAAACACTGCTTTGAAAACTTACCATGTCGACTCTTTTACAATCATTGTAGTTCAAAGTAATTTTGTTCATTTTGCAGTTAGCATAATGAGGATGTGGGATGCATTCTAACTAATTTCTATAGGCCACCTACTAGAGTTCATTTTTTTTGTACTGCTATCCACCCCCAACAATTGACATTATAACAAGCTGGTTGCTTTTGGTTTCACAATGTTTCCTGGCATAAGAGACCTATAAGATAGCCAAGAATGAGAACTTGAATCCTAGTATACTTAGTATATTCAAATGTCTTTCACAAGCAGCAGAAATGGCATGTGAGGTATCTTGCATACATACACATCCATGAATAATCAGGGTGTTCATGTTCAGGTTAAATAATGAACATCCATTCCTAGTTTAATGACCGAATTCTATTACAATGACCAGGTCATTAAGAATGGTTGGTTAGCAAATGTGTGTGGGTGTGAGAGGGGGTGCAGTTTTATCAAAGGCTCTTAATAAACTTAGTAGTGCCCATATATCAGGTGTACAATTATAGCAATAGCATTTAGATTTACATACCACCCCATACAAGTGCTTAGAGCATTCTCTGAGTCATTTACAAATGTCAGTATGTTGCCCCCGACAAGTTGGGTCCTCATTTTACTGACCTGAAGGATGCAAGTGAGCTAGTCAGGATCGAACTCTTGGCTGTGAGTAGAGTTAGCCTGTAGTATTGTATTCTAACCAATGTGCCATATTGGGTGTTATAGAATATAGAACAGTGTGATAATAGAGACTGCTGCCAACAGTAAAAATGATGTATTTCAAATTTTCAGCAGAGACTAAGCAAGTCATACTTGACTGTTCAAATGTCGGTAAAACCTGTCATTTTAGAATTCTGTATGAATTACTTTCCAAATGTGGTAAGGTTCATGTCAACAAGCTGTAGTTTCCTAGCAACACTCCTTATCATTTCCATACTGACATCATATGTGCACTCATACACAAGGGAAGTACTCATTACAGGGATAGCAGGAGGAAAAACATCTGTGTCAAGAAAACCTATGTCCAGAAATAGAGATGGTGCTCTCTATAATGCTAGTCATTAAGAATTAGTGCCATGAAATATTTAGGAAGAATTGGTTTTCTGCAGTCCACATGCCATCAATCAATTAACATTGTTTATCTGCTGCAAATCTGTCATTGAGAAGAGTAACTATTCACCATGATTCGAAAAATGGGTATTGTGATTAACACCACAGATCTAAATTGCATATTTTAGCTGTATCTATAGGTACTAACCAATTTCATTGTATTTATTTTGTACAATGACAATAAAGGCTATATATAACTAAGATAGAGATACCTCACCTGAGACACCAGAATTAAATGTAGTTTTCCAGTTCTTTTAGTGTTACCAAAACTTGCTACCAAGTTTAAGATTTCATGTGAAAACGGGAGAAGATATTGCATATATGGGAAGTAAAATATGCCGCCTTCAGAGGCGGTATTCAGCAGATTCTGACCAGTTCTGGAGAAATGGCAGTGGAAATTTTGAGTAGTTCAGAGAACTGGTAAATACCACCTCTAACTGGCCCATCTATTCTCTGCCTCCTGGGTCCCAGCTGATCGGGAGGAAATGGGGATTTTACAATATCCTTCCCATGGAGTGGGGAGGGAATGGAGATTTTACAGTATCCTTTCCCTGCCATGCTCACCAAGCCATGCCTACCAAGCCACACCACACCCACCAAGCCATGACCACAGAATTAGTAGTAAAATATTTTGAATCCCACTTTGTGTTTACTTTACTTTTGAGTAAATATATTTTTTCTGTGGTCCCCACTCATGAAAGTAACTCTGAATCGTTAAATAAAACACCAAGCCCACACCTTAGTTTGAAAAATATTCCTTGCAAAACAAGGAAAGGATGTTTCTGCTTTTAAAAGTTATGATGAAGGCAGGACAGAGTTCCTTAGTTTGCAGCTAAGAAGGGATCTTGAATTTTATAAACTCCTCACTTTGCTTTTGTGTTGGTGGTGATTCTTTCTTGTCCCCCCCCCCCCACATTTTTTTTCTATAAATGATCAGGTGAAAATGCAATAAAAAAGGAGAACTCCTTAGCAAACATGCTGATGCAGATTTTTGTACAAAATAGACATCCCATCATCTGGCTATGACTCACAAATGAAGAAGATCTTGTTCTTGTTCTCCTGATGTCCCCACTGAGAATTTTGAAAATAAATTTTGTAAAGGAATCCTGCATTCTATTCATAACTGGTAGGGAACAGATCAGTAGAACACTGGTCATATCAATACTAATTAAAAAAACGAACATGTAAGTTCTATGCTGATAAGATTCAATTTGTATCATTTGCATTTACAAAAATGTTCTAATACCATTCTTGGCTTCAAAACAGAACTCAGTGATTCTATTTTACATTGGCCGAAGCATTAGACACCTTCTTTGTAGCTGTTACAGAAGGAGAATCAATTTTATCATATGTGTTTGATGCTAATTCCCAGGCAGGCCATTTTTATTACCACGCACTAATCTATAGAATTTGATTTCATGCTCTTGGCAAAACCCAATACTCTGCATATTTAACAGCTGCTTCAGTGTTTTTTTTCTTTCTCCTGGTAATTAATATTCCAAATATCTGCAGTAGTCACATCTGCTCTGTTCTGTACTGCATTGTATTCCTTGCTTACTAGTTGCTTGAAATTTATTTGTAATATACCCAGTTTTATGTGGGCATTATCTATGTACATTCACCTGTTTTAGACAAGTAGAAGAGGTTATCTCCTGCTACACAGTATTATTATTAGATTACACTGTAGAAAACAATTGGTCTAAAACCTAATAGGCATTTCAGGGCTCTACAAAATATTCAGTGTCTGTTCATCACATATTACATTGGAAAGACAAGTGTTCCCCTTTTTTCTACCATGCATGTTAGTAATCCATGCCATGTGCGTCTTTTGCAATTGTTCTGTGCCAGAACTTATAGGTCAAGAGGCCAGCCTTAGACCAAAAAAAAATCACATTGCAGGAATGCAAGGGTTCCAGGAAAAAAAAATATTCAATTTCAGAATCGAAAGTTCAGTGCAGACACATCCAAGATCCAGGAATTAGAACTAAATGTACCAATCCATCTGTCTTTCAAGGAACTTCATTGTAGATCTTTGCCCTGTTTGCTGGAACCTTTGGCATTTGGAAGAGCTAAAGATGTTTGGCTGCTCAGTTTCTAAACCAGGAAACTCAGGCTGCTCGAGGGCCTCAAGAGCAGGTGGTTGAGATCTTTTTCAAACTGAATATGCCAATATGCCCTATTTTTTCTAAGCGCTCACTGGCTCATATAAGATTAAAAGCATTCAAATCCTGTTTTTCCAATTCAGACTCTGGCTTGTCAAACATGCCTAGAGCAGCAATCTGGCAATTGTTTTTGTTTTTCTGGTGGACTGGTTCCTGTACCATTTAAAAATACTGTGCTCTTTCATTCATTCATCTACAGGGCGGGGCATAACCTTTTCCTAGGGGGTCACAGCAACACTTGTAATAACAACACAAATAATTCATACACCATTCGAAAGCCCATCAAAAACTGAGTTTATTGACACGATTTAATAGTCAGTATGACCACCATTAGCCCTTCGAACAGCATTCAAACGAGGTGGATAAGAACACAACAAATCTTCAAACAGTTCCGTTCGATTTTCCAGATTTTTCAACACAGTTTCCAAATTCATTCTCAAAGTTTCAACCGAATATCGATTTTGACCTTGCTCCTGAATCATCAGAGCTTCCACTTCATCCTTAATTATGGCCCCAATGTTCTCTGCCGGATTGAGATCTGGCGAATTTCCCGGCCAGACGTCATTGCCCCAAAATTCGACATTGTTTTCCTTTAACAATTGCTGAGTCGCATTTGCACGCATGCAAGGAGCTTTGTCATGAAGAAAGACAGCCTCACCAACCACCAAGACATTGTCTGGATCACTGAGAAATGGAATGACATTCTCCAATAAAATTTTCTCACGGAAATAACTGCCATCCCAGGATTCCCCTTTATCCTTCAAAACCCAATGCAGTTTCTTGGCTGTGAAAATGACGAAAATCCCGATGCAAGTCGGATTGCGAACGATTTGTCGATATCGTTCATGTTTGGCGATGTCGTCGACGTCTTTAGCCCAAATTCGATCGTTCTGGAAATTCGGTTTTCGAATGGCATAAACGAAGAATTCGTCAGATGGCGCCAAATGAAGAAAATCTTCCTCGGTCCATTCAGACAACCAATCGCACAACCAAAGCCGATCTTGAACGTGTGTTTGAGTTTTCAATGGTTTGCAAATGACGTGGAATGGCTTCAAACCTTCTCGTTCTCGATATCGGCCGATTGTCCTTTGATCAACTCGTTTTCCACGAATTTGAAGGATTTCTTGGGCCACTTTTCGGTTTCCTTTTCGTTGTTTGCGACTGCCAGTTGCAATGATGGCTTTGCTTTCTTGGGACAGTTGCAGAGGACGCCCTTCTCCAAATTTTGTGAAACATTCTTGGGCTGTTTTGTTCCAATTATCAGTAACCCAATCCGGATGACGTTTCAATTTGTTTGCAATCCATTTTCGATTGCCTCTCGAAAGGCAATGCATTTTATTCTGTCAATGATCCTTTGTTCTTCCGAATCAAATTTTTCAGCCATTCTTAAAGCAAATTTAACATTTAATAGCTCATTCAATTCAGTTTTTTATGGGCTTTAAAATGAGGTGTCGCGGAAGTTGTAAACTGCTGTCGATCTTGCTGTGACCCCCTAGGAAAAGGTTATGCCCCGCCCTGTATTTCTCTATCATAACTCCATGGCTTATGTCAATAGCAGACATCCAGCCTTAACTGTATGTTAACTATTAATTAATTAATTCTCTCTCTCTCTCTCTCTCTCTCTCTCCTCTTGTCTGTCTCTCTCTGTGTGTATGTATATATAAATATTTGAGAGCTAACATGTTAGCATGGATCTTGCCAATTGATATAGCACTTTGCAGTTATGTTTGCCTCTTCTAAATCCATTCTAAATGAGTCACTACAATTAATCATGATGTTAATAATATTCCAATATTATCTATTTTAATCAGCAGAGGCTCTCTATGAATATGCAAGAATACTGCAGGAGCATTAAACTATAGGAAGTGCTGCCTGCTTCCTTTGTTGAATTTCCTTAACACTAATTATTGGAGTAATATGGTGCTGTGTAATAGAATGTGGGAATGGGAGACTGGGAGAAGGATTCTGCCTAGGGAACAGTCAGATAAAAAGCATAGTATATAGTGAGTGGAGCAAAAGGCTCAGGAGAGATGTCTCTAAATAAAGGTGAAGGAAGATCAGACTTGCAAGACAAATGAGGCAAACTGGAAACCAAGCCAGTTAAACTAATTCTATTTTATTGTAAAATTATATTAACATAATCTTGCAAGCCCTACATTTGCTGTTACCTTTGCAGCCCAATAACTTAAGGAAGATCCCTCCTGAGCTGTCTGTTATGCAGCTGTGGGCTACGTTCTCTCTTTTCTGACTTCTCTAGGCAGCACCTCTTTGCGTGATGTCCCAAGGTATAATTTTATGTGGGAATAATTTTGAAGGATGGTGGGAAGATATGCTGCCTGGAGAATGATCAGACTAGAGTGGGAGGAGCCCCCAGTGGCTTAATGGTCAGAGAAATAAATTTAAGTCCTGCCCTAATTGATCAGGCTGTTAAAAGTGACAGCAGGAGGCAAGGTCATTCCTACCTACCCTTATATGTTGGGACATGAAAAAGCAATAGAGATATTGAACGGATTTTCTATACCAGCAAAAATAATGGGTTTTATGCAGTTCAATACCTTTGCTGTGATGCCTGGAAACAGCACTGCTTCACTATGCAGAGCGACACTAAAGGGACATTTCAATGAAGGTTTAACTTTACTAACCAGTTTTCAGATATTTTCTACATACTGTACATAATTCTACTTACTGGTATTCTATGATTGACTAGGGGTAAAATAGATTTAGTTAAACTATTGATTTGAATAGGAAAAGGTAGTTATTTTTCATGACATTAATACCAGTCAGAACAAAGTGCAGTTAACTTAGATTGGATCTCATCCAGTATATTTGGGTGAAATATTTCTATTCACTCAATTTTTAAGTTAATACTTCTCAATGTATTAAGAACAACAATTGAACTATACCTGGGCCCACTTCATTATAAAACAAAACTAGCTAAAGTTAATAACATAGACAAGTTAACTATAATAAATGGACATGTTCCTGTTAATATTAGCTCTTTAGTAAATAATATTAGTCCCATCATTAGCATTTACATTTGCAGTGCTGTCTTCTGCAACTATCATTGAATATGTATAACCACTTTTTGCATGGTAAAGCAGTACTTTCATTTAGTGTATGCGTTACTAAAACTCCCTCCCTCCCTTTTGCCTGCCTGCCTGCCTTTCTATTTTGGCAAATGAATATAGATTAACAATTGTATTAAGCTTATTTTAGGCTTTTTACTACAGTTTCTGTGAAATTCTCATCTAAAATAGTTTCAAAAACAATTTTCAACCTGAAAGGGATTAAGAAAATAAATGAGGTTACTTGATTACTATTCCCCTGCCAACCTCCCACCCCTGTTATGATAAGATGCTGTTAACATGTCAGCTACTAAGATATAGGACAAACCAGTGAGCAGTCAGAAAAGTTGCAGGCATTAAGTTAGTGCTTAATTTGCCTATGAGAACAATAGTGTGTAAACTTTTTCCATGCTTTATCTGTCACAGTCACTTACAAAGATCATGTTGTCTTAGTCTTAGAAAGGAGAGTAGAAGAAAATTCTAAGAAGTGTTTGTATGACACAAGAAGAATCACTGAGTCAATTCTTTTTGTAGAAAAAAATTGAGGAATGCATGACTGCTCATATAAAAGTAATCTAGAATCCATGTTCATCTGAGCATAAGTAAAAATGGTAACACTAGACACATTTGTTCATGTGCATTCCATTCAATATCTGTTTAACTACTTTGTCATACAACAAAGAGATAACCTTGTAGTTAACTGAGAACATGTGCAGTGTATTTTGTACCTGTAATAATAATGTGGGGATAAAGGACAAGGCCATAGAGTTTAATTCATTTAGAAAAGAAAAAGATTCATGTAAAACTTCTGTATCAAAGCTTCCTTGTGCCCTATCTTTCGAAGAGCTGAGGGAAGATATTAATTATGCACATGGAAATTTAATTGGTTAGAACTCATTATATTCCTCCATAATTTAATAAAATTGCTAACAGTATGGAGCTACGCTTTATTCCATATCTATCTTCATTAGTTTCAGAAGATGAACGATTCCATTCTCTTCTTATATGGTATTCTTTTTTAATCTTATTTGCCCTTGGCTGGTAAAGCAACTGATCATCATTGCAAACGCAGTGTATCATTTTATCTTCTTCAACACAGGAGAACATAATTTCCAATCTATTTATAGAACAATGACCGGAATATGGAACTCAGTAAGTACAGATATACAAGATGATTAATGAGGCAGATTCTGTAGCTAGACTGGACTAGATTTAGTCAATTTTTAAAAACATATAATTCCTTTCAGATATCTTGCAGAGCTTCCCATTCGGTTAGGTATCTGATTAAGTCAAGCATGGTTTCTTCTAACATGTATTGATATCAAATTGATATCTAGATTTTGAAACAATTTTCATATTTTAATGTTGGGTTAGTTTTCTCTCTGTGCAATACATTATTCACACTATCTTGAGTAGTCCAGTAGCATCATATCCTTACCACAATAAGATCTGGCCAATAAGGCCAGTTGTTTTACAACCATTTAAAGTTAAAATGACCATGGAATGGTCATTGTAAATGGTTGTGCTGCCCCTTCATAATTAGAGGACTGCATGTGGGGATGGGACAGCTTTACAACTAATCATAATATTCTAGCATCACATGATTGCAATTTACAATATATTTTGTTATTTCCAGAAATGTTTTGCTGGTTTTTGGCAAAATATTCCTATTGAATTAATGGGTTCTTTTAATATCCATGGTGTTTGCTGTGAAAAAGTCTAGAACATTACTTTGGTGCCTCAATTTACATCTGTGATGACTTTTCATCATAATTCCAAGATCAGTTAGTCATAAATCAAGGACTACCTCTAATCCCTAAGAAAATTCTGAGCATGAATTTGTTCTGTTATGATCCTACTTGTGCTGTTATGGAACTGCAATGGTGTCTGATTTGTAAAGGTTCTGTGGCTGTTGATTTATAGCATATTACAGCATCACCCAGCCATTGCTAGGATGAGTTACACCCTGTCTCATTAATGATTTATAGCTACAGTGATAGCTGGATGATGGTGTAAGATGCTGGTTGCCAGAATATAAAAAAGATGTTGAGGTTATAGCAAGAATGCAGAGAAGAGCAACAAAGATGATTAGGGAATTAGAGGTTAAAACATATGAAGAATGGTTGCAGGAATTGCGTATATCTAGTTATTGAAAAGAAGATTAGGGGTGTCCTGATAGCCATGTTTGAATATCTAAGACACTGTCATAAAAAAGAGGAGGCTGCCCTATTTCCCAAAGCACCCAAGGGCAGGACAAGAAACTATGGATGGAAACTAATCAAGGAGAGAACCATCCTAGATCTAAAGAGAGATTTCCTGACAGTTAGAACAATACTCAGTGGAATGACTTGCCTCCAGAAGTTGTGGGTTTTTGAGTTTCCTGCCTGAGCAGGACATTGGATTAGAAGACCGCTAAATTTCCTTCCAACCACTTATTCTGTTATTCTGCTATAAATCATTAACAAGAAAATCCACTTAATATTTTGGGTAGGATTTTATTATCATAGCGGTTTATTAATTTTTCTAATTTCTGTTTATATGTTTCATCCTCTATGCCATCCTGAATAGAGACCCTAAAAGTTTTATAAATAATCAACCAGTATATCAAGAGCGATAAGATCTTTCTGAAAATCACAAATTAATTTGTGAACATTAATTGACATATACGTAAATCTATTTCTCTTAAAGATGAATGTGTAATCAAAACCTTATACAAAGAACACCCAACCTTATATCAAAGGCAGAAAGACAAAGGTTGCCAATGCCATCCTTCTCCCAAATATGGAATAGGAGTCCATTTCAGTAACACATTTACTCCAGTTGTCATGGAGACTTATTTCCCTGGTTCATGATTCCACTCTATAGCGTTGGTACACATCTCAGCTAGAATGGGCCTTAATTATCACAACTGATAATTTAGGAAGCCTGAGATGCTTTCTGTATGCCACATGGTATGAGGCTGCCTGACTAGAGAGCCAACAAGAAAAAAAAAATTCTAAAATAGATTTTGGTTTTTACTTTTGGTTGATGCTGCTTGACACTTATGATCAGACATACATGAAGAAAAGGACTTCTTGAAAGACAATCTGCATGACTAAAAAATTCTGATGGAAAGTCTTTTGCTGATTTTGATATAAATCCTGGTCATGAGAAGCTGTATGTGCAGGACAAAATATTCTGTCATTTTTCTTTAATCTTCGATTAGTTTATATGTATTTTTTTTGAAATTTCAGGACTCATACATTCTTTACCTTTAATTAAGGAGAGAAGTTAGAACAATTAATCAGTGAAACAACTTGCCTCCAGAAGTTGTGAATGTTCCAATTCTGAAAATTTTTAAAAAGAGATTGGACAACCATTTGTCTGAAATGGTATAGGGTTTCCTGCCTGAGACTAGAAGACCTCCAAGGTCCCTTCCAACTTTGTTCTTCTCTTCTCTTCTCTTCTCTCCTCTCCTCGCCTCTCCTCTCCTCTCCTCTCTATTTTAATCTTTATCTTACCAATTAATAGGTCTTGTGGTGGGTCAATCTTGACAGTGAAGAAGTTTTAGGTTGAGTGATAGATAACATAAATTATATTCATGCCTGTGTTGACTGAAAAGGGAGACACATGTGCAAATTTATATTCTGTGAGCACTTAAAATAGCACACTTTCAGATACAGAGTAATCTTAATGCAAAGTTCTGGGTGTAAATTACCTCTCTCAAGATAGAAGCAAAAAACTATGTGAGGGAAAGTAAAGTAAATGAAGTAATTGAACATGAGGTGAAAAATTGGAAGGAAAAAACAAACAAACAAACAAAGACCTGGAGCTTGCTCTCGCTTTCAACAGAATCCTTCAGATTTTGCTGCATACACAAAATGCCAATGTATGCAAATTAGGAGCTTATTCTCAAAGATTTCCTCTTGAGCCTCTTAGAGATATGTTCAGATTTCTCAGACATTTCCTTCAAAAGCTTCTGCTTGGCCTATAAGCTCCTAGGCTGGTGCTAAGTTCATCTTTAATTTTCACTTTCTGTCTTCTTACCCAGCATCCTTTTTAGAAAGTTTCGAGTCTCTTGGTTTTCAAACTCTAAATAGTTCCACTTTATATTTTGGAGGGTGAGTTATATCAACTGCTATTAAATTTAGCAATGTTAATTAATTTCTTCCAAGAATCTGGACAGGATTCTAGAAACCACTATATCAACCTGTTGTTAGTTTTGAATTGACGATATGAAGCATGTTAATGTTTTATTTAACATATAGTTTACATTTAGGTCAATAAACAAACTCAAAAGCTTATCTTGAGATTTTTCTTTCTTATTAGTGAATTAAGGGAATGGAGTCAGAGCTTCAGAGAGTGAACTCTGAAATATCTTTGGTATTTAACTGTGATTGTGACAGATTCATCAATTATAATAAGTACTGGTATTTTCAAAAGATGAGATCTTACTTCCATATGCCGTCCCATACACCCTTTTTTGTTTTGTTTTGGGCATTGATTTTTTTGTTAGACAAATGAATATTTTTAGAATTTGTCAGCCTATCTGTTATGTTAGTGACATCTTTATTGACAGATGTGTGAGACATCTTTCTCTGAGGCAATATAATGCCATAAATCTAGTGTTAAACATTCATCTCACCATCACTCTTCATTTTTGCCTTTGCCAATTGCTATCGCATCTCCCCCAGCCTCTGGGGACATGGTTGTAGGGCTGAAATATTATTGGTTTTCATAAATCATAAAATAGACAAAAGGAAAACACAGGTTACATGTACTGGTATTATTGTCACATTTTCATATTTCCTCACATGTTTCCCTCAAAGTTACATCATTTATGGTATAAAATCTTTTTACAACTTCCATTTAATTCTTAGACCATTTAGGAAGGTTGCTGGTGGTGGCGGTGGTCGTTATGCTTGCAATCAAACTATTCTAGACTTTTTTTTTCTGAAAAAAGTAGAAGTGGTAGCAAAGGAAGCTTATAAATATAATGGAAATTGGTGCACAACAGCCTATCAACAAAATACTACAAAGTCAAAAAAACCAAACTAGCTATAGATTCTGCTGCTTCAGAATCAAAACTGGACTAGTTCAACATTGTTTTGTAAATATACTGAAATGAAGGTTTGAATATGCTAATAAATAGAGAGTAATGAGAAATATTTATTTAACAGGCAGTAAAGCATTCTATACTCATTCCAATTTCATTTGAATGAAGGATCTTTCCTTCTTCACACTAACAAAACTAGAGAAATGATATAATAAATTGAGGCTATTGTAAATAGTTCTATCTCCATACATACAATGGAGAAGATGATGAATGATCTATAAGGAGTTCGCAAACTATTTTACCTCCTCTTCCTACATCAGGGTTGTCAGACTCAAGTCCCACGGGCTGGATTTGGGTCAGGGGGCTGGCCTGGAAATAGGAAAGAACTGGCCTGCGGTACCAACTGGCAGCTGAAATGAGGAGTGAAGGGGAGGCTGCACGTGCCCCATTTTGCCAGCAGAATGCTGCAGGAGGCTCTCCAGGCTGAAACATGCTCTGCCATGCCCTATTTTGGCCAGCAGGGTACTGCAGGAGGCGTCCATCCTGTCTGCCCTCCGGCCAGGCTATGGATGAGAACTACTATGCTGATCTAGCCCTGGAAGGAATCTAGTTTGACAACCCCTCTCCTACATGGTGTAGGAAAACATGGTATAAGAACAACTATAAAGGGTTGTTTGCAGCTTTGATATGGCAGCAGAAGTGGAATGCACTATAACCAACCCCATCATTTCTCATTAGCCTTGATATGACAGGAGTTTGCACTTGGGTCTAGCTTACCTTCTAATTTCTATAATGCCCTGGGTGATACTGGAAGAGTAATAAGAAGGCAAAGTCTGAAAATATTAAGGGTTCCCAAAGCAAACATTATTCTCATATATATATATATATATATATATATATATATATATATATATATATATATATATATATATATATATATATATATATTTGAAATCCTTTGTATCAAATAATTGTGAAGAGAAGATTTTGCAACATTTGAAGGCTGAAGGGCAAAATACTCCCCCATGACTAAACGTGAGTGCACCATATGATGTCTGAATCATATCAATATGCTATACTGCAACCAAAATTTTTATTCTGTACAGTTTTTAATATTCTAATTTTAAGGTAATGTTTATATTTTATGCTTTAAGATCTAGATTGAGAAATGGCCATAGAGCTTCAAGTCTTGAATAACCAAGAGCTGTAGTAAGTATATATAAAATAAAACAAAGCAATAATTATGGAATTACTATGTTAGAAAACCATGTAATTGACTGAGCATATGGAACAAGCTTTTCCTTTTGAGACTCATCAATATTTCCTCTTGGGTTTCTCTTAAGTGGGATAAAGTTTTGTGGGGTTGGGGTGAGGAGGATGGAGGGATGAGAAAATTTCCATATCTATAAATTGAGATAATTATCTGATTATATAAATAAAGTGAGTGGTTATAAGGGCTTCACAAAAGAAAAGGTATAAAAGATGCAGTGGAAGTGGCTTTGTAGATATTTTATGATTGGGGATCAATCCATTCTGAAATTGGGAAAATATATTGCTTGGCAGCTATTTATATGTCAGTTTAAATACCAATACCCCATAAGGTTTAACTTTTACTCTTTCATAGATTGATTTTCAAATTGTGCAAAATGTTTAAGATGCACTGAAAAAAAGTGTGAATGAAGGGAAAGTTTTACACCTTCAAAATCACATTAGCTCAGGGCATTAACAAATAAATGGAAGCATTCAACATGAATTAAAAAGCACAATGGCTGAGAAATGTATTTCATCCATGAGTAAAAAACACTTAAAAAAAAAAGAACTCTTCAAGTTTTATGATCATCAAAAGGAATTGCTTCAATTGTAGTCTTATAAAATGCATAACTGAACCCAAACTAATCTTTCAAAGATTATCTGGTGTTATAAAACCTTTGCTGGAATCATAAATCTTAGCATTAATCACTTCCACTTTAGCAATGTTGCTAACAAAATCTGTTGGCTGCCTCATCCGAGGTTCTTTGTGTTTCACTTTGTAGCTAAGGATCTATACTTCAGTAAAACAACATTTGCTTTCCATGCAAGAGGTCTCATTTGCCATTCCAGCAATATCCTAAGAAAATTCTCTTGAAATCTTAGCGAATTGCAGATAGTTAATGTAAGTGACATTGAGTTAAATGGACCAAGCAATCTGATTTGGTATAAGGAAAGATTTTGGAAAGAACTGGTAAAACCCATAAATATAAAGACCTTCAAATAGAGTAGTATGACTGTGACAAAAAAAGCAAATATAGTACTAATAGTAATAGACACCCTCAGTATAATTCCAAACAGTTGGCGCATCAGTTGAACACCAACAACATTGACAAAATCACCACCAGCCAATTGCAAAAGATAGCTTTCGTTGGAACAGCTTATATGTTCCAATGATCTTGGAAATAACTCTATACATGAGTAAATATGCCAAACCAGTTTAAATATTTGGTTGACTGGGTGATAAACCATAATAAATTTTATTTAGACTGGTCACATCCCTGGGGGTTTCCTCACTTTAAACTGTTTGCTTGTTTTCTCCTTCATGTCTTTTTCTTCTTTAATTCAATAAAAGCTGGTTCAAAATATTTCAGAGCTATTTCCTTCGATTTCTATGCTTGGGTACTTGTTTTGGATGCAGATCAACAGACTTGTTACTAACTCATATGATATTTTAAGGGTAGCCTTGAGCTACTCAGCTGGCAGCCAATTTTGCAAGATAAATTTGGTGCTTAGCAGTTTAAAATTCACTCTTTATTTTTTTTAAAAAAGCAGAGCAAATTACATTGTGCTATTATGTATACTCTGCAGGTGCTCATTATCTGGATTGCTGCAACGCTTCCTTTTGTTTTCTACCACATGAAGCATAAGTTAGTGAATGAACTTCCAGGACTAGTTTGGTTATTGTTTTGATCATTCATATTAACTAGAAAGCAAAATCATAGATGTGCAATATCATGACTTCTTACCTTTTTTCTACATGCATTAGAATTTGTATGGAGTTGTTTTAATATAGTGTATTATTCTTAGTATACAATACAATTTACGGAACTGGTCTTTGTAGATTGGGGAAATTGTCTTTTTGCTCCTCCTTCCTCCTCGTCTTCCATCTACAGGATTTTCATAGTCTTATAGACTCTTAATGATCTCATAAATTATTGGCCAATTGCTCACAGTCAATGTTAAAAAACTACTCAATCCCTCTCAGGTGTCAACCCCCCTCTCTCCCCAGAAGCTACAGGAAAAAAAATAACTGAATTAACAAGGCAGTATGAACATCGATAAAGTCACTTGATTTGATTTATTGCTTTGAACTGATTCCTGTAATAGTGATTTCTACAGCTAAGGAAAATGGGATTATCTCAAAACATACCAGCAGTGAATATATTTCAGGATCAGTCATAACTGGTGAAAAAGAACTTAACTTGGTCCCTGCACTCTGGGAGAACATAAATTCAACTGTCTAATGAATTCACTGATCAATGAACACTACAGATCAGTTTCCAAGACTCTGTATGTTAATCCCTTATCTTCTTGACAAGAGCTCTAACTAATGAGACTCACTGTGAATCTGTCTTTCTGGATTATATTCTGTTGTTAGGGGCTTGATAGATCCTCACTTAGATTTGCAAATGTGCTTTGATGTTTTGATTTGACTGTAGCTTTGCTGAACTGAAACATCCCTTCAGAGCTAATTCAACCTAATACATTGGGGATTTGTTCTTTTTTTCCCCTTTAGCTTTCCTTTGCATGCTTCCTGGATTCTGACTTTTGTATCTACTCTGAAATTGTTTTGCCAAATCTTTTCTGACTTCTCACTAGCAAAATTGATTTTGTCTGCAATATATTTGGTTTGCTGCTATCTTGAAGACCAATTTTTACCACCCAATTTTGTTATGGATTTTATTTTTACTGGATTTAGCTCTAAGAGATTCTAGCTAGAAGAGATATTTGTAGCTAAAAGTTGAACTGTGAGATCCTTGTGCTCTCTGAGCTTGTTAGTCTTTTGGCAGATGTTTCATTACTAAACTAATCCATTAATAATGTTACCTAGTTTGGTAATGAAATATCCACAAGAAAACCACCAAGTTCAGAACTACATAAATAAAATGGCAAAATAATTATGACACAGCACATGGATCTTTTAAAACAATCATAGTATTCCAGGGAACTGAAGATAGTTTATACTACAGTATAAAGAAGAAAGGAAAAATGGGAAGCATTGATATTAAATGTATATTATGTAGTATCTATAATTGTAATATTTAAATGTAGAAATACTTCTAGTAGTATTAATTATCCTTACGATCTGAGCAAAGATGATGAATTATGCCATAAATAAGCACATTGTAATTGAATCAAATTAATATTTCCTTAAATTAATGCTATTTAAGCAATAACAAGTTATGCCATGTCATGTATTTCTACTATCTTTTGCAGGTCAAGGTGCAGCCATGTTGATCCCCTTGTCATGAAAATTACTTCAGAATAGCCCTTTGAGGTAAATTAAGCTGCAAAATAATTGCAGGCATAAATTAGATTTGATCACATCTCTCTCTGATTCTGGTCTGACACATTAACCACTTCATTACACTAATAATGTTAGTTTTATTCAAGATAAGATTACTGACTAAATTGTATGTTTCTGAATATTGGTCTCAGATTTAAAAGCTTCAGATTCTCCTGTAAGGCTTAGAGTATGGAAGGTGTTTTAGAATCAGAATTATTTAAACTGAATGAGCTATGGAATATCCTTAGGGCAGGGACAGATTAGTGTACCATTTCAAAGTATTTAACACATCCTTTCACTTTATGAACATTAATGAGTAGCAAGGAATAGAGATGGAGGAGGCTTGTATAGAAAGTCTTTTCAATCAATACTAAATAGCCCTCCCTTTTTTTTCTTGTAAACTCAACACTTCCTTTATTCTCTTCAGCGATACTAAATCTGATTTATAGTCATTCCTTCAAAAACTTATTTTGATATCGAAAAGGACTAATAGAACAAACACATGTGATTTGTTACAGCTAACAGAATCTTCCTGCTCAGGTGAGCCATTTCTATCTGGTTATTTGAAAAGAAGACTAATCTAAGCAATGCAAAGGCAAATGCTATATATGTTTAAATATAATGGGGAGAAAGAGAAACCTATGTGTGTCAATGGGAATTGGGTCGGTGGACATGGGACAAAGTTTGGATAGTTTCTTTATGTTGAATATTAAACATCCTTTCAATTACATCTTTCTTTTCTTCAATACAGGTAGTCCGCGAGTTACAGCCACAATTAAGCCACAATTTATGTTGCTAAGTAAAACATTTGTTAAGTGAGTTTGACCCATTTATGACGTTTCTTGTAACAGTTTTTAAGTGAATCATTGCAATTGTTAAGGTAGTAACATGGTTGTTAAGTGAATCAGCTTCCCCATAGACTTTCCTTGTCCAAAGTTTGCAAAATGTGATCACATGAGCCAGGGACTCTGCAACCATCACAATTATGAACCAGTTGCCAAGCATCTGAATTTTGGTCATGTGACCATGGTCGTTAGTGGTGAAAAATGGTCATAACTCACTTTTTCATCACTGTAACTTTGAATGGTCACTGACTTAACTGTTGTCAGTCAAGAACTACCTCTATTTCAGGTACAAATCCAATGCAAGAACTTTTTTTTGTAAGGCACAACATGCTTAAGCATGTTGAAACTCTCAGGACTACAGAAATTTTCAAGAGAGCTGATTTGAATTTTGAGGGGAAACAAAAATTTTGGCCTTGTTAAAGCAGCTGCACCTTCTTCCAGACTTGCAAAAACAAAGATAGCTTCAACTTCTTGAGCAGTCTCAACTATTTGGAAATAATTCTGAAACTATTTGGATCATGTAATTGCACAAAATGGAGATGCAGAGATGGACATCAAATGCTGCAATGGAACAGCAACAGCTGTTTTCCAGAGGATGAATAAAATCTGGTCCTCCTGACCTAGATCATTGAAACTCAAATTATGTTTGCTTGCCTCACTATAATTGCCTGTAGTGATCCCATACTTTTTATGCCAGTGAGATCTGGAAGGCGTCAGTGAGTAGTAACAAGAGACTTGACAAAGATAACCTTCACTATTCACTATTTTGACCATGTTACTATGAAGAAGTGCCTTAAAAGGACTTCTCTTGTCATACATAACATGGTCACATGCAGAAGATTCCACCTTGTAGATCATATACTCCGTACTTATTTTAATTGTGATGATTCTGAGATGAATAAACAAACAAACAATATTCTCTGTTGGAAAATAATTGAAGTTCCCAAGATGGTAATGAGTTGGATGATCCCCCAATGCCAAATGACCAAGAAGCTTACCTTGAAATAAATGGTGAAGAACAATCACAGATGACTCAGACTTTAAAACGTCACAGGAGAAGTTGCTGAGGTACTCACCCCAAACCAAAACGACTGGAAATTCCTTGCTGCTAGATATGCTACGTAGTATGGGACTAAGGTAGGATCTAATGCTTATGCTAATGCTAAATTTGAAAATAATACATCCTTAAATACTTGAAAGAGCCTCTTTTGCACAGGCCTATAAATTATTAAAGCATTTTTTCCAATTGATTGGTTTAACATCAGGAAGTCAATCTTGGAAGTGGGATGGAGTGAGGGATTGGAAAACATTTGGAGCATATCTTACGTGTGGTTGGAAGCTAGGTTTTGTATAGGAGGATTTTGTTTTGTTTTTAAAGTGTTTATGTTCTTATGAATCAGTGGGAGGAAAATAGACGTCTCCATGAAATAATCAGTTCTAACAGTCCTTCTAGGTCCATTTTGATTTGTTGCGTTTTCTCTTTTGTACCACAGGTTATATAACTGTTCATGAAGTGAACAGTTTTATGCAGTATTGAAAATTAGCACAAGTCTGTTTTGTGTCTGTGTGGTAGGAAGTTTTATTTAGGAGTAACTTTGTGCCCCCTAGAATGTTTGGGATTTTCACCAGCTCCAGCCAACAAGATCAATTGTATAAGATTTGCAAGAAAATATCTGGAAAGTGTTTTATTTCCCCATCTGTACTGTCTACACCTCCACCATACACTATACTGCACATTCTAGTTTCTTGTCCCAATTCTTCTCCTTTCTATCTTTTTAGAACTGCATTAAAAATTCAGATCCTGCACCTGAAATTACAAAATTTAGGCTTAGTTAAGTCTGGAAAGTCAATTAATCATGGAGCTATTAAATATATTCCACAAAATAAGACCCTTGACATTCATTCAAAAGGAGCATCCTTCAATGTTTACACTTAGAAGACGAAGATGTTTAAAAATATCCATGAAAGGCCTTCATCCTCAATTGTACTGAGTGTAAGTGATACCTTACAAAAGTTAATTTACTGTGACTGGAATTAGCAAAGTATTAATGTCTAAACACTAGCATGATTGGACAACGAATTGCAATGTTTAATTCATGCAGCGCACTCACTAATTCATTTCCACTGTGTGTCAATTTGGGGAATAGCTGTTCATGTGTTTACCTGACTTATTAGCATATCAGCAACTCAGTATACAGTTTCAGAGCTTCAATCAGAATTAGAGCTTATCCCGTGCACTATTTCTGGATCAGGTCTTGACCTACACTGCACCCATTATAGTAGTTTGTTTTGGAAGGCTGAAGCAGCATTTGCCCCCCCCCCTCCAATTTAGTGCTGCTTTAACTGAACTAAAGCAAAACTGGAGGTTTTGTAGGAGAGAAAGTTGTATTACTAGGATTCTTCATTGTCTGTTTCACTCTTGGTTTTGCTGTTGTTTTACCTATCAGCATCTGAGTGCACAGAATACATTCATAGTATTTGCGAGAACCTAATCATGCTAAGCACCATAAAGTAACCTAATCAGAAAACTCAATCTTATTTCTTCAGCCAATCTTGTATCAGTTGCGCAATTTGTGTAAAACTACTGTTCATATTGATTTTCCTTGCTTATATAGCAAGGAAATTATATAGTATGCAATAAACTCTTGCCTCATTCTGCTTTCCAGCATCTGGACTCAAGAAAGCCATTATCTCCCTCTTTCTCTCTCTTCCCCAACATTCCAATACAGGTAGTCCTGGACTTATGTGCCACAATAGAAACAGGAGAAATCATTGCTAAGCAATGTGGTCATTAAGTGATGTTATGATTATTATTTTATTTGCCAGGATAATTAAGGCAATGAGAGAGGCTCAACACAATAACATCTGCATCTACTCTCTATCTCTCTTTTGTTTGCCAAATATGTACAATATGCATTGAAAATTGTTGATAGTGAGAAGCAGCAACTTTTTCATGGAGTGCAGGCATAGGACTTTTACTACTGTTAGAGTTGGGCAGTTCAATTAACAGGATATTGAATTCATTTTAAGGCCGTTTATCATTGTCTGGAAGGAAGTGTTTAGAAATGTTGAAGGCTACCAAAGTGGAAGGTGATCAAAATTCAGTTTCAGACGAATTTATAACTGGATGAGTGTTGAAAATAGAGTGAAAAGTAGCGGGAAAGACTTTATAAATAGATACCATGAGCAGAGTACTATGAACTCTCTTCAACTTCATGATCACTCAGTTGTGGAAGTGTAGATTCATTCCTGACTATCTTGCTTTATTGACTTGATTTGTTTTGATTTCTATTTGACTTTCCTCTTCAGCTGAGTCTCAAAAGCCAAAGAACAGCTTCTTATGTATTTCGGATTCTGCCACTTATTCCCAATCAGAGTCCCTGCATAGTTTTCCTGCTCCAGCCCTGCCTTTACCAAGGTTTCTGGATCGGCCTACCAGTTCTTTGGCAGTTTCCATTCACATCCCAAGCAAGCCCTTCTCCATTACAATCTTGAATTCCTTGACTTCTGGCTTTGCCTCTCCACCACAGATTATTGCAAAGAATTTCAGATGCATTTCAACCATGAAATCATGTCCCTTTAATATATTTAATAAAATAAGCATCAGCCTCTAGATGTAAAATTCCTTTCAAGCTCTTTCTTCTGCTACACAAAAGCGAGGAAGAATGAATAGAAATATGGATACAAGTCTATGATAAAATCATGAGCTTTCTTTTCACTGTAAGAACAAACAAACACAAAACTACAAAAGGAAGGGGCATTATTTCCAAGATTGATATGTGGATAAAAATGTATCATTTTAAAACTATCCAGTTAGCCAGTCATTCCTGAACTGATAGCAATATGGAAAGAGCACATTCCTAGTTATTTATCTAGTTGCAAATGGTGGAAAACATAATCATTAAAAAGTGGTGTATAAAATGTATAAAGCTCCTCAAATTTCATGAGTGCTCTCCACAGCATTTTCAAATAAGTTTTAATGAATTGATTTGGTTGCATGTTTACTGGAATATTTGCTATGTGAAAAGTACTTGCCGTTTACTTTTAGAGTCCTTGGTGATTTCTGAGCTTGAGAGAGCATCAAGGACTCCACAACTCGTGAGCTATGTATGTTCTCTTCTATTGTTCACTCTTAGTATACTTCATTTAATTCAGACATTTATTTCAGCAGAATGAAAATTAGAATTAATTTAAATGAGATGAGAATATATAATGTACTGTACATGTTTGTTTGTGTGTGTGTGTGTGTGTGAGAGAGAGAGAGAGAGAGAGAGCGAGAGAGACAGACAGACAGATATTGGTAAGACCAGCAATCAATCACCTTAGCATGAAGTTGTATATTATTGCTTAAATGAGAGAAGCTAATAAAGCTGCCCTTTAAGAAATAGGAAACAAATTTTAAGTGTAGAGATCATTACATAAAAATAATGTGGAATACTGAGTCTGAATACTGAACTTAAAAGCTAAGCAGGGTCAAATCTGTATATTACTTTTTTGGAAGACCATGAAGAAATCCCATGACTATAGTTAGATTGGCATGTTGAAAAAACATCCTGGAAGAAGGCAATGAGCCATATTCATATTGTGGGCAAGAAAACCACATGTTCATGTGTCACTCAAACAGAGTTGAAACCAGGAAAAAACAGAGAAGTGGTTGTAGTAATTGTTACTTTGGGGTTTCAGTGTAAATATTCCTGGATGAATTCAATAGCCCTCTGGACAGCTGATATAGAATGGTATCTTTAAGATGACTCACTGATCTTGGGAAAGTAAAAAGACAACATACAGGAAAATATAACAGATAAAATAATGCAAATCATAAGGATTTGCATAAGGGGTATTATAGAATAAATTGTTTTCTGTGGAAAAGTATGTATTTTAGATTCTGTGTGATCAAAAGGACTATTTAAGAAAGTGAAGTGCTATTGTTGTTAAATTAGAGATATGGAGGTGTGAATACTGTTGTTGGTGATAACAGAATAGGTTGTGTTTATGGGCATTTAAAAAAGATCATATTTAATATGATTTGTTGTATTTATGATATTTTAAGGATCGAAACTGGCTAACATAAGAATCCGGTAAGTTTTCTTTTTGTTGCCAAGGTTACAACAAAGGATGGTATTATGTTGTTGTAGGATAGTTGAATGTACCATTGGTAAAATAAGCTAGATTAGTTCATAACCTGTTTAGCTGCAATTTCCCAACCATGGAAAGGCTCATGAATATCAGATATCAGTTCAACATTTGGAATGCTGGAATGAAAGCACTATAAAAGCTCCTCATATTGACTAAATATCCAGAAATCCTGTTTAAGAAATATGCTTAGGTTCAAACATTGTCATAACAAAGGCTTGTTCCAATAAGGCTAGTGAACTTCAACTAGTTCATTTACATGTAGAAAAATGTCTTTAGAAATGGGGAACACGTGTTCCGGAGTCAGTTAATATTCATGGGTGGAATCTCATTGTCTTTAATGAGGCTATAGCCTTTTTAAAATATAAACCAAATACAACCATTATAAACCAGGACACAAATGGTAGGCTGAATTTGAACCAATCTAATTAATAATTAATACTATACATTTTTAGTTACATGAATGGTTAGACTGTATAAACTATAACTATTATCTGATTACCAAACCAAATATATCTACATTGATAGCCCTTTAAGGCCATGGCTGGCTACATATTGATTTCATATCAGGTCTATATTGCTTATATCAAGGGTGTCAAACTGGCAGCCCGTGGGCAGATGCATCACATGCAGCCATGTCCACCCCAGCTCTGCAAAGGGGAAAAATGTTGTGAAATGTCATGTGATGGCAACGTGATGTGGCGAGTTTGATACCCGTGACTCAGTATCCATCCATTCCTCCTATGCTACTGTCACTAGATTCAAAGTTATATTCTAACATCACATTATGAAAACCTGTACTAGGTCCTGGCCTAGTTAGTATGTAAAATGGAAATTTCATTGGAAGCTCCTTGTCACTGAAGCTGTGAGCTTTTTAATGGGAAAATGCAATATTTATGGATATAATAGAAACTTATTTTTAAAAGTTGCCAAATAGAGGATGAAATGGAAGTCAGCAGATGTTTTATTTTTTCCTCTTCTCTTACAGCTCACTCATTTCCATTTGTTATCTCCTTTTGTGTAATAACAATAGTGTGTTCATCATTCTTTGTTGCAGGTAGAAGAAACATCCAATTCATTAAGGATCATGTCTCTCTGCCTGTCACTTGGATTTACCAGTCACACTATGATGTGCAAGAGGTGTGGCTTCAGCCTTTTCTGCAAAAGAGAGGGAGGTGCTGAGGTGCTATTAGAGCTAATTAGAAGAAAAGTCAATTACCAGAAATTTTTCCCCAGAGGAGTAAAATGCCAGACAGCCACATCAGCTGTCTTTTGTTATATTTGCAAGTTTACTGAGAACAACATTATTTAATGCTCACTCTGTGTGTTTGTGTGGGGGGGGGGTTTCTTAGACTTTGAAATCCAATATTTATACACTAGCTATTAAAGTGATTATTGCAGTGCAATCTTAGCCTCAAATTATACCTGTAGTGGATCATGGAATCATAGAATTGTGGAATTGGAAGATACTATGAGGATCATCTAGCCCAGGGGTGTCAAACACATGGCAATCATGTTGTCATCATGTATTGCAACTTTTACCCCCCCTTTGCTAAACTGGGCATGGGTGTGGCCAGCACAGTGATACATTTGGCCTGCAGGCTGCAAGTTTGACACCCCTGATGTACCTAACTCCCTAAGTGCTTAAGAAAACCAGTTAAGCATCCAGGTTCCTTATTTGAAACCTCCAATGAGGGAAAATCCATAAGCCTCCATAGGTGGAGCTATACAAATTTATAACTGAACAAGATGTAAGCACGTTCAAGAATATTCATTATTTCTCTTCTTATTGCCTGATCATTTTCCCTATGGCATCTTTTTACATACTGATCTCATGCCCACTCTTCTTTTCTTCAAACTAAATATCATGTTCCTTCAGATTTTCCTCACAAATTAGACCCTTAAGTGTCTGTCTCATCTTGGTTGTCTTCTCTCACTCTATTCTAACAGAGTCAATATCAGAAGCACCTGATTCTCTATTCTCTAAATTCTCTATTCCAGCAGAACAAAATATTATGGCAGCAGAAAAAAATAACTTGAACTATATAGGTGTAGACTTTGAATCTTAAGAAAATTGGTCATGTACCTCAGAACCTGAAGATGCACATTTGGATATGGCATAAAGATAAATACTTTTTCAGAGTATCTATTCACCTTACCTCAGATAATGGATATACTCGGAAGAAAGATTTAAATAATGAAATAAAGGCCAGGAGGGGTGATAGATGATTTGACACAGTTCTGAAGAAGCACAGTTGAACATGTGTGTGAGCAGAAGACACAACCAGGATTCCCCCCCCCCCAAAAAAAAAACAATGGTACTTCCTCCTGTTTTTGGCACAAAACTTTCACATACCAACTTATCATGACTAAGTTTTATTTGATTTTCCTATTGTGAGAAATGCAAAGGCACTAGAGCTTTAGGGAACTCTTCCTGTCACTAGTATAACTGCTTTCCGCATTCATTATCTGAAAATTGTCACATCACCGTTGTGAAATTGTGACATCAGAATTTGATGTTAAGTAATATGATAATGATAATGATGATAATAGATATAAAACACCTGAGTTCACCTTTATGACTGCCACAGCAACTGAGGTGTTTTCAGAGATTATGCTTCTGTTTAGGATCTTTCTGCCTGAACAAATTAACCTTGTTAAGAGAAAAAAACCCAGGTGTAAGAAAGATAAAACCTGAGTTGCTAAAAGAAAGACTAGTGTGATAACCTATTCTGGATGCTGCATTCATATCATAATGAATGCATAATAGTCATAGAAAAACCAATGCAAGCTAGTAAAATCAAACTAAAATATGTTTATTGTAGCTTTCAGTATATCTTACCTTTTGTGCTCTTCGCTTATCAGCTCTTTGATTCTGATGATAAATTCGGCTGAAATTGGAAACAATAACTGGGACAGGAAGAGCAATGACAAGTACACCACTCAGTGAACAAATGGAGCCAATATCTTGCCAGCAATTGTCTTGGGCACCATATCTCCATAACTGGTGTGGGGGAAAAAAGGAGACAAATAAAATAGTACTGTTAGTACTAAGCAGAGCATATATAAACACTGGTCAATCTGAAAATCTGGAGCAGTGCTTCTCAACCTCAGTAAATTAATCTAAAATATGTGGACTACAACTCCCAGAAATCCTCCGCAGCATGGGGCATTCTGGGAGTTGAAGTCCACACATTAAGCAGCTGAGGTGGAGAAACACTGATGTAGAGCAAGTTTTTAAATCTGTTCCATGGAATTCTGACGTTTCAAAAGAATTAGATGGGATTCTGTAATAGAAAATGCAATCTAGAGCCTTGAACTGAGTCATATTAACTTCCCAAAATTGTGTAAAATTATGGAATACTCTGCTAACAAAGGTTCTGCTGAATCTATTTTAAACGTCCTACACTCTTTACTGAATCTTAGTTTGTCTTCATTTAGAGTGATGAGAACTTACCTAGGCAACAACCTGCTCCATCGGATGTTCCATTTAGCACTTCTGCTGAATAAACCCCTGTAGCCCAAGATATAAAAGCAATCTTGAGCTCTATAAAATGACAGATGATGCATTATCCCATAGTTGCTTTGTTTACATTAACAACAATCTCATGGTGATGGATTGTGCTATTTAAGCTTTTACCTATTTTTCTTCAAGCCACTCTGAAACTAGTTTTTGGCAACAATGAGATGACTTTAGATTTTGCATCAATTTTTCTAAACCAAGAATGTTACAATTTTCAGTTACCTTTAAAAGTCACTGGGACTTTTATGTCTAGAGGTTTTTTTTAAAATCCAAATGCACCCCATATACACTAACTGACCTGTACAATATTAACATAAGCAAAATGTATAAAAGCAAGCATATAATTCCATTTTCAGGTAATAGTTCAATGTTCAATTGCCTCTACTATAGATTATTCATTATAATGGCTGTTGTAATGAACTCTAGGAATTTCCTGTCTCATTTTTGTAGTAAACTATTGGTACCGACCACAAAAACAAGAAATAGAACCTGGAACATCTAACACTAAAAGTCTCTCCCCACTGAGTATATGTGGTGGATTTAATTTCCCCTAATCTATAGTCAGTACAACCAGTAAGGAAAATTGAGTTAATAGGGGAACCTTACAATAAAATTCATTATACTTACATCAAATCTTCATAATCAATTCTGAGACCACACTAATTAGAAGGTCTGTGAGATCCTTTGATCTATAGACAGCTTTACTGAACTGCATCTTCAAACTGAATTTTTCATTCTATTTCCAGATAGGTTTATTGCATTGAACCAAAGCAAGTGACTCCAACTTTGAATAGAATTAATTCAGTCTGATGGTTCAAGATGAATATATACAACAAATTAACTGAATTACTGTTTCATGTAAGATTTGGGGTATATCCCTATTAATTGACTGAAAATAGTGAAAAATAAACATATATTTTAAAATAAATTGTAAGATTAATTCTTTTTGTGTGTATCCCCAATGCCAGCTTTTTGAGGTAGATCACTTAAGAACATACAGCACACCAATTTATTGCTGTTTCATACAACAACAACTTTCACTAAAGAGAAATCAAGTTTCATTCTTGCTCATTATTTCTTCCCAGGGCTAAGTGGATGTTTACCTAACATTCTTGCTTTCTTCAGTGTTAGCCTGGTGTTCCTACACAACTGGTAAAATCAGCACAATATATTAAACTTTAAAAGTTTTACTTAACACAACATATTTTTCATTCCCACCTTTCAGGTGAATCTTAAGACAGGACATATGGACCAATAACACACCAATCACCTAGTTGGACAATTATCAAAATTAAGCATGGACACCTCTTTCCAGATCTTGAGAAGTATAAGGCCAAGCATTGCTACAAGAATTAGAAGCAATATAATACTCTCAGAATTAACCACAAAAATAATGTATCAGGGACATTACACCATAATCAATCTGTAATATGCTACTGAAATATCTAGATTTTTCTCAAGGGCTTATAATCAATACTGATTTTTGCTGAAAGATTCTGGGATGCCTATAAATGTTTAATACTTCTTTATAAAAGTACAAACTATCAGTTTACTGACCACATTTCCAAAGACTTGTAAACCATTGCAAGAATACAAATTAGTTCATATGTTCTAGAATTACTATTGCTCTGTATTAGAAAACTGAAGTACCTCTCTGCTTGGATCAATAGTATTTAAAACCATAGGAATAGTATGTCTTATAAAACAGATACAGCAGAAACCTTTTATTCAATTTTTTCAGTAATACAGGTATTTCTCAGTAAAAAATATTAAATAAACACCTTTAAAATATTTATCTTTTTAAGGTTGCATATGCATCCAAATATAATACTTCTTTTTAAAAGGTAAAGAAATAAATAAAAACTCTAGTAAATGTCAATACTTATAATATGGGTTCTAAGCTTACATCAATATACACTGTAAATCAATTGGACAACAAAGAAGGGCAAATTTAAAAATTAATATTTATCTATATTGCTTTTATATTTCTTTTTCTTCTAACAATGATAAATAATAATTGTAGTGGAGATTTTGCTGTTAGGCTAAAAATTCATACATTTTTTCTTTAATATGAAAACAATACACTCTGCTTTACATCTTTTATAAGTGTTATAAAAGCATTAATGGTATAACCTAATTATCTGTCCATGTGTAGATATTATCCTCTTTGAAAATATATCTGTTATAAATTAAAGAAAAAAGATTTTGAATGAACAAAAGAGGTATGTTTGCTTCTAAAACTCACTACCTCCTTGTCTAACAGAGCCAGAGGGATATGTTCCTATATTAAACTTTGCTTTTTAAAAAAATTGAACTTGTATAGCAACCCCCATTGAGACGCACAAGTGTTGGGCAAGTGTATGAAGCTTCATTTAGAACAGAATAATAAAATTTGGTGCTTTGGAAAATAGTTTGATATCTTTGTCTTTGTAGGTGCCCTCAAATATTGGAATCATGTCTGCCCTAGCCCTTCTTTTTCATTACACTGGACATATCCAATTCCTATAACCATTCTTTGTATGTTTTAGCCTCCACTCCCTTATCATTCTGGTTGCTCTTCTCTGCACTCTTTCTAGAGTCTCAACTTCTTTCTTATATAGTGGTGACCAGAACTGGATGCAGTATTCCAAGTGTCATCTTTTTTATTTGCACAGCATAGGGTAATGTCCCAGCATGACTATATGTTGATGGCGCATGGAACAGTGTTAATAGGAATGCCATTTAAGTACACAGAAACCCTCAAAATCCTCTCAATTAGCTCTGGTCACTTGTAAGATGTGGTCTTACACATTTGAGATTCTTATTTTCCACAAAACTTAAACCTTGCTCTTTCCCAGACAAGATTTGTTGAGAAGAATTATACCTATTACAGTCCTTATCTTGTTTCTAGAGGATCACCAAGTATAGTGAGATATATATCCTGAGTTTCTTTGATTTAATTTTAACTGCATCAACTATTACTGATACCAATGATTTCTTCTATTTCTCAGAATCCAATCTGTGTTGGTTAATGGGACAGAGATTCAGTTGGAGCTTACAGACTCATGCTGAAGCCCATCCTGAGGGAACTTCTCTCTCACCAAAATGTGACCAATCCGGATTGGATGCTCCAAATCCCAGATTATTCTGGGACTTGTATATGTATCTTTATTTGCATTCTATTTTGTGCCAAACAAAGCATTGGACTGGATATGTATTTATGATAGAATAACATGAGAGTAACTCAGGGCAAACAAAGAGGAATACTGATACAGTGAAAAAGTTTTCAAGAATTTTAGATATAGTGCAGAATATTTGTTTAATACAACCGACCTTATTACATGTTTGTAAATGAATTTACGGAGAGGAAGGCAGACCCATTTCACTCTATAGAAACTGAAATAATGACTATTACTTTTACCCATTATAACTGGGTGCAGAGCTTGTTTTGCAATGAATTGGATCTCACAAATTTGATATGTTTTTTAAATTCTAATCAGTTTGTTCTCTTGAAAACTATTTTGCAATTATTTTAAAGTTCAACCTTATTTTTACTGAACTAAATCCAGTTGATGGTTGATTGATAATATTGGTGTCTATGGATAATTGTCTATTTTCACTATACATTAAGCAATTAGAAATAGAAACTAATTTAAAAAGAAAATAAACAATAACAGGAGCACTGGTGAAATAATGGGTAGAATGCAGTATTGCAGAGAAACTCTGCCCACAGCCTAGAATTCAATCCTGATGGGGTTCAAGGTTGACTCAGGTATATAAGTCTAAGTGCTATTGATATTGCAAACTGAAAGTAAGCCAAGACATTTTAATTAAATATGAAATAGTCTTATAACGTGTGAAAGGAGGGAAGTTCTGACCAATCACTTCATAGACACTGCGGAAAACTCTTCATATTTCTTTGTATCTTTTACTGGTTTTATCATCTGGGACATATTAAATCTAATGTAGATCTGGTATGGTATATAGATTTCCATTTGACCTTAGTTACTATGGGCTGGTTATTTTCCCAGGTTTGTTACTAGGAAGTTAAGGTCTGAGGTCGCAACTTGTATTTGCAGCTTAATTTGCTCAGAGAAAAAGTGGATTATTTCTGTAAGAAGTCCATAAATAATATATGAGCAAACAAAGGTTATATAGCTTTAATATTCTTTGTGGATTTTGCTATAATGGCTAACAAAGCTATCGTTTTGGAAATTGTTATGACCTAGTATACTGTCTTTAAAAGAAACTGTCTAGATCAGCGAAGCGAACCTTTTTTGGCTCAGGTGCCATAAGCGGGGGGAGTGCAGGGGGGGCGTGCGTGAGCATGATGTACCCATAATGCAATGCACAACCCCCCAGTGCACATGTGTGTATGACAGGCCCCCCCTATTTTTTCTTCCTTTTTTCGCCCTGCCCAGGCTCCAGAGGCTTTATAGGAACCTGGGGAAGGTGAAAACAGCCCCCCCGTCCCCCTGGAGGCCCTATGGAGGCTTCAGGAGCTTCCCTGAAGCCTCTGGAGTGCAAAAACCCAGCCCTATGGGCAAACCAGAAGTTTGGAAACAGACTTCCGGTTTGCTCGTAGGGCCGCTTTAAGCCCTCTGGAGCCTACAGGGGTCTTCTGGAGGCTGAAAAACGACCCCAGGAGCAAACCAGAAGTGCTCGTAGGCTGTTTTAAGTCCTCCGGAGCCTTCAGGGACCTTCAGGAAGCTTCCCTGAAGGCTCCGGAGGACAAAAAACAGCCCTACAAGCAAACCAGAAGTGACTTATGGTTTCTGTTAGGATCGTTTTTCAGTCTGTGGAGCCTTCAAGGAAGCCTCCTGAAGGTCCCTGAAGGCTCCAGAGGACTAAAAATGGCCCCACGAGCAAACCAGAAGTCCCTTCCCGAATTTCCGGTTTGCCCATAGGGCCAGTTTTTTGCACTCCGGAGGCTTCAGGGAAGCTACTGAAGTCTCCGGAAGGCCTCGGGGGGGGGGGGGGAGGTGGGGAGGCCTGGGAAGGGCGAAAAATGGCTTTAAAAAAAGGCTGAACTCAGCTGGCCAGCACATGTATGCAACGCCTCACGTGCCCTGACAAATGGCTCCATGTGCCACCTGTGCCATCTGTGTGCCATAGGTTTGCCATCCCGGATCTAGTGCAGAGGTTAGTATCTTTTCAAATGATGGGCATTTCTGTACCTTCACATGAGATTTGGGGCTTTTAAAAAAGAAATAATTCATTTTTCTTGAATTGTAATATGCTATGTATGGTATCTGGTGATGCCATGGACATCTGTGAATGTTGTGTTGCCATCTGAAGCAATGTGCAAAGTTCAATGAGACTTGATTCTCTAAATAGAAGCTTTTGTGTGTGTTTGTGTGGATGAGTGCATAAGTGCATGCATGGGTGACAGGTGGGTTGCTAGTGGTTCACACCAGTTCAGGCGAACCGGTTGTGAAAATTGGCATTTAGTTGCCGAACTGATAGGGCCATACACCCCCAAACCAGTTCTCCGGTTGCCATGGTCATTGCCAGCTTGGTTTTTAATCATTTTTTAATGTTCTGCACATCCGCAGAACAATGTACTTTCAACTATGCATGTGCATGCAGCAAACCAGCAGCAATGCTGGCAGGAACCTACCCTTGATGGGTGAGTGAATACTTTGATGGAATAATAGAAGTATATTTTAATATTTTTTCATGTTGGGGAAATGTGCATTATTTTCTATAACAATTATTAGGACTGGGGATAGAAGCATACATGGGATAAGAGCAATCCACCTCATTCAGACACCTGTTAGTCTGTTCAATTTCCAGTTAGGATACTGGAAACTGCATGATCAGGAAAGACTTGGAGAAGGAGGATATTTGACAATTACACTTATTTTGGTATACAACAAATCATCTATGTGAAGTATTTGATTAGAAGTTAGAAATCACCCCTCCAAAATATGAGAGAGGGAAGAAATTCATGCTACTTTCTCTCTTGATTAGCCTTGTAAATGAAGCAAAAAATACCTTTCTGGAGGATAAATGATCAGGACATATTTGTGCCATGTTTACCTCTATTCCATTGCATGGAATCCTAAGATGTGTAGGTATCTGTGAACATGTACAAAATGAGACTCCTGCCTAAACTAATATACCTGGAAAAAAGAACCATTCAAAGCTATCCCCTAGTAATTGTCATATTTGAAGTTATGAAGTACAGGTATATGACTATCCATTCTCTTGCATAACCCTGGCAACAATAAAGAGCTATTTTATTCAGTGATGAAACTAAGGCATACTTTTTCCCTTCATTTTTCAAAGAAAAACAGGAAGAAAATACAGATAAAAAGCTAAACTGTATCAGCACGAAACACTAATGCACTGAAGTAATATGAAACTGTATAAATGGCATTTTAGAAATAAACAAAAATGACAATAAAATGTTCAATTTGCTAGGACAAAAAAAACCACACGATTTTCAGAAACAGATCAAAATAATATCAAGACAAAAAAAAGTCAGAGGCATTTTTAGAGAAGGAAAATGGATCCCATAAGTATTCTCTAGCATGAGGGTCCACGTTTCACAATTTGCAATTGGCTTGGATCTAATGAGAAAAGCAAAGTATTATTGGTTACAAGCAATATCCAATGGTTTTGTACGATGGTCAGGCAGGTGGCTATTGCAAAAGGAACAGATGAATAAAGGAGGCAAAATATCAAATGGAAGCTGAGAATAAAAATATTATTCTCAGCTTCCAGCTTCCAGCTTTCTCAGCTTTCTTGAGGCCAAATATTGTTGGACACATGTAACTCTCTCCAAATTGACAGATTTGATGAAAGAAGTTTGATCTCCATAAAACACTTTTATGGCCTAATAACCATCCTTGAAATATTTTAGTCAGATAATTTAAATGGTGAAGAACCGAGGCTAATTAACATTGTGCTTGCATCATGTGTATCAATTGTAGTGCATGAAAATTATTTTTAAGATGTTACAAACTGATCTTCTAACTTAAAAGATATATTTGTGTATCTATCTATCTGCACAGATGCACACACAAATGACTTTCAGGTTTAATTTCTAATCATACAGATAATGATTAACCAAAGTTCTAATATTTCTGGCCACTTTCAGTCCCATCCTTGTAATAGACCATCCAGGCGCAATGTCTGTAGACAGGGCCCACAAAACACGATACTACTGGTTGTACTTCTTGTTCTCAAGATCACATGTTTCCTCCTGTCTGTTTGTCATTAGTATCTATTAGTATCTTGGGAAAGGACTCAAAACACAACTGTATCAGCCAAAACAAGATTGTTGGCAGGTCTGAAGTAAGTTGTATCTTTATTTTCCAACTCCTTATAAATCCTTACTACAGTTTAGATTCTTCATTTCAGGAAGAGGCACCACACAGCCTTATTTCTGCTACAAGGAAACATGAAGAAGGCTCCTGCTTGTGATTTATAGTTTCTTCTGTTCTCATCCAGGAATGAGATGATATAAAGCATGTTCTCATTTACACTTGTAGATTGATGGTTTGAAGACTCTATAATAGCAATAACAATACAATATAATACAATAGCAGAGTTGGAAGGGACATTGGAGGTCTTCTAGTCCAACCCCCTGCCTAGGCAGGAAACCCTATACCATTTCAGACAAATGGCTATCCAACATCTTCTTAAAGACTGGGGCATTCACAACTTCTGGAACAAGCTGTTCCACTGATTAATTGTTCTAACTGTCAGGAAATTTCTCCTCAGTTCTAAGTTGCTTCTCTCCTTGATTAGTTTTCACGCATTTCTTCTTGTTCTACCCTCAGGTGCCTTGGAGAATAGTTTGACTCCCTCTTCTTTATGGCAACCCCTGAGATATTGGAACACTGCTATCATGTCTCCCCTAGTCCTTCTTTCTATTAAACTAGACATACCCAGTTCCTGCAACCGTTCTTATATGTTTATTCCGTTCTTATATGTTTAGTCTCCAGTTCCCTAATCATCTTTGTTATTCTTCTCTGCACTCTTTCTAGAGTCTCCACATCTTTTCTACAATGTGGTGACCAAAACTGAATGCAGTATTCCAAGTGTGGCTTTACCAAGGTATTATAAAGTAGTATTAACGCTTCATGTGATCTTGATTCTATCCCTCTTGATTCTATCCCTCCCACTTAAATAGCAATAGCACTTAAACTTATATACCACTTTACACTGCTTTACAGCCATCTCTAAGTAGTTTACAGAGTTAGCATATTGCCCCCAACAATTTGGTTCCTCATTGTACCCACCTCAGAAGGATGGAAGACTGAGTCAACCTTGAGCCTGGTGAGATTTGAACTGCCAAATTGTAGTCAGTTGGCAGACAGCAGAAGTAGCCTGCAGCACTACACTCTAACCACTGTGCCACCATGGCTTAGAGTAAGATACTCTTAAGTCAATGTTTTGGAAATGGCCAATACAAATATTGTCTGAGACTATAAATAAGGCTATGAATTGACTTTTGAGTTTTCAAAGTTACCTTATATCAACAAATCTTTCTTAGTATGAAAAATAAATATTTTATTTTCAATTGTGAACAAAGCTCTTTCGGTGTGCGGAGGTTATTTAAATCTAAGTTATGATTGATCTAGAGCTTAAACCTAAAACCCAAGGACTTAGACCATCAAGGGAAAAAAATCACATACTATATCTTTCTTAGATGTGACTAGGCTTAATTTTAAGGAAAACTCTCTTTATTGAGAAGATTTATTGCATAGATAGTTCACAAAAATAAGAAAATTGTCAATAAATGGGATAGTAGAAAATGCCAGCTTCATGGAAAAGGTAATATTACTGAGTTCTAAATGAAAGTGGATATCCAAGAGTGGTATCATTATTTTACTGAATTATTTGCCTAGACAGCTACAGTGCTCTTAGTACATTTACCAATTATTAGGAGATAAAATATATGTTCAGTGTTGTGACACAGCTATCAGTCCCCCCCCCCCACCTTTATCTAATTCTAAATGACAAACACTATAAAAAAGACAAGATAAGCAACAGAGCTTAAAATCCTTCTAAGATGCAGGGTTTTGAATCTGCAGGTCTTGGTTGAAGAAAAAAAATGCTTCTATGACTGCAAACTGTTTAATTTATATATTATGAACAACCATTCATAATATATACATTTACATCAACCATTTTGATGTGAGATAGAGGAACTATATGCAAAAGGGTTTTCTCTCAGAATGTATCTTTGGGAAAGAAACTGCAGTTGGGTGTGGATAACTTGCTTTGTAGATAGATATGTTGATCTCTGCTGATATGGAGAATATTTTATTAGACAGAACAAGGATCTGATTTGGAATAAGCCCATTTTCTATGTGAAAAATAAAAGCACCTAACTATGGACAGGGACATGAACTATATTCTAAAACTCATTTTGGAAGGTATTATATTTCCAATTTTTCATATTCATAGGGGTGGGTGGTGATTAGTATTATAATGAGCCCTCAGATCAGGTCAGTATGCACTCCCTCCCTTTTTTGCAGCCATTATACCCAGTGGTTACAGTGGGATTTTTTTTTACTACCCGTTCTGTGAGTGTGGCTTGGTGGGTGTGGCTTGGTGGGCGTGGCTTGGTGGGCATGGCAGGGGAAGGTTACTGTAAAATCTCAATTTCCTTCCCACTCCAGGAGAAGGTTACTGAAAAATCCCCATTTCCTCCCGATCAGCTGGAACTCAGGAGACAGAAAATAGATGGGGGCGGGGCCAGTCACAGGTGGTATTTATCAGTTCTCCGAACTACTCAAAATTTCTGCTACCAGTTCTCCAGAACTGGTCAGAATCTGCTGAACACCACCTCTGATTATAACCCAAAATTGTACATACAAACTGAATGTTAAAAAAATAAGAGTCCCACAATTAACTCCAGACCCAAATATCCAATCTGTACATAAGCAACAGCATCATCTAAACCCTGTAGTCATTCTACCCCACAAAATTAAACACTGTCTCTGTTTGCCAAATCATTGCCCATAGTTGGCCTAAGCAAAGACACCTTTTATTTTTGTTACAAAATATAAAACAAAGCAGAAAACAAAACAATTTGCAAACTGAAGGGCTTTTATCTATTTTTATGTCTTTCCCCACAGTGTCCCTTTAATACTGCAGCTGTTTGATCATTTGATTTGTTGAGAGGGTTCATAAATGAAATGCTAGCAATAGAGACTGTGCTTCTCCCCTCAGGCAGTTGAGCAGTGAATAAATACTTTTCAGAGGTACTATGAATGACACAGTCTGATATTTCTCATTTCCATGTGATATCACAGCTGTAACTGATAGTCCAGAGAGATACTATAAACCAAAGTGCAAAAGCATGTGAATCAGTCTACTATTGAAAGCTATTACATTGTTTGAATTTTCTAAAAGGATTACTAGGATGGTCTCTTACAGTTTTAAAGGCTCTTAGTCCTCTTTTGAGCAATCCTTCATCACAGTTCTGCTTTCTCCTCATCCATTACATCCATTATGGACAGTCCTCTGGGGTGGTAATACTTTGTTTCTATTTTTGACAAAATAGAAGAAGTAAAAGAAATACTTTCTTGAAAGTATTATAAAAGAACCTGAATTCTTCTTTCTAATGAGTTATGCTAGACGGTGTGTGTGTGTGTGTGTGTGTGAGAGAGAGAGAGAGAGAGAGAGAGAGAGGAGGGAGGGAGGGAGGGAGGAGGGAGAGAGGGAGGGAGAGAGAGAGGAATGGATAGCTAAACAAATATAGAAAACTGGAATGAGTGCAGGCAGCTTCAAAAATGTTAGTATCCAATATGTGCTTCTACTGAGTTGGATATGGTAGTCATTTCCTGCAATTAATTTGATTCATGCATTAGAACAGTATTTTTCAACCTTGGCAATTTGAACTTAGGGTGAACTTCAATTCCCAGAATTTCCCAGCCAGTAGTAGAGGAAAGGTATACAAAAATAAGCAGGTCTGTTTTGTCAATTTACAGGACTGATAGACATTGATATGAGAACAGTATGGAAGAAATGTATCATATTCATTTCCTGTTTTTATAATATGAATTTTGATCTTTTGGTGAATGTGAAGAAATACAAAAATTAGCCTTATTCAAGTATTGAATATTCTGATACAAACACAACTGTTGCCTGATAGATTCAGTCTCAGAAGATAGCTCTAAAATGTATTTATTTATTATATGTTGATCCTACTTTTATTACTTAATAGGTAACTCAAAGAGGTGAACTACTCTTCTATTTTCCCTGCCATTACAATCATGTTTAGTGGGTCAGGGCTGTGAGATAGTTACTGGCCCAAAGTCATCCAGCCAGCTTTGATGTCTTAGCCGGTACTACAACTCATTGTTTCCTGGTTTCTTGGCTGGCACCTTACCACTACACCAAACTGTCACTCTCTCTACAGCTTACATCACAAGATATCCAAAGATAATGCATTATTTTCTCCAGGTAGGCTGGACTGTTGTCGCATATTGTACTTGGGAGTTTTTTTTAAAAGAAGTAAAAGATATATCTGATTTCATTATTTTATTACAGCAATTCAATTTTTTACAGGAAGTAAAGCCCTTCCTAACCCAATTTAAACATCTAAACCAAGGTCATAGGTATATGTTTCTGTAATTAAAATGTAACTTTTCAATACTTTTAATACTTTTTCACTCTTTCCTATTATTTTAGTTTTAGTTTTAGGCTACCTATGTGGGAAGAGTAAGTTGATTCATTCACTGTGATAATGCAAAGCATTTGCAAGTTGACTTTGGGAAACTTTAATTCCTAATAAAGGAGACAACCAGGCCTTGATGAGCTATAAAGCTAGTCTCCAAAGTAGAGGGTCATTAAATAAAGTACCTGTCATTGTATGAACTGCCTTGGGGAATTTAAAATAGCCGACTTGTTCTTATGGATGCTAGTTTGCTAATTATCCTCAGAGTAGAAAAGCCCAGTAATTGTCCAGAACTGTTTTCTTTTACATTATGTATCCTAGGAACAAAGATCTACTGTGCATGAGAACACGTCAAGTTCATGCCAATCAGTAGTGGGTTTCGGCTCCTGTTGCAACCATGCTGCACATGCATGCACACCCACTGCCTGCGACACTCCAGCTGCTTGTTGGAGCATCTTGCAGGAATCGTATGCTGCATGCATGTGCACAGATGGCCCATTTCCTTCAAATACAGGTTAGGAACGAATACGGGTGGGCGGGCCCTCCAAAGCACTGTTCCGGTACGGTGGCTGCTGCTTCTGGCAGGCAGCAGTACGCACATGCCAGGGCATACCGCTTGCAACCCACCACTGATGCCGATATGGCAATTCTTTCCAAGTCTCATGATAGAAGATGCTTTTAAACATTGTTTTCAGAGGCATTGACATATAGAAAGTAGGATCAGGAACAATGTTAAGTTTCTGGGGGAAAAAAATTAGCAACACCATTTTGGTCAATGTTGGCAAATTGTAGGCACAGTTCAGGAGCTGGACCCTGCTACAGATGTCACATATTGTTTCAAATATCTATGGCTGATGGTAAAAAAAATTCCTTGAAAGAGAGTATTTGACTTATATTTTCCTTGTTATTTTCCTGAAAGATGATGTCATAAGACTTAATGGATGTGAACTATGGCTCATCCGCAATTTCCTCAGAGGAAGAATGGCACTCAACTGATCTAACTGGTGTCCTGTGTGAATGGAATAAAACAAATTTCACTTTGTGGTTCCATTCATCTTGTTGTCTTGGAATTTGCTATTGCCTTCTGGGACTTATTTCAGTTTTCCAGTATAGTCTACTATTTAATCACTAAATAAGCATGTGTAATTCTATTTAAATCTGTTGATGTCAGCCCAGTTTTATATTCTCAAGTTTATCCTTTTTATTCTGCATTTCAGCCTCAGTTTCATGCTTCAACTCTTGCCTTTTCTGTTAATTGACATGTTTATACAAATGATTAGGATAAATAATTCCCCTTGTTGACAATAGCTGCCCAATATGCTACATAGTATGGGAGGAACTAATTGTAATGCTAAAAATGTTGGCAATAGCACATAAAAGCAACAGTGTGACATTCTCTTAATTTATTAAATTTATTAAATATGAATTAAGGAAACATGGTTTTAATAATTGAGTTTATAGAATAAATATCACAGCTTTGTGTTATGTCCACCTGAAAACGTGAGGGTTACAATTCATAGTTGCATGAATATCTGGGGTGGGGGGTGGGGTTAAGCTTTAAGAGTATCATATCTGCAGCAATTCAGTGAGGGCATTGTAAAGATCAGTGACCTGTCAGAGGAGTTTTTGTGGTTGGGTAAGAGCTTTGCTTTTAAAATGCATCTGTTCTACCAAGCATTCACTGCAGCCAATGAACTATACCTTCATCTAAGGTGGTTAGGCGCTGTTTTGTATGGCAGCTTTTCAGCTGTTTAAGGTTTTAAGCACACTACTTTTATACAATTTATTGAACTGCATTAGTTTTAATTAGTCCTAATATTCCTGCTTTTGAACTTCTGTGAGATTTTTTTTTAATGTTGAAAAGTGTATTAAAAGCTCATTTTAGATTTTTTTTTAAAAACCCGTAGGAATTAATATGTTCACTACTCCCTTGTTTTTCATCTATGATCAAATATAGTTATAGGACTAATTGTGTTACAGAACATATAGAATGAAGAAAATGTCTACTGTTCAAAAATATTGTAGTTCAATAAGCTTTAATTGAATCTTCTTAACTCAAATGCATTCTAATTTTTTCTTGCTCCATCATGACTACAGACACACAGAAGCTTCCAATTAGTTGTTTTTAAAAGCTAACTAATCATTTTGAAAGGTAACAATCATTTTGTTGTTTTTTAAAAAATAAACTAAACAACCAATTAATGAATGTACATTTTATTCAATAGTCTCCTTAGTGTGGCTACGAAATTTTAAAAAAAATCTTACAATAAACAACCTCAGGACCTAACTAGCCTTTTCAAGAACATCAAAGCAGTTATGGGAAAGTTTTTAATGTTCTGCTTCTTAACCAAATGAAACATTTTCTTGGTCAAAATCTTACACCTTAGCATAAATCTGACTCTTCCAATTTTTTTTTGGGGGGGGGGGTCTTCACACCTTAAGTTAATTTTTTTTTCTTGCTGCCCTGTATTGATAGTTTTAACCATTGCTTTTTTCTTTCCAATGCATCTAAATCAGTGGTGGGATTCAAATAATTTAACAACCAGTTCTCTACTCTAAAGACCAGCTGGGTAGGTGTGGATCGATGGTCATGTGACCGTGTGGGCATGGCCAACTCAATATCACTCACATCGATGGGCGCTTCGCTTTAGCTATTACAATGTAATAAGGGTGAACCGGAGAGGCAGTTTCTGTAAGCAGAGCAATAAAGATCAGGCTAGAAACAACACCAGAATGTTTCCTTCCTGACTTCCTGACAGGATTAGCCCTGTAAAGTGGAAAAAAAAACAAAATGAGATTTTTTCCAACAACAAGTTCTCTGAACTGCTTAGAAAGTTACCAACCAGTTCTCCCGAATAGATGCGAACTGGCTGAATCCAACCACTGATCTAAATGAAATATTTACATCTTATCTCTGTTTCTTGCCCAAATATTGAAAAGCATACAGTACTATGATACTAATCATACCCTGACTCTGATTCAAATATTTATGTAATTCAAATGATTAATAATGTTGATATTTGGGTGGAAGGAGGATCAGGACTAGAATCTCCAGTTTTTTGCACTGGGTGAGATATAATGTGGTTTCTAAATTGGTCATTCTAGTGGAAGATAGGTGTTCAATTTCTTGGTAGCCTCCCCTTCCAACTCAGCTATCTCTAGTTGGGACACTGGTGGCAAAATTGTTGTGGCAACTGGCCTCAAGCTGGTGCTGATAATTCCAGGTCTGTCTGTAACAAGTCCATGCCCATCCATTAATTTGAAGTGATCAAACAAGCAGTTCTTGCATGCATTACTGCAACTGAGCTGAGGAAAGGTTTTGATATTGCCCACTTGTAGATTTGCCCAAAGAGTCCTGCACCAACATTGGGTCCTGCACCAACATTAATTTCAGAACGGAGGATGTGGGAAGGCGATCTATTGCAATACCTTCTCTGTGTTTAGGGTTATGGTTTTTAGAGGTACCTGGGTGTGAATGCCCATGTTTTTTTATTATTAGGCTATATGGACAAACTAGGAGTTGTTTCACTATACTGGCTGCCTGCTCCTCCTTAGGATCCTCCCTGGAGTTTATGGACTTGGTTGTTAGGTAGAAGTAGACACTCCCTATTGGGTGGTACTGGGGGAGTTTAATATCCAGGTAAGTGAGCTGGGTCTAGTAGAGTTCAGGAATTAATGGCTTCCATGACAACCATTGGCTTTTCACAGGTTATCTCTGTTTCATCACATGGGGGCAGGCATATTAGACACTCTGCTAACTTCCAAGCTGTTGCATGATCTGAATGTTAGGCTATTCCCTTTGCTGTGGTCAGATCACTTTCTCCTCATTTCCTCTGTAAAGTTAGATCCATTCAGATGGTTTAGCAAGAAGTGGACAGCTAATTGAGATAGCTGCTGAGGACCAGCTATAGAATGACCTAAGGAAAAGGTTGTTTTGGATTCATCAGTTAGGTTCAGAACTGGGTTTGAGATAGAGCCAGCATTGGTCATGACTTTGCCTGATCTTAGATGGAGATAGTGCATTTGTTCTGGTACTTTTGGACTTCCTGGAAGCTTTGAAACCACCAAGCATGGTATCCTTCTGGACTGGTTGTAGGGGTTAGGCATTGGAACCATTAGTTTTACAATTATTTTACAACTGAAATATTTTGCTGATAGATGGCAGGCTATCTAGAAATATATGCATGGAAGTGTTCATGTGTATGTGTATGTATACATGTGGTTTTAGTTTACTGACTCTCTACAAGTGTTCAATAGACATTCAAAATTGAAGTAGTGATTAAAAGTGGTGCAGTGGTGTTCAAACTTGTGGCCCTGGCAGCATCCCTGTGGTCACATGGGAGCTGGCACACATTTAGGATGGTCACAGTGTCCTGCAGTCATGTGATCACTATTTGCAATCTTCACAGCTGACATCTGACAAGCAAAGCAGTGGGGAAACTGCCAGGAATTAGCAAGTTGTAGTCACTTAATGCTTATAGTGATAAGTTTACCAATTGCAGCTGGAACCGATATTGGAAGTTGGGCATGGTCGTGCAATGTTTCACTTTAGAATCTCATTGCTTGCTAATAGAATTGTCAATCTCATTTGTGGTAGTGAGAACTACCTATATGTATGTATGTGTGGGTACACATATGCATACCTACACATGTACACACACTCCTGGATAAATATCTCCCCAGGATTTTACTTTGTCTTAAGCTTTGAACTGTGCTCTGTTAGAGATATTTCCCGTGCAATATTTCATACATTTATAGTTTAATGTATAAAGAATTCAGTAAAAAATAAATAGGAAAGTATATTCCAAGTAATATAATATTTATTAAAGCATTAAAACAAATAAGAACATCAAACAAAACCAGCATATTCACATCCCACAGTTTGTTAATAAAGGAAGCCTTTCCAATAAAAGTTATATATTACCAAAACCTGGGAGATTTCTTGAAAAATGCAGGAGAGAGAGAGGAATATGCTGCAATCTAAAGTGTCAAGTTTTTATTTGTTGTGGGCAATTGTGGTGCATAAATTGAAAGTTATTCTTAATTGTTGTTTGTTTCAATTGCATTAATATCTTGCTATGTAACATTTCAAGCAAGACAAAACCTGCTTTTCCACCCAAACTTTCATATACTGTAAGAGTCTGTTCAAGTTGTTCTTGTCAATCTTTCTTCCTTAATCTAAGCCCATTGATTATGCAATTGACAACAGTTCCTTGACTGTTTGCATCCAAGTGTTGGATATATTTTGGATAATGCTTATGACATCCCTAATGATATATGACTAATCTTCCTAGAATTGTTTTGCAATTATTATACTATTAAGCATCACTTTAAAATAATACTTCAGAGTGAAATAAGGGCACCACAGCAAGCAACAATGTCTGTCATTGACAAAACATCAATTTATTTCATTAAACTCCAGAATGACACACAGTCCCATTGCAGGGGAGGGGCACAGATTGTATTGCATAGTTGCAATATTCATTTTGTCATCCCCTCTCCCACCTTTGTCCCACTAAATGCCTCTGGAACAAGGATGAGGAATCAGTGGTCCTCCATTCATTATTGAATCACAAACCCCTGGAGTCACAGTCAGAATGTATACTCTGCATAGTTGTAACTGAATGGATGAATGAATATGGTGCTTTTACAGCTTCAGTTTCCAGAATCATACTAAAAATAATATGGCATCAACTAACTAATCCTGGGTTGTATAAATAGAGCCGTAGAATCAAAATCATTTGAAGTGTTAGAACTGCTTTACAAACACTTAGTAAGAAGACACCTGGAATATTGGGTCCAGTTTTGGTCATCACATTAAAAAAATATGTTGAGACTTTGAAAAAATTGTAAAAAACAGAAATCCTGTTTAATGTCAGGGCTGCTTCACTGAAAACTTTCAACCAAGAAAGAAACCACTCAACTCCATTTTGCAGAATTAAGAGTACTTTTACTGGTTATAAGTAAATAGTAGCTAAGCAAAGCAGGATCTGAGACAAAAGTGCGCACAAACATAGATATCAATATGTGACCCATTCCACTCCCCTTGGTAATCCCAGCCCATAGTCCAATCCAATTACTCCACAGGTGTCATGTGGGAGACATCTTCAAAAATCATCATCGGGTTGGTATGCCGGACAGTTGGCCTTGGTGGGAAACTCCTCTCCCTGCCACATGCACAGTAGATGGTGAGAACAACTCCTTTCTTACAGTCTCTCCTGCACAGAATATTTCCCACACCCAAATCCCATGCCCCTCTCCCCATTTCAATGACAGCCGAAAAGCAAGCAGCAAAACAGAGGCTAACACTAAGATGATTAAAGGTCTGGAGACAAAAACATATGAAAATGGTTGCAGGAATTGGGTATGGCCAGTTTAAAGAAGCATTAACTAGGGGTGAGCCAATAGCAGTTTGAAGGGCTGCCACAAAGAAGAGGGGGTCAACTTGTTTTTCAAAGCACCAGAAAGCAAGACAAGAAACAATGGATGGAAACTAATCAAGGAGAGAAGCGACCTGAAATTAAAGAGAAACTTCCTAATATTGAGAACAGTTAACCAGTGGAACAACTTGCCTTCATAAGTCCTTGAAGGTTTTTAAAAAAGGACTGGACAGCCACTTGTCTGAAATGGTGTAGGATCTCCTTCTTGAGCAAGGAGTTGAGACTAGAAGACCTCCAAGCTCCCTTCCAATTATATTCTGATTGATTGATTGATTGATTGATTGATTGATAATACCTATGTGGCCAAAATATGCCTTATTCCATAGTGTTCATAAGCTATCCCCCTTTTCACTCTGTATCCTCTGGACACAATTTGAGATGCTACTTCAAGGTGGTTGTTACTGTGGTTGTTATCAGAAACACAAATCAACAGAACTGTGTAGGAAATAATGTTGATCTATGCTGAACTGCCTGGTTCCTGCATGCAGGTACATTGGCTTTCAACTATCAGTAATCAAGTGAGATGAGCAAACAAATGCTTGGCTGACTGAATTGGCCCATCTGCTTTCTTCCTTGGAGCAATGCATGCAAGCCAAATATAGCACATTATTGCATCTAAGCAGACATATATAAAACATATTGCTTCCCTGACAAGATAGAAACATTCTTGTTTTGTTTTTTGTTTTTTGTTTTGACTGAAGAGTTCTTCAGAATTTTTTTTAAAGGCAATTCATTTCTTATTGCTGCATAGAGCTGCAGGGAGTATCAGCTTTTGTTTTGATAGATTAATATCATGCTATGGCATCAAACAAGGACTTCGGTGTCTCCAAAGTGAATGCACAGTAAATCATCTGAGACTAAAAACAGCGCAGTAAAAAGTTCACTGTTTTAGTATAAAAATATGGTTTACAGGTTTGCTCATATGTCATATTTTTCTAAATGAAAGGGGTTCAACTTAATCTCCATCGCTATTGCTATCAAGAGATGAGAAACTTTCCCTAAAGAAAATCTGGAGTAAATCTTGAATCAAATGGGGGAAAGCTTCTGGAAGACACATTAGTTAACATTAACAAAAAGCTACTTTCTTCTAATGTGAGGGTTGTGTCAGGTCAGACTTTGATCCCCTTCATGTCAGGAATAGACAAATAGTGGCATTCCAGTGCAACTCTTACCATTGGCTATAATTTTTTAATAATGTAGGAAATGATAGCTTTTTCCACAGATGACTTTCCATACTATTCACATATTAAGAGGATTCTGGATATTACCTGTTTCTTCTGTCTCATTATATTGTGCAAATTATTTCCTTTCGTAATAGTCATCCATATTATCTGTGCTATTATTCTTTAGTATTCCCTTCCACCTTTTTTTTCTAACTGCTGCAATTGTAATAAAATTTTAGTGAATATCTGACCTCAGAAGAAAAATACCATTTTCAGTTTGAAAAGGCACGTCATGACATATGATTACACTCCAGATTAATAGACTTAAATCTCAGTGTTATTCTCTCCCTCTCTCTCTCTCTCTCTCCCTCCCTCCCTCCCTCCCCCCCTCTCTCTTTTTGATGAAAATTATGATCTAAGGGAGATCACTTCCTTAGGACTTTGAACTAAGCAGAGAAGTTGTCTGGACAGAGTTGAACTCTTCCAGCTGGTAATAAATAAGGTGCTGAGCAGCTCATTGGGATCTAAAAATAGATATTCCAGCAGCCTTCTCTGATGATTATCTTTCTATCACACACTCTCTGCAACACACACCTAAAAATAGAAAATGATAATCAAAAGGCTGAAAGCTCTTTAACTACAGTGTAGAGACATTAGCAGCTGCAGAAATAATGAAGACTTTGCACAGTACAGTTTTTGATTAGATTGCTGTTTTCTACTCTACATGGTTGCTGCAATTTTTAGCTAATAAATCAGATCCATGACATGGAATCCCTATGCCTAATGCCAAACATCTGTATTCAAAAGAATTATTTAGCAAGTTAGGTAAAGGACATGTGGTTCTATACATGCTTTGCAGGGCCATCCTCTTCCTTTTCCCTTTGTAAGGTTTAGAGTGGATATGGGAAATTGGTTGTGGAACTATTTTACATTTTGTCATTCTACAGAGCCCTGGTTAAACTTGGTTGCCCTGCAGATAGGATGTGTTTATTTTTATTAAGAGTTTAGTTAGATAATATAGATCTTAAACTGTTAATTTAACATGTGATACCGTAGGATTGACAGGTGAATTTCCAAAGATCTTTTGGCATTTGCATATCAACCTATGCCTCAGAGTTTGCAAAACAACACATTTCCTATTGATCAGCTCTCATAATAACTATATTTTTTTTCCTGAAGAATTTACTATTGTGGGTAAATAGGCATTAATACATTCTATTAAGATCTGACACATAAATGATGTAAGCTGTTGTTGTTAGTGTTTATTAGTAATACACTGATAATGAAAAATAAATATTATATTCTAGACTTGAATGATCATGACAACCATTAGATAAATGTTCAATATGGTTTTCCAAGTGCTGGTGTAATGCATAGTGAAAATAAGTTTCTCAAAATCATTGAGAACCTAACTACGTGATTCTTTTAGTCCATTGCCCTGAATTATAGGGATTAAAGACACTTCAGAGGTCATCCAGTACATACTTGGCACATCTCAACCAGACAGATGAGGATCAAACCTTCCAATGGCATTGCAACATCTTTTTCATGTCAGTTTCTCAGGAATATAGCTGGTAATTTTAGATTTCTCAAGATGGAAAGAAAAAGGAGACCTTTATTCTTCCAGATGGTTGATCTTATCTCTATGACAGAGGAAACATTTTGAAATTAAGAAACCTCTTAGTTCATTTGCTGGCATCTTGGGGCCCCAGCAGTAATCAGAAAGATGTTTATATTTGCAATTTCTGTTTGTGGATTTCAAGATTGTCCTTACATCAGTGGTGTGTTGCTCCCAGTTTGGCCTGGATCTGGCAAACCTGTAGTGGCGGTGGCAGGAGGCTCTCCCCACCCGTCTGGATGCTTCTGCGCATGCGTAGAAGTGTTGCATGTACACATGTGCATGAACAAAGTGGTAGGAAACAAAATTGAAAACCACCACTGCCTTACATGCTCACCTAATAATGACAGGGTCTTATAAACTTGTTTCTTTATTTGATAGAGTTACACAGGGACTCAAATGGGAGAGGTTCTATTGCTTGAGATCAAGTGTTATGATGCTTAGCTTATTCTTCAACCTAAGGAATCTTTTTTCAGAATTCTGAATATCTAATAGCTTCCAAGCAGTTCTTCTGAAACATAAACCCTGCCAATGATAACAGGTGGTCTGTGTACAGTCCATTTTCTTCTTTTCTGTCATCTCTTGGCAACAGTAGTTGTAGCTCATATAATAAGTCCACCTTCCACAATGAGCTCTAACTGGATTTCTACTTTTCAATTTAGGATAAACTTTTAAAAAGAGTTTAAATTAGAAGTATAAGTGTTGGAAGAAAAAAAATATTTAGGTGATATAATCTGTCATACTTTTGCATTCCAGTCTTGCAAACACTTAACAACCACAATGTTGTAACTGAGGTTTAAATCAGAAAGGTTAAAAATTTTACAAGTTCTTTCTCACTTTTAGTCACACTGAATTAAATGACAAATAGGTTACATAAGCTTTGGAATATGGCACTTTAGTCTTTTAAGTAAGGCAGATCGAGACAAACCACCATTAAAAGCTAAGCTTGATCTTGTAGAAATTCCTTGCTTTCTTTCTGAAAATATGTAGAAACTTTATCGGTTTTCAAGAGATATGTATCTTACATCTTTAATTTGTTTTTAAAAATGTTGGGCGGCAAACAGTGGCTTATAAAATATGAGAAGATCATATAGCTCTAAATCAAATAGTAAAAGTAATAGAACAGAATATGCTACCTTTAAATCTCAAATGTCCTGTTTGAATTCTAAATTTTGCACTGATTATGCTCCATAGAAATAAGTAATTTAATGCACACATTATTTATGGCAAACAATTCAGTAATGCTGATAATGATCTAGGTGATATACTGAGAGCAAATAGCAATAGCTATAAATTGAACTACCTGCTTAATGAAAGAAGCATAAAAATTGAGAAGCAAAAATATTTCAGCTCATATTATTAGCTTATTAGCTCCTATCCTGAACTCTTTTTGGTGATTTGGATTGTCATCTTTTCAGGTCTCAAATGAAAAGTAAAAATTATAGAAGTAATTATGGAGGACCTGCATAATCTGCTGCATTGGCTTGGGAATAACAGTACCCCTGCATATGAGGGCGATAGGATAAGGATTAAGATGAGGCTCTTTGACCTAGGGAAGTGCTAGTGGATGTTAGGGGGCTGGATAGGAATTTACAGATAGGAGAAGGAGATAAAGCTGGCTGCACTCAGGGCACACAGCCCTAGTGTCTTGTGCCAGTTCTGGGTTCCAGCTGCCCCAAATCTCTTCCTCTTATACTGGTCATTGGACTTTCAGAGGTTCAGGTCCAGGCCAGCCTTCCTCATCTGTGACTTAATTGTGGATAAAAGGGATAACTTGGAATGTATTACTTAGACTTAGAGCGATTCAAAAAGGATGTTCAAATAGGGATTCTTAAATGTGTGTAAAATTGAACTTTAGGATTCAGGATTGTTGCTGCTGTACCAGTCTCCCTGCAGCATAACAACTTCATCTCCTAAATTGAGTTCTGTGGCCAGGTTGGCAGTGGAGTTTTCTAGATGTATGATCCTAATGGATTTAAAACAGTCTTTCTTGATTTCAGATTTTGATATGGTGTGGGAATTCACAGCCTACATGGCAACCAGAGACGTGACCCAGATCATCAAGGATCCAACTACCATAAATCAGAAGCTGCAAGACCAGGAGGCAAAAGAGACACATACCCAAATCTAGCTCTTTATAAGTTTGTTCTAATTGATATGTTTTAAGCAGCTGTGGTTGATCAGAGATGGAAGGTGATGGGGGAAGAATTATTACAGAGATAAGAACTGGAGAATGCTAGGGTTTTTTTCTTTTCTTTTTTTCTTTCCTTCTTCCTCTTTTTATTTTACTGCAAAAGATTAAGATGGCCCTGGCTTCAATTCAGGTCCCACAGTAGCTAAAACTTAAGGTGGACTAGAGCCTCAAAATAAGACTTTGCATAACTAACTGCAATTCTGGAACTGGATATTAAGGAAGAAGAAAAGACCAAGATGGCTCCCATCATTCTCCCCTACAGCAGTGGAAGTGGACAAACTTAAGGTGGACCAGAACTCTAAAATAACTGTATAGCTAATTCTAACTTTGGAACTGGACATTATGAAAAGCTGGAAATTTTAAGAACTACGTCAATTATTAAAAAATATGCATAAATCATTAAAATCAAGCCTAAATAGAATTCTGAACCCAGAGAAGCAGATATCTAAAGAAGAATTCAAAGAAGAAAGGGGGGGGGCAAGATAATGAAAAAGAGTAGAAATGGAGGGAAACAAAAGGCAGACAAAAGAGGTTGAGGCTGTTAGGGGCATAAGGGAAATTGAAGGGGAAGATTTTGCCCCAACAAAGAGAAATAAAAAACATCCTTTTGGTGGTGACCTGGGGAAAGTTGGGGAGAGTGGATTTGTCAAAGCAAAGAGAAGGGAGAGGGCAGGAACCGAGAAGTGGGACAAAAGACTTTCTAGGAAAAAATCAGAGAACCAGAAATTTTTATGTGGGAGAATATAAAACTAATATAAAGTTTTATTTCTAAATATGACAATAAAATGGAGTTGCTAATTGATTGAATATAATCATGGAAAGACAACTAAACAAAGCCCAAAATATATGGAATGTGGACAAATATGAAACTGACAAGGGGAGGTTGTAAAGCAGAAGTTTGCCATTCACTTTTATACATGATAATTAAACTGAGTGGCAAATTGACTGGAAACGACAACAGAAGGACAACTAAGCATGGGTTAAAGTATATGAAACATGGATATACATAGAACTTTTAAGATGATGAAATAAAATGAGATGTTGACCATTTGTTATTCTATACAATAGATTAAGGGAATTGAAATGAATATTGAACAGCGACGTTTGCCATTCATAGACAACTAAAGGTAATCTAATCCAAGACATGGAAAAATTGGAACATGAAATACACTTATAATGGAAAACTATTGAGACTTAAAGGCAGAATCACAAATTGGGGGCATGTAAGGATGTATAATTATACAACGATAGTGATGAGAATACTTGGGAATTGTAACCAGGTCTACATCTCGACCAAAATTAGGCTGGGGGGAGGTGTTTAAAAGTACAATGACTATATATGCATACTTTTTTGTTCTATTTTTCTTTTCTTTTTTTGAAAAGGGAACATATGTTTAAAATTAAATATGTATATTGAAAAGGAACTATAAATACCATAACATAAAATGGAGCTTGCTCAGAGCTAAAATACACCAAGCAAATGAGATGAAGAGTGGGAAGAAAAGGAGAGAGGTAAAGGAAGGAGAGAAGGATAGGAGCGAGGGTAGAAGGGGGGAAGAGGAGGAGAGAAATGAGGAGAAAAGAGTAGGAGAGAGGAAGGGGAAATAGAGAAGGGAAGGAGGATAGAGAGAAGATAAGGAGGGGGATGAGAGAGGGAGAAGAAAGTGGACATACAAATATAGTGTATGGAGAGCAGAAGAGCCAATAAGTGTTTTTTTTTCTTTTTCTTAGGGGAGTTGATGGTAAGATGAATTGATGTAAACATTTAATAGTCCAATACGATGTTGGCTATATAATAGTATACATGTAATTATATGTTATGAAAATGAAAAAAATTTTTATGAAAAAAAGGATCCAACACCCATGATGGTCACCTGTTGTATCTAGTTGTCTTGGGTAGGGAGATTTAGTTTTAGTTTTAGTTTTTAGTTTTATTAAACATTTATAGGCCGCCCTTTTCCCTGAGGGGACTCAGGGCGGCTTACAATAATAGGGGAGGGGAGTGCAGGACAAAACACAAAAAGAAAATGTGAGTAAAAATAATTAGCGGTAAAAACACAACATTCATTCAACATTCGGGAGGGGCGAGAGTAAAGTCTTATCCCCAGGCCTGACGGGATAGCCAGATCTTGAGAGCTGTGCGGAAGGCCTGGACGGTGGTGAGGGTGCGGATCTCCACGGGGAGATTGTTCCATAGCGTCGGAGCTGCAACTGAGAAGGCTCTCCTCCGCGTAGTCGCCAGTCGGCACTGACTGGCGGATGGAATTCGGAGGAGGCCTACTCTATGCGATCTGATGGGACGGAGGGAGGTAATTGGCAGAAGGCGGTCTCTCAAATAGCCAGATCCACTACCATGGAGCGCTTTGTGAGTGGTAAGTAGGACCTTGAAGTGCACCTGGAGATCAACAGGTAGCCAGCGCAGCTCACGGAGGATCGGTGTTATGTGGGCGAACCGTGGTGCGCCCACAATCACTCGCACGGCCGCGTTCTGGACTAGCTGAAGTCGCCGGATGCTCTTCAAGGGCAGCCCCATGTAGAGCACATTGCAGTATTCCAGCCTAGAGATCACAAGGGCTCGAGTGACTGTTGTGAGGGCCTCCCGGTTCAGGTAGGGCCGCAACTGGCGCACCAGGCGAACCTGGGCAAATGCCCCCCTGGTCACAGCTGACAAGTGATGGTCGAAACTCAGCTGTGGGTCCAGGAGGACTCCCAAGTTGCGGACCCTGTCTGAGGGGTATAAATTTTGACCCCCCAGCCTGAGTGATGGAACGTCGGCCGAATTGTTGGGAGGAAAACACAACAGCCACTCGGTCTTGTCCGGGTTGAGTACCAGTTTGTTAGCTCTCATCCAGTCTTTAATAGCCTCAAGGCCCCGGTTCATCACGTCTACCGCTTCATTGAGTTGGCACGGGGCGGACAGATACAACTGTGTATCGTCCGCGTATTGGTGGTATTTTATCCCGTGCCTCCGAATGATCTCGCCCAGCGGTTTCATGTATATGTTAAATAGTAGGGGGGATAAGACCGAACCCTGCGGCACCCCATAAGTTAGGGGCCTCGGGGACGATCTCTGCCCCCCTACCAACACCGACTGCGACCTGTCCGAGAGGTAGGAGGAGAACCACTGCAGAACAGTGCCGCCCACCCCCACCTCCCGCAGTCGTCGCAGAAGGATACCATGGTCGATGGTATCGAAAGCCGCTGAGAGGTCAAGGAGAACCAGGATGGACGCATGGCCTCCATCTCTGGCTCTCCAGAGATCATTGGTCAATGCGACCAAAGCGGTTTCTGTGCTGTAACCGGGCCTGAAGCCGGACTGGAAGGGGTCAAGGTAGTTAGCTTCCTCCAAGGTACGCTGAAGCTGGAAGGCCACCACCTTCTCAACAACCTTCCCCACAAAGGGGAGGTTGGAGACTGGACGGTAGTTATTAAGAGCGGCTGGATCCAAGGATGGTTTCTTCAGGAGGGGTCTCACCACCGCCGCCTTGAGCGCGGCGGGGAAGTGCCCCTCCCGAAGAGAGGCGGTAACAACCGCCTGGATCCAGCCTCGTGTCACCTTGCTGCTGTTGGCAACCAGCCAGGAGGGACACGGGTCCAGTATACAGGTGGAGGCGCTCACAGCTCACATAGCCTTGTCCACATCCCCGGAGGCAACATCCTGAAACTCAACCCAGAGATGGTCTGCCAAGTCATTCTCCTGTGTCTCGGCTGGATCTGTGGGAGTGGAGTCCAGGTCCGACCGAAACCGAGCAACTTTGTCCGCCAAGAACTGAACATACTCCTCAGCCCTACCCTGTAAGGGGTCCCCCGTCTCCCTCCTATTTAGGAGGGAGCGGGTTATCCTAAACAGGGCGGCTGGGCGGGACTCGGCGGACGCTACCAAGGTGGCAACGTGTGTTCTTTTCGCTGTTCTTAATGCCCGGATGTATTCCTTGGTGCATGCTGTCAAAAGTGCCCGGTTCGGTTCGGACCTATCGGATCTCCACTGGTGCTCTAGGCGTCTCCTCCGGCGCTTTATCTCCCGGAGCTCCTCGGTGAACCAAGGAGGCCTCCGGGAGCCGCTGACCCGGAGGGGGCGTAGTAGCGCAATCTGGTCCAGAGACTCTGACGCTGCCGAGTGCCAGGCAGCAGCAAGAGTCTCCGCTGAACTGTGGGCGAGAGTATCAGGAATAACCCCAAGCTCCGTCTGGAACCTTACCAGGTCCATAAGTTGCCTGGGGCGGAACCACCTGGTCGGTTCCTCCTCCCTACGGTGGGGGTTTGGCCTCCGGAAGTCTAGCCTCAGTAGGCAGTGGTCTGACCACGACAGGGGTATGATCTCATTACCCCTCAGACCAAGATCATAACTCCACTGCTCCGAGAGGAATACGAGGTCGAGTGTGTGACCCGCTGAGTGGGTTGGGCCTCGAATTACCTGGGTCAAGCCCATGGCTGTCATGGAAGCCATGAACTCCTGCGCTCCATCAGAGCGTTCACCGAGCGAAGGCAAGTTGAAGTCCCCCAGAACCATAAGCCTAGGGAACTCAACTGCTAGCTCGGCTACTGACTCGAGGAGCGAGGGGAGGGCTGCTGCAACAATTGATTTGGTTTTGGAAGATTACCATAGAGGGCATATGAAATGACCTTGAAGGACAGAAAGCAGAACTACTACAAGGCAAAGATCAGAGATGTAGCACTTGAGTTCATTCCAAAATCTAATGTGAGAAAATATCTCAGACAAGCTGCTCCATAATTCACATGAAGATAAAATGAGGAAGGGGGAAACATATTCAGGCTTTCAATATTCTGTTAGTATTCTGACAAAATAGTTTTGAACCTATATGGCATTGGCTTCTTGGCCTGGTTTGCCTTATAGAACTGACATTTACCATCATTTTCTTGCCACAGACAGATAAACTTTCTGATTCTCTTGCAACGTTCTGGTGCTGCTCTCTGCTGCAAGGAAGCAGGACCTGTTTGGTGTGCTATACATACCCAACTCAGTTGAGTTGCAGACAGAGCTTGGGGTTGGGAAGGAATCAGACTTGCAAAATCTGATTTTTTTTTAGCCTATCTCAAGAAAATAGAGTTTTTGTTTTTATGTGGATTTGCTTTCTGGCCTGGTGTAGTTTGTGGGACAGACAAGTAGTTGAGTATGGGGGGAACAGTATTGCAGGGCCTCCATGGCAAGTTTGAGTTGGAGTTGGTAGGATTGGAGAGATCTGTGCCAGAATTCATTTCTTTGTGGGATTCCTCAGAGCTCTGTTCAATCTTCCTTCTGTTTTATATGAAACTTCTGGGTGAGATCATCCGCTGGCATGAGGCAAGTATCATCAGTATTGTATGGGAATCTGGATGGGGAAGAACAGGCTTCAGTTCAATTGGTGCACATTCCTCCCAGACTTGCAGCTTCACTCAAGGAATAGGTGGCAGCCATAGCCATGAAGGCCTTTGTATAAATTTGTCTTCTGAACTAATTATACCCTTTTCTGGATTGAAAGGCACTATTTATGTTAACTCATGCCTTGGTTATCTCCCTAATAGATTCCTACAATGGACTCTATATGAGCTGTCCTTGAAGACAATGCTGGTGTAATAGGTCCAGATCAGTGATGGGTTTTTTACTACTGGCACATGCGCACTCGTGTGTACGTGACACTTCTGTGCATATGCTGAGGCGTCTGGGTAGGTGGGCGGAGCTTTCCACCGCCACCACTACTGATTCACCTGATCTGAGCTGAACCGGCAGACACTTACCTCTGGTTCAGATGCATCATCATGGGCAGTATTAAGTTTGGCCACACCACACCATTGCTCTGTGAGCAGCACTGGCCCTGAATAGACTTCTGGTTGTATAGTAAGTCTAAGCACTGATTTCCACATATAATGCTCTTCATGACATATCACTGAGTTATTTGTGGGACTGCCTGACTCCAATTGTTTGTGCCCATTTCACTAGATCAAGCAGACTGGGCATATTTCCAGTCCCATCTGACAGGACTCAGGAAATGTGCCTCTCCATCACAGTCACAACAATAGTGAACACCATATGCTTCAAGTCTTGCTTGACACAACCGCACTAGTATTTTGGAAATCCATAAAGTTATGGATGTTACCTTGAGCATGATGTGTGAAGTCTGTTAATGTGACTTTTTCTTAGTGTGATTGCTGTTATGTAAGTTGGCACTGGTGTGCTATTATTCTATCATTATTGTTATTTGTGTGTGGGGGAGGGCTCCTTCTTGCTGTGTCAGTTTTTGAAACTGATGTTCATTGCCAACATTTTCAGTTTGCACAATGAGTAGTTATATAAATTTATATAAATAAATATATCTTCTTAATCATGTCTAAGCTAAAGGTACACAGATCCTATAACCATTCGTCATAGGCCTTGGTTTCCAGTCCCTTCACTATTTTGGTAGATCTTTTCTGATGTTGCTCCAGCCTGTCATGGTCATTTTTTAAATGTAGTGCCCAAAACTTGACACAGTATTCCAAATGGGATTTGAACACAATAGGGTAGATGGGGACAATTTATAGTTATGAAGTAGGCTCTAATACAATCAAAATAGCAGTTATCTGTCTTTTAAGCTACATCCCACTATTGGCTCATGTCCAACTTGCAATCTACTAGAACACTCAGACATTCTCACATGCATTTTGCTCAGTCAGCTGCAATATTTATATCTATTTTTTTTCTCCTCAGTTGCAGAACTTTGCATTTCTCCCTGTTTGTAAATGAAGGCTCAATCATCCAGGCCAAAAGCATCTAAAAAGGTTAAATCATGGCAACTGGACCACTAAACGCATTGCATCTCATTTTGGGGAGAAACTCTTGCAGTCATTATGGCAAAAGTTAATACATTCCAATAATTTTGATTCTTTGTCTAACAAAAAATTCATTTTGACTGAAGAAGTTATTTGGATGAGTAACAAAATGTCTTTAATAAACTTTTGGTCCAGTTGCCACAGTTTAGCCTTTTTAGAAGATTTCTCTCTGTTAAATTTCATCTTGTTCATTTTGGCTCACTGCTCAAGAGCCTAGTAGTAGTCCAGATCCTTTAATCTTATTCTCTTTCTCTTCTAAGTGCCTGCAGAGTATCCCCTGTGATATATTAGAATGGCATATCATTCTCAGTAACATGCCAGGTCTCAGTATTTATTTTTTATAAAACATCAAAATTGTCTGCAATGTGAACTGGATATATCTATTTTAAATAAATAATTGAATTTTCTTTTAAAAAAATTGAGGCAGTACTTTGCTACAAAAAAAGTTGCAAAGACAAAGCAATTTGCAAGAAAATAACTGGAGAGAAGGAAAAAGTCAAGGCAGTTGTGGGTTCCTACTAGTTCAGCCCTGTTCAGCTGAACCAATAGTGGTTTGGCGGCCTGGGTTGTTTGGACTGGCAGTGACCCAGGCCTGCCATGTCCCCAAACCTTTTCTCCGGATGGCTCTGTAGGCACTGCTTCTTGCTTTTCACATCTGCACATGCACAGAACAATTTTAATTGCACTCTGCAAGCGTGCACAGTGTGCAACAAACACACACACACACGCAGTACACACATGAGTGAACTGGCAATAGTGCCTGCTGGAACCCACCCCTGAGTCAAGGCTCTTAAAATTACTGAGGTCCAATAAGATGTAAGTGGATCTAAAGAACAGAGCAGTGCACAGAGTATCTGTAGCCATATGACGCGAAATAAAAATTACTTAGCTTTATAAAAAGGATTAAGGACATCAGCCAGAAAGATAGCCATTTAAAGTTTTGTTTTTACAGCTTACCAAATTGCTTGCATTATTCTTCAATACTAGAAGCAAATTAATTTTTATTGGGTTCCAGAAAGAAAACATTTGAAAATCTAACCTTTAGTCCCACAGGAGTCTTTTACTGCCTCATTATTTTTTCTCCAGGTGTAGAAGAAATGAGCAGGAAATTGTATCCTCCCATTTCATACACACATAGCAAATAAATCAGAGGATTGTTTGCCTACACCCCCACCTTCTTCTCAGAGATTAAATAATACTATTCTCCCTGTGCCATTTGAAGCCACTGCCTCAGTGAAGTCACACCAGTATCATTGTAGTGGAAATGTGCCTGCAATAGTTTCCCAAATACTAAGAAAATAACAGTTTTTGCCTCTTGGATCATTAGCATGGCACTAAGGGATGCGGATTGGGGCCTTTTAGTATCTTCTGCTTGGCGAATCCTAAACTTGGAGTGGAGGATTAATTAGCCCAACTGGCCAGATTGGCAGTTGGGACTCCTGATTAATCTCAACACATGGAATTTCAAACCTAGTTTCGTGTCAAGGATTTTTCCAGGTGATCAGTGTGATAATCCTAATGTTTACAATACTGGAAAAACAATAGCAATGAATGATTCCAAAAGAAAGCAAAAGCTCAGGATTAATTTCTCTGTAGAGATACATAGCAAAGATAAACCACGATGGAATCCTCAATTAGCCACCCTGAATTTATGGGTCAACAAGTGGGAATGTGGAGGTTGCTAAGAAGGTTTTCTAAATCTCTTGTGTATTTGATAAAATGTTGATCTCAGATATGGACAATGACTGGCTAGGAATATTGAGATTCCTTGGGAGTTTTGAGCTGACATGGCAGTTGTAAAATTGACGATGTTTTAGCCATTGCATTTAACTAGCTCATTCAAATAGTCTGATAACGAAGTAAATTTGTTATAATTCAGATCACTTGAAGAAGACTGCTACTAAGTGAATAAGCACGTGACTTGCATACTAAAAATTTTATGCTGAAACTTGCCTAGAAACAAGTTCATCTCTTATATGATTCAATTGCTGATCAGTGTAGGCCAGTAAAGAATATTTTCAGGGAGGGAGGGAAGGAAGAAAGAGAGTTCATACCAGATCAGGTGAAGCTTTGGAAATTAAACATAATTTTATTTGATTTCAATTTAATTTAGGGTGGAGACATCTCAAGGAGACGACTAAGTAAATGCTTTGGCAGCTGATGAGCATTTTGTGGCTGGTTCTTGTACAGGCGAGGGGTGTAAAACTGGGGGCACGATGCATCACGTGCAGGCCATGCCCACCACAGCTCCATGATGAGAAAAATGTCATGAAACACTACATGACTGCAACATGATGCTGAGAGTTTGATACCCGTGGTGTAGGCTATACGGAGCAAGATGGACTCAAGGATTGATTCTGTAAAAATGTTCTGACTTAGGTTTCACAAAATCACGAAGCAGACTCCTTGTCCTGAAAAAAACCCTTTTTATTAAGCTAATGTGAATTCCTCTCATTCACATCCAGCAAAGTCCCAGCAAACAGTCTTTTAAGGGTGAATTTACAACCATAGACCTTATCAGGCTTGAAGAGCTGCCAGGCTGATATCTTCCAAATGCAATGCTGTACAAGAAAATACTTGGCAAGGAGTGTCTGAGAGTCACTAACAAATCTTCACACTAATTAGTTAAGTGAATGAATTATCTCCTGCAGACTCCACTCCACTTTCACTCCTCTTCATTCCCTATGGGAACGGCCATTCACTGTCCATCTGTGCCTTTACTCCCGAGTTAGTCCTTGTTCCTTAACTTCCCTTCCCCTGGCAGCTCTGTGCATGCGCACATTGGGAACAGGCTCCAGCTGTTCTTCTGCCCCACCGATCTCTGACTCTGAAGGCAGCTGATAACTGTTGGACAGCCCTGGCCCATCTCTGCCTCTGACGCAGAACATTCATCTGATCCTTCCCCAGACTCCAGGACTGGCCCATGTTCCTCCCCAACCTTCTCACTGTCTGAATCTGCCACCAGGTCTTCTGGCCGCTGGCAGGCCACAACAAAAAAGCAGCTTCAAGGCTAGGTATTATTATAAGCAAATTATTGATGTGTTTAATGAACTGCAGCCTTAATTGATTAGCTCTATGTAAACATCATGCAAATTTTACAGCTAACAAACTAGGAGTGTTGAATAAGATATTTTGATAGATTCTAATGCTTCTTCATATAATTCCTCTGTCTTATTTTTATTAACTCCTCGAAAAAGCAAGCAAGATATAGACAAATGTTTCTTCCTCTGGTCCTTTACTATTTCCAGTAGCAGCTGAGCTTCCTTACCGTGTACATATTTACTTGAGCATAAGTCCCATTGATTTTAATGATAGTTACTTCTGTATAAACATTTTAGGATTGCAGTCAGAACCTAAAACAGTTAAGACAATCAATATAAGTTTAAGTAAGAAGTGTTGAAATGAATATGATCAGTTTCTGGTTAATCCTACATTAGGTTTAACTTTGTTATTGTATTTGGTGTATATTTTTAATAAATATGAAGGGGAATTATAAAATATTACAGTTTAATGCAGATTATGTTCACACACACACACACACACACACACACATTGTATTCACCCACAGTTGAGTCTTGTTTATAAAAGCATTGTAATTCTTACGACTTCTGGCTTATACAGTATATGATGATACAGTTGGGAGTTTTTTCTGGGATCTCTCAAACTCTTTAACCTGACAAATAACAAGCAAAGAGCAAGTGAGATCAGTATCCTTAGTAAAGACTGTCAACCAACATTTTTCTTAAAGGAATTGGGTCACTGATAATTTTCCCCCTCTCCCATGTTTCATACATATCTTAAAATGTGCACATGGAGAACTTGCTTTTCATTTGTTGGTAGAACAAACATAAAATAAGGTTAAGGCACACCAATACACCTTTAGTAATAATTCTAACATTTATTAGTGGTTATTAAAACTGTAATTCTCTTCACTTGCTATTGAGAGCAAGCCCTTCATACATATGAGAACTGACTTTTGATTAAGCATGCTCTGGATTCCACCCATGCAAAATCCTAATCCCTAAAACATTTGACATGTTTTTCAAGGGGACCATGAATAATATGAACCACCACAGCGCATAGCTGAAATCATCTTATGTTTAATGCCTTTAGAAGGTAGTTAGCATTACAATGAGATCTGTAAAAAGATTGGAGATAAACAACTTGTTTTCCCGGCTGTGCACCTCACTTGCATTTTGAGTAGCATGCCAAAGTAGCATGATGGTACTACCCTAAACAAGTAGATGGAGACAAAAAACTATATCATACTCTCTGAATGGAAAATTACTTTGAACAGAGGCAGAGGAAGGATAGAAAGGAGTTAACAGGAGTTAATTTGAAGAAAACTGGCACACAAACACACACTCTTCCATCACTTTTTCAGCCTAGGTTATCAATTTGACCTGAAGGTCCTATAGATCCTGGGTGCATTTAATTCATCTGTATATGCAGGCTGTATATGTCTTCATTAGAACCCACAATTCAAGAGCTAAGGTCAGAATGGAAATTAATTCAATTAATAGTTATGGAGGAAAACTGCCTACAAAATAAGTATTCCAATAATTTATTTTTTGTTTGCATAAAACACCATTTCATAAGTTCACACATTTTTCTTACTCATTTGAGCAGAAATAAAAAAGACAACAACTAAAAAGGAGGAAATACATAGCTATACTAGAAAGGGAAAAAGAGGAGGGTTGTGAAGACATTTGGAGTAGGAAGAGGAGAAGTAGAAGATGAGCCAGGGAAAGAATCCTGCTTAAATATTTGAAAAACAAATAAAACAAGCAAGCACTTTAAAACAATTGATTCTCATATTTAGCTGGTGACAGCTACTCTAAGACAAATGCTTACTTTTCCTATTAGATAAACACGATAACTATATTTGATTAAATTATGTTTAATCATTGTTGCCTTTGCTCATATGAAAAGCTATAATTTGGAGACAGCTCTGGGAACTCAGGAATTCTTTTGGGAACACAATACAGTCCTATACATGGGATCATAATAAAAGATAGAGGGTACAGGACTTCTGCTGGTGAAACAAACAGTGGAGGAAAAATGCATGACTCGAATGACTATATTAAGAAAAGTCAACAATCAAGTAAAACTGAAAACAACAAAAGAGAAGGCTGAATATAGAAAAGAAACAACTAAAAAGAAATAATTTAAAAAAACCATTAATGGAAATAAGAAGCCACTGCATGGTCAATATATTAATGATATAAAAAGAAAAGTAGATAAAAAAACCACATGGAGTTGGTTAAGATCAGGAGGATTAAAGAAAGAAACTGAAGGCTTTATTTTAGTAACTCAAGGCATGCTTTGTCAGCTAATTACATGAAGGTGAAAACTCAAAATGTAACATATAACAACAAAGGTTGCCTTTGTAGTGAAAAGGATGAAACAAAGGTCCATTTGATCAATGACTGCAGTAAATTTCACAAACTGCCTACAAGAAGTGTAGGCTGTTGTAATTTTGTAATTATTATCTGTTCACAACAATCACAGTCATAGCTGTCATTAGCTTATGTAGGCCCTCACACACTTCAAGTTCTTTCTGAGAACCTAGGATGTTGTAATGTTTCCGCGTGGTATATACAGTATGCCAATTCAAGCAGTGTGACCATTTGCAATTGAGAGGTGGAAATGTTGTCAATGCAAAAATTTTCTAAGTGTTGTCCTTGATTTTTTCGTATGGCACCCAGTGTGCAGATAACCACCATGGACAGTTTAGGCCATAATTTTTCAATTTGGATATTCCAATCTTGATACTTTGTGATCTCTTATTCTTTGTCTTCTATTCTTTAATATCAATTCCCTAGTATTGCCAATCCATATTTTCTTTTTTTTTCATCCACAATTAAGCAAGTAGTGTTATAAGTCAAGACTGTATTAGTCCGCATTTGGAACTGATATTTAGCTTGCTCATTTTTGTCTGCTATATCTTCTCACCAATTTTTCATCATTGACACATGATAATTTTTATAGATGTTCCAGTGAATCATTTTGGCAACTGTGTTATGCCATTGTTTAGAATCAGTTTGTACAAACCTCTTGTACAAGTTGAGCATACGATTACTGCTTCTGCTGTTTCTTTGGACAATTTTCATTTTGAATCATTTGTTGATTTTTTTCAATCCTGGTCTTGACTGGATTGATTAGTATTTTACATTTTTTTCCCAATTGCTTTTTCTCAATCCTAACATTCATTTTCAAGTATACATTTTATTATAAGAAGTCAGTTAAGCAGGAGTTCTGGATCAGAAGAGGCCCATGGGTATTTCAATGTAAACTCTGGCTTCCAGATTTATAAAAAAGAATATCGTGTTAGATGTCTAAAGTTCTTTTCAATCTTTTCCAACTTGCCAATTTCAGAAGCAGTGGATTGCAATCATTCCCATTTTTCAGGGTAAATCAGGCTACTTTAGATTTTATTATTAGATATTTATTTTATTACCCATCACTAGTAAACATATTAATATTCCTTGATGGCCAGTAATTAGGGACATATATCTCAATGTTTGCATAGGAAATATACTCAGTAGCCAATCACGACTCTATTATTCTGAGAATTCTTAATTTTGGAGACTCCCTATCCACATATTGTACTTTGCTTTAGGAATGACTCAACTTTCTCACCATCTACTTCTTCACTGAGCCTCTAATTCTTTTCTGGATATTCTTCTCCTCCCCTGTCCCTGTAGTTGGAGCTATACATGACTTATTGCCATGCCCTTCCTCTCTTGTCCCTTCAGTCTCCTTCCTTGCATCTAGATTCACTATTTTCTTAATTTTGCAGTCAGAGCTCTAGGCAATATACATACTTGTACTTTCTGTTCAAATTTTCTGGGAAAGAATGGCAAATGTTTAATGGTTCATGGAAGGACATGACTAGTCCCTTCATCAAAGGACAAAAAAACACTATAGCCCACTTTTTTACACTTTGTATTTTGCACAGGAAGCATAAGCATAAGTGAATAAGATGTACCAAGCTTTTTCCTAGTATCTGGAAAGGATCTAGATCAGAGGTGGTATGCTGCCGGTTCGAGTTGGTTCGGGCAATCCACCCAACCATATGTCATCATGGACCTTCTGCACATGCACAGAAGGTTCTGTGCATGCCCAGATGTGCCCACTACCGAACCGGTAGTAAAGAAAATAGAATACCATTATTGATCTAGATAGGGAGAAAGACTTCAGCTCAGTTTGGGCAAGGCTGGATTCAGACATTTTTTTATCTTTATTCCTGAATGGCCTAGTAGTATGTGATCATATGAATAAAAGATTATTTAAAATCTTTTAAAACATTAAATGGAATGAAGGATTAACATGCACATAATAATGCACAATAAATATGCACTGAGTAGGCACATAATTTTTGGACTGAAAATGTTTAGGAAGTTTACAAAATGCATACGATTCTCTAAGCTGCCTTAGGTGTAGTGCAATAACTCTGGCCAGGGATGATGGTAACTACAAGGTTCATTCATACTATTTGGTGATCTTTGATGAGATCTTCAAAGTCTAAACTTTTTAATTAATTCTGGCCCTCTTACTAAAGTTATCTCAAAAGTCTACTTTATTTTTTATCTCACTACACTATTTTCACTCAGTTTACATTCACAAACTTTTCTTAGATTCTTATCTCATTTGTATGTAAATTCTCATTTTGAACAATTCCCTCCCCTCCCTATGACTCATAATCTGTTAACATTAGTATTTTGAGGAGCTAAAAAGAGGAAAAAGGCTAAATCTTCCCAATTCCTTTGTGAACTTTAAAATTCGGATTTAATATCTGCAAGCACCTCATCCTGACTTTTATTGTACATGTGGATACCTGACTTTTATTGTACATGTGGCTATCTAAAGTCTATTTTTTTGCTAAATGGGGATGCTCTTCACTAATTTAACTTGTTGGATATTGGAGAGAGAGACTTATAAAACTGCAGAAATGAATATACTCAGAAAATTGGCATGTAAATATAGTTTCATCATTACCAAAGCACAATTTAAAAATCCATAATCTGACAAGTACAGGCAGGAACAAGAAAACTGTCAAATGACAATCTTAAACAGCAAATCAAGCATATCTAGGGAAATACAGAGATGAGATGATTTCATGCAAGCATTCATTTATATTAAGGATACTCATTTTTATGTTCCATGCTCATAACTGTTCAACTGTACTAAGTTTCTGCTATATCAGCTAATATTATTTGCATGGGGACAGACTAGCAATGCGAATCTGAAATTCATGTATCACATAAAAAACTCTTAAGAAGATAAGAAATTATACAACCATATGCTATAGATATTCTCCTGAAATTAGATATTGCTGCAAATGTACTTGTCCAATTGGGAAGTTATGAATAGCCATTTATTAACACCTCAGCAGAATAAGAGTTGGAAGGGATCTTGGAGGTCTTCTAGCACACCCCCTGCTCAAGTTGGAGACCCTACACCATTTCAGACAAAAGGTTGTCAAATTTCTTCTTAAATATGTCCAGTGATGGAACACTTACAACTTCTGAAGGCAAGTCATACCACTGATTATCTTTTTTTTAAACTCTCAGGAAATTTCTCTTTATTTCTAGGTTGGTTCACTCTTTCATTAGTTTCCATCCATTGCTTCTTGTTCTATCTCCGGGAACTTTGGAGAGTAGCTTAACTCCCTCTTCTTTGTGGCAGCCCCTGAGGTATTGCACTGCTATCATGTCACCCCTAGTCACCCCTATATCACATAAACACTATTTATTAATTTATATCTATTTGATGGGTTTACTTTCTATATTTCAAGCCTTCTGCATCAATGGATCATTGTACATATGCATGAGAAAGAAAGAAACTGAGCTCTTACTGTGTGTTGCATATGTACTAGTTCTTCTTTGCTCATGGACAGGAACACAACAATATTTGTACTCGCTATTTTTTTTTGGAATATGAAATGTGCCTAGGGAGCATCTTCTCTTAAAGAATAATCTTTTCTATATAGAAATCCATCCTGCTGTTCTATATTAGGTGCTCTGTTATTTGTTTTAACACTCATATCTATAAGAAACTAAAACAAGAAGCAGTGGACAAGTAGCTTTGTTAAGCAATGTCCTTGCTGTCAGTAAATATTACAACCTTGACATTGTTACTAATCCTGTTAGGCAACATGTTTGTTTCAATAGACAAATATCTCGACTGTGTCAGAATGTTAAGCCAAACCCATGTAGAGCTGTTGCCAGATTCCCCATTAAGTTTCCTTCTGGGAAGCTGGCTCCTTTTTCCTTTCTTTCCCCTTTCCCTTTCCCCTTTCCCCTTTCCCCTTTCCCCATTCCTTTCCTTTCCAGAATGCAATGCAGCAAGACATTGTACAGATCTGTTCACTGAAAAAACAAAGCAGCTACTTCACAAATGCATGGCACAATATAGACAAGAAGCCTGTCAGGACAAGATTCAGCAGTCCATCTGCATTTGTAAAACAAAGGTCACTCTCGAAAGACAGCAAAGTCGACATTATGGACATGGAGGACTGCTGGTTTGAAATAGGGGTCAAAGAAACCATCTACATTAAGATTGAATAGCCCTCTCTCAACAGGGGAACACCACAGCACCTATCCTCTGTTTACAACACAGTCCTTTCAGCAGTTCCAGGAAGGTTTCACACCTATTTGCACTATTCAGATGTCTCGTAGGGCACTGGTAAATCTCCAAGTGGCCTCAATGACTCTCAGAAAGAGTGCTAATGACCAGATGATTGCAAGGAATATAAATCCTTCTATCCTGCACCATTCAATCAGAACTGAACAAGCTTCTTGGACGAGAAGCGAAATGTCTTCAAGGAGAAACAAGGTCCAGTTGCTATTTGAAAAAAAGCACTTTTGTGATGAGTGAGGGAATGCAAGACTGGCTGGGACCACAGCAGTAGTTCATCAGTTCAGAAGCAGCCACAACTTCCCCAAATTCCTTCCCTTGGGAGTCATGAGTAGAGATGTAAAATTTTGAAGCCACGAGAAATAATTCCCCCGGGTTTTTTTGGGGTGGGTGGGTGGGGTGGGGTGAGGGGTGGGGTAGAATTGCATGAAATGCAGTATAAATAAAAGTATTATGCTTGCAATAAAACAGGTAACCACTAACCTCTTTCCATCAAAAGCAACAAAAAAGGAAGAAATCATCAAGATAAAAAATAATCAGATTTGCTCCTTAGCCCCAATAGCAAATAAAGGTCCACCTCAATATTTAAGTTCCACAGAAGGTTTATCTTTTGAATGATGCTTAAAAAATAGAAAATAAATAGTAGACACAACATATACACGCAGTTTATTCTATCTCATTTTCTGAACTACTGCTACTACTGCTTCTTCTTCCTCTTTGTCATTTTTCTCATGGATTTCTAAAAACTGAAGATTTGCACAGGTTGAAACAAGCTGTTACACCCTTTCACAGGTCAGTTTGTTTCTTGATTTGATATGAACATTACCAAACATAGACCAGATTCTTTCACATGCAGAAGAAGATGCAGGGATCTTCAGAAAGTGAGATGCAAGAGGTGTCAGAGGTTGTATGGTGCAGAAGATGGCCACCATGTTGCAGGAGGGATATGTTTTGCAGAATCCCAGAATGGATTCCTGCCCAAATCCCTGAAGATGTTCTATATTCTGCAACATTTGAAAGTACTTTTCCAACTTATAGTCTTAAGTGCGCAGCTTGTTTCACAATCCAGTCAAATGCAGCAGCTGTATTCTCATCACTCACTTACCACTGCCTTTGAATCTTGGATCCAGTAGATCTGCAGCAGCATGTATTGGATGGCAACAACATTTTCAAGTCTGTTAATAAAATCTTTCATTTTATTTTTTCAGCAGTTGTAAGAGGAGATGCACTCAGGTTTTCAAAAACAGATGTTTTTATCCTACCCATGTGGTTAGGAATTTCTGACAAAAGTGCACAGTGTCTGATTCATATGCACAGATTGCTGCAAACATTCAGGTTAGAATCTGTAGAGAGTTCTGCATCTGAACCCAAAACATATCCTCATCAAGCACAGCATTCCTTACATTTCTGGGAATTTTAAGACCCTCAATTATTATAGTTGCTTGAAGAGCTTCTTGATTAGTAAACTTTCAAAGGAGATCCACTCCAAAGTGTTTTACCACAGAGCTTCACTATTTCATTCTGTGCATTTTTTCTTCTTGCTTCTTTTTGAAGACTGTTATGACAACATGAGTAGCTTTTACATATTTGATAATCTTTTAGCTCTTCTATAAATCCTTTGAAGGGCGTCCAATTTCATGAAGACACTAAGTTTAGTCCATGAGATGCACATCCTATTGCAGTAATATGTGAATACTTGTCCATTATGATTTCCCATGCAGTTTTCGTAGTACTTGCATTGTCAGTCAGCAAAGCAAATACTTTACCCCTCTCAATTTTCTCTAAAACTGCACATATTTCCCTCTTGATATACTCTGCAGTATGTCTGTTCTCTCCAGTTTCAATGCCTCTATAAAAGACTAGTTGAGATGTCATTGTCACAAAGTTGATGATTCCTTCTCCTTGAACATCCACCTGTAAGTACTGCAAGACATAATGCTTCACTGATTTTTCCTTGTACAGATTCCATGATACGCTCATATTCTGACTCCAAGAGAGGATATAATTTAATAATGTAATAATTTAAAAGCTCAAGGAATGTCTGCTTGGCAAATGGTATGATGGTTGTAATAATTTAAAAGCTTCCTACCAATATGCATTTTCAGTTATTGACAACTGCTGGTCCAGAAACATATATTGTTTTTGCAAGGGTGTGATCAATTTTCTTCTGGTTTTCAGGTGTCATTTTATCTACAAAAGAAGGTATTGTGTATTTTTTGTGAGACAGTGGTTTGCAACAGTTCCTTACTTGAAGATTCTTCTGGTGAGGAAACATGATCCAGAAGCAGCAGCAGAGTGTTTCTTTATTTAGAACTCTGGAAGGAAAAGCTACTTGCACTTTCACTCTGTTCCTTATCATTTAATGCATAAAGTATTTCTAAAGTCTAATGCAAGGATGCTTTGTCATACTTGTAGCATTTGGGAAGAAAATATTTCTTCTCACAATATTTGCAAATTTCAGCTTTGCTTCTCAGGAGAAATTGCACCATGGAAATGTTTCCAAACTCTAGATGTTGGTCTCACCGTTTTATTGAGAGGAGGAAAAGAAAAACCAATTTACTGATTAGACTATAAGTAAACATTATGCTGTGATGGTGGAGAACATTAACAGGAATCACATAAGGGTTTCAAAATTTACCCTCATCTTACCTGTCAGTTACCTGAGAGGAAGACAGAAACTATCATCTGTTGTATACCAACAATTGCTCAACTCTATACAAGCAACTAAACTGAAGCCTTTTTGCTGCAGTTTCTCCTAGTGGCACAAATGCATATTTCTCTTGTTTGAGAACTGCATTGAGAAGTACAGGGTTATTTGAATTATATTTCAAGATTTGCTTGTCTTCATCTGAGACAACTTGCAGTAATTTAAGACTTTATAAAAAGTCTCAGAAATCTTTCATTAAGGTCTTCATGCTGCATAGTTTGAATACCATGTCATAGATATATTATTTATCATTGGAAAAGAACACATTCCACACTAACCCCCCCTTTTTTTCCAGAAAAAAACAGCTTTGGGAAAAAACCCCTCACCTATTCCCCCCATCCCCCTCCATTTTCCCCCAGATTTTTTCCCCAGGACTTCCCATCTCTAGTGATGTCTTGGACAGCGGTGGGTTTCACATTTTATTATCACCAGTTTGTCCCGTGCATGCCCACTCACTTTGCACAGCAAATATTCTTGATATGATCTATGATAACTATGCTTTGCTTGTTTTCAATTCCTTTCTGATAAAATTACAAGATTGACATAGTCCCGTGTCTCCAGTCTTCCTCTCCAGCAATAGTAAACAACATATCTGATTTTCGCTTTGCAATAAGGAAGAAACAATATAATTTTAATCCACACTATCAAAAATATTCCATAAACATTTTCACACCTGTATAAAAATATGTCTGCCCAATAATTTATGTAATTTAGACATAAAATTCAGCATATAGTGATATGCCTTCATGCAAACATACTGTTTATTTCTTTGTTGACCTGGCCATCTTCTCAGTCTCAAGGCTCTGGTAAAACCTCAAAGAAGAAAACCACTTTCAACAATAAAAGAAACTTTTCTGATAAGAAATTAGATCAGAAAGCTAAAGCTATTAGTCATAAACTAATGAGGACCAGCTAATAAAGAATTTCTTATTTTCACTCATTTAACACAAAATATAATACAACACAATAGCAGAGTTGGAAGGGACCTTGGAGGTCTTCTAGTCCAACCCCCTGCCTAGGCAGGAAACCCTATACCGTTTCAGACAAATGGCTATAAACATTTTCTTAAAGACTTCCAGTGTTGGGGCATTCACAACTTCTGGGGGCAAGCTGTTCCACTGATTAATTGTTCTAACTGTCAGGAAATTTCTCCTCAGTTCTAAGTTGCTTCTCTTCTTGATTAGTTTCCTCCCATTGCTTCTTGTCCTACCCTCAGGTGCTTTGGAGAATAGTTTGACTGCCTCTTCTTTGTGGCAACCCCTGATATATTGGAACACTGCTATCATGTCTCCCCTAGTCCTTCTTTTCATTAAACTAGACATACCCAGTTCCTGCAACCATTCTTCATATGTTTTAGTCTTCAGTCCCCTAATCATTTTTGTTGCTCTTCTCTGCATTCTTTCTAGAGTCTAAAGAATTCATAAATAAAGGCCTCTAAATGTGTTTTGTGGAGTTCCAATTGTAAGTAAAATAAATTAAGAAAACTAATTCATATCTATGATAGCATTGACAAAAAAACCCCATCCAAAACCAAACTTTAATATTAGATTCACATGAATATTAATCAACTTCTGTACCTACCCATCTCTCAAAATGCAATGAATATAAAACATTTTGCTTCTTATCAGTTAAATAGTGAGAAAATGTCTCTCTTCTTAATTTCTTAATATTGTATATATTTCTCCTGATAGTCCTCTCAGTTGCCTGGTGCCAGATTGTAAAAATTTCCATTTCCCACAAATTGCCATGAAGTCCTTGCTTGCACTAAGTAAAGAATCTTTCTATTATACATTTAAATTGAAAACCTCACTATTTTTCATGAATCACATAGCAGAACATATTTGAAGTACTTTAGCTGGCGAACATGATCACTGTAGGACAAAACATCTCTTGGGTCTCATGAAGCTACATAATATGCTGTGCTTGTTGCCAGATGGTGTCACAGTAATGAAAATCCAGATTTGTTTTAAAACTCATCTATTTCATGTGCTTTTTTATTTTAGAGTTCTTACTTTTTCCCTCTGGGTTTAAGCTCAGGAAAACATCCTTAGAGTTGACTAAAAAAGGACAATATTTTAAAATAGGCTTTCATTGCCTTGTTATGTGTAAAACTATTTTTTGATCCATCATCATCAAGTTCAACTAAAGAGAGTTTAGGAGGTTTTTTAATCTGTTCTTTTAGACAACTGTTTCCTTCATTGAGCAATAGTATTTTGCCTAATCAAGCTATCATTAGGATGCTGTGATTTTGGATGTAGCTTTTCCTATAGGATTGGAAAAAAAACAGGTTAGAGATAGATTGTCAGGAAGGAAGTCTAATAATCTGGTCGTTGGAACTTGAGGCCAACTTGGTGGCACATAATCAATTTTCCTATAGAAAATCTAAAATGCAAAAGCAGGCTGTTGAGGTTTACATTGTACCATACTGACTAATAGAGCATTATAAACTCTTTGCATTATAAAAAGTGTGGAAATGTTACAGATTAAGACATTGTTTAAAAAAAGAAAAAGAGAGTAAAGAAATTTAACTCCATGGTACAATCAGTGTAAGAAATTAAACCTTCTGGAAGAATAATTCCTGATGTAACCTCTTCACCTTTTTCATACAACTTTTTTTTACTTTGTAATACATGGTAGAGAATCTATATGCAGTTTAGTCTAGTGGTTAAGGCATTGGGCTAGGAATAGTGAGATGTAAATTCTAATCCTGAATTAGTTGTGGAAACAACTGGGTCTCTTTAATCCACTGTCTTTCCTTCAGTACTAGAAAGAAGGTTATAATATAATAACAGAGTTGGAAGTGACCTTGGAGGTCTTCTAGTCCAACTCCCTGCTTAGGGAGGAAACCCTACACCACTTCAGACAAATGGTTATCCAACATCTTCTTAAAAACTTCCTGTGTTGGATTATTCACAATGTCTGGAGACAGTTGTTCCAGTGATTAATTGTTCTAACTGTCAGGAAATTTCTCCTTAGTTCTAAGTTGCTACTCTCCTTGATTAGTTTCCACCCATTGCTTCTTGTTCTGCCCTCAGGTGCTTTGGAGAATAGCTGCATTCCCTCTTGTTTGTGGCAGCACCTGAGATATTGGAACACTACTATTATGTCTCCCCTAGTCCTTCTTTTCATTAAATTAGACATACCCAGCTTCTGCAACCGTTCTTCATATGTTTTAGCTTCCAGTCTCCTAATAATCTTTGCTGCTCTTCTCTGCACTCTTTTTAGAGTCTCCACATCCTTTTTATATCGTGATGACCAAAATTGAATGCAGTATTCCAGGTGTGGCCTTACCAAGGCATTATAAATGGTATTAACACTTCATGTGATCTTGATTCTATCAAATACTGACTATTTCTGAAAATGCCTCAAAAGCTGCAGGGTATCAAGGAGTTAAGATAGCCTTGAAGGAAAAAATAAACCCCAAGCTGTGAAATAGCAGGATGGGTCTTTTAAGTTGTCTTAGAGGAGTACATTCAAGCAATAAGCATGAAAGGCCTTTGCTTCCAGAAGAAAATAATAATTCACCATCTGATGAATTAACTTCATGACAAAATTATATTCCATTAGGGTAGAATTGCCTTATTAAGAATGTCATGATTTAAGGATGACCCATAGTTAAGAACAGAGCCTATTATAGCAAAAATTGAGTTAAATATGCAGTGATTCAAGTTTGTCCTTACAAAATGGTTCAAATTCATTAAGTAATGCTACTTATACAATATTATATAATAATATGTTCCAGCTTACACAGAAATATGACTTAAGAACAGATCTTGGAAATGCAACTCATTCTTAAACTGGTTATTACCTGTTCTTTGCCATCTTCAACAAGGAACATGCTATCCCAACCAAATGCAAGCCCAAGCCCTAATTTATTGCCAACACCACTTTATTTTGGAACAAGTATTATGTTGGACTCATCTGTATGAGAGATCATCTGTATAAGAAACTGTGGCGAACAATGTAGTAGGGCCTGGGCAGGACCCATGTATGTAAGATCCCAACAAGATGCACAATACAACAGGAAAACCCTGCCCTTTGAGAGTTTACATTTGAGCTGATCCATCTCAGACATTTCTAGCTAGTTTTCTTGAATAAATTCAGCACACGTTGCTATCAAGGAAGACTAACCCAAGAAGTCAAAAAACCTTAAGCTAGGGTCAATTTCTGTACAATATCGTCTAGAATACCTCTCTCAGTGCAATGTATCACTAAGGGTAATAACTCTTTGGCTTGACTGCCATTCTACCCTACCTGCTGAGTTTGTCTTTGTATTGGACACACTTATCTTTTTATCTTTTGGCTTTGCCAGTGACTTCTTGAGTAACCTTGACTAATAATATTTTGCAGAATATAGCTTGCTTTCCAAAGCTGTCTGCCATTCTTGAAGCCTGACACTGTCAAGGAAGCTAGCAGAAGTGAATGACACAGACTGAAGGACAAAGCAAAATCTCATCCTGATTCTATGCTATGAACCATCCATCAAAACAGAGTACCAGTTTTCATCTGCCAAATATTTTTGCTTCTGAAGGTAAAAGTCTGCCTGATTCTTTTTCTATAGCTTCTTGTTTGTTTGATAGTTGAAACTTTTCATGCTGATACTGGAAGAAAGCATTGCACAGGTCAATATTTAATTCAGTTGAAAGTCCATTGCAAATTTTATAAGGCAAAGCTATTAGTGCAAGCCGATTCACAAATGACTGTGCCTGTTTTCACATGTTCTATTAAATCAAAAGTAAGGAACCACATTATTCCTTAGCAGTATGGATAAATTAAGATATTATCTGGTAGCTGCTTCAAAACATTTTTAAAGAGTTCTTAGAGTTGGTAAATTTTATTTAACTGTTTTAACCTGTTTTTTTAAGTTAAGCAAAGCTCTTTAGAAGGTTCTTGTTTAAGTCCCTGCAAAGTGACATTAAATGTATCTTGTATTATTTGATTTTAGGAAATAAAACATCAGGGGTGGGGGCAAATGTACTTGATAATTAGCGTTGCGTTTGGAATGCAAATGGAATTCAGCCTTTCTTCTTTGTGAAGTAGGTATTTGTGTGGAAGCTATATAAATATGTATTTGTTGTGGAATTATTTTATAATAGAATGGAATCACATATTGTGTCCATATGGAGTCTCTGGGACCTAGGCAACAGTTCACACCACACCTTGCCATTTTTCTTCCCCTGTGGCAGAAGTTTATATTTCTATTTATTTTCAGGGTACTAGAGAGTTTGTCTGAAATTTGTCTTGGGCCTGTGTACCTTATGTTTGGAGGTGGCATCCACATTTCTATGATTCTGAAGTCTCCCTGGCTGCTGCCCAGATTGCAGGAAAAAAAACAATATAGAGGAGTTTCTTTCAGTATTACTTTTCCTTGGATTCTACTGAAGTATGAGAATCCAAGTAGGCTACAAAACTACTGAGGCACTAAATGTAGAACGTAAGAAAATTAATTTGTAAGCATTTCTTGGTCACTTCATAGCTAAGTCCTCCGAGATTGGGCGGCGTATAAATTTAATAAATAAATAAATAAATAAATAAATAAATAAAGTATGTGCAAAAACACTTCACTCCATCCAAGAGATTTTCAGCAAAATCCTCTGTCCTTTTCTTTCAGTGGTTCTGCACAGAATCTGGTCATGTCCTTCATTCTTAGTTTAAAGTGCTTGATATGTATTTGTGTGTCTATGTCTGTGTATTTGAACGTATATATCCCAAAGATGGGTATATTGGTAATAGTTCAGTTAAAAATAAGATTTATAGACAATCAAGTACAATGATGGAAAAAAAACCTGGTTTTAAGACCGAGAAAAAGTAAAATACTTGGGTATTTCTACGACAAATATGAGTTATATGTTATTTCAACATAATTATGTTGAGACATGGAGTGAAATTAAGAAGAACATTGTTAAGATGGGAGAAATTAAAGTTGTCACTGGGGAAAATCTGCAATAAAAAAATAATGTTTTTATTTCAGACAATGCCTGTTTTGACAACTCCTGTACCATTTAAACAATGGCAAAAGATATATCTACATTTATAGGGCAAAGGGAAAAATACCACAAATTAATATAATGTGTTACAAAATGCAAGAAAAGAGGAGGTTTGGGTTTCTCTGATTTAAAATTGTATTTTGCTACTTCTTGTTTGGTCTGGACAAAAGAATCAATGTTGCTGAGCCACAGGAGACTTTTAAAGATGGAAGGTCAGAACCTGAGGTTTAATACAATACAATAGCAGAGTTGGAAGGGACCTTGGAGGTCTTCTAGTCCAACCCCCTGCCTAGGCAGGAAACCCTATACCATTTCAGACAAATGGCTATCCAACATCTTCTTAAAGCCTTCCAGAGTTGGGGCATTCACAACTTCTGGAGACAAATTATTCCACCAATTAATTGTTCTAATTGTCAGGAAATTTCTCCTCAATTCTAAGTTGCTTCTCTCCTTGATTAGTTTCCACACATTGCTTCTTTTTCTACCCTCAGGTGCTTTGGAGAATAGTTTAGATGGCATGTATATTTATTGTATGATAGAATTAAAGTTAATGTGAATTTCAAAAATTCATTAGACATGCTATATTGAGGATGAAGAAAAGATATCAATACATGTAGTGCCTGAAAACAAGAGACATATCGTATAAGAGAAATAACAAGCAAGAACAAATGGTTCATATATCAGAAATTACTGAAAAACCATCAGGGGGATTTAAAATTAAATCAAGAGAGCAATTAATAGCACAAGAATATATCTGTCAATGGTTTTCCCATGTGCAGTGATTAAAAATTGACAAAAAGATTTAAGGTAAGGAGCAAAGCATGTCAAAATTTGAAGCACAATTGTGCTTCAAATGGTGATGATGTAATTGTCATTATATATAAACATTTCTTGAAATTTGAAACAGAGGAAGAACAATGAAAGAATGTGTGATAATAAGGTGGGCTAAGAATTTTGATTATAATTTATGGATGGACAAATGAGAAAATATGAGTTTAAAAGGATTTACATTTACCATGAGCCTTAGTCTTAAACACAATTTTTACAAATTGATGTAGATCAGGGGCGTTAAACTAGATTTCATTGACAGCTGCATCAGGGTTGTTTTTGACTTTGGGGGGCTGGGATTGCAAGGCCAGGGTGGGATTAGCCAGCTTGAAGTCACTCCTGTTGGGGACACCAGTGGTAGCCCGAGTGCTCTGCTAGCGAAAACAGGCTCCAGAGCTCCATTGTTGAGCTGTCATGGCCTCCTGCAACCCTCTGCCAATGAACAAAGCTTGGGAGCCTGTTTTCTGGCAGAGGGTTTCAGGAGGCCATGGCATCCAAAAACAGAGCTTGGGAGCCCGTTTTCGCTGGCAGAAGCACCGCAGGCCAGTCCTTCGCTGTTTCCAGGGTGGCCCCATGGGCCAGATCTAAGTACCCTGTCAGATGGATCTGGTCCCTGGGCCTTGAGTTTGACACCTCTGGTGCAGATGATGCCAGAGAAAGAGTCCACAATACATGAAGGCATTTCAAATGTATGTTGGAAATGCAACCAATAAAAAAATCATATAAAATAGGTTTATAATACAATAATTAATTTCCAGATTATTTCAAAGAATAGAATAGGTACATGCTTGCCACACATAACTATGCCAAGATCAAGCAACAGAGAAGCCTGTCTCCTGAAAATTTTACATTCTAGACCAGGTTTGTCAAACTGGCGGCCTGTGGGTCGGATGTATCATGAGCAAGCCAGACCCACCCCACTGCCACGAATGAGAAAAACGTCACAAACAATCACATGATGGCAATGTAACGCAACAAGTTTGAAACTGGGTTCTAGACAAATAGAAACATGTTCTAGTAGTTCAACGTAGCAAACCCTGCTCTTGCTTATAAAGATATATGATCTGTAAAATACATGGCACATTTATATACTCACATAAATTTAGCAATAGCTGTAGCACTTAGACTTACATACCGCTTTACAGTGCAATGTCAGCATTCTGAGTAATGCACCCATTGAAAGCAGAATTCCAAGGCAGGTAGATTCCTTTAAGAACATGTTTATTGGATATATCATATTGCACCACCAGTGAAAGTCAACTCTGAAAGTTCCCACAGTTTCCACTCAATTAAAAGATTAATATTTCCCAGTGTCATCAGTCACATTGTACAATGAATATGGCTGACAGGCTCCTTTCCTCCCTCATCAGCCACCTGTTATAATGACCTTGAAAACTTTTTATTTTGACTGTAAGCTGGGCTATCTACTTTTCCCCATCCTTTTCTTTCTCAGGCTTTGTGGCAATTGTGATGCAGGACAATGGCTTCAGTCAGGTTCGCTTCAGAGTTGACATGCAGTATAGCCCTCTCTATGCAGTTTACGGAGTCAGCATCTTGCCCCCAACAATCTGGCTCTTCATTTTACCCACCTCATAAGGATGAAAAGTTGAGTCAACCTTGAGCCTGGTGAGATTTGAACTACTAAATTGCAGGCAACCAGCAGTCAGCAGAAGTAGCCTGCAGTACTGCACTTTAGCACTGCACTACCATGGCTCAACTTTAATTAAAAAGGATCCATTATTTTATTAATTAGTCATCCCTTTTACTCTGTTATTAGAGAATCAATGAATTGGAAAGGACCATTTAAGCCATCAAATCCAAATTTCTGTTTGGTATAGGAATCAGATGGTTATTGTTTGATCTCTGCATCAACATCCTGCAGTGTTCAGTTGCAATCTACTCCCAGACATTAGCTGGTTTTTAAGAGATACCTGTTCAGAGCGGTGAGCTGGCCTATGCTTTGAACTAACTTGGGAAAGGAGGCCAGGAATCAGTAGGAACAAAAAATATAATTCAAGAGATAGAGTCTTCTCTGTCTTGGTGTTGGTACGTTTGAATTCTTAATAAATGTGAAACTCAGAACTGAACACATTCCAAAGTGGGAATTGAAAATGCAAACTAAAGTGAAATTGCACTTCTTCCACCCCAAAATTGCATTTTTTAAACCATCACCTAGTAGTTGGTATAGCAGTTATTTTCATTTTGCAGTTGTAGATTTGATTTCTGTTTCTTCAGAATCTTGCATTTGTCTCTGTTAGTCTATTATTTTCATTCCATTTCTCTAACATAACAAGATAATTTTGAATGTTATTTCTGCCTTTCAGGGATTTAGCTATCTTGCCAATTCTGTTTTGCCTGAAAATGTGATAAGCATTCCCTCCAACTCTTCATCTAAGTTGTGAATATAAATACTAAAAAGTAGAGGACTCAGAACGTAATCTTGTCACATCCTATTTAGTATTTTACTTCAATTTGATGAGGAACTATTGATGAGGATTCTTTGGATATGATGATCAAGCCAGCTATTTTCAATCAATATATTTAGTTGTCGTAACATCCAGCCTATAAGTTATTGAAACTTATATAGTATTAATCAAAATGCTACATCACATACTTTACAGAATATGTTAAAATATGTTATGATTCAATTCAAAATCTCATAAACTACTAAGAAAGATATAAATTAAAATCTGAGAAAAGTTAGTTTGGAAATATCTATGATATTTATAATTAAAAAGATTTTCTTATATATTTTTCTCTTATATTTGTCTATTTGAATATTTAAGAATGAATGGAGTTAGTTAAGATAGAGAAAATATCAACAAAACAAAAGAAAGAATTATATTCCTTTTGATAGAAGGGAATTATTTTTCTTCTGGCTATGCATTCTGAATGATTTTTTTAATGATTCAATGTGCTATTCACTCTGGCAGAGTCATCATATTGGACAGAGCTGAAAACAGTCCTAAAATAGCCATCAGTGGATTCCATTTATTTGAAAACCATAAAATGATAGAAGAAATCACAGCTGGAAATTGAAAAAAGGGTGTTGATCAGTTAATCTTTTCAGCTGAAATGATGGTTAAAGGCACTGTAACCTCTGTCATATATTCTTAATTACGGTGTCAGCACCAAGCAAAGCTGTTCTATTTTATTTCCACTTATTCTTCCCCTTATTTTTATTAGTATTGACTTTTTTTTAGTAAAAAATCCCACAGCTTCTGGTGTCCTTGCTGAGCCATGCCATAGTTAAACGACAGGCATGCTGTGTATTTTAATGAGCTGCTAACACTGATTATATGAAAAGCAACCCTGAGACTTCAGGGTCCAAAATGCTCCTATGAGAAATAAATTACCTTTTTAAAAAGACCTCAGCGTTGAGGCAGGTTTCAGTCCTTCTGAACTATTGGATTAGAAACTGCAGGGAGTTAAAAAGATGTCACCTTTCATGTTAACAATGAAGCTGAGAAGTTTTTGCTATTACCCTAGCAGTGGCTAAGGCAAAGAACAGGATAATTTATTTTGGTCAGTTTCAAATGAGCTCAGAGCCATTGAGATTTGATTCCAGCTTCATACTTGAACACCAATGAACATGAGATGGCAATACAAACCTATAGCTTTCTAAATCTGCTTGCTGCCATCTAGTGGTTTTCCAGATATTTGCAATCTAGATCAGGCATTCCACTCCTATTAGGAAGTGAAAAAGTGAAAGGCAGGAAGGCAATATCCCATAGCTTTTAAATAATCTTTGTGAATATTTAAGGGAATCTTTTTCCACAAAGAATAACAGAGTTGGAAGGGTTTTTGGAGGTCTTCTAGTACAGTCCCCTGCTCAAGCAGAAAAATCCTATAACCTTTCAGAAAAATGGTTGTCAATCTCTTCTTAAAAACCTCCAGTGTTGGAGTCCCCAGAACTTCTGGAGACAAGTTGTTCCACTGATTAATTGTTCTAACTGTTATGAAATTTCTCCTTAGTTCTAGGTTGATTATTTCCTTGATTAGTTTCCACCGATTACTTCTTGTTCTTCCTTCAGATGCTTTGGAGAATAGGCTGACTCCCCCTCTTTGTGGCAATCCCTTAGATATTGGAACACTGCCATCATGTCACTTCTAGTCCTCCTTATCATTAAATTAGACATACCAATTCCTACAATTTTTGCAGTTACACATAAATGTGTCAGAAAGAAGTTTTACCAAACCTTCTTTCCAACAACTAGTTTTCTCTATGAGCTTTAAGATCAAAGGACATGCTATCATTAAAAATCCATCAGAACCGCCAAAATTCACTGGACCGAGATGTATTGCTATGCTTAAATATGAATTTTAATGTGTCTCTAGAAGATTTTCAGGCATTGTTATGCTAAAGGCAATCCAATAATTATTTAGCAGACAGTATCTTTTTGCTTAGTTCAGATTTGGGTTAGCTGTTAAAAAGATATTTGTGAGACTACTGAGAATTGAGATCCTTTCTTTGGTCAGGCCATGACTATTGGTATGTATTTTTTTGCATATTCCTCTGGAACTGCTATCAGAAAGAAAGGCAAGAAATAATAATAATAAAGTGGATTACTTTTTATCAGTTGAGAGAATACTGGGACAGAGAAAACTGCAGGGAACAGAAGAAGGGGCAGTCACAGAACATAGAAACATAGGTCTGAAGGACCTCATACATTTTCTAGTCAAATTCCCTGTTCAAGGCAGGAGACCTTATACCATCCCAATAAAATGGTTGTCCAGTCTATTTTTGAAAACTTCCAGTGATAAGAGTACCCATAACTCTGGATGTTCCATTGTCAGGAAATTGGCTACAGGTAAGATTTCTCTTTAATAAGCTTCCACCCATTACTTCTTGTCCTGTACTCAGGTGCTTTGGAGAACAAGTCAATCCTTCTACCTTGAGACAGCTCCTCAAATACTGGAAGACAGTTATCATGTTTCTCTTAATCCTTCTCTTTGATAGGTGAGACATACCTAGCTCCTTCAACCATTCATTATTAGTCAGATTACACTGGATTTATACTGGGACTTAGATAACTATTGATGATGCCAATCTTTTCTATTTCCCTATATTATTTTTTTAAAAATAATTCAAGTCAGAGAACATATCCAACACACCATTCTCCACTTATTTACCCTACTACAATAACTTTACAAACTGAGTTTTGTTGAGAGAGAGTGACTGTCTCAAAGTCAACCAGCTGGCTTTGGTGGTTAAGGCAGGATTTAGTGGTCTCTTGTTTTTTAGCTTGATGTCTTAACCACTAGAAAAAAATCTAACCCTTGATGACAGCTCTCTCACCCTTCGTATATCCTCAGCGTTTTAACTTTTAGATGAATAGATAAGGCACCAGGCTGGAAACTGTGAAACTGTGAGTTTTAGCCTTGCCTTTGGCATTCTCTCTCTCTGTCTTCAACAGCAAGCCAGAGCAAACCACTTTTAAAATATTGCCAAGAAAACTGCAGGGATTTATCCAGGCAGTCACCAGTAGTCTTGAAGACACACACACACACACACACACACACACACACACACACACACACACACTCTAGAATATCATCTGTTGACAGATCAGAAAGATGAGGAAGGAATGTAATCCTGGAGAGTTTATCTTCTTTTTTAAAAATCCAGAGATTAAAATTACAGTTTTCCATACTTCTTTAAATCCTGAAGTACACATAATTTTATGCTGTGCTGTCCATCATTTCCAAAGATAAGCTGCTGTTTAATAGTGTTCAACGCTAATCCAATATCCAACATTGTATCACAAAAATTCTGAGAATGAAAGTTGTTGATCCTGAGATGGAAAGTAAGTGGTTAAAAATGGACTCAGTATTTATTTGGTGACCCAAATACAACACACACCAAATGTGGGGTGTTTGTGTGCCTACATATGTCTTCTCTGTCAGTTAGCTAACAGATGCATAATTTCTGCCATGTTAGGAAATCATACTCATGTTAGTGCATTGATCAGCATCTTCCTATTTAGAAGAGGAACAGTGTTTGTGTGCAGAAGGGATTTGAAAGAGGTCATAACAATGACAGTCTGGAATTCAATCAGGAAATAGAAAATGAGAAAAAATAAATAGAATTGAAAATTTGTATTGGCATGTAGATGTTATTACTGAAATGCAGACTAGTTTAAACTGGTCAAACATCTAGCCATAATTAATGTTGGATGCAACATGAAGATGAACACAATAGACCAGTGATGGAAAACCTTTTCGGCACCGAGTGCCCAAACCGGAACACATGTGCATGCATGCGCACCACAGCACTGAAAACCCAAATACCAGTGTGCAAGCACGGAGTGGCCAGCAGATTGTAGGGTTTCCGGCACACATGTGTATGCCAGCCATCTGGTCTTTGCACACGTCAGAGCACCAGAAACCTGAACATCAGCTGGCCAGTGTGTGCATGCCTGTTTTTTGGCCATTTTCAGGCCATTTTCATTTCCATGAAGACCAGCTGACCAGCATGCCATAAATCAGAAGAGCAGAAGGTTCTGCATGCCACTTCTGACATGTGTGCCATAGGTTTGCCATTATGGCAAGAGACCAAGGTGGGTTCCTACCGGTTCATACCAGTTTAATAGAACTGGTTCGTCAAATCTACTGAACCGGTTAGAAGAGGTTCCACCAGTGGACCTGGAAAGCAGGCCACACCTATAGAAGAGGTTCCAAAAAAATTTGAAACCCACCACTGCAAGAGACTATGGCAAAAGCTCCAGTTCCACCATCTTGAATAGCATTAAGTATGAAAGAAGATGTGGGAAAAAATTTTAAAAGGCCATTTTTTCGAATGTTTTCTGCATAGTAACCCTATTCAGTTTTCCAAGGGACATTATAAGAAGAGAGAAAAATATCTGACACTACACTTTCAGCAAATGATCCTACTCAGGGATCTGATCCCCAGGAGTTACCAAAACTCTGCAATATCAAACCTGTCAAACTCCACTGTTGAATGTAGACCTTACAAAGGGATAATCCAATGAAGTGAAATCATTAGAAAGATTGGGATAAATAAAAGGGAGCTTTACAAAACCCACAAATTTAGCTACTTTTTGAATTCTCTTGTAGTTCCTATAATTATAAAGAGAGGTAGAGTAAGGATTCAAAACTCAGAAAATTACTTTTCTACAATTACTACAATTTCTACAATTATTCTTTTATACATGCAAGGGGAGGTTTGGGGAGGTCTGCTCCCTACTGTTCCACTCCTTGGTTGCAGAATTTAACAGACAACATTTCAGCAAAGAACACTCAATAATTGAGAATTCTAGACATACAAAACAACAAACAAATTAGGGATTATTATTATTTTACTGCTTTTATTAATAACTCGGTTTCTCTTACACTCATCTTCTTTCAACAGAGACCAAAATAATTCCAGAGTTTGGCTAGTCAGTTTGCAAATGGAGTAATCTGTCCATTTTCAAAAATTTAGTGAGGTATCTCAAGAGATAAGCCTAGAAATTATGCCTGTGCACTGCTTTGAAGACATGCTTTCCTTTAATGATATTTGTTCAAAGCAATCCTTTGAAGATGGTTGCAAAGCAGTGCACTTAAAAGCAAAGTGAAATGGCCAGGTTGCTCCACTTTGCCTTCATTCCTTGGCTTTTCTACTCATAGAGCTGAAGGTCGAGGCTTCAAAATATTGCAGAGCTTCCTAATAAGGCAAATCACAATGTTCTCTACCTTCTGATGAATGATGTTGCCTCCATGATGCAAAGTGCCTTTCTGAGACAAATCATGGTTATTGTTACTTCCTCCTTCTCTGTCTGTGTCTGCGTCTGTTTTCTGAGTCACATTTTCTCATCATTGTTCCACAACAGTTTTTCTCATCATTATTCCACAACAGTTTAGGGACTGGAAAAGGGACTGGACAGAAGGATATTATCTAAATCCATTAGTTCCCTTCTCCATTTTGAATTCTGCGCCATCAGACCATTGTTTTTGGGGTTGTGAAAGAGCACAGCTTTGGATGCCCATTTGCCAGATGTAATCTCTGATATCTTCACATAGGGCTGGACTAACTCCTTTCTGGAATTACAGAGAATCACATGCAATCATCATCAACAATATTGGGTTAGAATGGAAGAGTAGGCCTCTCTATTGAAGGCAATTTCCTATGTTCTTATGCCGATTCATTACTAGAGTTGTATGGATCACATGACTTCTAAATCCTGTTCCTTACATCCATCCAAATATCTTTATCTATGGTTCTTAGAATTGTCAACTAATTCTACACATCTTTAACTGCAAAAAAAAACCCCTATAAATCCAGCAAAATCCCAACTACTGATTTTTTTTTTTTAAAGTGAACCCAATGGATTATTGTGCTTCCTGAAAAACCCTACCTACATTAGGCTTGGCACATCTGATCAGAGTGTATTCCAGTAATTCAGAAAAAATATATATTTTAAACTTCCTTAAACTAAAAGTATTCTAAAATCAATTAATGTCTCTGTCCTACATCATAAACACAATAGATTTTTTTTTAGTCCTATAGAATACATGGGGAAACTGGGAAATCTATTGCTTAAATAACTATTCATGGTGGTTTGGATAATGGAGTATGCCATGGGAAATGCTATTATCATTACACTTTATAAATCATAAATCTCACCATCATAATCTCACCTATTTATGAGAGGCAAAATGCACACCTGTGTCTAGTTAGCAACAGACTAAATGAGTTCAGCATTTTTTGGCATCCGATTATCCTTCTTTCTTCTATTATCTTTGGAAGTAATGTTTGTTATGTCAGAAAAATGTATAATAATCACACTACTTGGATTACATGGCACTCACTGAATGGAATATGAAGCTATAACATATCTGGGAACAGGAATGGAGGACTAAACACAGCTTCATGTTTTCCAGAACCAATGGCTGTGGCAGTAATAGGAGCTGGTGAATGAAACAGCTTTTCGGAATGTCCCTGGATCAAAGAGATGACAAGGATCAGCCACAAAAATAGCCTCCCTCTCCACATACACAATCTTCCTGTGAAAAGATTAAACCTGTAGCTAACATTATGGCCAGTTCAGAGAACCTCTAAATTCCACCCCTGGCTGGCCCCACCCACCCTGCCCCTCTCCTTCCCTCCCAAGAGTCTCCACATTTTGGATGTGGGGTAAGTGCAGGCCCATGTGGAGGCTTGGGGAGGGAGAAAATGGACCTCCCGGAAGGCCTCTGGACCCCAAGGGGAGAATGTGTTTGCCCTCCCAAAGGCTTGAATAAAGCCTCCAGAGCCTGGGGAAAGTGAAAATGGTGCATGAGGCTGACTAGGCGATGCTCACCATGGCAATGCTCATCTGGCAACTGGGCAGATAACTTATTGTTGAAATTTTTGAAGCCCACCCCTGGTTTAAGAGCTCAGGGAGCTGAAAAAAAAATCCTGCCTAGCCACTGTTCAATGCCATTTCCTCTCTTAATTACTTTAGAGGAAGCTGCTCATTATTGACTTCTTTGAAGTTAATAACCCTCTAAAGGACAAACTTCATCGCTGGGAAAACCCTCTTCTATTCTGCATGAAAGAAACTCCCATGTTAGTTTTAAGGATTAAAAATAAAAGCTTCACTGTTTGGAAAACAGCAAAAGGGAGACTGGAGTGTGGATTTTGGAAAGTTGGGGGGCTAGATGGACTTGAAAGAATATTTCCTGTGGGGTATTTAATCATTTATAAAGAATATGTGAAGATTTTGAAATTAACCGGAACTGTCCTTTGGGAAGTTTTCTTGATTGGAAAATAAACAGAAGATAAGGGGGGATTTTAAAGTTGATTGGAGGGAACTAGAGAAAACAAACAAATACATTTAAAGGAGAAGAGGCCCATTTCTACAATGAGCAGTTCTATTTGACTATAGAAGAAATTAAGATTGTTTGGAAACAATGTACTCAAACATTTGTTTGATACTATAGCAGAGGGGAAAACAACAGGTTGGATAAAGCACTGACTCAAGACTGAGATTGATTTGAATAAAGATTTGTAGGATTTTTTTTTTAAAAAAACTGAATTACAAAAGTTTTATAGAAACAGATGTTATGTATCTGAAAATAGATTTAAAAATATTAGATTATAAGAGTCATATGGGAAAAGATGCTCAAATGAATTTATAAATGAAACCAGCTGTTGTCTTAATAATTAAAGGGGGCATACAAATAATAAATTTAAAAAGTGACTTGGCAAGACTTCTTATCTCAGATTTACAAAGCACTGTGTGAAACCAAGGACACTGCTTTCTGAGAGGATAAAAAAAATACTGAACCTGTTCCTGAAAAGAAATAAAGAGAAAATGATATCAATCAGAAATCAATCTGTAGGACATTACTTGATGAGATTAAAATAAAGTTTTTAAAGTAAACAAAAGTTACAATAAGTGAATCTATTTGAGCAATGTTAAAATATGTGGGTTTTGGTAGCTATTAATGGGATTTCTTTTTGACCAGGACTGAATTACATGGTTTTAAAGATTTGTTTTTAAGTATGGAGAGATTTATTTTGCTTTATTTCTTAAAAAATAGATTTTTAATGCAGGTGTTAAGTTGTAAAAATGTTCCTATTTGTCTGGAGGACAGAATCATCTTTTTTTTCATTTCCTTTTTCTCTCACTCCCCCATCCCTTTATATTATTTCTTTACTTTTTATATTTTTCTTGTTTGCATTAGTTTTTTTAATCTTTGTATTTGGAAATCTCAATAAAATTATTATATATATATTTAAAAGCTATAACATATCGGGAAGATGGTGTAGAAGAGAAATGGAAAACCTCACTGAGTCAATTCAAAAAAAAAAATAAGCCTAGATTTTTAAAAGCAAATGTATATGAGAGCCAATCATTCACAGTGAAGATATTCCCTTGATATCTGAATGGGCTCTTGGGAATTCTCTAAAAGTGGGGTTTTAAATTAATTTAAATTTAATTTATTAATTAATTGCCTTCAAGTCAGTGTCAACTCCTAGTGACTGCCTGGACAAATCCCTGCAGTTTGCTTGGCAAGGTTTATTAGAAGTGGTTTGTCATTGCCTGCTGAGAGAGGTCTTTGAGAGTGACTGACCCATAGTTACCCAGATGGCTTCATGCTATAAACACAGGACCAGAACTCATGCTCTCATGATTTCTAACCTGATGCCATAACCACTACACAAAACCGACTCTCTAATTTAAATGTTCAAATTAATTTATACTGAATGAAGACTTAACAATGAGAGAAAGGGGAAACACACAGAAGTTCTTAATCTGAGAGTAAACCAAAGAGAGAGAATTGCCTACAGGTAGGGCTGTACATAGTTTATGATAGATTCATTTTATGATGGATGTCTCATATAGATTGGAGTCATTTTCATCCTCTCCTCCAAGTAAAGTCTGTCTTGCTTAGTGAGAGGATGACAAAAAACATCTGAACTTGGACAACTTCTAGATGAAGTTCTAGATGAAAGCTTGTGTAATGAAAAAGAGCCAGCTTTTCACTTTCTACATACATACATCTCAATAATATGACTACTTTTAGACATATCTAAAAATAAATTAGCTAGCATATGCATTTACATGCATATGCATGTTAAAATTCTAGGTTCTATTCAGGGTTTGGAAAGTATTTGTCCTTGTGCTGTGATTTATATAGAAGTAACATGGTCAGTATGAAATTGACAAAAGCAATATAGGTGCATGTGTAACTTTTCTCAAGTTTCAACTGTTGAAAAAGGTCTCTTCTGCCTATGTTGACACAAGACTAAGATAAAACTATATGGACCCTAACATAAAAGGAAATTGATTTTTTCAATTTGTTCCTTTGTCCTAACTATTTAGCTACCTTTTCATTTTCTGTCTTTCAAACATCAAAAAGATGGAAAGTGAAACGCCAGCTTCTCTATGTGAGATGAGGAATACAGTATTCCATTAAGTTCACAATAAAATAGTAACCTGAGAAAAATATTTATTTCCCCGTATACTGTATCTCTCACAACAAACTGATATATGTTTTTAAAGAACATTCTCATTCTATTTCAGCTTTCTGTATTTCTTCCTAAAAAGGAAAGCTATCAATTATAATAAACTGTATAAATTTTAGGCACTGCATATCATCAAGGCCAATATTAATTTATATATATACATATACACATATACATATGTATCTAGATCTATATATCTATCTGTTGTCTCATCATTCAGTGATTCACAACTCTAGATAAATCTCCACCTTGAAATCTTGGTTATTTTTAACTTGACATTGAGAGATATGCAAGTTCTACTTTTATCTGCAATTGGTTCACTCACATGTCACATGCAATTCATAAGTTAATATGAATGACAAGCATGCATATATAAAATAATTGTATAAAAAAGAAAAAATCTTCAAAAATTTCTCAATCAATCATGATTTTCATATTTTTTTTATTTCCTTAGCTTTATGAGTGATAGACACCAATAATATGGGATACATGAATAAGTAGATCTTGCTTGGCGAGCAAGGAAATAATATATTTCCCATGAAACAAATTTACAATAAGATAAAACACAGAACACAGAATAATATAATTGGAAGGAAGGTCTTCTAGTCAACCTATTGCTCAAGCAGGAGACCCTATATCATTTCAGACAAATGGTTGTTCAGTCTCTTTTTGAAAGCTTCCAGTAGTGGAACACCCACAACTTCTGAAGGCAAGCTATTCTATTGGTTGATTGCTCTCACCATAAGGAAATTTCTCCTTAGTTCTAGGTTGCTTCTCTCCTTGGTCAGTTTCCATCCATTGCTTATTGTATTTTTATATTGTATTTTTATTGTATTTGTATATAATATTTACTGTAGCAAAGTCATGTACCCATTATAAAAGAATTCCACCAATTGATGTGTATCAAATAGACATTCATACTACCAATTTGCAAATCTTCTTTCTGTTTGCTGTTTGTTAAGAGCTGGAAGATAGTTTCCACTTGTTCCTTGTTTTGGTAAAGGCTGGATTATCAATTTACATACTGTTGACTTCATGAGAACTAAGGCTCACTAAGGCCCATAATTGGCAGCATTATATAGGGCAGAAGCAGAAAGAACCCCCACTACATTTTTTTTGCTCTGTAAGATGATAAGTAGCTACATTCAAGCCTTAAGAATGAATTAGCGAAAGTAACTAATTCCTTTAGTTTACTGATCCACTAAATTGCCAACATCAGCATTCTTTACTTTCAGTGTCATATGGATTATGCCTGCTATTATGCCAGCTAGAGACATGGCTGAGCATATAGATATTGCTTGACCAAATTTGACCAAGCAATTGTTTGCTTATTCCTTGTACCTTTTAAATGATCATAATAGAAAGGGCATGGCAAGCTCTATCCTGAAAATACAATGCCTTTTTAAGAGAGTGTTGTTCTTACCTCTTTAAAAGATATGATAGTTTAACCAATCCTGAAATAATAAGTGCAATTAAAAGGCCTTAATAATTGTATCCAATAATACTATTATCAAATGGACAAATTTATTATTCTTTGGGAGTCTCTGATCATTGTGATGAAAGGGCTTTCATAAGAAATTTCAAATGGGAATTGAATAGATTTCAATTTTGGGGTGTGACTGACATTTGGTGAAAGGCTAAGACTGTCTTTCAGTAGGAAGAAAAATGGATTAAGGAAGTTGTGCTGATGGTACACCTCTCCTTGATCTGTGGTATTGAAAAGAGTTACTTCCACTATTATGGAAGTATTATGTCTATTATTAGTATTGATAGTACTGACTTAACAACCCTAATTGGGACTGGCAACTTTGTTGTTAAGGAAAAAAGCCATTAAATGAAGCCATACATGATCATCCAGTTTAATGACAGCAGTTCCTACTGTTTTTCGTTGTTGTGATTTAATCACCTGTGCTTCTTAACTGGGACACTGTGCTACAACCTGCTGCTCTTGCTGGCTTCCCCAATGACTTTGTTTGTGGGAAGATGGCTGGGAGGGTTGTAAATGACAATTGTGTGACCATGAAAGGGTATGACTATTATAAATGAACAATGGTCACCGAGTGTCTGAATTACCCAACCTGTTTTTTTATTGCCAAATGGCTCAAAAATTAATGGAAAATGTACTTCTAATCATACAAATCTGCCAACATATGTTTGACAAGAATGAGGCTGATAGAGTTCTAACAGCTTTCTTCTAAGGAAATGAATGTTAAAAGATGTAGATAAGTAGTCTTTAATTAGTCGATTTAATCAGTTAATTAAGTTGAATTAATTTCTCAATTTAAGGAATTAATCCTCATGCACTTTCTTGTTAAGGCATTAGTTGTAGTGCTTAGAGGCAAACAGTGTTTGTATCCCCATTTGAGTGAGCAGGTAGTGAATAATACATTTTAAAAAAAATCCACAATTGAATAAGAAGGCCAAATTCTTCTCCTCCACAGAAAACCAAAATGAGTTATTCCAAACCTTGCATGCATTGAAATGTATCCCATCCGTGCACATTTAATTCGTTGGATATTTTCTTCTGCATTATTATTTGTATATTAATACAATTAGTCAAATTATCTCCTATGGCAGATTCTGGAATAGCATCTTTAATTTCTAGATTTGGAAATAAGGCTGGGGGACAGAACTGAAGTGGAAAAAAGAAATCATATTAAGCCTTTTTTCTGTCAAAGAAACATTCATTCTTTTTCATCTGCTCTTTTGCAAAGAACAACAACAACAATGAAATACATGATGCGTGTTGCAGTTTTAGTCACAGCTATTCACATTTATTTTCATTTGGTCTACTCTAGACAAACAGTTGACCAATATTCTTTTTTGGTGTTGGAAAAAAAAAACCTGGGTAGAAAAACTATATGTCAACGCTGAATTATCATAGGAAACATGGCATGCTATCTTATCAAAACAGAATGCCTGAGTTTAAGAGTTTTGAAGAGGAATGTGGGAAGATATTGATATCTGCACAGTTAAGGAGAGATCTACTATTTGATACGATTGATAGAATCAATTGATAAGGGAACTGAAGATTTCTTCTTCCTTTTATTTTCCCATATCACCCAATAGTGGGAAAAGATTGGAAGTTGCCTTTATGACTTTAGTGAGATCTGGGATGCAACCGAGACATATATTTCCCTGCTATGGCAATGTCATTGAATATGCAAAAGACTCTGGTGTCAGTAATACTTGAAAACTCTCAAAAGGGATTATGCAGTATATAGGAAGCTCTCCATATTTCTCCCTTTTTCCCACAGAAATCTCTTAAATACTTCAGTTTTATTCATGGAAATGGAGACTATATCTTAGATGCAAATTATCTTTTGGAAGTGAAGAAGCATTTACATTCTGTCACTGTTTATCAGAACGTAGTGAATATATCAGATGTACTTGCCAACATCCCATGAAGGACAACGCTCTTTCTTCATAGAAATTACTTGAAAATTTGGAAAAAAGCATAATTCCTTTATAGAATAGTGAATAACAATATGGCATTTCTACAATTTATAAATGGAGAGACACTTCCAAAAACATGGAGCTAAAGCATACAAAGCACAAAAAGTGACCTTTGTTCCTCTGTAAAATGCTCAAATAAAATGATAACAGTTAAAAACATAACAAAAATATGTCTATACAGAGAAATATGTAATGCGATGTAGATAAATTCTATCTTAGTGAATTATTATAGCATTGTGTCTGAGGTCGCTGGCATTTTAATGATACCATCCATCCCTCCATCCATCCCTCCATCCATCCATTCATCCAGCCAGCCAGCCATCTAAGTCCTACATTAATCCCATAACAGTTGCAGCAATAATTTCATCTAATGCTTTTTCTAAATAAAAGTAGGTGTCATAAATATCAAATATTATTAGGGTAAATTGTTAAATATGAAAAAAATGTGCTTACTTACATTCTGTATACATGAAAAATAAATTTATATTGCAAGTAAATTTAAGGGAAAAATATAAACAGTTTTGATGACAGTGGCAAGTTCACATCCCTAAAGCAAGCAATGTAATTTTCACATTTATCTTGCCAAACATATCTTTCAACAGCTACCCATCAAGTTGAGCCTGTAATCTCTTCTTCTCATCAACATAAAGAAGAGATAGAGGCCAAACATTTCTGTATTTATACCTGGTACATCACATAATAACATTGAACAAAATACATTTTGGTCATAAATAATTACAATGCTGATTATTTTTTTTTATAAAAAAGACAAGTGCAAATTACACAGTACCTACATAGGTTGTGCACACAATAGTCTTTTTAAAATTGCTATTATTTTTTTATCCTCTAAATACAGCAAATTGTTCCTTTCCATGCATTGTAATCTATGGAGGTTTACATTTGGAGGAAGATGAGAGGAAACAGTTCTTCCTTATTTTACTTTTCTCTTTGGAGTCCTCTGCTGTTTTGAAGTCTACTATGCTTCCCCAGTGATGACTGCCTGTCCCATCCCATTCACTAGCTCTACTTTGGCTCCAAATGATGAACTTTGTAAGGGACATTGTTATAGCCTAGTTTTTTTATTCTACTCTCCTGTTTTCCCCCTAGTAGGGAGAGAGAGAAAGAGAGAGGTTTCATTTATTTTGTTATAAAATTAGGCTTTTCAGACTTGATTGCTGTCAGAGAATGCAGTTTGAGTACTAGCCTGTTCACCCTTGAGGCTAATGACCTGATAACAGTAAATCTGCCATGTCTATTTTATTTTTCACTTATGCCTCTGTGGGTATGTCCCCAGTATTTCACATTTATTTCTCAGCCGACTGTTCCACAGGCATACCTCTCGATCCCAGAAATACACAGGAATGTGCTGTCCGCTTTGCTACAGAGCATATCAGATCTTTACATTAGTGAAAGAACTGTCCTTTGGACAGTTCTGAGATCAGGCAAGTGATCATAATAATATTGTCTTAACATGTTAACCATCAATGCAGGTGAACTTCTAATTAAGATAATTATAATGCTTTTGAAATGCCAATCTGGCACAGTTTGTGACATTGCAATTATCTAGCGAGTCACCCAAAGAAGCAGAGGGTTACAGAAACTATAACCCTGCACTATGTGTAGAAGAAAGAGACTTTTTAAAATAACTTTGGGATCAATTATCTTAGCTTCTAAGTATACAGATGAGAGTGTTTTGAAACTATTCTCAGTTGCAGCCCAGCAACCAACTTATACTTTAAATACTGTAAGAAAACAAAAAACAATAAGAACTATACCACAATGTCAAGGCACATACAGTATAACACTAAGCCAAGATATTTAAATTATGATAAAACAAACAATAGTGGCTTTACTGACTTCTCATACAGAATCAAAACAAAAAGAAACAATGCTGTGATACAAATTGAGATGAATGACCTTAGTCATTCTTTCTTAACCCTAAGAAAAATCAGCCACTTTTGAAATTACAATACAATACAATACAATACAATAGCAGAGTTGGAAGAGACCTTGGAGGTCTTCTAGTCCAACCCCCTGCCTAGGCAGGAAACCCTATATCATTTCAGACAAATGGCTATCCAACATCTTCTTAAAGACTTCCAGTGTTGGGGCATTCACAACTTCTGGAGGCAAGCTGTTCAACTGATTAATTGTTCTAACTGTCAGGAAATTTCTCCTCAGTTCTAAGTTGCTTCTCTCCTTGATTAGTTTCCACTGATTGCTTCTTGTTCTACTCTCAGGTGCCTTGGAAAATAGTTTGACTCCCTCTTCTTTGTGGCAACCCCTGATGTATTGGAACACTGCTATCATGTCTCCCCTAATCCTTCTTTCGATTAAACTAGACATACACAGTTCCTGCAACCATTATTCATATGTTTTAGACTCCAGTCCCCTAATCATCTTTGTTGCTCTTCTCTGCACTCTTTCTAGAGTCTCCACATCTTTTCTACATTGTGGTGACCAAAACTGAATGCAGTATTCCAAGTATGGCCTTACCAAGGCTTTATAAAGTGGTATTAACACTTCACGTGATCTTGATTATATCCCTCTGTTTATGCAGCCTAGAACTGTGTTGGCTTTTTTGGCAGCTGATGCACCCTGCTGGCTCATATTTAAATGGTTGTCCATTAGGAGTCCAAGATTCCTCTCACAGTTACTACTATTGAGCAAGGTGCCACCTATACTGTACCTGTGCATCTCGTTTTTGTTGCCAATGTACAACCTTACTCTTTTCATCATTGAATTTCATTTTTTTAGATAGTGTCCAATGTTCAAGTTTGTCAAGATCCTTCTGTTATCTTAAGCTTGTCTTCTGGAGTGTTGGCTATTCCTGCCAGCTTGGTGTCATCTGCAAATTTGATGAGTTCCCATTTATTCCCTCATCCAAATCATTGATGAAGATGTTGAAGAGTACTGGGCCCAAAACAGAGCCTTTAGGTACTCCACTGCATACTTCCCTCCATGAAGATGCAGTTCCATTGAGGACTACACATTGAGTGCGGTTGGTGAACCAGTTACAAATTTGCCAAAAGAAATTGCAGGAATTAATTCAGGCAGTTTCCAGGAGTCAGTAATGACTCAAAAGGATGCCTTCCCCTCAAAATGTGTTATGTTTATGAGGGTTTCTGTTGAAAAACCATATTACTCTGCTGGATGTTCACAATCTAAACTCACTAGTATGCTGTTTACATATCCTAGTGTTGCTATTTTTAAATTATGCAATTTGCATTAAAAAAACTTACGTCTCTATATTTGAAATTAAAAGTCCCTCTTAAATATTATACTCAAAGTAACTTTATTATTTCTTTTCTAGAACATAGAAAATAATGCAATACAAAAACAACTTCAGCCTTTATTGACCAGTGCCAAATTTACTCTACAAAACACTGGAAAGCTGAAGCATATCTTTCTTTGGATCATACATACAGGAAATAGGCTGAAAAATTAACACTGCAACAAAGTATCTTGAAAGATCATTTAATTAACATAATCAAAATATGATTTCCTTTTTACAACTCTTATCAACAAGATCATACCCAACATATTACTTCCATCTATATAAATATATTTTTAATAAAAAAAATGATGGAATTTTTGGTATCTGAGTATTACTGGGGTATAAATATAGACAATAGACATAGATGAATATGTAGATGTAGTTGATATAAATACAATAAGGAGCCAGTTTGGTGTAGTGGTTAAGGCATTATGCTAGAACCAGGAAACTGTGAGTTCTAGTTCCAGTATCGGTACTGCCAAAAGGAAGCAGTCACTTTCCCCATTTGGGACAGTCACTTTCTCTCAGCCCTAGGAAGGAGATGAAAAAATCTTGCTAGGAAATCTGTAGGAATATGTCTAAGCAGCCTGGGAGCATCAGATACAATTAAAGGAACAACTACAACAAAAATAATGCAGTAGATGAATTTTGCTTTTGTGTGGATCCTCTTTGCTCGCCCCACCCTCAATATTTTATTGCTCACTATGTACAGTATATGATTTGGGTTTTTTTTTTAAAAGAAGAAACTTAAGTAATCTGAAAACATACATTCAACCTGAAGTTAGTGCTTCAGTAAATACTTCGTTTTAATTCTGATTTTAAAAGTCATAAAACTAATTTCTATTTAAAAGCTTCCAAGTTTATAAAAAGTAAACAAGATTGTTTTTTCATAGTTGATATCAATAAATACATTGTATAGAATAATATTTATTAGCTTGTAACTCCTAACATCTGGGGTAAGTATATATTCTCTTTGAAGATAATTAGCCGGAATAGAATTATCTTTATAAAACTATGAACATACCTTATATTGAGTCTGAATGATTGCAGTATTGTGTTGTACTGGAATATCCAATCTTGGAATGAATTTGCTACTCATTATAATTTGTATGTTACATATTTATTTTATAGTTATCCCAAATTAAAAGAATCCAGCATTAAAATGATAAAAGAAACCATGGTAGTAAATCAACTTATTAAAAAAGGGCAAGATTTTGAAAAAAATGTTTTTAATTTCAAAAAAGTGTAAATGCCACAGCTATAGTATAAAACAATTATTTTTTCTCCATCAGGGGAAGTTTCCCAGATTATTCAAACTAGAGCATCTTGGTTCAAGGAAGGTTGTAATTGGTACATTAGCAAAAGTTGTGCAAAACCTCTCCTGTCCACAGCCAAAATGGGAAACATCTTCACAGCCAATTCATTGTGGCCAACTCGTCATGGCTAACTTTCCATGGGGCAACTTGCTGCGGGACAGTTTAACAATTCTATTTAATTTTTTAAAATAAATAAAAATATTTTAATTTTTCCCATTCCCATTTCATTCCTTTTCTCCTTTTGCATCCTTTTTTAATGATTCTATTCACTATTTCTTTGATATTGGTGTAACTCTTGTCCCACAGTGAGTTGGCCATGGCAAGTTAGTTGTGGCAAATTGTCATAGATCCATCTACAACGTCCACTTTCTGCTAAATTTTAACTACAAGTGCAGGAGAACTTCCAAGTCATACTTTTGGATGACACGTTAAGAATAACTTCTGGAACCAATGGTCAGGAATGTTTACTGATATACAACAACTTATTCTTATTAATTTTACTTCTCCAAAGCAGACAGCCTGCAGACCGTAGTTCAAGTTGCTGCTATCTAGTATCACAACGTTAGATGCAGAATGTTAGATCAAAGTCTTTTTCAGATCCTTATAGTTTAGTTCTTTATTCAGAGATTTCTCAAATCTTACTGTGCTTTACCTGTATCATGTGTTCTTTCATTTACCAACAATAATTTGAAATTCTTGATTTACAATATTATTTGTTGTATGCATCTTAGAACAAGTATGATAAACCTCACTTGGATTATATTTTCTTGCACTGTTCAAGTATGTTTGTGTGAGAGAGGGGGGATGTGAACTAAATTGTTAGTTTCTATAAGTAACATTAGCTCACACATTAAGAAACCTGCTGCATGGAAAACACTTTTCCTATTAGTCCTGAGGAAGGAAGTATCATGTGCTTTTATGGAAAGATGGCATACATTACTGTCACAGTTTTGAGCCAGTGGAGTGAACTATAAATGCACATGAAATGAACCCCAGCAATCTGGGCTGATACAGGGCAAGTTACTCACCCAGAAAATGTTTGGTTTTTTGAATGCTGTAGTATTCAAAAACATGTAGCATGAAAAACTCAGGCATTTTCTTTCTCCTTCTTAATGATTTCCACAGTTCCATAGTCAGATAAGCCAATCATTCGTGTGTGTGTGTGTGTGTGTGTGTGTGTTTGTTTGTATGTGTGTGTGTGTGTGTGTTTGGCTTATCTGACTATGGAACTGTGGAAATCATTCAATCCTTACTGGGAATCGAACCTGGGCTGTATTATATAGTGGGTAATACAACTGCCTGATATGTAATACAGTCCAGGTTCGATTCCCAGTAAGGGTATGGCTAGCTGATGAGAGCTAAATAGCTTGAAATAGATCTATACTAGTCTCCCTTTATTTGTCAGCACAAATGCAGCACAAATGCAACAAAGTCAACATAAAAAAATGGCTTTCTGCCTAGATGGCTCCTAGGGTAAGTCGAAAGACAGAAAAGGAAAGCAGTAAGCTCCCTCCCATATTTGGGCATTCCAGGGGTTGTGACACAATACATACTTATTTCCCTGGCTTAGCTGATAAAGGAGGAGAGCCTGTGGCTTAGTGGCTAATACAACTGCCTGATATGTAATACAGCCCAGGTTCAATTTCCAGTAAGGGTATGGCTAGCTGATGAGAGCTAAATAGCTTGAAATAGATCTATATTAGTCTCCCTTTATTTATTTATCAGCACAAATGCAATACACACATACACATACACATACACACACACAGACACATATACATACACATATATGCAGGTTTTTGGTGTATTCGGGTCATTCCTGTGTAAGATTGAGAGTGTCTTGGCGACGTTTCGATGAGGTCCCACTTGGCATCTCAGGCTGGTGTCTTTTGCTCACATAGGCACAAGGCCAAAGACCTTGGAGATTAATACGTTTGTGTGTAATTCAGTTTTCAGGTGGTCTTTATCGGCTAGGCGTTTGGTTCTGGAGATGAGGGTCTTGGCTACAGAGTTCATCTGTGCAGGGTGGTAATGGGATTGTGTGTTTAAGCAGCGGTTGGTGTTTTTTTTTTCCGGTAGGTGGTGTGTCCTAGGGAGCCATTGGGTTTTTTGTAGATTAGGATGTCCAGAAGGGGAAGTTGGTTGTTTGCTTCTATTTCCATAGTTAATTGTATTTTGGGGTGTAGGCTGTTGAGATGTGTGAGGAAGTTGTCCAGTTTTTCTTTCCCATGTGGCCAAATCATGAAAGTGTCATCAACATATCCAAGCCAGAGTTTGGGTTTGTGTTCAGATTTATCTAAGGCATTAATTTCAAAATGTTCCATGTATAAGTTTCCGATGATGGGTGAGAGGGGTGATCCCATGGGTGATCATTCTATATGTTTGTATCTTTGTCCATTATGGCTGAAGTATGTGTTGGTTAAGCAGTGGTTGGTCAGGTCCAGGATGTGTTTAGGGAGGTTGTGTTTGTGCTGAATAGCTGTCAAGGCTTCTTTTATAGGTACTTGGGTGAAGAGGGATATGACATCGAAGCTCATGAGTAGGTTGCTGGGTTGTAGGTTTTGTTTCTTTATTGTTTCTATGAAATGGAGTGAGTTTTGTATGTGTGAGGTGGATATCCAGCAAAGAATCATCCCCAGAGAGAAATCTTCCAGATGCCCCAAACTCTATGGTCTTCCCAAGATACACAAAGAAGGAACACCACTCAGACCCATATTCAGCTCCATAGGCTCACCTCTACAGAATCTTGCCAAATTCCTCACCAAATAACTCCAACCCTACTCAGAATCCATCACCTCACACTTACAAAACTCACACCCCTAACACCCTTCAGGGTATGTGTTCTGTTAAGATACATTCTGTTGTGCCTTAAAATGGCTTCTACTGTAGTGTTGTAAAATGGCTTCTACTGTATTGTTGTAAAATGGCTTCTACTGTACAGTGCAATGGAGTTGCCATGATAACGGCTTCACAGTAGTCCACAAGGGGGCTCCTTCTAGTAAGGGGAAAAATCCTACATTAGAAATTATGTTTGGTATGAACATTCTCCTCCTATAAATAAATACCCAGGCTATGCCGGGTTATTTGCTAGTAACCAATAGAAATGGACAGTTGTTTTAAATTTTGTGTTATATTAAAGACTCTAACATCTGGCAAGTTCTTTATTATTTTTTGTTTCCTTGAGTAAAATAATTTTGGGAAGAACCGGGAAAGGTGAGTAATCTACCTTTCCAATTTTATTCATGAGGCAGGTTAATCAGGTTGCAAAGCAATCTCCTCACTTTTTTTAAAAGAGATGTGAGAAATGGCAGAGTTCCTATGGAAAAGTAAATTTATTACCTTTTCAGAAATAATTTCAGGTACAATCTATGACATATTGTTCCTGTTTGATTTTGCCTGATTCTTTGATGAATGAGAATGAAATGAAGCAGGACTGATCATATGACCCACTGCTAATCCCATGTCAGATGCATATATTTCTGTGCCTTGAAATGAATATACAATGTGTATGACTTGATCCTATTTAATGTAGGTTGGGAAAAAATGATGACTGAATGAAATCAAACTTTCTGTTTAAAAAATGCAGTGATTAAAAACTTTTACGGAGTGTGAACTGTTGCTGTCCTTTAATCTGTCAAATCAAGAAAGATGGGAAAAGATGAATTTTAAAAGGAACAAATCTCAATGGAGGGGTAAGAATGTATTTTGAGATTTGCAAAGTATGCAAGAGAGTTTTCATTACTTGGAGATGATTGAAGCATATATTTCTATTTCTGTGGGGTGTTTGTTTTTGTAATTAATATCCTGAACCTTTTAGGATCTCTCATATTTCCAAGTATCATAAATCTTCAATATTAAGAATAACCAGGTAATCCATTACATCTTGATCCTAAATTGTGTGTTCTTTGGTTCCTTTAATCTATGACCCTTTTAAACATAATAGATAGATTATGCAAATTAATAACACATTTCAGTGGTTTCCATTTGGGTCTAAGACTCAAGAAGGTAAATTTAATTGTGGAGGCAGCATAAGTGGGTTCAAAGAGGATACTTCACTGTAATCTAACAGCTAAAGCATTTACCCATTAAGACAATTTTATTAAAATTCATGTTTTCACTGATATCAAGATGGCCAGGAAGTGAAATTCGTCATCCTTCTCCACTTTGGGAAGAGACTTAGAATGGAATGAATCCACACACTTAGTGGTATCTCAGAACAGAATAGGAAGTTCAATGGTATGGTTTGCTTTGCAAACACGTGGTGTAATCTGCATCCTGAAATTTTAGGGCATTGTTGCCAGTTAGTGTTGAAAATATTAAGTGAAGTATATATTGCCACTACATTTCCTAAAGTATAACTAGGTGGTAACATTCATACATACAGAGCAAAAGCTCCTTCACAACCCTGGATGGTGTAACTTCTACTAATAGTGGATCAATCTATCTTTACACAGATTTACAAAAACCAAGAAATGGGGTTGCCTGTGGTTCTTATATTTTTTTCTCTAATCCACAAATTCCCTTTCTTGGCCATAATGTTTCACATTTTGCTTTATCTTCAAGTGTGCAGCAGGCAGATGTAAAATGTGACAAATGTCACAATTACCCAAGGAAATGAGTAATTCATCAGGTAAGTTTTTCCCCCCTTATTCTTCTTAATTTATTGGATAGATTTGATCTCTTGGATAGTGGCTTGGAAAACTGGCTTTTCATAACTGGCTGTAAATGAGACGCAGTAGTTAATCTAGGATAAAAATCCCTCAGAATTATTTTTTATCATAGATTAGCAACTATGTTTCATTTATAGCCAGTTAAATAAATTGGTGACAGCTAGGAAAGCATTTTGATCTCTGGAGACTTGCACTTACTTTATTTTGGTTTATTGATATTGAGTCTATTCTGCTTTTCATTTTCACATTCATAACATGAGTAATAGCATTTTTTTTAAAAAAAATCCCTCAGAAAATCACAAATAACATTAAAAAAGATTAAAACTCCACTAGGACCATTTTTCCAAAATCTAATCTAGATATGACAATTTAGTAGGGTTATTAGAAGACTTATCCCAAAAGCTTAAGACTGTGTACTTAGCAGTCTCTTCTCAAATTTTACCTTCTTCACTGGAGAAGATCATAAAGAAAATCATTATAACACTTCCACTGCTTTTTATTGTTTTTATTTATCCTGAAACTTTGGATAGGTTAAAAACTAATGCAGGTTTCCAAATCATTTTTGGAAATGAAACTATCTCTCTCTCTCACACACACAAACATATATGTTGTGGCCCAGCAGGAGCCGTTGGAGCTGCAAACATACTCCGACAGCGAGCGGCCTTATGAGTCGGCTCTGGAAGAGGTGGAGGACCCTGGACAGGGTTCCGACTCTGAGCAGGGTTCAGAGAGGCTGGTTGGCCACCAGGAGGCGCCTGAGGCATGGAGCAGTGGTGAAAGCCGAAGGGAGTGTGCTCATGACGTCAGGCCTTGGAGTAGTGATGAGGAGACAAGGGAGGGACAACGCCGGGCAGATTGACGGAAAAAACAGCTACGCAGTTGCAAAAGATAATTGGACCCAGCTGGTTGTAATTAGGCTCCTCTCAAGATTGTATTTAAGGAGGGACTCGGGGAGGAGTCTGATTTGCAGGATTCAACTTCATTCTTAATGCTGGAGAAGCTGTTATCTGTCTCTGTTGAAGTCTGAGTTGCTGCCAAGGTTCTTATTTGTTTGTTGTGCTTGGCTTTCAGCCACTGAGGTTTTGGTTTTCTGCTAATAAATTGCTGTAGAATTCCAGCTAAGCTTGTCTCAGCATTTGTTACTGGATGGAGGAGGGAGTCAGAGAACACACACACACACACACACACACACACACACACACACACAACCCTAGCAAACTGAAAATCTAGCTGGCCAGACTGGATTTGAGTTTTAGAAGAATCAGGGTAGGATGCCAAAAGTATGGTAGTACCTCATTCTAGCCCCATATAGGACACTTCAAAGAATGCATCAGAAAAGATAGACTGTATATTTTCTTTTATAGCAATGTATGAAATGTCAGGGTATATTCGGTTACAGAATTTAATCATTATTGGTTTATGAGAGATGTTACAGAAATGTTTTATGTTTTAGATGAGAATGTTTTCAATTATACTCCAAAATCACAAAATGTGACTATCTTTGAGGATTTTTTAATGATTGTATTAGAAATGAGGAATTTTGAAAATGCAATTCCCCCATATTAATCAATAAATCAAGCAATTTTCCAATTAAATTTTGGCATAGATTTCATAATACTTTATAAGAATAGGCAAAATTTTATGTGTAATTTAAGACATAATTATTAAAGATATGATATACAACTTATTCATTGTTATTGATTTTGGTTCACTAAAAATTATTCATTTCATATGAATAATTCTTTTTTATATTTATTTTTCTTTTGTTTTCTTTGGTAATATGGTTTAATAATTAATTAATTAGATTACTTTTGGATAGGATGCATATTATCTTGAAAATATGTTTTATTCATTAGGTTCTGTGTATTTTTTAAACAAACATTTCCAATAAAGTAGAAAATGGTACCTTATTCTTTGTGACTAAAACTGTAGCCCGTAAATTGTATTTTCCATCCACTTGTAAAAGTTTCAAGAATGAAGTTCTACTTTAAGCATTACCAAGAAAATAAATTGAAAGTAAATGCTATCGCTATGAATCTAAGATTACTTCACAACTTAATAACCAACCCAATAAAACCAATGTTTACAGTTAAAACAAATCAAGCACAACAATTGTATGTATGTATATGTGTATACACACACACACACACATATACACACACATATACATATACAAAAATGTTTACATCCATAATTAATATAAACCCAATATTAAACTCAATACTATCAATCTTTATGATAACAGAGTAAAATAACAAGGTCCACAATTCACTAGTCCACTAAAAAGTATTTAAAACCCTTTTAAAGGCCATAAAACTTTCAGAGTTGAAGGAAAAGAGGAAGCTGATTCTAGAGATATGGCACTAGGCCCCTAAAACTTACAATGTTATCTAAAACATATTAAAACTTTAGCTCTGCCCAATCATTGTTTTTTACATTTTAAAGTGCATATAATATTGCAATCTCCTTTCTACACTTTGGCAGAATTTCTGCAGTACACATGTCTGTATATGCATTCTTCTGTGGCATCATAGGCATGTAAATAGAAAATAATAGTGTCCTAAAGAACTGCTAATTGCTTCTACCTGTCTGCATTAAAAACCCTAAAAACAATATTTTAGTGCAGATTGAAATAATTTTTTTTTAAAAAAACCTAAAATTACAGTCTGCCAGGAGTATAACCAGTGGTGGGATTCAAATAATTTAACAACTGATTCTCTGCCCTAATGATTTTCCCCAACAACTAGTTCACCAAACTGCTCAGAAAGTTAACAACCGGTTTTCCCGAAGTGGTGCAAACTGGCTGAATGCCCACCAAACCCTGTTAAAATGAAACAGCAGGGAAGTAAAGACTCAGCTTCCTCTAAAATCATTCCACACATCATAGCAGCAATTCTTTAAAATAAGACAAAGAGAAATGGAAGATGTAGAAGAAACTTAAAAGAACATAAGAAAATGATTTGATGGCTATAGGCATATGTCATGCATACTGGGAAAAGTGACTGAAGCAAGAAAAGTAACAGCAGGGGCAAAACTAAGCAGGAAACTCACTGGTAAAGCTTATTCTTGTACATTTGCTTTATTCACCATTTAAAGAGGACAGGGAAGTGGTTTAATGGGTAGAAGAAAGAATAGGGTTTTGAACCTTTCTGATATTTTACTTCTTACACATCCCATTTACTCTTGACCATATTTTTTTCTTAGTTTTTCTTGGCTCACTTTCAAGAACATATCTGGGCAAAAAAAAAAAAAAGTTGTGGGGGGGGAGAGGAGGGTCTTGGAAGCAAAGAAAGGAATAGAAGGAAACGTAATACTCCTCTCCTGTGCTCTTCCTTTTACCGTTCAAGTAAATGTTCCAATTTTCTGCATGAAAGAGGGAATGACAAGTAAATAATCCAAACACCATTTTGCCTAAAGAGGTGGAAAGCTAGCAATTGCCTGGAGATAAAAGATCTGCTGTCTGTTTTAGGCAACCTGAGATAGGATTAGACGTATTGCATTTTGTGCACAGAAATGTTTTTGGTTCTGTTATATTCTGGTTATTTTTTTGTAAAGTTTTCTAAATGTGCAAAGATGCACTAAGCTTCTCACTTTCTCTGATCTAAAGAATCCAAAGTCTTATAGCACAGATCCTAGAAATGCATAGTGAATAACAGCAGTTTTAGGTATGCCAAAAATGCCCTTTATGTATTTGTTGGCTACTTTTCTTCTTCATGTTTCAGACACAATGATCTGACTTCAGCATGGAACACAATTTTTTTAAAGGTATACCGGTAGTTACTTTTATAGTTACACTTATTAGGAAAAGAGTGATAATGAACATCTGTAAAGACCTGTACTAAAATTGTAAGAAGAAAGCAGCAAAGGGGAAACTGATGGGCCATTAGTGAGCAAACTTTGCTCTTATGTTAATTATTCAAATGATGGTCTTTGACAATGACACAACAGATGGAACACACTTCTGGTAACAATGGCCCTATGATTAATCTTTCTCAGTCTATTTAATATGGTAAAAGTCATACCCAACATTTGAAATCAGTCCAGAAATGTCATAATTTCAACCATTTGAATATTCTGCCAATCATGTTTTCCACCTACTGGATTTTCTGAATTAATATCAAGGGTAATTCAACTCATAATATATCCAACATTCCAATTTAGATATATAAGGAAAAAGGCTACAAAAAGTAGGTCTGGCAGATAAAAGAAAACCACAGATAACATAATTTCTAGTTGGCAAAATCTGTTCTTCCATCATTGCCATGAATGGCTGAGCTGATGAGCTGAGTTGGGGAACCCCAACTAGATTGCAATCTTCAAGCCTCAGAGTATGTCTATTGGGAAGATTTATTGTTTTAAATGTTTCCAGCACCTTGTATAACAAGAAAACCTGCTTTGCACTGCTTGGGTGATAGTGGAAAGGCTCAGAATAGATGAAATGCCTTCTCTATTATGAACATTTCTGTATGGATTGGATGAGGATGGCCTAAAGGCTTTACATTCTTTACTTTAACTTTATCCTTCCATAAATTCCAGGTTTTGAAATAGGAGCCATTCATGTGGATTTCACAATTTTAGCTCAGAATGTGTTGGTGTGAAGCCATTGTGAAAAACGGTCACTTTTATTCTAAAGAAAAACTGTCAGTGTGCCTAATACGAACACTATACAAAGTTGTACAAATTATTATGTTATGTCAAAGTACACTGATTAGTTGGTTCTTATTAATAATGCCTAAAGAACCAACATTCTCAAGACAAGATTTTAAGAACTTGCAACTATTCCATTCAGAAGTACAAACAGTATTGAGGGAGAATATACCTGTTGCAGAGATGGTGTTCAGCAGGTTCTGGAGAACCAGTAGCAGAAAGTTTGAGTAGTTCGGAGAACCAGTAAATACCACCTGTCACTGGCGTCACCCCCATCTATTTTCTGCCTCCAAATGATTAGGAGGAATTGGGGATTTTGCAGTATCCTTTTCCTGGAGTGGGGAATGGAGACTTTACAGTATTCTTTCCCTGCCATGTCCACCAAGCCACACCCATAGAACCTATAGTAAAAAAATTTGAATCCCACCACTGACCTGTTGAAGGCACTTTAAAGAAACTGCATCTCATATGATCACACAGACACAGCCATACAGAAAGAAACAGCTATCATATAGAAACAGCCATACCAAAAGTATGGGTTGGAAATAAGGAACGCTAGTCAAGCTGAGCTGAGGTCATTGTGCTCTGCCAATGTAATGTAAGGCGAGTCAATTTTTTCAACTTTCAATTTCCAAACATTAGGGGTGCTCAAAAGTTGCAACATGCCTTGGGGAATTGTAAAGATATTTTTGGTTACTTTAATATAATTTAGAGGTGCTTGGTAAGTAACTACATAAGTATTATTACTTTTTAACATTTTGTTTGTTTAATGGGCAGACAAAATAAGCTTAAGAAACAAAAGGAAGAACCAAAAGCACAATTCACAGATAAATCTGAAAATTCAATTTTGAGAAAGTGTCCAAGACAGAACTTCCCTAGTCCTCATCAAGATAAAGGAGGGGGAAAGTATATTCACATTTGCAAGATTCTGTTACTGTAATCTACTGAGACAAGCAACTAAAGAATAAACAATAATCCAATCAAGGAAACACAAAGAAGACAACACTCCCATCAACACTAACAGGGCAAGCCCCATTCCATTCTAGTACTGAAAATATTGCAAAATTGCATAATCAAATATTTACAAGAAAACAACTAAGCTCAAAATGTAGGAAGGACCCTACAGTTCAACCTTGAGCTACCAATATTCGATTAAATAACAAACAAGATGTCAAACTCTAATGTGAAAAAGTAAGAAAAACAAAATGCACAGGTACAGTATATGTGGTACCTTGCTCAATAGTGGTAACTGTGAGATGGATCTTGGAGTCCTAATGGACAATCATTTAAATATGAGCCAGCAGTGTGCAGCAGATGTCTAAAAAGCCAACACATTTCTAGGTTGCATAAACAGAGGGATAGAATCAAGATCACATCAAGTGTTAATACCACTTTATAATTGGAATACTCCATTCAGTTTTGGTCACCACGTTGTAAAAAGATGTTGAGATTCTAGAAAGAGTGCAGAGAAGAGCAACAAAGATGATTAGGGGATTGAAGACTAAAACATATGAAGAGCGGTTGCAGGAACTGGGTATGTCTAGTTTAATGAAAAGAAGGACTAGGGGAGACATGATAGCAATGTTCCAATATCTCAGGGCTGCTACAAAGAAGAAGGAGTCAAGTTTTCTCCAAAGTACCTGAGGGTGTGACAAGAAATAATGGGTGGAAACTAATTAAGGAGAGCAGCAACTTAGAACTAAGGAGAAATTTCCTGGCAGAACAATTAATCAGTGGAACAACTTGCCTCCAGAAGTTGTGAATGCTCCAACACTGGAAGTTTTTAAGAAGAGTTTGGATAACCATTGTCTGAAGTCATGTAGGGTTTTCTCCCTAGGCAGGGAGTTGGACTAGAAGACCTCCAAGGTTCCTTCCAAATCTGTAATTCTCTTCTATTCCAATAGCAAACAACAACAACAACAACAACAACAATAAATAATTGGATAACATCAAACATGGAGAAGTAAAAATTATTGTCAGGTGAGAGTACACCAACAGAGTTAGGAAAATTTTGAAATCTAAATTAAATGGTGGAAATACAATCAAGGCCATAAATACCTGGGCAATACAAGTTATAAGATACACAGCTGGTATAGTTAACTGGACACAAGCTGATTTGGACATTTTGGACCAAAAAACCAGGAAACTAATGACAATGCACTACAGTTTACATCCACGTGGTGATACTGATAGACTCTACCTGCCCCGAAAATCAGGTGGCAGAGGATTATTACAAGTGAAGCAAACAGTTGAAGAAGAAAAACATGCACTGGCTGATTATTTAAAAGAAAGTCAAGAAGATCTATTAATCGAAGTAAAGAACAAAAATCTACTGAAGGCCCAACAGATGAAACAAGAATACAGAAAAGATGTGATAAAATCAAGAATGGAGAGTTGGCAGAACAAAGCACTGCATGGCCAATTTCTGGAAAAAATAAAAGATAAAGTGCACAATGAACAAACTTGGTTATGGTTAACAACAGGTACATTAAAGAAAGAAACAGAGTCACTAATCCTGACTGCGCAAGAACAAGCTATCCGCACAAATGCCATTAAGGCCAAAATCGAAAATCCTCTGATGATGCCAAATGCCGACTTTGCAAAGAAGCTGCTGTAAAAAAATCGCCCAGACTGATTATAAATTGCGGCACAATTCAGTAGCACAAATGATCCATTGGAATTTGTGCAAAAATTGTAATATTAAAACAGCAACAAACTGGTGGGAACATCAGCCTGAAAAAGTCACCGAAAATCAGATGGTCAAGATCTTGTGGGATTTCCGTATACAAACGGACAAAATACTGGTGCATAATACACCAGACATCACACTGGTTGAGAAAAATAAGGTCACAATCATAGACATCGCAATATTAGGTGATAGCAGGGTCGCCGACAAGGAACATGAAAAAATAGCAAAATACCAGGACTTAAAAATCAAAATTCAACGACTATGGCACAAACCAGCAGGGGTAATTCCAGTGGTAATTGGCACACTGGGTGCTATTCCAAAAGCACTGGAATTACATTTAAAACAGTTAAAAATTGACAAAATCACCACCAGTCAAATGCAAAAAGCCTCACTGCTTGGATCTGCACACATATTACGAAAATACGTTACAACGTCCTAGGTCCCTGGGTGGGGCCCAACTAGTAATCAATGCCAAATCCGGCGAAACAACTGGCCGCTGTGATACAGTTGTATAATAATATAAATTAACATATACTTAAAAAGATAATGAATAGCATAATTCTAACACTGAAACTAGATTTAGTAATCAAGAACATATGAATCCAAGAATTCCTAGGTTTCTACTCCAGGGACAAATGTGCCTTAGTTTTAACATCCTGCAGTATGAAATTTTCTTTTCATGACCCCTTTGACTCCCCATGTGCATACCGTTTTTATTTACCAATGCCTACCTACTGTACCTACTTTGCCATACACTAATCACACTAATCTGTTTATCCCAGATTCTTATGTTTTTCTTCATGAGATTCATTAATTGGATTCAAAAATCATGCTTAGGCATGGTGTGTCCCCACCATTGTCCTGGTTATCTGTGAGATAGCTTCTCTCTAATAATTTATGGTCATGTATATGTTTATGTAGTGTGATGTGTTCCAGGTCCATTAAATTAAATGTCATCTTGTGGGCTCAAGTAAGTATACCTTTATGTCACTGCCCCTGCCCTCTCTCTTGAACAGAAACTCCCCATAGATATGTATGTATCTACTCTCCTGGGTTCTGGGAAGCCCTTAAGTTCTGGCTCTGTTTCTAACTCTGAGGTTACGGTGTTTTGGAACCTTTGTCATTTCTCTTTTATTATTGTTATTGTTGCTTTTTAGACAGTCTATCATGTTTTGCTATTATGTTTTAATTGTATATATCCTATGTTGTAAGCTGCCCAGATTTTGTTGGAATAGGTGGCAATACAATAATATAATGTAACTACCTGTAATTGGCAGGATTCTCATAGTATGTTAAAACATAAACCATGATTTGTAAATTAGAATGGTTAGGTTCAAAACTATACAAAGCACATTATGGTTGAATGTGACATATAAACTCAGTCATTACTGAACCCCAGTGTATATGAATTTCTTACAAAAATACCACTGTATGTGGAATCTCTGTGGTGCTCACACAATTCCAATTTGTGATAAATTACGCTGCTTGCTTTTTTTAACGTGATGCTTGATAGATTAAAGTGCTTTATGTAGAAGCTCTATCAACATCTTATAGACCCAGCTGCAGCAGTTGATCTGTACCCAAGCTTGTTATTTTGGACATGTATTCAATATTCAAATAAGATCCATTCTGTATGTCTTTAAAACCTAGATTCCTTTGTGAGTCTTTGGGAAAGAAAATTGGTTTGATTCTGAATAGTTTTAGATGCAGAGTTGACACAGAAATAAGAGGGATAGCATTCAGGAAGTTAATTTTTAAAGAGCTGATTTATATTCATGAGATCTTTGACAGTATTTCAAAGCTTAGATTTCATTTAAATTTAACAAATGGTCTTGAACCTGTATTTTGATTTTTAGGCCCAGTGGCTTTAAGATAAGGATAGTTTTAGTTTCACGCTACAGGCATTTCATACAAAGGTAGAGTTATATCAACTTTCAGATGTCCAAATTTGGATTGCTATCTGAACTGTAATATAGCTCCAAGCATTCTTATTACACCAAGATAGATTGATTCTCCTAACTTTCATTTTGTTTTGACTGATTTCCTCTCCCAAGTATCATAATGCTATTTATTTATAAACATTTATTTATTTGTGCAACAGACATATACAGGTTGAAATCATACTTCACCTGAAATATTTCTATCTCAAAGTTGATGGAAAGATTGTCAAGGTCACCTGCATTTGCTGAAGATTTCACAGGTATCCTTGTGACTGTGATCATACAGTAATTCTCCAAAGACAGAATTACAACAAAGCTGGAACATTTGGGAAACATATTTGTCTATCATTATGAAAGGAAAATAATGTTTTTATGTCTTGAAAATATTGGAAAGGATAAAACAATGGTACAATCAATTTTGTTTTGTTATTAATACAGTATCAAAAAAGAGGCGATTGGACTAGAAGACCTCCAAGGTCTCTTCCAACTCTGTTATTCTGTTATTCTGTTATAACCACACAATAGGCTAGTGTCATTATAAAGATATCAGCTATCTTTCTCATCTCCAGCTTACTTACATATCACATTTTTAAACTGCCTGACAACTTCAGTTCCCTGAATTTCAGGTCATAGGTGACCTCTTCATGTGCAGCTGCCATCCTCTGAGCAGGTATCCCTGACCTTGATAAAATGTTATGTTTACAGCAGAGCCACAGTTGGAAAACCATCACTCTTTATTAAAGCACTTCTGTTGTGCACAATTCAGTCTTTACAAGAAATTATTTGATCCTATTCTATCAAACATTTGCACAAGCACCATTTGAAAGCACATGCAAACTCAGTTTCCAATTTTGCAGTCTGATTAATTTGCGGGTTCTCTGTTTGGAATAGTACCATTTATTTCGGATAATCACAGTTGCCTTATGCTGAGGTATGGTTTTACCTGATCAAATAGGCGTGGTCTACAGTCCAACCTGAAGTTTTCAGGAAGTGAACTTGAAAGAAGAACATGTGCTTTACGACCAAGCTATATTCCATTATATAATGGCCCAGCTAACAACAGTCCATTGCCTCTCTTGAAAAAAAAAGTTACAATCTAACAAACTTAGAAAATTCAAAGTAAAAATTATGTGTTACATTTTGGAAGAACTTTTATATCGAAATGACAACCATGACTTTTCTCCTTGAAGAGAGAGTAGAAAAAAAAAGAGGTGGAAATGTTCTGGATTATTAGAAGGGTTTGAAAGATTCTAGGAGGAGGAAAATAAAATAAAAACTTTTCACAAAGCAAAAATCAACAACAACCAATTTGTGACACTGTTATTTGGGCAATCTCATTCCTTTATTTTGTTGTTTTTAACAAATCATGAATTAGCTTCTATATTTTTTACAGATATTACAGGGTTCTCCATTTTTTATTTATGTGGTCTTAACATTGATCTAAACCTTTGCCTGTGAAGTTCTAGTTTTTCTTATCTTTCTTTTATATTGTTCTCATGTTTTTACTCAGATGAACATTTGGAGAGGCTAAGATCCTAGACTATAAACCAGCCTATTGCTATTCAAGTGTATGGAGCAATTCATTCCACTTGGGTTGATCTGAAACCTTTGGTTGGTTGTATTTGTAAAATGAACTCATACCTTAGATCATTGACTGATTTCTTGGAACACATGAGCTGTGAAGAACATTTGACAGTCAAAAGAAGCTACTGTTCTCTCTCTCTCTCTCTCTCTCTCTCCCTCCCTCCCTCCCTCTCTAAGATAGATGATAGATAGATAAATAGATAAATGATAAATAGATAAATAGATACATAGATAAATAGATAAATAGACAGACAGACAGACAGACAATAGATATGATAGCAATCTCAATAGCAGTTAGACTTATATACCGCTTCATAGGGCTTTCAGCCCTCTCTAAGCGGTTTACAGAGTCAGCTTATTGCCCCCACAGTCTGGGTCCTCATTTCACCACCTCGGAAGGATGGAAGGCTGAGTCAACCTTGAGCCGGTGAGATTTGAACCGCCGAACTGCAGATAACAGTCATCTGAAGTGGCCTGAAGTACTGCACTCTAACCACGGTGCCACCTCGGCTGATGATAGATAGATAGATGTTGCAGTAATGTTACATTAAACATGACTTACTTCAGCTATCTCTACTCTGTGTTTTTCTCCCAAGGCACTGATTTTATTTAAATTCATGAATATGTATGTGTAATGTATTTAATTTAATTTAAACTATATCACTGAATTTGCATAGATAATGCTGAATTAGTTAGAAATAGCATGATGAATGATTTTTCACAGTTAGCACCATGTCAATTTTGACATGCCTGCCCCCTTCTCTTATTCCAAATCAGAGGGTTTTGTTTTATTATTATTTTTTTATATGAGCATAACAGGATAATTCCAAGGTTTGTTATTACTGGAGGCAGGGAGGAGGTGAAAAGAGAATGGATATGGAGGATCTTTCCTTTACGTTTTAATGCCAATTTTCTGATTTATTTACTTATTTCATTATCTAGAGTACTTTACAACTTAATCATTAGGTAACAAACTAGTTATTCCTCAGAACCTTTTGTTAAGTGAAGGCAGCAGAGTATATTGGTTAGGGGAGATAGCACTTTTTAAAGAAAATATTAAAAACAAAAGAAACAGCAGATGCATTTAAGATATAATAGAGGTTACAAAGCTCAGCTTATTCAATTACTATAGGTAGAGTATGTGATACAAATAATATAATTGGAAACCTGTCTTGTTAACTGCAGCTGAAAAATAGGAAGATATCAAGCTGCATTTTTTTAAAAAATATTCCTTTTTATGGGAAACCATTTGGGAAGTTTTTACACAACTAAAAAATATAAAAAATATTTGCAAATAACTAAGTGGACAGCACAGTACACTTGAAGATCTTTGATATAAAAGAGAAATACTAGCTTAGATTCAGATACAACTTTGGGAACATGTATTGCTCACCTCAAAGAAGAGGTGAACATTGTTATCACCTACTTTCACTGGCTAAGATCAGAATATCAACCCACTAGAACAAAAGTAAAGGATAAATTACATTACTATTCTCTTTCTTCAGAAATGAAATCTTGTCACTTATATTATAGGACTTCTATGTATGGGCTATATCTAGATGGTCATAGCAATAGCAATTAGACTTATATACCACTTGACAGTGCTATACAGCTCTCTCTAAGCAATTTACAGAGTCAGCATATTGCTCCCAACAATCTGGATCCTCATTTTACTGACCTAAGAAGGTCAGTAAAATAACTGCCAAAATGCAGTCACCAGCAGTCTGCAGAAGTAGCCTTCAGTATTGAATTCTAACCATTTATTTCAATAGAAGAATTTATATTCTGTTATATTCTATTCTGTTCTTCTAGAGATGCTAAGAGTGGCATACAAGCTCATAGAAGGCAAGAAATAAAATTGTTATTCCCTTAAAAAAGTGATTTCCAAAATAAGAAAGTGTCCATAAGATGATGATCAATAATTAAAAATTGTGCCAACAAAAACTATAGACATTATGTGCTGTTTCCAACAAGGTTCTTCTCTGATTCCTATCAGTAAAGTTTCTTCTTCAAGGTGGGACATAAAGATCTGCCTCTCCAACATATCTTAATATAAGTGGGATGTTGTATTCTATTAGCACATTCTACTAGGAGCCCTTTATGGCAGGGGGGTCAAACTCAAGGCCCATGGGCTGGATCCGGCCCATGGGGGGCATAGCAGGGCCAGCCTGGAATATCGAAGGACCGGCCTGTGATGCCTGTGCCTGCTAAAACAGTCCACATGCATCCCCCCACAACCTGTTTTCAGCCTCCCTGGCCTCCAACAGCACTCTGCTGGCTGAAAACAGGCTGTGTGGGGGCCTTGGGACAGGCAGGGGCCTGCACAGTCCATTTTTGGCTCATTTTGGCCCATTTTCAGCCAATTTTCTGCCTGCAGAGTGCTGCAGGAGGCCATGGAGGGTGAAAAAGAGGTTCAGGGGTTAGGGTTAGGCACAGTCCCCAAGGCCCCATTTTGGCCAGCATGGTGCTGCAGGAGGCATATATCCTGATTCCCCCTGCTCCTTGGTGCCCGCCCAACCCAGGGAGGAGAATTACAATGCTGATCTGGCTCTTGGAGAAATCCAGTTTGACACCCCTGCTTTATGGTGAGACATGTCCCTTGGGCAATCCTAGGAAGAATTCATGGTGCTGCTTTAATATACAACCTTCCCTAGAAATGTGAATGTCCCCAATCATACTGGCGTTCCAGAATACCAAGAAGAGTTTCCCCCCCAGCTGTTGGGATTGGAATGCTAGTGTGTGTGTCTATTATGTGGGTCAGGTCAGGAGATTTTTTACAAGGGCTTCTACTTTGCTCTTTTATTTTATTTTGAATTTGATTATGTATTGCATCTTTTAATTTTCTGTTAATTACCTTGAGTTCAGTTAATTAGATATGTAGCTATATAAATGTGTTAAATAAACAAGTAAATAAAAATAAAAAATGAGTAGAAATGCTGGTTGTCTTTATGCACAACATCAATAAAAAATGCTACTTTAGCTGAATGTGTCTCATGAGTTGTGTTCTATATTCCTAATAGCAAACTTGGAAGATTGATGCATAATTTTGAAAAGATTTTGCTAGAAGAATTAAGCTATTATAGGGCTAAAATTCATAAAGGGGACTGCTCATAGATACGGTAATTTACAGAACAAGATAGCAAAGTGATGGCCAAGGCAAATTCATGATTCCCCTAATCATAATTGAAATAAAACAGTACAAACAATACATTAATATAATGAATAATACATGTCAAAATATGTATCCTACAAGTTAAGCAAGTGGGCAGATGAGCTTCCTTATTAGGAAAGATTGTGACATTTGGGGCATTTAGTCTAGAAAGAAGATAAATGAAAGGGATGTAATTCATATGTACAGAATTATGCATGCTGTGGATAAAATAAACAAGACAAAACTGTTTTTCCTATCTCAAAATATTAGAAACAACGGTTGAATTCTGGGAGACAGGACAGGACAGGACAAAAAACTGAAAGAATCGTGACAGACAATATTTTTTTTACACAATGCATAATTAAAGTTTGAAATTTGCTACCATAAGATACGGTGCTTGGTTGGCTTAAAAAAAATGTACAAAATTGTGAAAGTAATGGGGATCGATAGCTGTTAGCCTTGATCGTTGTGTCACTGCCTTTAAAGACCAACTACTAGGAAACTTCCTTGTGCCTTTATAGAAAGATTTCTTTGATGGCGATATGCAGGGATTGTTGGCAGGGAGGGCTGAAGCACTTTTTAAAACCAGAACTATGAGTTAGCATTTTGAAGCAACTCAGGTCGATGCTTCCATAATTCACAGAACTTTAGGAAGGAAAAGCAGATACAGCACATTTCAACTGTGAGACTTGAAAGGGTCTATTCTTATATCCAATCTCAATAAAAGTAGTTTTAACTTTCCTGAGGAGTTGATTTCCTGGTCTTACTTCAATCTTGCAAGTCTGATTGGGTGGTATTCCTCCTCATAGTTCAGTGAATTAGGGAGGCATCTTCCTCAACGGCTTTCATACTATTCATACTGTATAAGGATTGCAAAGATATTTACTCCCAACTAGTGATTGCTTGATTTCTGTAGCTATACAGAAATAAAGCAAACATGCAACTACTTATTTTTGCAGCAACCTGTGGATGGTGTAGCTTTCCATTTGCTTTCAATTAAGAAATGCCCTTAGCTTTTGTTTAATGTCATTTCAAATGTTTTTTCTTTCTCTAATAGGTCACTCAAGACTTAGGCCATTACATTATTCACCTGAAAAGCATATTGTTCTTGAACACTCCAGAGTCCAATATGCTTCCCATTTTCCACCCATGTCAAATCAGAAAGAAAGTTTAGAAACTTTAGAAAAGAAGTACATGCATGCTCTATTTGTATAATTCATGTTGGTCTGAAAAATGATAATTAAAACCACTTATTACCAGCTCTACATAACTGGCTACTTCTGGCGGGCTCTATAGTGGCACATGACTAATGTCACGGCAACAAAAAGATAAAGTAAACTCCAAATCTTCGCTGCAATCTGCATTTTGAATGACCAAAAGTTAAGAAAATTGAAGAAACTGTATGCGAATTGCTACAGACTTAAAACAAATTACTGACAAGACAGAAATTAAAGAGAGATGGGAAATTATTTAAACAATTTTGTATTATTGGAACTGAAAGTAAAAGAATTCTGCTTAAGATTTGGAGCAATTTCAGAAAAAAATAAAAAGGATAACAGAGAAAAGATTTCTGTACCTTAATAGAGGTACAGAAGTAATGATGGTTTTGTAAGAAGACATTTTGTATAACCAAATAGTGGATTTTTTAAAAAAGGCAACAGTATATACAAGTGATTTTTGATGAAATTAAAAAAATAATCTTCTTTTTTAGACTTTTTTTGCATCACCACCAAGCATGATAAAATGTGTCTTCATGTTCTTTATATTTCCAATATACATTTGATATTCTATATTCTAGAATTTTTTTCTGGCATCATGTAGGAACAATATGTTATTTTATGAAAATTCTCTTTGAGATCATAACACATTTTAACAATATATTTTCCCATTGATCAATCTAAACATTATACCCAAAATTTATAGCCTACTTGTCATGCATTTTTAACATATTCTTTCTCTGTTCCAAATTTCAATACATGTTCTATACATCATCAATTGTTTTTCAAATTCTGTCTTTCTTTCCTCTAACCCATAAATCTTTTTTAATTTTTCAGATAACTGTAAATCAGAAAACCATAGACAACTGTATCCAGTGGTGAGTTTCAAAATTTTTAGAACCTCTTCTGTAGTGTGGCCTGATTTGTGGGAGTGGCTTGGCAGTCATGTGACTGGGTGGGTGTGGCCAACTTGTAAAATGTGGAGAAACTCACTTAACAACGCATTTGCTTAGCAACCAAAATGTTGGTTCAGAAACTCTGGCATTTGAAGCATGCAAGTCTTAAAGCTGTCAAGTTACAAGACCTTTGCACCCCTAACCCTTTAGGAAAAAACCCCCCAGGGGTGTTCAAACAACTTAACTTTAAGACTTGTGGACTTCAACTCCCAGAATTCCTCCTCCAGTCATGTTGGCTTAGGAACTCTAGCATTAAAATGTGGAAGTCTTAAAGCTGTCAAGTTACAAGACCCTTGCACCCCTAACCCTTTAGAAAAAAAAACCAGGGATACTCAAACTTGACAGCTTTAAGACTTTAAGGTTTAGATAGGACTTTAAGAGGGGGCGGGGCAATTGGTGAGCCAGACAATCAGTGAGCGGCGGGCGGGGCAAGTGTGGTGCGGATGGACAGGGGGAGGGAGCTGGAACCGGTTCTAAACGGCACGGTAGATTTGTGGAACCTCTTCTATAGAAGAGGTTAGAGCTAGCAGGAACCCACCCCTGACTGTATCCTTCTGCTATTTAATTGGTCTCTTGATTTGATTTTAATTTCCCCTTGATAGGTTTTCAATGTCATAGTCCATCAAGTATTTTTTTTAAATGCCTCTATTACTTTTATAAATTATTCAAGGTGGCAAACATTCTTAATAATCCTTCCTCCTCTTGTTTCCCTCCCCAACAACAATTTCTGAGTTAAAAACAAGCTTTGAAAATAAGTCTCTTAAACGTGGCAATTTTAAAAATGAAACACACACACTTATTTTTCTTCTTGTGATCATATTTATTCAGTTAATTCCTTTTGATGCTGATAAGCAGCTTTTGTGTAAAGAGAAAAATTCAGAGCTGGGTGAACATTTCAAATACAAAAACATTAACTATCAGAGAGAGTGAGTAAAGAATGTGCCTAATACCCTGGATCACTGTAAAAGGATTAAAGCTTAATCACAAATTCTGACTTGAGTCTCAGAGATTGGTCTCTTTCCTGTTCCCTTGCTGTGCAGTGGGCCATAATTGCTATTTTGATGCACCATTGAGATGATAATTATTTTTTTAAAGCTAAACTGGTTTTATCAATTATACAATATTATTAATTTCCAATCTGCTTAATTGAGGGAGTCTTAGAGTCTTGTGGCCTAAACCAAAGAGAAGATTTTGGTTTTGGCTCTCACTTAAAAGGGTTTATTTTCTAATATGGCACATGCCTGCTGTGTTACTAGGGAAATCAGATTTCTGCAATGAAAAAGGAAACTCTTTTCTTTTTCTTTGAGTAGTAAGCCAATCATGATATAGATTTAATAAATGGTGATAGGTTTTGAAGTTATTTCCTTTAGTGTTAAAGTCTGGGTTTTGGATTAGCTGATTCATGCTATACTTTATTATCTAAAAATAGTTTATTTCATTCTCTATATAATCCTTCTAGATTAATGAACTAGATTTTTTTAAATTGGGCTCCATGTATCACTAAATGGATAAGCATTAAGCAATAAATGATAATTTTATGCAAGCCAAGAATAAACTGCTAAAGCTATTGCACAAATAGAGGTGTAAAATTAAAGGCCATATGATGTATAGGTTTGATGGACATATTTGACTTTATAAATATAAAATGTGAAACCAAAATATATTGGCTGGGTTTTCACATTATGCTTTTGCCATTGTAGCCTGAAAATCTTAATTTATTAATTACTATTACCCATGAATAAGTCTCCTAGAATTTATTCACAAACCATGGTTAAAGCAAGATATGTTTCAACCATTAGCAATAGCAATAGCAGTTAGACTTATATACCGCTTCATAGGGCTTTCAGCCCTCTCTAAGCGGTTCACAGAGTCAGCATATAGCCCCCACAGTCTGGGTCCTCATTTCACCCACCTCGGAAGGATGGAAGGCTGAGTCAACCTTGAGCCGGTGAGATTAGAACCGCTGAACTTCAGATAACAGTCAGCTGAAGTGGCCTGCAGTACTGCACCCTAACCACTGCGCCACTTCGGCACACCTCGCCACTGACTCCTTGCTTTTGCTTCCATAGGGATACCATTAACTGCATTACTCTGAGTTTTGTAGGTACAGATACATCACAGCATCTGAATATCTCTTCAAAGGCCTTCATGGGCATTATATAGTCTGCAGTGTATTTTTATTGTTTGTTCATTTATTGTTGATGATTGATCATAAATGGTAGAAGTATTTTTTGGTATCTTCATTGTCAATTATAAGGTTGGTTGTTATATCTTGTCGTTAGCATACCATTTACAAATTACACATTTTAGAAATATAGGAATTTTATAGTAATCTTATAGTTCATTATCATTAACACACTAGTTTCTGGTACTTTGAAAATAGATATCAGTAAGAATATCTGACAAATTCAAAATATTCCTAGTGATCTTTACCCAAAGCAATAAATAAGTTCTATGCATCTCTCATTTCTTGCTTTCTGAAATATTTTGGGGCCAATCACCCATGAAGAAATAATTTTCTATAACTGTGCCCTGATTAAGTCACAGTACACAAAATATCATTTTGTGTGGTGTTTTAAAACATGCATTTTGACATAATTGTATTAGAAGCCTTAAAGCACTAAAAAACTAAACTGAACCAAATTTTGTCATAACAAAACAATAAGAATGAATGCAAATTACCTAGATATCCATAGTGTAAATAAACCATGAGTAAAATCTAAACAGATTTGAATGTCACTCACATGTCAGTCTCTACCTCTCTAACTTTGTGGATCCTACTTAAAATGGCAAGTGACCCTCTTCATTATGCTCATTGCTCTAGAAAGCTATTATTTCAATAAACTATTATAATTTGACAGCACTGGAAGCATTTAACATAGTATACACATTACTTTATTGAAACAGCTTTCCAGTATTACTAAAAAATGTGGTATCTATTGCTGAAATCTTTTGGCATTAAGTGCGTATCTTTAATTTGTAGATAAGAACTAGTGACTGGTAGATACATGATGAGAAGGGAGTTAGTATCTGAATTCTATTCAATGCACGGTCTCAACCCATTGTAACAGTTTATAGTCATGGTTTATTCTTTGCTATGTTCATGGTCTATTGAAGGAATTAATTTTATTTCACTACATTTTCCACTGAGCAATTCATGCTGTTGGAGATAGGGATCTTATTTGTGATTTAGTTCAGCTAACAGAATCTACAGTAGACAAATACAGGTCAACATTTTTAACTTGCAAATTATATTCATGATCCTGCATACAAGTTTTTCCCAGAAAAAATACAACCTAGCTCAGAAATATTGATCAGGAAAGAGGAGACATGTATTCCTTTTCATGCATTCCTTTTATTATGAAAATTGTGTCCTTTGAGCTCATTTTTGCTCCATTGGAGAAAAGAAACATGTATTCTAGCTTGCTTGTTGTTATCATCATCTCTGTTATCTGTAACAGAGTCCTTAACAAATTCATGCTTTTAGAACTCTCTGAAAGGCTGCCCTCTTTGGTCTACAATAGAAAAGGTGAATTGCTGTATCTATCTGGATATACTCTGCATACCCTGATGTCCTGTTTTAAATACAATGAAATTAACATCCACATGAAATTTTCCTGAAATGATATTTATGATATATGAGCTTTGGTGGCGCAGTGGTTAGAGTACAGTAGTGCAAGCTACTTCTGCTGCCTGCCGGCTGCCTGCAATTTGGCAGTTTAAATCCTTCCATCCTTCTGAGGTGGGTAAAATGAGGACCCAAATTGCTGGGGGTAATATGCTGACTCTGTAAAACCACTTAGAGAGGAGAGGGCTCTAAAGCATTGTAAAGTGATATATGTCTAAGTGCTATTGCTATGATGTAAATTGGAAGTTTTTCTCTTCTCCACTTGAAGTTATCCACTAATAAACAGAACTTTGTTGGGGCTTAAACTGTTTTACATGTTTATGTAGCCAATAAAAGTTGCCGTTTTCCAGTTTAGGCTGCTGCTACCTCAGTAAAAATATAAGATCACTTCTACCACAACCCACTTCAGCTATAATTATATTCCAAAAATAGTTCAAACTTTCTGGTCCCTGCAAAGTCACAATCTTCTTTTGAGGGAATGTATTTAAAGCAATGTTAAAATGTTCATTTTTGAAATGTCAAGTATTAAGAGTTCAGTCCTCCGCTAAAGTATTTGGAGATAACTCCCACTAGATAGAACAAGATTTACTTTCTATGATTAAACTTGTACAGAATTGGCCTATAAAATATTAGGAGAGGCAGGATGGCTAGAGTCGCTTTATATTGGAAAACCCAATAAAAATAGTTTCCTCATAGTGTCTTCCTTTGGAATTAAAGCAAAAAACAAACAAGCAAAACTAAGATGAGAAATGCCACATAAAAGATTGGACAATGAAAGCAATGTTATTTGTATATATCTGATTGGTCACTAATATCATAGGCATTGATACTAAAGAGGCATGATAACTTCTTTAGCTATGAGGATTCCTTCAAAATTCTTTTTTTTTGGAACACACATACACTTTTTTTCTTTATGAAACTAGGGACAAGTAAAACAAAAGTATAGGAATTTTTTTCTGCACCAATTCTAAACATTGGTAAGTTAATTAAATTCTTTTCCAAATGAAGTTTGAAAAGGCATAGCAACAGGATAATATGCGATGAAAATGCTACATTCAGGTATCGTTCCTTTATATAAATCTAAACTTGTCTACAATCCTATGCACAATGCTTTTGGAGTAAGCCCAACTGATGACATAGGAGTTGGCTGTTAACAAACATGTCTACGATTGAACCAGAGCTGTTGTTCATTCATTGCTTATTATCCAAATTGGCATTTTAGACAGAGACCTACATCTAATTCTAGAGCATTCTGGACCTCCTCCAGATTCTTGCAGCAGCCACTGACCAGTGACAGACAAGCCAGTAATTATAGCGAAAGAAAGACCAACATCTTACAATCTCTTGGCCTTCTCTTCTGGGCTGTAGCGGTGGAAACAAATTTAATAGGTTTGCTTTTTAAAGTTCTCAAAGCAACATCAAAAGTGCAGTGCAATTAACGCCTGATATTTATTCAGTTCTTGTTTTCAGAAATGCAAACAAACATGTATTTTATGGAAATTAAAAATGAGCTCATACACTATATGATGGAAATAGCTTGTGAATATGTGTGTTAGATTATAGATATATTTATTTGGGCAAGAGTAATCAGGAATGAATAAGTACCATCTTAAGGATTCCCCCCCCCCCCAAAAAAATAAAATAAACTGATATGGCAAGAGGAAAAGGAATTTTAGGTTGGAAGCTGAATAAAATCAGATCTGACAGATCTGTTTATTCCAATGTCAGCAGTTACATAGATTAGGCTCAGAAGTAAAAGGCAAGTAAATAAATGATAGAAACAGCTATGAATATAAGATGTGGTTCTTTAGGGAAGGAGTTTCTGAGGAATTCTGTTCAAATTGCTTCCCCCAAAACAGGCTTTCACAGTGGGTTGGGCTTAGGGTGAAATCAACTTACCATTGCTACCAGTTCGGTAGCAATGTTAGTGCACGGGTGGACCTTCCGTGCATGCGCAAAGCATCAAAAATGGACTGCAAAGATAAGCAAACAGTGAGGAGGTGGGGAATCTGCTGTGACATATGATTTAGATTAGCTAGAAAGCAAGAAATCCTACTTTCTAGCTAATATAAATCACGTGTCACAGCTGATCATTGGAAATACCAGTTTGCCCAAACCAGTAGGATTTTTTTTACTACTGGTTCAGGCGAACTGGTTGCATTTCACCCCTGGTTGGACTGCAGAATTGTTTTTAAGCAAGCGCATTTAGAAGCATCAATAAAGTATACTTTCTTTTTAAAGAGGCTTGCTTTTATTTCTTTTTGTCTTTCCTTTGACATTACCATTCAGTATTTCCACTATAATTTACTATCTGCCTTCCCTTTAAATTATGACAATAGAAATAAAAAAATGGTTAAAGAAAGAGAGGGTTGGTGAATGAAATACATTTTACTTCAAAAATCTATCTAAGAATTTTAATCTGAGATCAATGTAAAACCTTTTGTAGTTACCCGCCTTCCCTTTTCCTACCTTTTGAAAATTGGAGCAAGCAAAAGTGACTTTGTAAGTTTTGGGAATATTAATTATAATTAATGTTAATTATAGCTTAAAGGTCATAGATTAAGGCTCAGTGTATTGTGTGAATCCAGATGATGTTAGCGTTTTCAATAAACCGTGATTAAGGAAAAATGCTTTAATATAGTATATGAAACCATATCTACCCAACACATTAAACTAATATCAATAACTAACGTGATTGCAAGACCATTTCCTTATCTTCATCCTGTACATTTTTTAAACATAAGTTAATGCACTGTGCATTATTCATTATGGCCTGTGCAATTTGTTTGTTTAAAGGATGTATGTTTGTTTAAAGGATGTAAAGGATATTTGCTTAAAGGATGAATGGAAATATTGCAATTCTGGATGACTAATAACAAACATCAAACAAAAGATAAAATAACCTCAACATCAACTAAAAGAACAATTCCAAAATTAGAAATTTGTTAATAAGTTATCAAGACTCATACTGATACCCAGCTCCAGATGGCAACACTACTGTAATGTAGCTGTAGTGTCTAATTTTTAATAATCATATTAAATAATATTTTAAGACCAACAGAGTTTGAGTTAACCATATAATGACTGGGGGTGGTCAGAGTCTTTTCCAGGGTCTGTTGAATGTAGAATGAATATAAATCATACATCATAAAATCATACAATATAAATGAGGAATATCTATGTGTGAACACATACATCTGAATATAAAAGGCATGGGCTTTGACCGTGTATTATGGCCCCCATTTTGGAGCTGGGTAACTATAACGTTTTATATTATTCCATGCAAAATTCTTAAGATTTTGAAGCAGAATGTACTTAAGTCATTAGGCATCGCTTGTTAATCCCAATTTTTGTGAGTATTGTCAAAATCTAAAAGGGAGAGGTGAGGACAGATATATCACAATGAAAATGTTGTATGGCAATATAAAAGAAAAGAGAGCGTTTTTTTCTCTTGCTTCAAAAAAGTTCAATTAAATCTTAATCTGTGTAGTTTTAATGTTTTAATATTTTAATTGTTTTTCTACTTGCTTTATGTTTCCTACTTGCTTTATAACCTGTAAGCCACCCAGAGTCACTTAGCAAGGGAGATCGGTAAATAAATAGATAGCTAGATAGCTAGATAGATAAATTCATTTGATTGTGTTTGGGCTTTTACAAAGCTCTCTATACTAGACCCTAGGCCATTACATGCACAGAATTTCTTAGCAGATAAAGGACTTCCATAATGCAGGTAAAGGTCAGGATAACAAGGTTCAATTTCATTCAAATTTTAGTTAATTTATATAATTAAATATGCAATTTTATTGTTCTTATAAAGAGCAATATAGCATTTGTGAAATAACAAATACTTTAAATCATACACATTTACACAGTGTACTTTAGTGCCCTTCTGTAAATAGACTGAAGAGATTTTTCTAAACAAATGTCATGGTTATGGACATTACAAGGTTTTTTTTCTCTTTCTCTTTTGGAAGGGGAGAGTATTTCATTGAGATGATTTATTATCTTAGTCTCATTACTAGGATAAATATTTGGCACCAAGCTGGCACTTTGGATGGCCACATTCCCCAAACCAGACAAAGAAGTTTATTACATGGAACTTATACGAGCACAATAGAGATGCTGTTTCTATTTCATTTGCATGTTGGAGTCATGTTGTCACCTAAAAATTCTTATTTAGAACATCTCCCTACTTCACCTCCACTCTTGTGACCCTTTATTAAAAATGGAATTCTGAAACAGAAATATATGAAAGGATTGACTACTCTTCAGAGTCTGGAATCTAATATCTATAAAGTGTTCTCTATTTGAGGAACTTATTAAATACATGCATGCCAAGTTTATTAGTATTCAAAAATAATATAAAGTGTGCATTAACCATTCTCTAGCATAGAGGAACAGAACTACAGAGTTGAAAGAGATCAGACCACTGAATTGAACATATTTTCTGTGGGAATCCAAATGAAAGACATGCATCTAAAATGGTATAGACCTTCTAAGGCAGTGTTTCTCAACCTTATCAACTGGCTGGGAGATTCTGGGAGTTAAGTTCACAGGACTTAAAGTCGCCAAGGTTGAGAAACACTTTTCTAAGGAATACTGTATTTCAGAGAATAGCTATTAGAGGATATACTCATACACAGTATACTGCCAAGAATCCATATAATGGAAGGCCAGACAAGGAATAATGGATGGAAAGTGAACAAGGAGAGATTCAACCTGGAAATAAGGAGAAATTTTCTGACAGTGAGAGCAATGAACCAATGGAACAGTTTGCCTTCCAAAGTTGTGGGAGCTTCATCACTGGAAGCTTTCAAGAAGAAACTGGACTGTCATCTGTCAGAAATGGTGTAGGGTCTCCTACTTGAGTGGAAGGTTGGACTAGATGACCTCCTACAAGGTCCCTCCCAACTGTGCTAATCTGTTAAATTGTTTATTTGCCTATTTATTTCTATTAGTTGACAGCTAAACAAAAAAGGAAGGCTATTTAATACACCTTCAGTGCTCATGTTACAACCCTCCCCAGTTTAATCAGATATGAGTCCTATTATCACCAAGTTGACATACACCCAGGTAGGTCTGCACAGTGTTGCAGCTAAATACATATACATGATAGAGTTGACAGGAATTGGAAATAAATAGAAATTTGTCAGGCCCAACCCCAAAGATGACAGAGAAGTTCGAATAAAGTCAAATTCTTTATTTGCTTGCATATAACAGACAAATCTTGCCAAACTAAAACTATCATCTTCTAACATACCAGATATATCCTAAGATATTCTATGATGTGGTACTCCAAATCTCTTCCTACCTTCCCCATGTAGTTCAGGACTGTGTAATGTCTTAATCTGGACTTCTTTCTGGAAAAGCTCTGTTGCCAAAAACATCCTTCCTCCATATTGCTTCTCAAGATGCACATTCCACCAATATTGATCGATACATAAAAGAATATATAATAATTATAATGAGCACATTGAGGCTAGAAGTTGGAAGATAAAGGTTCTGTATATGTATTTGTATTGTTATTGTGAGTACTGTGTGAAAAATATGTCAATGCAGTCATTACATTGTCCCCAAAAAATGTTGGTTGTTAAAGAAAAACTGTAAGTAAAACATATACAAAAAAAAGAGATGCACATTTCACCACAGAATTGTCCTAGTTTTAAATTTTGATGTTGGACAATTGATGAAATAGTGTATTAATACATATATGTGAAGGCCTAGTTGCTTAACCCCTCTATAGCTGGTTCAGAGGAATGGTTACAACCACACTGGGTCTCTAGGATAAAGCCATGCTGAACTACTTGAACAAGCACCACTGAACCTCTATGTTCTGTAGGCAATTGTTTTCATAAGTAAACTTTTGCCTAATAGTGTGTTCATAGTCCAATTTACAAAGCAGATGGTTAGAAATGCAGCTGTGCTATGTTAATTAACTACACACATAGCATATGACGATACACCCTGAATCCAAGCATCGTGCAGAACTGTGAGATGCAATTAGCACTTATGCATAAAAAGTAATGAAACAATCAAAAAGACATATGTCATAACCTCTGTCATAGTGGCTAATAAAGTCTTCATGAAGACTTTCAAAGGCCTAGAATCTGTCAATCAAATTATAACTTCTGGCCTTTTTTTTTTTTTTTTTTTACTTTGGTTTGATTTGGTTTGCTAAGAAATATGCTCTGAAGTGACCCAAAAGTGAAAAATAGATATCATTTTGCTTTGATTTTCTTTTATATTTTTTAAATATTTATTTTGTTATCTCTACATTGATCTTCAACCCCATAGGAATGTTTACTGACTAGAGATGTATGTCTAAACAGCAAGGCCATGTTATTTCTTTATTCTTAACCTTTGCTAAATATAGTATTACCACTCTAAGTATGTCCCAGTCGGTAAAATGATAACTAATAAAACAATGTAGGAAGTGAGAAATATTCAGTATGCCAATGTCCCATTATGCATTTACATTTGGAAACATCTTGAAAGGATGGAAGAAAAAAAAATATTTAAAGGAAGGAAGAAAAAGATACCATTGGAATACTTTTGGTCAGCAGGCAGGAATGCCAATTATTTCTGCCTCAGTTACCTTGAGGAATATCTGCATATTCAAGTCTGCAATGAAGTACCTAGGGATACACTTGTTTTGTGGAGTAGATAATTTTTATCAACCCATTTGATTTATAGTCAATAAATCAAATAATTTATAATTAGTTATAAATATTAATTATAATATTAGCTAAAATACATGAAAATTCAGGCCATCCTTCCAGAATATTTGTTTTCTTATTTTCTTCTTAAAAGTTAATAAATATTACAGTATGATATATTGGTAGGACATTTTTCAAAGTAGATATTAACATAAAATAAAGACAAAGTGATTGAACCAATTCCAGTTCCCAATTCAATAGATTTAGTAAAGAACTCAGCAACAAGAAGTCAGAAATGTTCAACTGAAGTTTAGAATAAAATAAAAGAGCAATTTTGTTGACTTATCAGATTTAGTATTCTGTTTCATGAGGAAAATTAAACTTTGATGGTTCCTGGACTTCAAACAGGAACTTATTTTTCCACTTTGCCAAACTTGGAACTGGAAAGCAAACCAGTCTCATCAAATAGAAGGTTCTTAAAAGGAAGAAGGAAAATTGAGCTAGTTATTCAAGCCAAAGCCTTGAATAACCTAAGCAGGTGTCTTCCATGCAACTCCTATATTCTTACAGTATCTGTTGAGCTAAGACTGAGTCATAAGAATAACAGAAAAAGTGTTGGAGGATCCTTTGAGGACTTTTCATCCAAATAGTTGTCCGATCTCTTGTTAAAAACCTTTAGTGTTGTACCACCCACAACCTCTGGAGGCAAATCATTCCACTGATCATCTATCATTCCATTGATCATCATTCTAAAAAAGAATTTTTCCTTTATTTCTAGGTTTCTTCTGTCCTTGATTAGTTTCCATCCATTGCTTCTTGTTCTGTCTTCACATGCTGTGGAAAATAGGTTACTGCTTCTACTTTGTGGCCCTTAGATATTGGAACACTGCTATCATGTCACCCTTAAGTCCTTTTCATTAAACTAGACATACCCAATTTCTGCAACCGTTCTTCATATGTTTTAGCCTCCAACCCCCCAATTATTTTTGCTTCTCTTTTCTACACTCTTTCTAGAGTCTCAACATCTTTTTATATTATGACAACCAAAATGGGATGCAATATTCCAAATGTAGTTTTCTCAAGGCCTTATAAAGTGGTACTAACACTTCACATAATCTTGATTCTATCCCTCTGTTATTTCAGAAAATAATATAGGAATGTAGATTCCTGTTGATCTTATTGCTGCCATGTTTGGGCATATTCTTTGTTTAGAGCAAAAGTGTAGAAAGAAGAATGAGGACTCTATGAAAAAAATGAAGATGCTTCCAGTTTGAACTGAAACTTCCTTCCTTAAACAATGATCGTCTCATAGCCACTACCACTTATTTTAAACCTTCAATTTTATATAAAGGTATCAACTCCTTCAGACTACAAACCATCTTTCTCCCATCATGTTATAGATTCAATATCAGAATAATTGCTCCTAGTTACTCTACATGTATACTGATTCTGCCAGAAATACATGAAAATAAGGAACTTTGAATGCAAGTAACCAGATTTTGTACAGTGCTTGAATTCTTAATAAGCAAAAGTTTTGGATTTTTGATCAGTTTTAATCATCTTACTCTTTTGACTTCCCACTACATTTATTGAAAGATCAATTTAGAATTTCAGTGTATACATTTTTAAACAATCTTGATAAAATTTCTGTATAAGTTGTAACAATCTTATTTTTAATTAGCAGTAGGCTTAATCCTATTCCCTTTGAATTCTGTAATAACCTAAAGCAGCCCGTAATGAATCACTTTATTCAAAGTATAGTAACTAGATTTGTATAGAAACAAATCTGGATTACCTAAGTAAAATTGTCAATTTCAGGAAAAAAACCAAAAACAAATCCAGCTTTAGATGAATTTAACTAAATCTAAATTAAAATGTTCTGCCAGTCAGATTATTGAGGCCTTTCTCATTTTGATTGGAATTACAAAGAGTAAAAACCTATGCTAGCTAAAAAAAAACCAACCCTGACAATAGTGGTGCCATCAGGTTAGGACTTTAAGGCAGATGTCCATGGCCAGAAAAATAAGCATTAAGATTTCAGATTGTACCAAAGCCTCATTTTGAAATAATTGCAAGAATGCATATTTAATGCATTTAAAAGAGGGGGTGAGGGTGATGGCAAATCTATTAAGCGTAGATTCAAAAATGTTGATTGGATGGTTCCTTTCAACAGAAGTGAAAACAGTATATATGTAAAGTCATTTATAATTATTTTGGATTAAAAATGAGTTCTTGAGCTACTTGCTCAAGAAAGACAAGGATTTTTTATTTATTTTCTTAATGCTTCAATACACCTTCTATTCACCTTTCTTTCCCTTACTGGTATTAATCAGCACTTATTTTGCATAGAGCAAAAAACCAAAACAAAACTGCAACAGGGTTAGAAACCATATAATTATCTGAAGAAAAGAGGAACAGAAGAAAAGCCACATTTGGTCTAACCTGCACAACTTGATAACTCCTGGGACAAAATAAAGGTGAGCAGATGTTTTGAGTTTTTAGCATTCCTGAACTTTATACTAAACTGACAGTGAATATTAACAACCCCACTCAATTGCTAGGCTACATTCAGTGGGTTAAGAATTTTGCCCATTGTATTTTATTTTAAAGCTCAGCAGACTAACTAAAGTGTCAAAAACATGTTTAAATGAAGTCTTTTCATAGTATAGCAGAGACATTCAGGACAGACTTGGGAGAGATACAATAGATGTAGTACACTATATCCTAGAGCAGAATATGCTAAATTTTATTTTCTACAAAAGCTGGTAAGCATCGTTGGACCCATCTGGTTACAATATAACAATAGAAGGAAAACTCTAATTAGATTTATATTCTTGACATTGTAGCAGAGAGCCTGGTTAGTGCATGGCGGCAAAAAGAACGCCAGGAGTATCAGCTTTTTAAAATAAAATGTGTAAGCTTTGATGAGCTGCAGCTTATTTCATGAGAATAGTTTTTATAAAACTATTAGAAAAGACTCTTTACTGTTTATATTCCAGGTAACTCTTGCTACAGTCTTTCTATGATTCTAATTTCCTGTCACCACAATAACATATTTGGCCTTGGGAGTCTAGTGGGACTAATCTTTGGCCTTGCGACTCAACCTGTATTGCTCTCAACTGATTCTTTTACTAGGCAACAACACATACAAAAAAGCCTATTTCTTCTTCCCCCCATTCCCACTGAAATAGCTTCTCAAAGGTTTTGAATTATTGCGGAACATTTTGTTAAGATTTCAAGTAATAATCCCATATCAAGCAAATTTTTGAGGCCAGTGAAGTCCTCAAGAAATAGTTTTATTGGAAATACTATATTGGCACAGATCTGGTGAAAACCAACTCTAAAAGTTCCCTTGGTTTTCACCTAATTAAAAGTGAAAATTTGTCACTTCCCCCAAACTCTCAGTCACATGGTCCAATTAGCATACAGTCCAGTTGCTAGATAATCTCAGTCTCCTCCTTCTGAACACCTTGTCCTTGTTTCCCAAGAGAAAGCATTTTGTTTCTGCTACAGCACCCCAGCTATCTCTATTCCCCTCTCCCTATCCCTCAGCTCCAGTATGTGTCAGCACTGAAGCGGTAAATATAAATGGTCTCAATTCAACCAACTTCAGGATTGACACATTTATCTCTAGAGTTGCAACTATTAAGATTCCTCTTCACTGGTAATTTATGCATTGGATTCAAGTTACAAAGAGAGGTTTTGAGGAGATACGAAGAGATTTTAATGACAACCCTTTTAAAAACAAATTTATTTACCTTTCTTTGGAATAATGTCATGCAATTTTCTTTGTTTTGGTTTGTTCCTCTGTCGATCCTGACTCCTGGCAACTGCCTGGACAAGTCTCTACAGTATTCTTGGCAAGGTTTTTTGGAAGTGATTTGCCACTGTCTTCTTCCTAGGGCTATGGGACACTGGCCCAAGGTTACCAGCTCACTTTGTGCATAAGGCAGTACTACAGTTCATATCTTATCTCTAGCCAGGTGCCTTAACCACTATAAACAAACCAGCTCTAATTTTTGCATATTCCATTAAAATACTCTAGTGTTGCATATTCATAAAAAATACTGGCTTGTTGACGGGTATTAATATATTTTTCAAAAACAAATACTGGAGCTTTCATTCATTAGATTTTATTGTATCTAGATTTTTCATAAGCCAGGCAGCTAACCAAATCTAATGACAGAAAAGAAACATTGTAATTATCTAGCCCTTTGCTTGAATGCCATTTTAAACCTAAGAGCTAGTCATTTATCAATCATCAGTTAATCTTTCCATTGACTTACATTGGAAAGGAGATTAAAATGCCTTCCATAGCAATAAGAGCTGAAATGGGATTTTAATCTGCCTGGTTATGGATTGATTAAATTGGGCAGTAAATTTTCAGAGAAAGGTCTCTTTTTGTTAGGGTCTGTAATTGACTTCCTCAGGCAATAGTCTGTCCATCCAGGGCTATGAATTAAAATAAAATAACTCATCCCATTTTTCATTTTCTATGTCACTTTCTCAATATGTTAACTAAACCTCTACCACTAATTTTTCCTTCCCAAAAGGCTGATTATCTACCTTTGTTTTTCCCCATCATTAATCTACTTTACTTACTTCGATAGTATATTCATTTATTAATCCCATCTGTCATTTACATTTGTTAAGAGATGGAAATGTAATCCCTATGTGACTTTAATTCTCTGCATAATGGGTACTCGTATAGATTTACATGGCTTCAATTGCTCCAAAAAATCCTTAGTGAAGTTGGATGCTAAAATAAAGCAAGGGTGGTGGCAGATATTGCTCTTCCACAAACAAACTATTATTCTGTAGCCATGAATAAAACATTCAGCATATATCCATGAAAATATAAACCAGAATAAAAGTGTCTTCTATCCAATTGTTCACATTTAATTACTGTAAAATCCAGGTTTTATGCATTTTAGAAACAATGGACACATTTTTCATTTGGTTACCCCATGTCTGTTAAATGACATGGTTTTCTGCAGATAGTGCCATTTATGTCTGATGTGTAATTCGGTAATTAATTTTTTCCCTTCTGTTCAATTGTGTCCTATTCTTGGAGACTGCCAAGATTTTTCAGAAGTGATTTGCCATTTTCTGCTTTCTAGGGCCAAAAGAAAGTGACTGGCCCATAGTCACCCAGCTGGGTTTGAGCCTAAGAAGGAGTAGGACAAGGGTCTTCTGGTTTCTAGCCTGATGCCATAACCAGTACACCACAGGTGTCAAACTCACGGCATCACATTGCCATCATGTGACCTTTCACAATGTTTTTTCCCTTTATGGAGCTGGGGTTCGGGCGTGGCCTGTGCATGACACATCTGGCCCATGAGCTGCCAGTTTGACACCCCTGCACTTCCCCAAACTCTTACTATCCAGCTACTTTGAACTAGAGGAAATGCTAGAGGATATATTAAACAAAACAGCACTGTTATTTATTCAAAATATTTTTCACTTTGCTAGTCAGGTACATTTAGAAATCCCATAAGTAAAACATAAAGGCAATACATGACCCCCAGTAACTATGAAGCATGAAGTAGAATGGCTACATACCAGTAATGTTTTGCCATTGGTGAAGCTACATTCAATTTGTATTACCTTTTTAAGCCAATGGTGATCACCAGTTTTGTTCAGTAAAATAGTATGAATTCTTCCTTCAAAAGAATCTGCTTCAAACCTATTCCCAATCAGTTGCTTTGGATAGTTTCAAGACACAGAAGAGTAAGTGTTCTCACATCTACATTTTATCAATTCTAATGCATTTACCCATTAGATTATCTTTTTTGGAAAAAAAAATGGTTATAACCAAAAGAACTTTATTTCAGCCATTCCTTGAAAGGGAAGTGTTTCCCATTGTACTGTCTTCCAAATACAATACATGTTTTGAAATGTTTGCCATCTGGAATTCACTGGCCTATGTCATGGGAAGTGAAAAGATTCCTCTAAATGTTTTATCTGGGGTTGTATATGCCATGAGACTAACAAATCAGCCTTTTGATATTTCTTTTCCCATATTACCCTGCTCTCTATAACTTGAAAATAAGTTCCCACCACATCTATCAATGTTTCCCTGGAATCATTTTCATCCCAGCTGAATTTGAGCTTTTCTAATATCTCTCCGAATGACTTCTCTCTCTCTCTCTCCCTCTCTCTCTCTCCAGCTTGTAGAGCATCCTGCTCTCACAACCTGACTCTTATGTTCTGAAGTTATTGAGCAAAACACCCCCTGGCCTTGAGCATCATCCACTGAGATTGCCTGCCAGATTCACTTACAGACTCAGCTTGCTGGAGACATCTGCCTATGCTCATTCAAGATGGCTGAGGCTTGCATGAATGACTACCAAGTTAGATGTCACCCTGTGGTGAGACATCTGGTGTCTAGCACAACACCAGAACCTCTCAGCTTAACACCATGCCAGACAAATGTTTTTGCAAACCTGGATAAAAGGGGGAGGGAAGCAAAAGAAAGGCTGATAAGCTATTAGACATTTGCTAACACATTAGCTTAGAGACAGAGTAGGGATGAGGGTTGGGAACCTGACAACCTCTCTGTTGCTACCCTATTACTCTGAGAATGCCTTTCCTTTCTTGCCTCCACTGTATTTTGCTGTTAGCAGGCCTTTGCTAGGCCGCATCTGGCAGCAAAACTTCTAGAGGATATGGCAGGTAGCTAGGTAGGACTTGCAAAGTCTGCACATCTAGCCACACAGGACGGATATAGCCGACCACAAAATGTTCTTGATACCTGTAGAATTTGCTTGTTTTGTACTTGCTTGGAAAACAGCTAAAGTAGGGCACACACGTGAAACTTAGGAAGCACGCAGTTATTAATTCTGTTATTGGTCTAGATGCATAATTTGTAACCAATGACATTTGCAAGGTTTGCAAACCTCATTTGCGTATGAAAGTTTATATATTCAGCTTATATATTTTGCTACATAATAAAGTTGTCATTTCACCCAGAGAGATCTCGTGTCCTCAAGTTCTTTCTAGGATTGGCTTCGTGGGTGACCCCCCTTGATTGTTGTGCCCAGGTGCCGCCCTGGAGAAGCCGTTTCCTCCAGGGACGGACTGGTGAACAACACCTCTCAGACTGTGCAAACCTTTTATCATTTTTGTCTAAACAGGGGTACCAGCCGCAAACTGCCTTTATGTTATTGATTTATTTATTTAATTCAAGGATAATTACTAATCTTAGTACATCTCATATTTATTCATCATATTTATGATTCATACTGAGTTGCTTTAGTGCTGTCACTGGCTCATTTATTGTTATTATTAATAAGAGCCAGTTTGGTCTAATAATTAAGACATCAAACTAGAAAGCAGGAAGTGAGTTCTGGTCCCACCTAAGCCATGAATGCTTTGGGCCAATCCTTCTCAGCCCAACACACCCCAGAGGGGTGTTGTTGTGAGGAAGATAGGCAGAGAAAGGAGTATTAGTAGGTTTGCTGCCTTGAATTATTTGTAAAAGTAATAAAGGCAAGATTTAAAAATATATACAATTTCCAGTGGCACTGACTGGTTTTTATTTTTTACATAGCTACCAGAAGTGATGGTATGGATATGTATTTTAAAGCTGTTTAGGTAAGATATGTATGCAAATGCAAGCATTGAAATATCTCTGTGTCTACATAAATGACTACATGTAAAGAGGCAATCTAGAACAGGATGAAGCAATAGCCAGACTTGTTCAACTTGACAACTTCCAGAGGTATTTACTGCCTGCGAATGATAGAGACATCATGAATGGTTTGAAAGCAATTTTCAAATATTTTTAAGTATATATACTTTGTTTTTACAAAAAATAAAAATATTTAGGGTAGCTTACAAGAAACTGTAGAGTAGAAATGAAATCAAAATAAAAGCTGACACAAATGACTAGATGAAATTTTGTAATTTGAACAAGTATGAAATATATAGCCCAATGTAAGTGTGCCTTACACTGTACCTTAAAACTGTCTTCTCAGATAGAGTCAGATGAATATAAAGTTAACAAAGGATTCTGCAACCACCATCAAATGCCACTAAAATATTCGTAGCATCCATTAAATTCTCAATTTTCTGTTAGGCTGGAAAATTAAACATTTAATGAGGTTCAATCCTGTTTTCAGTTATTACTACCGAACTGTTATTCTTCTTTAGAATCTTTGGAATTTAGTAAATTGTGATTCAAATACAAATCAGATACACATGTTATTTCTGTGAGAGTTACATCCATGGTCACCTCATTCAATAAGCCTTTATTTAGCTTTACTACTTCACAGGATTGCCATGAATTGATAATGGGATAATAAACCTTATGTCTTTATAGCTTAAGGACTAAGTAACTCCATAGTTATGTACTGTAAGATCTTGAACTTGGATCTTGAAATCTGAGACCAGCACATAAGCACTACCTTGAGTGCAGTGCCATATTAGCACTATATGTAAAGGTAAAGACTTCAACAAGTAGAGTTCAACTCTTGAGGGCTTGATACATCCAATTAGTTTTCTTAAGAATAATACTGATTGACAAATTGCCCACCTACTGTACAATGTACCATAATGTATTAGGTAATTGTTCAGTGTGACATGTAAAACCAGAAGATTATATTAAATAATTGCTCAGGTAAATCTTTTAACAATAACCACTGGCATTTACCTATGCCTCTGATGAAGATAACTGTAATAATAGGTGCTTGTTAAAATAATATAAATTTATAATATAAATACATTATAATCTCCTCTTAAATAATGTTTCAGAAGAAATTCTGCCCAACACAGATACATGTCTAATTGTGCACTCCCTTGAAATGTCAGCCGTTACTATCTATATCACAATGAAACTTATGAATTTACAAGTCCATTTACATTTACTCCCATAAATAGGAAATTATGTGCTGCCTATACCAATGCTATCTATGATGTAGCCCAGGAGCAGCCTTCAGGATATGAGTCATGTCACAATGCATCACTGTATTGCCCCTGCAAGAAACTGACTAAGAAATTAGAACGTCAACATCCCAAATAAGAGTGGGAAAAGATATGTTGTATATCTATGATTAATGCCAATGAGATTTGCCTTTTACTTTTATCTTGCATGAATCTCTAAGACAATTTAAATTACAAGTCTTGCTTTCTTAGTAATTAAAGTCTCAAGGGGCTCATGCAGACTGGTAGTACACACATATGTCACAGTTGTATATGTGAAATTGTATTAGCATTTTTTTCATTTTGAATTAAAATACTAATTCAGGAACAGTATGCTGCAAATATTTATGCATACTATTCCTATTTATAAAACCATGAACACAAATAGCATTGTAGCCATAGATATTTCTTACAAGTCACAATAATATGACAGTGATGACAAAGGTAACATGATGTCACTGCAAGAGCTGTGGTGGTACAGTGGTTTGAATGCAGTGTTGCTAACTCACTGCTCACTCCAGGAGTTCGATTCTGAGTGGCTCAAGATCGACTCATCCTTCCAAGGAGAGTAAAATGGGGACCCAGATTGTTGGGGGCAATATACTGACTCTGTAAACCACTTAGAGAGGGCTGGAAAGCACTGTGAAGTGGTATATAATTTTAAATGCTATTGCTATTGCATGATTGATGCAGATATGTAAGTTTCATGACACAGATCACATTCTTTAAAGGATGATTAGATTATATTTTAACCCAACCTTTGCTACTTTATAAATAACTCAAGTTGTTAATAATACATAATAGTCTTTCTTCCTCTTTTTCCTCACTACAACCCTGCAAGTTGCACTGAGCTGAGATTGAATGACTGGCTTAAAGTCACCCAGCTGGCTTTCATGCCTAAAGCAGGATCAGAACTCACAGTGTCCTGGTTTCTAGGCCAGCATCTTAACCACTACACCAAACTGGTTTCCCATGATGTTATAATGTACAGCTTATTATCATTCCCTTCCTTTCCCTCCTGAAATCACCAATAACTATAATATTACTGCTAATGCAGTCACCAATGATGATAATATGTACTGTACTGCCATAGCATTAGCAATCTCTCCCTTTTCCTCATAAAATTAATTAGAAGCAAAAAGCAGTAATAGTAGTCTATGCCAGGGCTGTCAAACTTATGGCCCGCAGTCCAGATGCATCACACACTGGCCATGCCCATGCCTGTTTAGCAAAGGGGAAAAAGTCCCAATATGTCATGTTACACCACCTTGGCAACATGAATTTGACATTCCTGGTCTATGCTATACTTTGTCTTTATCACCAAGATAAGTGTACCATAAGTCTACCTTACTGATCTAGTTGTTAAAAACTCATTTTGAAATCAGTGTTAGGTACAGACTGCATGTATTAAGTCAATTCAGCATTAAGTCCACTCATCAAAATAGCAGATGGAATTTGATTAAATTTCTATTTATTCATTTATTTGATTTGTCAATTGTTTACAAGGTCTAAGAATAAACATGAGTATGAATGAAATGGGTACAAATAAATTGGACAGTAGGACAGTTTATGCACACCCTTTACAGATGTAATTCTTTCAACTTGAAGCTATGATATTCTTTACAACCTCTGTATATCTTTCTCACATTTTTCTGTGTCCTCCTCTCCAACCAAAACTAAGAATCAATTTAATAGATTATAGTATCTTCCTATTACTCATCCTTTCATCACTATGGAAGTCTTCCAGATGTGATCATATGTTCATTATCATATTTTAAATTCTCAGTTTCACAGGATATAAATTACCCAGTAGGTAAATGGCAATCAGTGCAGATCCTTCAGTATTATCTCTCTACTTCATATCATTCAAAAACATTTGGCAAATACCTTGCAGTTTAAGTTAGCAATCTGTTGTGGCCCAGCAGGAGCCGTTGGAGCTGCCACCAGACTCCAACAGTGAGGGGCCCTATGAGTCGGCTCTGGAGGATGTGGAGGACCCTGGACAGGGGTCTGACTCCGAGCAGGGTGCAGAGAGGCAGGTTGGCCACCAGGAGACACCTGAGCCTTGGACCAGTGGGGAGGAGACAAGGGAGAGTGAGCCGGAAGCCAGTAGTGAGTTGTTCCTGGATGCAAGCCATCGAAGAGCTAATAGGCGTCAGGAACAATTACGCAATTACAGGAGGTGATTGCACTTAGCTGGTGGTCATTAGGCTCCTCTCCAGACTATAAAGAGCTACTTGTGCACACACCCCTCTTTGCAGAAGTCAACACAGAATCGAATGTCGGAGAACTTTGTATGAGCTTGGCAGGCTGGATTGATGCCAAGCCTTAGCTGTGTTTATTGTTGCCCAAGCTTGTTTGTGCTGGGCTGCTACCAAGGACTTGTTTGTCTGTTAATTAAATACAGTAATTCATCTCTGGCTCGGAGTGTGCTTTGGTGTGGAATGAGGGAGGGTCAGAACAGCAATCTAATGTCTATATCACATTGGCTCTAGACAGCAGTTGAAGCTAACAAGAATGACATATAGATCTGAGGTTTCATTAGTTTGTCTACTCTTAAGTTAAAAAAAAGCTCTTGCAGGTGCATTTATGCATTGTACTAAATTTAATTAGACCTATTAGATTTAATTAGGCTTAGGATGTTGTGTAAAGCCAAACTGATAAATTTATAATTCAGTTAATTGTTGTGAACACAGAAAATGGGTCAAATCAACCATGAGTTTAGTCTTGTAATGTAAACAGATGCTATACAAAAATGCTACTCCATAAAAATCTCACGTGACTGGGTTATGTGTGAATCAGTATAAAATATTAGATTATATATCAAGAATCATATTTCAAAACAATCTAGGGTAAATCAATGCAGGAAGCCATTTATGCATACATGCCACTCATCTACTAAGATATCTATTATGCATTAAAGCCATGACTATGTCCAAAATCTATCATTAAGTACATTCTAAATATACTTTAAGTATTTTAGTCTAGACTGCAAACAGGTGCTACATTCAGCGTCCATTAAATTAATATGAAAGAAACTGCTGACATTCCATCCCAATCTCATCAGGCGATTGAAGGCATTTGCTTTGTTAACAATCAGCTCTATTAGCCCTTGTCATGGTTGCCCTTGAATTTTATCTAAAATTGCTGGGCTGGTTGTAGTTAGGTCTTCCCAGAAGCATGCTAGAACAGTAATAAATCATCTCTTAAATGCCAATGAGCATCATAAGAATCTTTTCTGATTGCTGCAAAATGAATAATGAATGTGAAAAAAAGACAAAGCACCAGGAAGTCAACTGCAACTGAGAATGACACTTCCTCTTCACTTAATAATGTCTTCAGTTTTGTGTTTATAATGAAAGTGGATAAATTTGTAGAACCATATATTATGTAAATTTTCTATCCAGAGTTCTGGGTTCCTCATTGTTAATATGAATAAATCAAAGTTTTACAGGCAGCCATATTGGCAGACAAAAGTCCAAAAAGAGAGCAACTTGTTTCACTAACAAGATCTAAAGGCTGTCTTATTAAATGAAAATATGTCAATTTCAAGGGAAGTGTCTATCTAACACATAATTTATATGATCTTATTTTATATGTTATTTTATGTTGATATTATCATTGGATCAAATAGTCTATGATATAAAAACTTCCTATGCTTATGGGTCTCAGTTAAAACAGCCTAATATTTTTGAGGCTAAGGGCTAGATCAGATCTGCATGATATTTTGGGAATATGCCAAGAGGCAAAGTGTGTGTGCTCTTTTAAACCTTACGTATTCACTTTTGCACACTGACTTCACTTGTCTTAGCCCATCTCTCAACTGAACCATTTTCAAAATTATAGGATTAAATCCTAGTTTATGGGAAATGGGTAGCAACTAAAAAGGGAACCAAACCTGAATAAACATGTGCTAGTAAAGTTTCTGTGAATTGTTTCTGGTACTTTTCATATGAAAAGTAGATCATGTCTACTTCATAGATTTGCAAACTACAAAATGCTTTGTGTGAAGTGGATTTCTTCTTCAGTGCTAAACTGCAGGCTTTTAAATAATGAGGTTGTTTCGAATATGAGTCTGTAAATGTTGCACACCAAAGGTGCCATTCTCTTCCCCATCTTGACATTTGCATCTTGCAAGTGGCATTTGAGCACTGACATCAATGACTTGCCATGCTGAGAGGCTTGTCACTGACAAATATTGTTACAGGACGATGTCACCTTGAAGAAAAAAAGGCTCAACTCATGAGACAGAACATGAGTTGCTTTTCTTTGGAGAAGATAGTCAAATTATTAATCACAAGACACTGCTGAGACCTTATTATCAAAATGCATAAAATTATACTGAACACTCTGTTTACTTTCTCATTGAAAGTCTATTTGGACTTCAAAGAGAAAAGAATATTAGAAATGTATGTGTGTTACTGTTATATCAACAGTTAAACATCCTGATTTCTGGGGAAGAATGGTAGACTTTTTTTTTTTTAGACATTTTTATTAAGATTTATAGGCCGCCCTTCTCCCTGAGGGGACTCAGGGCGGCTTACAATCCCAGACTTAAGATACTTCTGGGTGTCTTATTATAATGGCCTTCAGAGACATTTTTGATTGTCTCTGAAGTTGCTTTGGAACCTTGAACCACTTATGTAATTTCTGTTCTGTGCTCTTAGCAATGGTCTGTTGCAGAAGAAACTGTTACAGAAAAAGAGTTGGGAGGAAAAATTGAAAGAGAATAACATGAACAAAATTGGGGGTCAGTAACCATTTGGATGGATTAAAGAGCAAGACTTTTGTGCAAAAAGAAATGACACAAAGTTGGTTTATTTGATCAAGATTAAAACTTGACATTTTTTTAAATAGGTGGGTTTTTTTGAAAAATTGGGAAAAACATTTGTAGTGGATTTGCTACAATTGCCTACAATTAATATGTGATTAATTAATTAATATGGGCTTATGTTTCTTTACGTCTCCGAATGTAACATTTAACTTGGCTTTGTATTTAACTGTCCCTTTACTTAAAATAAGGGATGTTTGTGAACTTGCTCTCTTTAAAGAAAATACTTCTCTCTTGTTTTATTAAATATCAGTCTTTTGTTCATACTAGAATACTGAGACCACTTTATGTATACTAAATGTTGATTTGCTTATAGTTAATAATTATGAAACGATAAGGTTTACATTTCTTACTATTATTATTTTAATATTATTTTAATGCTATTATTTCTTTATGTTATCATTTCTGTTTGCACTGTTTTCACTTGAATTGGAGAATATGTTTACTTATTGGATTTACCTATAGTTATCTACAGTTTATTTACAAGTTGAATTATGGAAGGGAGAGTTTTTATCTGCTAATCAAGAAGAAATGAATAGATAGTGAAATTGTTTGTATTTGTGATGGGGATTTCTTTACGCTTCTTTTTCCTTTTTCTTTCTCTTCTTTTAATTTTCTTGCGCTTTTTATTCCCTCCCATGTTTCTTTTAATTTTTAATTTGTATTACCTTTTATTATTGTAATTAAAAGTTATAATAAAATTACTTGTTTAAAAAAAGTTAAACAGTTCTGTTTTAGTCATGTTTTTCTCAGTCACAAGATAGCTAATGGTTTTTGCTTATCATTAAATAAGTAATGTAATGTAAATTAATGTAAATTTAGCCTTTGCTACTTTCTCTTATCGTCAAATTAAGATGTATTGATAATGATAATTCATCATCAACATTATTCTGTCATTTTTGATGAAGAACAGCTGTGACATTATGAAAGCTTTATACTATAATAAAGTAGAAGTAGTAAAAACCTGTGGAATCTATAATGAAATCATATTAGGTCTGAAATTACATACTGGAGAGAGAAAAAAAGAAAATGGTTAGGAAACAAGATGGTAACATTTAGGGCTGGAAAAGGATCCTTGGGTAAGAATTTTGATCATAATTAAGTGAAGGGCAAACTGCAGTGTATTGATGGAATTTTATTTATTTTTATTCATTCAGTCATTTATTTTTCACATTTCTGTACCATCCGTCTCCCCAAAGAGGGAATTTAAAAACATGAAAATAATGTTTATTATAAAATACTTAGAATGTTTGAGGATTTTGTTTTGTTTTAATTACTAATGCATCACTAAGAAGCTACTTTCTCATTTATTTTAACAGTTTCTCCCTCAATTCATTAATTTTACAAACTATATTTCATATTATTAATATTTCTTTTATTATTATATTTAATTTTACATTTATTTGTTCTTTTCAGCTATTTAAATGTCCTTTGCGTGCTGCTTTGGAATCTTGCATATACAATCAATATTATTTAATGTAATTGTCAATTTGAATGTTAACTTTATAAAAATTGTTGCTTTTGAATTTTAAAAGCAAAGAAATCTCTGAAGGAACTAAAGCCAATCTTGGAACTAATATAGGGTTCCTGTTTGTGTGTGTTCTATGCTTGTAACTATATATAATTATTTGTGTATTTCTTAGAAGAGGCATTATAATTGTCTCTTTTAATTTAAAATATTAGGTTACTGTTTATTTCTAATGAATATTAGGTAGTTGTTTATTTCTAATGAAAATGGAAATTTTTGAATCCTTTATTCACACTTCAGGGAATTTTATGTGCCCAAAACTGAAAGGTTTGGAGACCCTGGATTAGAACATTTATATCTACATTCTGCAGTGTTTAATTGTGAGTTTTGTCTAGTCAGGAATTGGGTTGGTTTTGGATTGGGGATATGCGTTTTCAGAAAGCTAATATTTTATGGTTTACTTTGAAATCTCTATCTCTTAACTTTGAATACCTCTCTACTTTTTCAGTCCTCTCAACAAGCTTTGTGGGTATGTTTACTCAGAGTTGGGTTCCTACCAGTTCAGACCGATTTGTCTGAACAGATAGTAACTTGGCGACCTGGGTCATTGGAACAGGCAGTGACCCAGGCCTGCCACGCCCTGAACCGGTTCTCTTAGCACTGCGATCTTGTTTTTGCCTTCTGCACATGCGCAGAGCAATTTTTGTTGCACTGAGCATGTGCGCAAAGCACACATGCATGAGGTGCATCCTTAAGTGAACCGGAGTAGCAGCAGCCGGAACCCATCCCTGTGTTCAGTATATATATATGAATAAAGGCCTTAGGAAGCCTGTGAAGTTAGGGAGCATAAAATGAAGTTAACTTCATTTTAACTTTTATAATTAATCTTTAAAATAGTCAGAAAATACTTTCAGTTCAGTGTTTAGTTGTCAGAACACTGAAACTCACTAACATTCTAGTGACATTCTAGCCACAATGTTATTTGTTTTATTTTTCTAATTTTGATAGAAATGGCAATGATCATGATGCTGCACACCAACAGACCATGATAACTGTTGGATTGAACTGACATTTGATACTCAGATCTCATATGGGACCATTACTATTTCTACTTTGCAACAGGGAAGAAATTAATTTGCTTAGCATTTTAATAGTTGCTAAATTAACACTTATTGAGCGAATACACAAACTGAAATAAGGTTACACTTTTATAGTTTTCTCAGTTTTGTAATGTAGATCTCCAGTCACAAGGTGTGCACAAAATTGCATTTATTAGGGCAAAGTGCCTAGAAAAATACAGATAGGAAAAATAATACATGAAAATATATTATCTAGGGGAAAATTAGTTGCAAAAGATGTACGCATAAATATGCAAGCAAATACAAATAAGCCTTCATTTGCTCTATTAAGACAGTTACCAAACCAATGTAGAAGTAGGATAAAATAAAGGTCGAGATAAAAGTCCACCTTCATAGGTAGGTAGACTCAGATGTCTTCTCCTGGCTGTTTACCATTTCTTCTTCCATCTAAATGAAGAGATTAAAAGGGCATAGATCAAGACAAGACATGCCTGTTTCTACAAGAGGAAGTTATATATCCAGAAGCTCTTCAGCTCCCAAAGATCTCATTACAGAGACAGGATGGAAGATGAACTGTACCATCACTATAGTTAGGCACATAGTTCATTTTCCTTCTACTACTTTTAATAAAAGAAAAACTTTCAACAAAGGAAATAAATTCCAAGTATAAAGCCTGTTGACCTCACACTCATCTTCTGGATTCTCTAGAGTTTTCCCCAAAGTATAAAATACCAAATAAAGAAATATAACACATTAAAGAATGCCAAAAATGCCAGTTATCTATTTCTAACGTTCTGTAGAAATGTAGTAAATATGCCTATTCCTAGGTTTTGAAGTAAACAACAACCACAAAGACAGGAAACAAAGACAAGTGTATCAGTATATTTTAATGGTAGAACCATGAGGTTTCATCATTTTTAAGCTTTTCATTAATTTATCCAAGTACCATTAACACTTACATAGTTATATGAATGGTTAATGTTAGTCAGAAAGTGGGCAGCCACAATCTGAGCCAGCTGTAGCTTCCACATTGCCTTCAGAAATATCTAGCTGTAGCTTTCAGCAGCTTCTGGTCAGAAAGAATTGCAATTAATAGCTCATCTGGAGCTGGCTGAAGGTTGTCCTGCCCATGACCTTTACCTGCTGGTCTAGCAGGAGCCAGAAATCTAGAAGACTGTACATCTGCTTCAGGGGAAGTATAATTCTATCAGGAGTGATTGATGGCAAGTATGGACTGCATTACAGGTTTAGTCTACGCATTTCCCTCTGTTATTGTGCAGTATCCATGGATTGTTCCTAATTAACAAGCAGTTGTTGGGGCTTCTGTTCAGATTTATAAATTAAATGGAAATCTTTCTGAGCAGCTATTTTTAATCCTCGGTTTTGTTGCGCAAATTGCTATGGTCAAGTTAATCCCTCCTGAAAAGGAGACTGGTATTTTATTATGACTACATGATTAACTGAATTTTTAAAAATGCAAGATTTGTTTTTATATTTATATTTTCCTCTCAAAATGAATTTGGATATTTGGAACTTTTGTGGAAAACAGGAAGGTTGCAAGCTGTATTTCCTTCTTGGGTATCCCCCCCCCCCACTTCTTTGAAATGGTTTACAGCTCTTCTCTGTAAACAGAGATACATCACAACTTGGCACTAGTGGTAGAAAAGCTTTTCAGAGTAGGGGCGGGGGTGGGTGGGTGACTTCATTCTCCTAACTAGAGCAACGAGAAGAAGGCAGGATGAAATTATAAGGTTAGCCACAAATTGTCTTTTTATTTAATTTCATATCTAATCTATTTCAAATGATATATTCTCTAGGAAAAAAGGCATAGAGAAAGAAAATGTCATGCATTTGCTCCTTGTCCATTTCATGAAAGGGATAGTTTTCAGGGAAATAAAGTTTGCATTGTGCAGATTTAGCAGACTATGCAATCTACTTCCAGCATGCAATGTAGGTATTAACACAGGAGTAATATACATGTACAGTACATATATACAGAGTCACACGAAATAGCTGACATACAATTACTGTAAGTTTGAAGCAGGAGGCCTTCAGCTTCCTATATGATGAATCAGGATTTGTGGATCAATGTAATGAATATCACATAGATTTATTTATATACATGAAAGCTTCTTTCAGGGGTATAGTTGCCATATACATTGGCATCTAGAAACAACCAGTTGTATTCATTCCAAAAAGTATATTCATGCTTTATCATTATGTTGCATGCTAGCCTCCTCTCAAGAATGCCAGAAGCATATACATTGGGTTATTGGCTGCTATATTTGCATAGCAATTCTGCAAGATTAAGTGTTTCATTGGACACTATGAGACACAGAATGTTGGACTAAATAGACCTTTACCTAATCCTTATAATGCTTATGAGGCCTGTGAAGGGCTTCATATGTGAAGACAAAAAAGTACAGATAGTCTTCAGTTCATTAAGATAATTACCAGTAATAGCAGGAACTTTATCACTGTGATACAGATATAAAATGCAACATCATGTGACAACACTGATTTATGACAGGAGTTCTGGAGTTCCAAGTTGCAGTTGTAAATCAAATCCAGGTTAAGTGTGATCCCTGGGCATTGCTAGTCTAGTGAAAAGAAGGACCAGGGGAGACATGATAGTAGTGTTCCAATATTTGAGGGGCTGCCACAGAGAGGAGGGGATCAAGCTGTTTTCCAAAGCACCTGAAGGCCAGACAAGGAGTAATGGATGGAAACTGAACAAGGAGAGATTCAACCTGGAAATAAGGAGAAATTTTCTGACAGTGAGAGCAATCAACCAATGGAACAGCTTGCCATCAGACGTTGTGGGAGCTTCATCACTGGAAGCTTTCAAGAAGAGACTGGACTACCATTTTCAGAAATGATGTAGGGTCTCCTGCTTTGGGAGGGGGTTGGACTAGATGACCTACAAGGTCCCTTCCAACTCTATTAATCTGTTATCCTGTGAGCACCAGTGATGGGTTGCCAATTTTTTTACTACCAGTTTGGTTGCGCTTGCGTGCACGTGAAGCTTCTGCACATGCGCAGAGCATCCAAGTGGAAGGGCAGAGCCTCCTGCTACTGCTACTACCGATTTGCCCTATCCAGGCCAAACCGGCAGCAACCCACTTTTGGTGAACACCATTTGTAACCTCCTGCCATCTCCCGCATTGACATTGGTTGTCAAAGCCGATAGTGAAAGTCAGAAATGGCAAACATGTAACTGCAGAACATTGTGACTATCATAATTGCAATCAATTTGCTAAGCATCCAGATTGGAATCAAATGGCCACATGGACACTGCAATGCTCATAACTTCAAGGAGAAATCATACATCTTGTTCAGAGTTGTTGTAACTTCAAATAATCACTGAACAAGTAATTGTTAACCAAGATTTTAATTGAGCATAGCTCTATTAAAAATTGTAGATTCTAACTATCATAAAGGGATTTTGAAGTGTTGGTGGTACTAGTGTAAAAATAAGAAAATGTATCAGGAATATGTATACTTCCAGCTAGTGAAAGTCAAGGGGTACATCTCTAGAGAAACCAGAATCGTTTCCAGAAATTTTTTTGACATACAGATGCAAAATCACACATTTCAGATCATTTAGCCTATTTCTTTGTATTCAAGACCTTATACCATGGCTAACCTTCTTGTCGCTGCGTGCCAAAAGCATGCGTGTGCATGTGCAGCAGTGCATGTGCACATGTGTGCCCATAATGCAATGCACGTGTGACACACCAATTCCTCCCATGCCCCCCACTCCTCACGCATGAGTGTGCAACCTCCTCTTTGCACCCTGCCCTGCACATGGAGTGCTCCTCCTTCCCCCGTGCATGTGTCCATGACCCCTGTGCTACCCCTGCCCCTGCACATGCACATGTGACCCCTCACATGTGTGCCTCACCCCATGTACATGTGTGCATGTCTCCCGCATGCCACACATCCCCACACATGTATGGCAGAGACCCAAAAACCAGCTGGCCGGTGGAAGGCATGAGCACATGTATGGTGGAGCTGAGCTGGGGTGACAGCTTGCATGCCCCCAGAGATGGCTCTGTGTGCCCCCTGTGGCATGCGTTCCATAGGTTCACCATCACAGCCCTATCCAAAAGATTGTCATGTTTAGTAGCTTGAATTCAGAAGTCTAACTAATCATTTAATATGATAAATGATGGTTGGATCACTAAGTATATGTGCTCAAGAACTATGCTTTCAAAAGCACTAGGCCTTTACAAAATGGGCCATCTTTTACCACATACAGTGTAGTCCAACAAAATTTATATTCTGACAAAATATGCCTGAATCATATTTATTAAAAAAAGAAAAGGTATTTCATTACTGAAATCTCTACAACTGAATACTTTAATTTTAACATCTAATTTATTTCTAAGTTCACTAGGGCAGGGATTTCTTAATTATCTTGCTAACAATCTGATGGCAGAGGAGGTGGCTAATTGTTTTTTATTTTTGATAATGGGAGAATGTACAGATGTTCTGAGCTAATAATGTTACTCACTTCTCAGCCTTTGGGAAACTATGACAATAATTAGGGGGAAAACATTTCTTTTGGAGAAACAAACAAACGTTCTGATCCAATGCTGTGAAGTACAATGCATTTACAGCATCCTCTGATGTCAAAGGAGCTGTAAGTAGGTTGATTTTCTTTGTCCTCCTATATCTTTGGGTCACATATTTAAAAGCCTAAAAAGGATAACATTTAGATTTGTGCATAAGAAGAAAACGTATATTCACTGGGGTGGCAACTTATTTGCCACTGTTTTTCTGAACATACATTCGAATTTTTTTAATGTCATTTTGGAGAATTTAAAAAAAAATCTCATTCACTATACTGTTATTACATTTTGGTCATTATGCTCTAGCAGAAGCTAAAAATAGACTGTAATGATAGCTTTACTGGAGAAAAGAGAGGGAGAAGAAGAAAAGCATCTAAAAGAGTATCTATTCAGCAACAGTAAATTGTTGCTTTCAGAGCTCTTTAAAAAAAAAATGAGTTAGAACCGAGACTGAAGATACAGAGTGAAAGGAAGAGAATGATTTAAGTACACAGATGCATCATAAAATAGAGAACATTATTAATAATGATGTACCAATCACCCATTTCCATTCCACAAGGAAGGACTGTTGCCTGCTAACCCTCCATATGTCAAGTGGGATCTTTTCCTTTAGAAGACATACTGAAAAAACAACCAATTATTTCTCCATGCTTTACATCCTTGCCTGAGCAGGGTATCATGCCATCAAAAATATTCCAATATTTCAATGACTGCACCCAATTAACATTGCAATTGATATAAGCCACACCAGTTAGATCTAGTGCTTTCCTTTGGGAAAACTAATACAATTCTGGGTTGTATAAATAGCGGCATAGAATCAAAATAATGAGAAGTATTAGTATCACTTTATAAAACTCTAGGAAGACCATACCTGGAATACTGCAACCAATTTTGGTCACCATACTACAAAGAAGATATTGAGGCTTTGGAAAAAAATTCAGAGAAGAGCAATTAAGATGACCAAAGGCCTAGAGACTAAAACCTATGAAGAATGGCTGCAGGATTTGGGTTTGGCTAGTCTAAAGAAATGAAGAATTAGGGGCAACATGATAGCAGTATTACAGTATTTGAGGGGCTGCCACAAAGAAGAAGGGATCAAATTATTCTACAAAGCATCAGAGGGTAGAACAAGAAACAATGGCTGGAAACTAACCAAAGAGAGAAGCAATCCGGAATTAAGGAGAAACTTCCTAACAGTGAGGCTAATTAACTAGGGGAACAGCTTGCCTTCAAAAGTTGTGGGTGCTCTGCTCCATCACTGGAGATTTTTAAGAAGAGGCTAGATATAGTCACTTATACTACTGAAATAGTATAGGTTCTAAGGCTTGAGCAGGGGGCTGTACTAGAAAACCTCCAAGGTCCCTTCCAGCTCCTGTTCTGTTCTATTCTATTCTATTCTATTCTATTCTATTCTATTCTATTCTACTCTACTCTATTCCATTCCACTCCATTTCATTTCATTCCATTCTATTCTATTCCCATTCCATTCTATTCCAAATATCTATCAGAGGAGGCAGAAGGCAGAGTGAAAACTCACTCTAGGATTTAGGATTTAGGATTTTATTAGTATTTATAGGCCGCCCTTTTCCCTGAGGGGACTCAGGGCGGCTTACATAAAATAAGGAAGGGAGGGTACAGACAATAGACACAAACAATACATAGAAGTAAAATAGTAAGCAACATTCATTCATTCATTCATTCATTCTCTAAACTTGCATGTGATCATAATGTAATTTGTGTCTTACTACAGCAAACCTATCTTTCACTGAACAAAATTTCTGTTCCAGGAAAGCAATTCCTTAAATTGTTCGATTATAGCGATCAGTCTTCTGCAATGTACCGTTGATCATACACATTTTTAAATAGCACATCTTTCAACCAAATTGCATCTCCTACTCATCTTATGACATCAAAATAATATAATGCTGAACATTACAGATAACTAATGACTACATATAGATACGTAAAGGCCTGTGTAGTGGAGAAATTAAAGTACTTAATCTTCAGGGCCAGAAGAGAAGCAAAGAAATATATTAAGAAATAATATAAATGGAAGGGTAGGGGGTGAAGTTCATAAGCTACCATGAGAAAAGTTCAAAAGATATCAGCAGTATAGTGAAGACAGACAGAGACAGATACTTGTAGAGTTGTTTAAACAGTTGGAATGTTCACATTCGCCTGAATTTCCCTTACAGTACTTTTGGTTCATACACGCAATTAGAACATAAGGTGTATCTGGAGAAATAGTGCATGTAACAAAAGCTGAAATGATTTTCTCCAAGCTAACACTTATCAGAAGCTAGAGATGTTTAGTATAGGCAAGAACGAAAAGAATATTCTTCAACATCTTGAAAATGACTTACATGAAAGAATAAAAGAAGTGCTCATAAAATTTGCAAATAAAACAAAGTTGGGGTATGTGGATTGCTAATGCCTTTAAAGATTCAAAATGTAACATACTGCACTCAGACAAGAAAAAGCAGAGACTTCCCATCATCATGATATTATACATCAATTGATGCAAAACTGCCTTGCTTTTTTTTACTACCTGTAGCACATTGCTGGCTTATGTTTAATCTGTGATCTAACAAGAAAACGGGAACCTTCTAATAAGTACCGCTGCTAAGACAGGTAGCTGCTGAAACAGCCCACCTGGGTTTTCCTGCCTACATGCAGACTCTTATATTTTTCACCACTGAACAACATTTGGTTGGTAGGACCAGTGTTCAGGTCTATCAAATTCCTTTTGAAATAAGAATGAATTTCCTGATTGCAGGAGCTATTAAGCAGTGGAACAGCCTGCTGCCTGGGTTTTCCATTACTGGAAGCTTTCAAGGAAACATTAAACAACCAGTTGAGCCATGGTGGCGCAGTGGTTAGAGTGCAATACTGCAGGCTACTTCTGCTGATTGCTGGCTGCCTGCAATTTGGCAGTTCAAATCTCACCAGGCTCAAAGGTTGACTCAGCCTTCCATACTTCTGAGGTGGATAAAATGAGGACCCAAATTGTTGGGGACAATATGCTGATTCTGTAAACCACTTAGAGAGGGCTATACAGCACTGTAAAGTGGTATATAAGTCTAAGTGTTATTACTGTTTGTCGACGATGGTATAGGGATTGCTGCCCTGGATAGAATTGGACTTCCTTCTTACCCATTCTAAATAAAGAGGTCTATAATCCAGCATGTATAGGGATTTACTTTTTATCTTTAAATGGATTAGCCTTAGCACATGAGCTGTTTAGTAAAGTTTTTGTTTTCCAGAGCATATTTTACAAACAGAAAAAAAAGTATTTTTACGCATAGGATAGACATTTGAAAAAAAATTCATCCCATTTTGACCTAGATGATTTATTTTCCTGCCACAGGTTTTACCAGTAATGGACATAGGAGGATAATAGTAATTAAATGATGTCATTTGTTTTTTAGCACTATAATTTTTCTATAGTTACAACATTCAGCGGAAAGCTTAACAATGGAAAGAGAAAACTTTTTTTTCCCAAACTTCATCTCAAAATAAAAGGTTATAGTTCAAAATTTACGATGGTCAGAAAAAAAAAACGATGAACACAAAATCTACCATCCTGCTAGCTTTTTGCATTAAAATTAATCTTCATAAATCTTTTCTTTTCAGAGATTATTATTATTGTTATTTTCTGCCCATCTCATGATTCAGGATCTGATGCATTGTATTTAGGGTTAGAATCTTTGAAAATCACATATGGCCAGAGTATTGAATTTTTGTCAATCAGTATATAGAAAGGAACCATTTTAGATTTAGATTTTATTGGGAATTTATATGCCGCCCTTTTCCCTGAGGGGACTCAGGGCGGCTTACAACAATGAAGGGAAGGGAGTGCAAGACAAGACTTAAAAAGAAAAGAATCGTGATTAAAAGAAAATTTACCATAAAAACACAACATTCACTCAACATTCGGGCGGGGTGAGAGTAATCCTATCCCCAGGCCTGACGGGATAGCCAGTTCTTAAGGGCTGTACGGAAGGCCTGGACTGTGGTGAGGGTACGGATCTCCACGGGGAGGTTGTTCCATAATGTCGGAGCTGCAACTGAGAAGGCTCTCCTCCGCGTAGTCGCCAGTCGGCACTGACTGGCGGATGGAATTCGGAGGAGGCCTACTCTGTGCGATCTGATGGGACGCAGGGAGGTAATTGGCAGGAGGCGGTCTCTCAAATAGTCAGATCCACTACCATGGAGCGCTTTATAGGTGGTAAGTAAGACCTTGAAGTGCACCCGACGATCAACAGATAGCCAGCGCAGCTCACGGAGGATTGGTGTTATGTGGGCGAACCGTGGTGCGCCCATGATCACTCGCGCGGCCGCGTTCTGGACTAGCTGAAGTCGCCGGATGCTCTTCAAGGGCAGCCCCATGTAGAGCACATTGCAGTATTCCAGCCTAGAGATCACAAGGGCTCGAATGACTGTTGTGAGAGCCTCCCGGTTCAGGTAGGGCCGCAACTGGCGCACCAGGCGAACCTGGGCAAATGCCCCCCTGGTCACAGCCGACAAGTGGTGGTCAAAACTCAGCTGTGGATCCAGGAGGACTCCCAAGTTGCGGACCCTATCTGAGGGGAATAAATTTTGCCCCCCCAGCCTGATTGATGGAACGTTAGCCAAATTTTTGGGAGGAAAACACAACAGCCATTCGGTCTTTTCCGGGTTGAGTATACCAGTTTGTTAGCTCTCATCCAGTCTTTAACAGCCTCAAGGCCCCGGTTCATCACGTCCACCGCTTCATTGAGTTGGCACGGGGCGGACAGATACAACTGCGTATCGTCCGCATATTGATGGTACTTAATCCCGTGCCTCCGAATGATCTCGCCCAGCGGTTTCATGTATATGTTAAATAGCAGGGGGGACAGAACCGAGCCCTGCGGCACCCCATAGGTTAGGGGCCTCGGGGACGATCTCTCCCTCCCCACCAACACCGACTGCGACCTGTCCGAGAGGTAGGAGGAGAACCACTGTAAGACAGTGCCGCCCACCCCCACCTCCCGCAGTCGTCGCAGAAGGATACCATGGTCGATGGTATCGAAAGCCGCTGAGAGGTCGAGGAGAACCAGGATGGACGCGTAGCCTCCATCTCTGGCTCTCCAGAGATCATCGGTCAATGCGACCAAAGCGGTTTCAGTGCTGTAACCGGGCCTGAAGCCAGACTGGAAGGGGTCAAGGTAGTTAGCTTCCTCCAAGGTACGCTGAAGCTGTAAGGCCTTCATGTTGTTCATGTCTATTTTATCTATTTTATCTATTTTATAACCCAATGAACAACATTTACGCGTGGTGGTTGCTAAATTATGACTCTCAGACTGGTGAAACTGAACTATTTTAAGCTACCGTAAGAAAACAAGATATTTCCATCATTTTGGCTTGAAATCTGTATCCAGTTTTGGTTGCCAAAAAAGATGTGGAGACTCTAGAAAGAGTGCAGAGAAGAGCAACAAAGATAATCAGGGGACTAGAGGCTAAAACATATGAAGAACAGTTATATGTCTAGCTTGATGAAAAGAAGGATTAGGGTGACATGATAGCAGCATTCCAATATCTCACTGGTTGCCACAAAGAAGAGGGAGTCAAGCTATTCTGGTTTCAGGTGCTTTGGAGAAGAAGCAATGGATGGAAATTAATCAAGGATAGAAGCAAGTTAGAACTAAGGAGAAATTTCCTGACAGTTAGAACAATTAATAAGTGAAACAAGTTGCCTCCAGAAGAAGTTTTTAAGAAGAGATTGGGCAACCATTTGTCTGAAATGGTGTAGGGTTTCCTGCCTGAGAAGGGGGTTGGACTCTAAGACCTCCAAGGTCCCTTCCAACTCTGCTATTCTATTCTAAATTTGATCTTCATGCTTCTGCTTCAGAGCCTATATGCACTGTGTCATAGTAGCCAAAATGATTGTTCCTTGTTTTTTTTTTTTTTGATGTACAAGATGACTAGTCTCCCTTTCAACAAAATCAGGCATTTAGTCCCTAGTTGTACAAAGCTTGAATTAGCAAAATTTTACCAATCAGATATACTTTAATTTTCTTGAGAGGAGGATAACAAGTAATGCAGAAAATTGCTCAAGCTCTCCTACCACTGCTGCCATATTGAAAGTATCTTAAAAGTTCATTATTTTATTTTGAATGCATTCATTAACAATTAATTATGCTGTTTATATAGCTTACAATATGCTTTGAAAGTGTTATTATTAAAGTTAAGAGACTTGATTTTTCCAATAAACAGATCTTAGGAATCCAATTTTCCTGCTTAATTAGGATTGCTGAATTTTGGTCAAGGCAACTAATGAAATTTGTTATGGATCATTTGGATTATTAATGAGATTGAAGAAAAATCTATCTAGAACAATCAGCTTTGTTTGAATTTTATGACAGGCAGATATATTAACATTTTTACATGATCAAGATATTTGAGATAAAATATCTATAAGACCAGTTGATTTCTTATGGTTTCTGGATCAGGATTATTTTAGATGGGAAGGAGGAAATGAAAAATAGAAGTAAACGGATAGGCAATTCTGTTACAAATTCAAACCTAATTACCTTGCCTCTCCTGCGCAAGCTGATAGCTGCGTATATACAGAGTAATGAATGAGACCAGAGAGTACTAAAATGCCGAAAAGCCTCATTTAAAGCACCAGATGTGCTGTATATATACTTTTTTTTAAAAAAATCAGAAATTTAGCAATGAAAGATATCACTGAATGGACTTAGCTGAGGTAGAGTACCCCCTTTTCACATATTTTAAATAAGTACATAAAACATGAGCATTGAAGAAAAAATGATTTCATGTCTGCAATTATAGCGGTGTCTAATCCCTGACCTTCTACTTTATTTTGCTGCACACATAGACCTACAGGTTTGTGGCAGGATTAAATTTAGGTATCAGTCAAAACAGTAGGATAGGTCTATGTCCTACTTGAACAGATGACAGTTTTCTGTTTGAATAGTTATCAAGGACAATTCCTAATTTACAGGCATCCATCCATTACAAGTGTCAGCCTATGGAGATGCTACAAGTCAAGAAACAGAGTTTAAGTATACTTTATTGAGATAGGCTCCAGTATCAAATCTTGAAAGTCTAACTGTATTTTCCCTTCTCTTCCTCTTATAATCCTGAAAGTTAGCATTGATTCAGTTTGAATTCCTTTGTGTGGTTTCTTCCTTTCCTGGATTTAAAGTGTGTTCTGTCACTGCAGTTTCTTCGAGGCCATGTATGTCACTCTTACAGAAATATACTTCATTACACATCTGATTTAAAACAAAGCAATATAAATAGGAGCAGAGTTCCTTATCAAAACTTGCCATCCAAACAAGACTGACAAATATAAGAAGAGATTGGATGTTTTAAAGAAGAGATTGGATATCTATTTGTCTGAAATGCTGTAGGGCAGTGATGGTGAACCTGTGGCATGTGTGCCAGAGGTGGCACTTAGAGCCTTCTCTCTGGGCACACACACCATCACCAGCTGCTCTTCTGGGATCTGGCACATGCATGCACACAACAGAACCCAGAAGAGCAGCTGACTGCCACAAACATGTGCACCGGACAGCTTCTTTCTTCCAGGTTCTGGCATTCTAGCATGCGTTTTCGGCACTCAGTGCCAAAAAGGTTAACCATCACTGGTATAGGGTTTCCTGCCTAAGCAGGGACTGGATTAGAAGACCACCAAGGTCCCTTCCAAATTCTGTTATTCTACTCTATTCTAAAATTAGCTCTGTCTCTCTACCTGTAATATATACTTAATTCTTATTTACATTATTTGCAAATGTACTCTCAATTTGATACTTTTTCCTTTCTCCCTCGCTCCCTTCTTTGTCTCTCCATAAACCAATGCACATATATCCATATTGCATAGGCCTTTGTAGATTATTAAAGGGAAACAGAACTGAATTTTGTGATTGCCTTGATAATGCCCAGCTCGTAATCACTAAATTATGCTTAAGATTTTTTTTTTGAATATTTTCTATCCACAAAGGTTTTCATTAGTGATGAAAAAAGTAAGATAATTTGGATGCCTTTTGATTTGGAGCATGATGATTTATATGTAGGCTGCAACATTTATTCACCTTGAGCTAGTCAGACTTGTTTGGTTCAGATGCTAATAGGATGGATGATGAATTCCCAGTTTAGTCCACTCCTGGCTTAGTCCATACAAAAGTATGGATTAAACTAGGAAATGTTTTAAAAATCCCAGAAACCAATAGCATATCTCTTACAGAACATTGTCATGAAATCTACACAAATGTCATCATCAAGTTTACAGCTCATCTAAAGGATACTTTTATTTTTAACTATATTTCAGACAGCAATCCTTTGTTAAGGTGAGAAGATATAAATGAAACCAATATGTCTGAACTCCATTACTGCCCCAAATCAGAGGTGGTATTCAGCCAGTTCTGGAGAACCGGTTGTGGAAATTTTGAGTAGTTCGGAGAACCAGCAAATAGGCTGGCTCCGCCCCTGCTACCTCCCAGCTGATCTCCTTTTGTTGCTCTGAACAGGAGAACAGAGCTGGAAAGCAGGCTAGTGGGGTGGGGAGGGAATTGAGATTTTGCAGTATCCTTCCCCTGCCACGTCCACAGAACCTGTAGTAAAAAAAATTGAATCCCACCATTGCCCCAGATGATTTGCTTGGTACATTCCTTATGTCAGAGATTAGATGTCTGGCTTGCAACTCTCAAAGAACTTTAGATCCAGGAGAATAGTTTTCAATTATATTAGATTAACAACCAATGATATCTAGACATTTGCAATCAATGTTGGCTATCATGTGATAATAATTACATCTTTTCGTCCTTGAGTGTGTTTGTTTTGAATTTGGAGTCATTAACAACTTTCTTTTCTTTTTGGACTAGCCAGGCTCTGAAATAATTTTGTGAGGAAATTGTGCTCATTCTAAGCAAAACAGCAAATACTATTTTACCAAATAGCTGTTCCAAAGTATTACTTTTCTTGTGGTTTATATTGCTACTGCTGCTTTTAATTGCTGAGGTACTTTCTGGTGCTTTCAATTCATTATTATTGCTATTGAAAAGTGTTTAGATGTTTATAAACCACCATGATTAAGAGAAACATGTGATGTAAAAGTCAGCAATAAATAAATAAATGTATTCACATATAAGTAATAATACGTAAATTCCCATAGAATCTGCTGAAATCATTGGATTTGAGCGAGTTCACAAAGTCAGTTTCAGCCTTCAAACAATTTTTTTTACCTTGATTGCTAACATTAGCAAGGGCAGTGAGTTTAAGCAGCAACATAATTGATTAACCTTTCAGTTTAATCCATAAAAGAAAAGCAGGGATTCCAGTAAATATGAATGGCTCTGTTTTCTGCTGCTACAAATTAATGAATCTCAGAAGCCTATAGAGCACATGAGGTTATTTATGGCCATAGCTAATTGGTCCACATGCCTTGATTAACTCAGTAATTGTCAGTCTGTGACTATGCGTAAATATGAAGTATAAATCAATCAAGAATGAGATATTTGTCATCTTCATGTAACATTTCCAGTTATTATTTTACAAACTGAATAAAACTTTAGAAGGTGGTAATTATATTCCCCCCCTCATATGAAAAAAAAAATTCTCTATTAGTTCTTTCTAATAATGTGTGTTTTACCTTTGGAGGCACAGCTTCTGTGACCAGCATCACCCAGTGTAATCTGTGAGAGTCAGTCTGCTCCCAGTAAAATGAGAGTAGAATGCAACCTATATATGACTGTACTGCCAAGAAGCATGAGTGTATACATATCCATCATGCTATTCCATTTCTGAAGAAGCAATATTATGAAAAACATAAAAAAGAACTAGAAGTAATAAGCCAAAGAAAGTAAAGGTATGCGGTAAGAAAATTAATATAAAGTATAGTATATTAAATCCAGTATATACCAACACTTTTTATTATACTTCTCCATAATTTTTTCTTCTTGCAAATCATCTGTGCTTCCACCCTGTCAATCCATAATTATTACATTTCATTTTGTTCTTTAAATTTCTCATCTCCTTTTCAAGATCTTCGCAACTCCATCCAATCATGACTTCTTATGTCTTCCTCTTCCTCTCAGCTATTTACTTGTCATTCAGTCTCTCATACTTTTAGCATAACAATACCACTTTAATGTTTTGTTCTTAATGTATGTATTCAGTCCTTTGTATTCTTCATACATTCAGTCTTGACCTATCTTTTCTTGTTTCACTATATATATATATTTCATAACTATCCTATCTCATCTTCACTTGATTTATCTTTATGTTTCTCCTCATAAACACAGGTCTCATTTCCATATAATATGTAATAAAGTGAGAAGATGCATGCTACAATATACAGCTATTTTTAGTTTTTTCAACAAACATTCATCCCTTGCAACAAATATTTTATCTACTATATTTTACCAAAATTTGCATATCTTAAAAGTTCCCCATTCATTTTTTTTCATCTTTAGCTAACATTCTCCCAAGATACATTCTTGGTATATTCCCCTAGTTTTCACAATTGCAATTATTTCATTATTTCAGTCTATTATTTTGGTGTAGTGCTGATGGTTTCACCAGAAGATTTGCAAGAAGAAATCAAATAGCGATGTGTACTTCTCTTCCTTAGGTGCATGGTACATAGAATTCTACATGATTTTATATTTTCATATATTCATATTTTTTACTCACTAAAAGGTCATACTTGAGCTATGCTTTATTTTGACCTGATAAGGCATTTGTGTAAAGTAGGATGATCTTTCTCATTTTCAGTTCCAGCCACCTGCTACAAATAAGCATTCCTTAATCTTGATGATTTCATTCCTGGTAGAATTAGACAAAATATTTTAATCACAAGTTAAAGTGGACTTGTCTTCACTTAACACCAGTGAAATGAGACCATCAAAAGTAGATGTCATTAATGATGATTCAGTGTCTATGTAAGCCAGTGAGAAATTGCAACAAGAAGGAACTTTAATGTAGATGTTATGTGGAAGATATTGCATATTTGCTGGCTTTGAAGGAGTTTATTCTCTTTAGGATTCCCTGACCAGCAGATGGGGCATACATTCTTTCTTTCTTTGTCTTTCTTATTAAGTATTCCTTGATTCCTTTCTACTGTACTTCTAATACTTTTTCAAAAAGGAGTCATACTTCCACTTTCTAAAATTTATTCTACTTCTTTTTCTTTCATGTCTGTTTTTCTCAGTGCCCTACTTGGCATTACTAAACAATGATCTATTCCAAGTTAAACATTCTCATCAGCCTTATATGCTTCACAAATTCTCTCAATATTCTATTATAAATGATCATTTTTGTGTTTTAGTTGTAAATATATTTTTGCCAGTGTAAAATATTTATATTTAACCCCTGTATTTAACAGACATTTTGCCTAAGCAAATATAATCGAACAGCCATTCTTAATCTTCATATAGACCAATAATAACTAAAACAATAAAAATATTAATTCATAATTTCTGATATGAATTTTTGCTATTTTATTCATAATTACCTATACCTTCACTTCTTGTTAGGAGTATAGAAATGCTGTTGGAAAAGGAATTAAATGACCATTGCAGACATCATCTAGATAGACAGGAGGGGGTGAGGAAAAATTGTCCTTTTTTGGTATAAGAGGGGAAAAGGGTAATTTCTTTTAGGCCTTCAAGATTGTAGTTATAATAATAAAGTAGTTCATGTGGTGTCTTCAGAAATACATAATTCCTTGCATGTATTCACCAACTCGAACTATTTTCTGGCTAAATCTTAGGAAACACTGAATCAAGCTGTGGCAAGAATAATATAAGATACACCGACTGGAAACATTACATTCATTTAATTTACCTGTACTATGTCAAAAGCAAAGCAAATGCAGATGGTGCTTGATGTAGTTCCCTAATATCTAGGGACAAATTATTTCTCCACAATGGGAGTTCATTTTCAGGCAAAACTGTGGTGTTGGGAAAAAAAACCCACCATTGTAACAAATTATCAAACATACAAATATTTTATGCACTATTTTGTTGGTTTGCTCATTCTGCGAGACTGGTTTTATATTTGCACAAACAAATCATTCCCATTTCATAGCCTTAAGTGGCTTACAATATTTAAAATTCAGTATAAGAAATGAAATACATAAGCCAGCAGCTTAAAAACACACACACACCTTTTTAGTGAATGCAACATTTAGCAGTCGAATAGTTGAAGACTCCACAAAAGGAGGTTGAGATAATGAGAACAGCCCTAGGAGTGCAGGTTTCCCACCCTGGGATATACATTGAATAAACAAACATATATACAAAATAATGAATAGACCAAAGCAAAACTCTATTATTTAAGGCATATTGGAAGATCTATTATGAAACATTTATCTATATTTTCTGCTTTGTGTTTCTTTTTCTTGTGGTTGTTCCCCAGGCAACTCTTTTTTAAAAGAGATTAATGCAGACGCTGAACAATATCAAATTGCTTTCCAATGGCTAAGTAATTACAACAAATTTCAAACTAAATGTAAATAATGAACTGCTACTTTTTAATAAAGGAACATAGTTTCTTATAGGGTGCTTTTAATAAGACCTCATTTGTCTTACTTTGCAGCTGAAAGATAGAAGTGTCATTGATTCTCCTCATTGTTCCAATTAGTATTTCTTCTCCACCCACCCGTCGTTACAAAAATCAACTAGAATTTCAATTCCTTTAAATAAATTGGCTACAGCAGGAAATATCTGTTAATATCTGAGGTAACTATATGTTTGCACAGATACAGAAGCAGACAAGTCACTTTATGTATGATATATCTATTAATTTCATAGGTTTCTCTCATTTATCATTATTTATCTAACATGTGTTGACATGATAATATGGCCCATAGTCCATGAGTGGTAATATGAAAAATGTTTCCTTCTTTCATTACTACCACATGATCCTTCAATTCCTAAGGAGGGCAACTGATGTGTGTGATGATGTTGGTTGCATATACTCCTGAGAGTCACTTGATTAAAGCAGGATACAAATCAGAAGGAAGGAAGGAAGGAAGGAAGGAAGGAAGGAAGGAAGGAAGGAAGGAAGGAAGGAAGGAAGGAAATTGCTAGGCCCTCTATAATATGCAACAAGCCAATGACGGATACAATCACATGATATCACATGATTTGTTTATTCCTGGTTTGCTGAGTTTAAATAACAATTTTTGTCTGGATTCACTAAGGCACAAACTAGATTAGATTATTGTACCTGAGAAAATATCACTCTTAGGACATAAGAACTTTAAAATTAAAGCAAACTGACTGCTTTACTCTATATGTCCCTTTTTAATATGCTCCTGTTCATGTAGTATTTTTCTCTCTCAAGGAAGACTGAAACTAGTTGCTATCATGATTCTAGTGTACAGTATAATCCTCCCTATTCTAATATCACAAGGGTGTCAAACACGCGGCTTGTGGGCCGGTTGCGTTACATGCTGGCCCTGCCCCCACTTGATTTAGTGAAGGGGGGAAAGTCCCAATATGTCACATGACACCACCGTGATGCCACGAGTTTGACACCCCTGTTATATCATTATCATTTCAGTGAAACAGCACATTGCAACCTGGAAGGATTAGGCTTTGCTCCGAAAGAAAATACTTTTTCAAAGTAAAGTTTTGATAATAATGTAACAATTTATTAAACTTATGTGCCTCCCAATTTCAATGTAACACTATCAGTGTTCTATTTGTAGTAGGAAAAAACCCTCCCAAAGTGTCAAAGGAGCCTATGATCAATGGTAGCTGTACTAAATAAAGTTACTAATAATGATGGTTAAGTCTTGTTAGGTGAATTTTAACTCTGCTACATCTTTCAAATAGAGGAGGACTTCCAAAAAGAAAGTAAAAAGGAAATATGGATTAATATTTTGGCTGCATCCATACAGAAGCTTTGCCATGCTTTCCTTCTTTCTTATAAACATCAAAAAATCATACTACCTAAAGTTTTTTTTTTACTGCACACCAAACATGGCTATATACTTTGTGTTGTTGGCCAATGTTCTAAGGGTTTTGATCAGTGGTGGGATTCAATTTTTTTTATACCAGTTCTGTGGGCATGGCTTGGTGGGCATGGCTTGGTAGGTATGGCAGAGGAAGGATACTGCAAAATTCCCATTTCCTCCTTATCAGCTGGGACTCAGGAGGCAGACAATAGATGGGGGCAGGGGCAGTCAGAGGTGGTATTTACCGGTTCTCCAAACTACTCAAAATTTCTGCTACTGGTTCTCCAGAACTGGTCAGAACCTGCTGAATACCACCTCTGGTTTTGGTGGTTTTCTTTCAAGCCTGTCCCAATATTCACCCACATGAGAAGCTTTCTTCAATTTGCAGACAGTGCTTTGGCTGTTGTATGCACTGCATTTTTGTTGTGGTTGATGATAATTATTCATTAAAATTTCAGCAATCTAGCTGACTTGGATAAGTGGCTAGATTGTGGCAAAAGTGCAAAATTGGGGTGTGGGTGGGGGGAGAAAAGAAAGGTGTTAGATCCATCTAGCCACTCTGTGGATCTGGCACAGTGAACTGCAGCTCATCAAAACTTATGTCTTTTACTTCAATTTGTTAACCAAAAAAAAAAAGATGCTGTTAGATTTCTGATTTTTGCCATAATAGATCACATGGTTTTTTTCATAAAAGTATACTAAGGAATTATGTGAACACCATAATCCATTTCATTTATTTTTATCACTATAAACCTTTACGTATTCTGACTTTTCAATATCCAGAATTCTAAGAGAAAATTCAATAAAACCAGAACTGTAGAAAAGTAAGGTGATGGGTAACCATCCGTGGCCCAACCTCAAAGTAACTAGTATAATTTAGGGTATCCCACTCTATGGAGCTAAAACAATATGTTGATACTGGATACCTTCTAATGGCTAGATTAGTGCTATTAGAAGGATACCCACTATCAAAATTACACATTTTTTTGCACATCAGTTAACTGCTTGCAGGATTAGGAAAGCAAGGTCTGAGATGTACATCCAAACATGCAGTTTTCTGATGTTGTGTACTTATTGTATTGGTATAATTAAACTTTGCTGTTTTTTTTTCTGCATTGGATCAAAGTAATAGTGTTAGAGTTCCTTAGGGGTTCTGTTTTAAATATCAACCTTCTCAACCTTCTCTCCACAAATAAGCCATGATTTCATCATTCACTGAAAGCCATTACTTTGTTTCCCCTTTTTCTGTCTCCAAGCAGGTATTAGTTAAGTCAGTCATTCCTTTGGAATGTAAATTTTTCTTATCCAGCTTCTCCTGACAATTCTTTCTTCCTCTGATTAAACTTGTAATGCTTTCTTCCTTGGTGTAATTGATAGCTCATTCCCTTTAAACACGACACTATTAAGTTTCTGCCAGACAAACTCCTACTGAGTGGAGGGAAATGCAGCTTGCTGTCTACATTTTCTACATTTTCTACTCAAGCCTTATTATACATAGCTAACTGATTTTCAACCTTCTTTTGAAAACTAAGAATTCTTTATTGTCAACGTGCTTGATATGCTTCTGTTCAGGTTAGAAGTGGCATATGCTACATATATTTTAGGTTTCAAATCCTCAACATCTTTGGGCTGATGGATATACTTGGAATTTTGAAAACATGTTGTTGGAATTCTAAGTAGGGGCTGTGCGATTGTTAATAATTCACAAAATAGCTGCCTTGAGAACATAACTAGTAATAAATCAAGTATTATATATTATAAATCAAATAAATCAAGTATCACTGATGTTTCACTTTCCTATAGGACACTTATTATAACCTTCATTTACTGTACTTTGCTATTTTTTCAGAGCCACACTTCCAATAACATTACTAAACTCAGTGACCTATTATTTTCTAGGAAAGTTTAAGAAACCTAATTTATTCCTGAAGTCATTTTTTGGAATTTATGATGATAGTGGAGATTGATGCCTTATTTTATAGCATCCCAGCATCCTATTTGTCTTAATGATTGTTTTTTGAGTGGGAAGTCAGTTGAAGCTTGGAAATTGATGGACAGGAAGAAAGCTATTTATGAGCAAACTGTGGCCTCCATATCTCATACAGAAGACCCTAGCCTTATATGATTATGTATTACACAAATCCGGTGCCTTGAGTTTGTGCCCTCTAGATGTATGAGGCTACACTTCTCACTTTCAAGCTAACATGGTCTTTAAACAATTCAAAGGCATCAAGATGAACAACATTGTTGTAAAGAAAATTTATCCAGTAAAATTTATTCAGCCCTATAGATCTACCTGATTGCAACTATACTCATCTGAATTGTAGAGAGTTGTAATGGTGGATGTTATGAAAGATACAGCCCAGCATGCCAAGTTGGGGAAACTTAGCCAAACCACACTTCTCCAGTCCCTTTAAAAATTGGATTGACATTGATACAAGCTAAATAATCTATCTGATTATGCTTCCTAAATGTGATTAATTCCTTTACGTTTCTCTGTAAACCAGTCATATAACTTGACTGAACGGATTTATTGTGAACCAGAATAACAAAGAGTTATTTTCTCAGTGGATATTGTGGAGATTTAAAAGTTACTTGCTGCAATTAAACAGTTATCTAAAATCTAATAACCTTCTTAATAAGATCAAGAATGCACTGCAGGATTGCATAATATTATGGCATTGGCATACAATAAACATTAAATGGCAATATTTGCAAAGGAACTGCTGGAATTTGGCAACCTCACAAAGCGAACTTCCCAATTTTAATTGTTGATATTTTAATTGTTGATATTTCATCTAGGGTTGAACTACACTGGTTATGTTGTTCTTAGGACCTATTCACTTACATAGAAGCAAAATTTTAAGAAAAGGAATCAACTATTCTGTGGAAATAGGGAAAAAGAAACTTACATTTGCATAAAACCGTAAAACAGCCCCAATACTTGCATATTGCCAAAATCAATAAAGACACCTCTGCTGTTTAGAATGAATAGTCAATCAGAGAATCCTCCCTGCTAATTAGTTACATGTTCATTAACGCCACTAATGAAAGAAAAACAAGGCTAATGAGTGTGAATTGTATTTATTTAGTCCATAATCCCTAGTCTCTATTAAAAAAAAAACCCAAACTGTTACTTTGCTTAAACAATTGAAGTAAAAATAAAACAGTTTTGTACCAACTGTTATGCTTTTTGATTATAAATATATTTGTATGTGTCTATGTTTTTAAAAAAAACTATGTTTAAGCAGTCTTTTCAAGTGCTCTTTTCCTTTTTTCTTCTTTTTGAATACATTTTAAATAGGAAACTGGTTCTGGATTCTGAACATACTAATGTGTGTGTGTGTCTGTGTCTGTGTACACATATTCTGAGATTTAAATAAGTCAGGGGGGATTATAATACAATGTAAATACAGTGTGAACAGATAGCTCTTAAAAGGGTATTTTCTATGGGAATTCAAAGTGAAAGTTCCTCTGAATGAGTCTGCCAGGGAAACTCTTCTCCTGAGAAAATTGTTTTTTTTATTAACTTTTATATTATAATAGGTCAGAAGGAAACAAAACCTAGACATGCTGCAGAAATAGAAGCATACTGAGAGTTCCATTTAACAAGAAGAAATATAGTTTTAGGTTGAGCTTTGACATGGCATTCAGATGCTGGCTGTAGGAACCAATTCATGCTATGTGAATGCTTATCCTAAATGGTTCAGAGACACATTCCTTACGTGAGAGCCCAACCCAGGACATTCTATGTGTAGCCCGTCTCTCCATTAACAGTGAGAAATGTATTCAACATTACCTTGGCCAGAAACACTGTTTATCACAGTACATTTTCTGTTTATATGTCTTATAATGATTTTATTATTAAAGAGTAACAAAAAGGAGAATAATTGTAGTTGAAGATTGACATGAGGTGCTCTATAAGCTTGCTCGTTTTCTTGCAGACGCTTCATTACCCAGTTGGTAACATCATCAGAGTTCTCTCTCCTCTCTCTCTCTCCTCTCTCTCTCTCTCTCTCTCTCTCTCTCTCTCTCTCTCTCTCTCCTCCCTCCCTCCCTCCCTCCCTCCTCTCTCTCTCCCCCCCTCTCGCTCTGTGTCACACACACAGAATAGAATAGAACAGAACAGAATAGAATGAATAGAATTCTTAATTGGCCAAGTGTGATTGGAATTTGTCTTTGGGGATATGCTCTCAGTGTACATAGAAGAATAAAATACATTCATTAAGAATAAATAGATGCACACTCAGTGATAGTCAATGTTACTAATAAGCTATCAAATTGTACTAGTAAACAAATTAAACAATATAAATTTGAAAGATACAAGCAACATGGTTATAGTCCATAAGTGGGAAGAGATAGATACTAGGTAGGAAGAGAAGAATAATAGTAATAAAGTCTTAGTAAATTATTTGACAGTGTTGATCTATCATCTACCTATCATCCATCTATCTTCTATCTAACTATCAAGTATACAGTGCATTCAGAAAGTATTCAGTCCCCATTCACTTTATCAATTTTGTTGTGCTCCAGCCTGATTCTACAGTTGTTGGAATTCTCCCCCCCCATTAATCCACACTCAGTTACCCATAATGACATAATGACAAAGAAATGTCTGTACATTTATTAAATAAGAGAAAACAAAGTAATACTTGCTGAATGCACTGTACATATGGACTGATCATTGCAGACTAAGAGCTCTGCTGTGCCAAGGCTTTATATCAGTCCAGAATAAGCTTCTCAGCAATTTGATCAAATGATGTTCTAAACTGTGCAGCTATGAGGGGAAGAGGGGAAGTTGTGGTTGAACTCTATAGAAAATGGAGACAGGTTGCCCAGGGGATTGGGAGACTGGGAGATTTGGGTTTCAGCAAATGGAAAAACACCTGCCCACATGCTCTGCAGAGTGGTACCTTTGTAAATGGAAACATTACTTTTCATTGATTTGAACGTACTGTATCTAAGCCAGAAATACTAATGGTAGGTGATATTATAGCTCAAGAGCTGATTTTTGAACAGTGCAAAGATGAATGTAAACAAGACCTGATTCTATCATCATGGCCCCATCTTTATTTTTTATTTGTAAAAATTTGGGTACCCTATAGGCACCCTTGAAAGTTTCCAACTGGCTGCCTGTTTTCTGTAAACCAACAAAAACACCAACAGCAGCAGCAGGAACAACACCTATACTGTTAGGTAAACAATATTGCTTGAAATTAATGAAGCCTCAAAAGCTTCTAAAAGATAGAGGGAAAAAAGAGTTATCTAGGTGTTTTCTTTCTTTTCACTTCTGAGCTTGCTACCTTTGTCCACAAAAATCACTTTTGCGTAAACATGCCTTGACATACTGCGGAAATGGCTGTCACATTTAGTTAGTGGCAGATTTAGAGTTAAGTGTTCTGGTCAGTTCTAACTTGTGTTGACTGTGTTGATTGACGGAAATTGTTCAAGTGAATAGCTAACTATTAGTTCACATCAATATAAAATAGAGAAAAAAGTTACCACCACAACCTCAGTGTGTATTTGTGAACATCTATTTCACAAATTTGAAATGTTTATTGTTTTGTCCTTCCCCAAAATTGGCCTTGTTGAAAGGAATTCTATGGGCATCCATTTCCTGTATTTCTGAAATTTATTGAGGCAAGGATGTAAATTTCTATTTCTGTACAACCTGGAAAAATCTCTATATAAAACATGCTATGAACACAATACCTGTCATATGTAAAATATATATTTAAACAAATGCTTAATTAAAAGAAGACCTGATCTATATCTTAATTAATTTCGGTTGCAATTAGTCTACAGGTCTCAAATTATGGCTAAAATTTATCTATAGAATGTGAAATGGTAGTAAAGAACAATGTTTTTGGGTTCCACCACAAAACCGCGATGCCCTTATCCGCGCCGACATAAGTGCGGAGGCAAATCCGCGGCATCCGAAGCGCTAAGAAAAAACGACCCTACCGCCGCGACAACAGCGCGGTGACAGAAGGGCGTTCTACATGCTTCGTTCTTTGCCTCCAAAGGTAGCCCTCCTCCTCCAGCTGACAGCGGCAGCGGGCACGGGGCAAAGCGGGCTGCCCAGCAGCAGCAGCCCGCGGGAAGGGTCCAGCTCAGCCGTGGGGGGCAGCAGGAAGTGGAGGAGGACGCGGCAGCGGCGGCGGCTGAGGCTCTCCCCGGGCCAGCGAAGTGGGCTTGCCCGGCGGAGGCAGGCTGCCCTCTTCTTCCTCAACAACATCTCCTTGGACGGGCGGGCCTTCGCGCCGGCGCCTCCCCCGGAGGAAGAGGCAGGACGGGCGGCAGCGGCG